>NC_035170.2:9846816-11046816 GCF_001659605.2 Manihot esculenta
GAATGGTATCAGAGCCCTAGGTTCATATGGTCGGACCTAGAGTGTCGGCTCATAGATGTTATAGAAGGTCAAGCACAATAGGAAAGTCATGTCCACTAGGATAGGATGTTGAGTCCTGTCTTGCATGATGATGTGAAATGCCATGACTTTATGCATGTGCATTAATGATATGCTATGCTACGTGATGTATGTGATGAGGGTTCATGTGTGCCCACATGAACCATATGATGCTAATGTTTGCTTGTTATGAGCTGTTTTTCAGAGAATAGGATGAGAGGAACTCGTCGATCTGCGCGATTGACTGGAGTGCCACCTGAGGATGAGGGCACGAGCGCCCGTCCTCCTACATTGCCTAGGGCAATGTCTTGTAGAGCCAACAGAGATAGAGTGTCAAGGGACCCTAGAAGGTCTTTTGATGCCAGCAGAAGGGGGACTAATAGAGGAGGAAGTTCTTCAGATGTGAGGGAGGTTATGGAAGAGGATCAGAGGAGGGATGGGAACCTGGATGTGAGCATGCAGGAAGAAGGGACAGGGGAGTCCCAGGGAGGCGTTCAGGCCTCGGGGTATGGTTTTCCACCCCATTATCCACCCTTCCCACAGGGTTCAGGGTATCCGATGGGAGGTACATCGGATTACTCCAGCTTTAACCCCTACCCTACCTACATGCCTTATCCACCTTTCTATCCACCCTATACACAGTACCCAGCTTATCCACCCTCACCCTTCTATCCAAACCCGGCAAACCCCACCTCGGGGAATGCTGCACCTCCACCTCCACCACCTACAGAACCAACAGCCCCAGTTACTCAACCTCCTAGACCTAGCTCAGTCGATGGGAGCAAGGTAAAGATGACAGATTACCTCAAGCTAGATGCTCCCAAATATAAGTCAGGGGATGACCCCTTTGAGTATCTGAGAGTAGTGAAGACAATAACTGATGAGCTAGGGGCAAGTGACAGCAGGGCCATTCAGATGGCAGGGTTCCCTTTAAAGTGCAAGAAGGCACGGGAATGGTTCAAGTGTTATGTGGACCCGAGACTAGACGGTATGACATGGGAAGAATTTGCGAATGAGTTCGCTGGATGGGCTTTTCCAGACAGTTCTAGAGAACTGAAGATGATTGAGTTTGAACAACTGAGGCAGTCAGAGCACATGAGTG
Source organism: Manihot esculenta (assembly GCF_001659605.2). Taxonomy (NCBI): domain Eukaryota; kingdom Viridiplantae; phylum Streptophyta; class Magnoliopsida; order Malpighiales; family Euphorbiaceae; genus Manihot; species Manihot esculenta. Next base: position 9,847,976 of record NC_035170.2, read on the forward strand.
TAGAGGAGTTCACGGATAAATTCTTGGAGCTATTGCCTTTTTCAGGGCAAGCTCTAGATTCAGATACGAAGAAAGCCAAGAAATATGTTATGAAGTTGCATTCCAGGTACTCCTCGTTGGTTCAGTCAGCTGAGAGAGAAAGTTTCCACACTGTGGTGGATATGGCTCGAAGAATGGAGGCAAGTGCTATAGTTGAGGGGTCAGTGAAGCAGTCAGTGACCCAGTCTTCAGGGGTTAAGACCCCAAACAGAGGAGGACCAGGTTTCTCTTCTCAGAGCTCAGGTAAGAAGAGGTGGGATAGCACCACCAAGAAGCCGAAGAAGAATAAGTTTTGGAACAAGTTGAAATCCGGTCTGGGTTTTGGCGGTGGCTCGAGCTCAGGCTCAGATGGTACAGAATGCCAGAGATGTGGAAGACCACACAGGGGAGTGTGTCGAGCTGGGACTAATGCATGTTTCAGATGTGGACAGGAGGGACACATAGCTCGGGATTGTCCTAGAGCGCCTTTTATGGGCTAGCCCCAGCAGACAGCTTCTGGTAGTGTGGCACAGCCAGCAGTTCCAGCCACAACTCAGGGCAGTGGCAGAGGTAGAGGGAGAGGGGCAGCCTCTTCTTCTGGTTCCCGAGGTGAAGGTCCATCAGCTCCAGCCAGGATCTTCACCATGACACAGCAGGAGGCTAACACATCCAACACCGTGGTGTCAGGTAATCTCGTCATTGGGTGTTCTGATGTGTATGCATTAATGGACCCGGGTGCATCTCATTCATTTATTACTCCGAGAGCCGTTGAGAGGTTAGGTCTGATAGTCTCTGGGATAGATTGTCCCCTATGGGTCAGTGGACCCAAGTGTGACCCGTCAGTGGCAGTGTCAGTCTGCCAGTACAGTCCAGTTTTTATTGAGGGAAGATGCCTCTCCGCCGACCTTGTGGTTCTAGATTTGACAGACTTTGACGTCATTCTAGGGATGGATTGGCTATCTACCCATGGTGCTACCTTGGACTGCAGGGACAAGGTAGTCAGGTTCAGAGATCAGAACGGGTCAGAGGTCGTCTTCAGAGGAGACAAGAGGGGCACACCTAGAGGTCTGATATCAGCTCTTCAGGCTCGTAGGTTGCTTAGGAAGGGATGTCAGGGGTACTTAGCTCATGTGAGAGAGCTAGACAGTCAGGTCAGGGAGCCGGCCTCGGTGCCAGTTGTCAGAGAGTTTCAGGATGTCTTTTCTGATGAGCTTCTAGGTTTACCACCTGCTAGGGAGATAGAGTTCGAGATAGAGTTGGTGCCTGGAACTAGACCGATCTCTATCCCTCCCTACAGGATGGCTCCAGCCGAGTTAAAGGAGTTGAAAGAGCAATTGCAAGAGCTGGTAGAAAAGGGTTTCATCCGACAGAGTACCTCACCTTGGGGTGCTCCAGTCTTGTTTGTGAGGAAGAAGGATGGATCCCTTAGACTTTGTATCGACTACAGGCAGTTGAACAAAGTCACTACCAAGAATAGGTACCCATTGCCTAGGATCGATGATCTATTCGACCAGCTAGCCGGAGCGGGTTGTTTCTCCAAAATAGATCTAAGATCGGGGTACCATCAGCTAAGGATAAGGGATGAGGATGTGCCAAAGACGGCTTTCAGGACCAGATATGGGCATTTTGAGTTCCTTGTGATGCCGTTCGGGTTAACTAACGCCCCTGCAGCATTCATGGATCTCATGAACAGAGTGTTTAGCCAGTACCTGGATCACTTCGTTATTGTCTTCATAGACGATATCTTGGTGTATTCCAGGAATGCAGAGGAGCATGCCCATCATCTGAGGATGGTTCTACAGACCTTGAGGGAGCATGGCTTGTATGCCAAGTTCTCTAAATGTGAGTTCTGGCTGAGGAGCATTTCGTTCTTGGGGCATGTAGTGTCAGAGAATGGTATTGAGGTAGATCCCAAGAAGACAGAAACTGTGGCTAACTGGCCTAGACCCACATCAGTGACAGAGATTAGAAGTTTCTTGGGTTTGGCAGGTTACTACAGGAGGTTCGTTCAGGACTTCTCAAAGATAGCAGCTCCTCTGACCAGACTAACCAGGAAGAATCAGAAGTTTCTGTGGACCGACCAGTGCGAGGAGAGTTTTGAAGAGCTCAAGAAGAGGTTGACTTCAGCACCAGTTTTAGCTCTGCCATCTAGTGGAGAGGACTTTACAGTCTTTTGTGATGCGTCCCGTGTGGGACTGGGTTGTGTGCTTATGCAGAATGAGAGGGTGATCGCTTACGCTTCTAGGCAGCTGAAGAAGCATGAGTTGAATTACCCCACACATGACCTTGAGATGGCAGCAGTAATCTTTGCACTCAAGATGTGGAGGCACTACCTCTATGGGGTGAAATGTGAGATCTTTACAGATCATAAGAGCCTGCAGTACATCTTGAGTCAGAGGGATCTGAATCTGAGGCAGAGGAGGTGGGTAGAGCTGCTGAGTGACTATGATTGCAAGATTCAGTATCATCCGGGTAAGGCGAATGTCGTGGCAGACGCCCTAAGCCGGAAGTCACTAGGCAGTCTATCCCACATCGCGGCAGAGAGGAGACCAGTGGTGAAGGAGTTTTACAAGCTCATTAAGGAAGGTCTACAGTTGGAGTTGTCTGGTACAGGTGCCTTGGTGGCCCAGATGAGAGTAGCACCCGTGTTTCTGGAGCAGGTGGCTCAGAAACAGCATGAGGACCCGGAGTTAGTGAAGATTGCCAGGACTGTTCAGTCCGGTAATGATAGCGAGTTCCGATTCGATAGTAAGGGGATCCTCCGCTATGGGAGCAGACTATGTGTACCAGATGACATTGGGCTAAAAGGAGACATTATGAGGGAAGCTCATAATGCAAGATACAGCATTCACCCCGGAGCCACCAAGATGTATCAAGATTTGAAGAAAGTTTATTGGTGGCCAGCGATAAAGAAAGAAGTGGCACAGTTCGTGTCAGCCTGCGAAGTGTGTCAGAGGGTGAAGCTGGAACATCAGAAGCCGGCTGGAATGCTTAACCCGCTACCTATTCCAGAATGGAAATGGGAAAATATAGCTATGGATTTCGTAGTGGGGTTACCGGCGGCGTCCAACAGAGTGGACTCCATATGGGTGATTGTGGACAGACTCACCAAATCTGCTCACTTCATTCCTGTCAGGAGTGGCTACTCTGTGGACAAGTTGGCGCAGGTGTATGTGGATGAGATCGTCAGGCTGCATGGGGTTCCTGTTTCGATAGTGTCAGATAGAGGGCCCCAGTTCACCTCCAGATTTTGGCGGAGTCTGCAGAATGCCATGGGTACTAGGTTGGACTTCAGTACTGCCTTCCACCCCCAGACTGATGGACAGTCAGAAAGGACCATCCAGACTATCGAGGATATGCTCAGAATGTGTGTGCTAGACTTTGGCGGTTCTTGGAGGCAGCATCTACCTTTGGTGGAGTTTGCCTACAACAACAGCCATCATGCTAGCATCGGGATGGCTCCATATGAAGCTTTGTATGGAAGGAAGTGCAGATCACCTGTTTGCTGGGAGGAAGTTGGAGAAAAGGCCTTGGCAGGGCCTGAGTTAGTAGAGATCACCAGCAGGGTGGTACCCATAATCATAGAAAGAATCAAGACTGCTGCAAGCAGACAGAAGAGCTATGCAGACGTCCGCAGAAGACAGTTAGAGTTTCAGGAGGGGGATCTGGTATTGCTCAAGGTGTCTCCAATGAAAGGAGTGGTTCGCTTCGGGAAGAAAGGTAAACTAGCCCCACGATACATCGGACCCTTTGAAATCTTGCAAAAGATTGGGAATGTGTCGTACAAGCTGGATTTACCTGCTTCGATGGAAAGAATCCATCCGGTTTTTCTTGTTTCTATGTTGAGAAAGTTCGTGTCAGATCCGGGCAAGGTTCTTAGTGAGCCTGATGTGGAGGTCCAAGAGGATCTCACCTATGTTGAGCAGCCAGTGCGGATCATAGACACCCAGATCAGAAAGTTAAGAAACAAGGAAATCCCGATGGTGAAAGTCCTGTGGAACCACCACAACTTGGAAGAATGCACTTGGGAGACACGGGAGTCTATGCTCCAGCAGTACCCTCATCTCTTTTAAGGTTAGATCCCTACGTGTTTATGTGCCTTGTATGTATGTTACGTTTCATGATATGCATGTACTAGTTGAGGAACATTCGGGGACGAATGTTCTTAAGGGGGGGAGAATGTAATACCCGGCTAGACTCCGGTATCGAAATTCCTACCGTCCGGTGGAATCTCGGATGTTGGAGACCTCTAGAAGGGTAGAATCATGTTTTATAAAAATGTTTTCATGTTTTAATGGTTTTAAGTATGAAATTAAATGAGTTTTTGCATAAAAAGTCTTTGGAGGAAAACCCAGGTTCGGCCGCCGAAAGTCAAGTTCGGCCGCCGAACATGCATGCGTTTTGGAGGCACGTTAGGCCCCCGAAAGTATGAGTTAGGGAAGTTCAGGTTCGGCCGCCGAAAGTCAAGTTCGGCCGCCGAACATTTCATGGATGCGGAGGCACGTTCGGCCCCCGAACGTGGCCTGGCCAGCCACCTATAAAAGGGGCACTTAGCCGAAATGGGCGAGCTTTCTCCCATTTTCGGCCACAGCAAGCTTCCGACCTTCCTTTTGCAACTCTTGTGCTCTTCCTCCAAATCTCTTCCATTTTTCTTAAGTTTTAAACTCACATTTGCAAGTTTTGAACTTTTAAACCAAGTTTTGGAGCTTTGGGAACTCAGGAGCTCATTTTCGTGGATCTCCAAGTTTAGGTCGTCTCCCTCTCGATCTTCAAGAGGTAAGGGCCGATCTTAAGCTCCTTACATGTTTTAAGTAAGTTTTATGCTAGATCTAAGGGTAGAAATGCATGTTAGGTTATATGTTGAGTTTATGGGTTATTTTGATGATTTGAGCAATGTATGTTGAGTTTTGTGTGTTTGAAGTGTTGTAGTTGGGGTATATGATAGTTTGAGACCCCTAGGAGTAATGTATGTGTGGTATGCATGTTGTAGAACGAGATTATGCATGATTGGAGGTTTTGGGAGGCAAGAGGTTCGGTTGAACCAAGTTTCTGCCCTTTGGCAGAAACCAGGTTCAGCCGCCGAAGGGAGTTTCGGCCGCCGAACCCCCCTTTGTGGAGGCAGCATTCGGCTGCCGAAGTTGCCCCCGAAAAGAGACTTTCGTCTCTGTCTGGGACTTTCGGCCGCCGAAGGTGCCGCCGAACCTACCTGAGTTTCGTCTCTGTCCAGGACTTTCGGCCGCCGAAGGTGCCGCCGAAAGTGCCCTGTTCAGCCATTTCATGCATATCTCTATGTGACATTTTTAGGATGTTTTAGGGGGTTTTCGGGGAATATATTAGAGTTATGCTTATGTATGTTTGGTCCCTCATTGGAGTCCACCTGTGTAGGTTCGGACCCGAGGAACCAAGGACCCCAGCAGTGAGCCAGCTGCTACAAAGTTTGTCAGAGTCAGCCAGAGGTGAGTGGAACTAAGCTTAACCTTTTTAAATTAAGAAATGAAATGCTTTTATCATGCTTCATGCATCATGATCATATTATAGGTTGTTTGCATTAGAATTCACGACTATGCCGCATTGTATTGTTATGATAGATGATAGTGGATGGACATTAGGATGATTCATTAGCCTTCTATATACGAAGACATAGTGGATGGACATTAGGATGATTCATTAGCCTTCTATATACGAAGACCTGTGGTGCCCATAATAGGGCCGGGCAATACGAAGACCTGTGGTGCCCATAATAGGGCCGGGCAATAACTCCGAGTACGAAGTCCTGTGGTGCCCATAATAGGGCCGGGCAATACGAAGTCCTGTGGTGCCCATAATAGGGCCGGGCATGGAGTTGAGGGATTTTTGAATCAGTCCATCCGTGGTGTGATTTGTTTGTGCAGTGATGCATTTCATGATAGCATGTTTTAAATATTTTCTTTTATAGTTCTACTCACTGGGCATCTAGCTCACCTCTCTCCCCTAACCCCCAGGTTTGCAGGTACGGGATAGATAGAGAAGGCAAGAAGAAAAAAGTCATATGTATGTAATAGTTAGTTTGTGGACATGACAATTGTATTATGATGAAATGTAAAAATATTCAGGATGTTATGTAATGAGGTTATTGAGGATAGAGTTGTGCTTGACCATAATGTATTGTTAATCCCTTTTGTATATACATGATCTTATGTTATGATGTTTATGTAAACTAACTCAACACAGGTTGTTTTGCCTTTAAGGCTTGATGAGATCCCACAGAGGGACTATGTTATGAATATGTTCAGAGTATGCACAGGTTGAGTTAGTTGATGACAGTATGTATGAGGAAAAGTTTTAAAATTTTATGCATGTTGTTGATCATGTATGGGATTATACAGGCTTACAGGTTATATGTCAGGCTTGCTACGGGTCCCGGCGGCCTTAAGTCGACCCGGATCCTAGCGCCGGTAGCGGTCCGGATTTCCAGGGCGTTACAGAACCTGAGTTCATCAGCAGGGCAGAAACTTGCCCTGCCTCTCGCCAAATGCACCAAACTCCTCTCCAACTTCACACCACACTTCCTCAACTTGCATAAACTCATGTATATGCTCAAAGGGGTTAAACACTACCTAAAAACCCCAAACACATAACAAAAACAACACAGAAACAAGCTCTATGCACAAAATCAACAAAACCTCACACATAACCCTATTCATGCATCTCTCTCTATAAACCCCATAAAACCTTCAGAAAACATAAACACAAGCTCAGGATCTTCACTTACCTCTTGAAATCAAGAAGATGAACGATCCTAACGTGGAGTTTTGGAGCAACTTTCCTTCAAACTCTCCAAACTTCACAACTTTGAGTTTTTAGCTTAAAACCTTCAAAAGATCATAAAAACTAATCAAATCTTTGCATGATTTAATGAAAACATGAAGAAATACTCACAAAGGACAGAGTTTCACCTCAGCAAGTGAAAGAAACGGTGCTTTTACCGCTTCAACCGACTGAGGGCCATTTATAGGTGGCTGGCCAGACCACCTTCGGCGGCCACACGTGAAACCGAAAGCCATGCATGTTCGGCGGCCGAACCTCAACTTCGGCGGCCGAACCTGGCTTTTCTGCCTTGGTTCATTTCACTCAAACACTCATTTCCTTATGCATAAAACTTGATAAACATAGCAAAATCGTTAAGAAAAACATAAATCAAATCCTTCTAGAGACTTCCGACATCAGAAACTCCGTCGAAAAGTAGAATTCCGATGCCGGACTCGAGCCGGGTATTACATTCTCCCCCCTTAAGACCATTCGTCCTCGAATGTGTCTAAAACAAACAATGAACACATAAAAAGGAGGAAACTAACCTCAAAATAAATATGGATATTGTTGGAGCATAGACTCCCGCGTCTCCCAGGTGCACTCTTCTAGATTATGGTGGTTCCATACGACACCTTTCCGATCCTCTGCAACACCTCAAAGGGTCCAATGTACCGTGGAGCTAATTTACCCTTCTTCCCAAAACGAACAACTCCTTTCATTGGAGACACTTTTAGCAATACCCAGTTACCCTCCTGGAACTCTAACTCTCTACTAACTCTAGCCCTGCAAGAGCCTTCTCTCCTATTTCTTCCCAGCAAACAGGGGATCTGCACTTCCTCCCGTATAAAGCTTCATAAGGAGCCATCCCTATGCTAGCATGATGGCTATTATTGTAGGCAAACTCTACCAAAGGTAGATGCTGCCGCCAAAAACCACCAAAGTCTAACACACACAATCGAAGCATATCCTCTATGGTCTGGATGGTCCTTTCTGACTGTCCGTCAGTCTGTGGGTGGAAAGCAGTGCTAAAATCCAACCTCGTGCCCATCGCACTCTGCAGACTTTGCCAAAATCTAGAGGTAAACTGAGGTCCTCTGTCTGAAACTATCGACACTGGAACACCATGTAATCTCACGATCTCATCCAGATAAACCTGTGCCAACTTATCCACCGAATAGTTACTCCGTACTGGAAGAAAATGAGCAGATTTCGTGAGTCTGTCCACAATCACCCATATAGAGTCTATCCTGTTGGACGTAGCTGGTAAACCCACTACAAAATCCATGGCTATGTTCTCCCATTTCCATTCTGGAATCGGTAACGGGTTAAGCATTCCTGCTGGATTTTGATGCTCTAGTTTCACCCTCTGGCAAACCTCACAGGCTGTCACAAAATGCGCCACTTCTTTCTTCATGGCTGGCCACCAATAAACCTTTTTCAAATCCTGGTACATCTTGGTGGCTCCTGGGTGAACACTATACCTCGCATTATGAGCTTCCCTCATAAAGTCTTCCTTCACACTGCCCCTATCTGGTACACAAAGTCGATTCCCATAGCGGAGGATCCCTTTGCTATCAATTCTGAACTCTACACTGTTGCCTGACTGAACAGTCCTGGCAATTTTCATCAACTCAGGGTCCTCATGCTGTCTCTGCACGATCTGCTCCAGAAACACATGTGTCACTCTCATCTGTGCTATCAACGCACCTGTACCAGACAACTCTAGCTGTAACCCCTCTTCTAAGAGCTTATAAAGCTCCACCATGACTGGTCTCCGCTCTGCTGCTATATGGGATAAACTGCCTAGTGATTTCCGGCTTAGGGCGTCTGCCACAACATTCGCCTTACCCGGATGATACTGGATCTTACAATCATAATCACTGAGCAATTCCACCCATCTTCTCTGCCTCACATTTAGCTCTCTCTAACTCAAGATGTATTGTAAACTCTTGTGATCGGTGAAGATCTCGCATTTAACCCCGTAGAGGTAATGCCGCCACATCTTAAGTGCAAAGATAACTGCTGCCATCTCTAGGTCATAGGTGGGGTAATTCAACTCGTGCTTCTTCAACTGTCTAGAAGCATAAGCTATCACCCTATCACTCTGCATTAAAACACAACCCAATCCCACTCGAGATGCATCACAGAACACTGTGAAATCCTCATTACTGACAGGCAGAGCTAACACTGGTGCTGTTGTCAATCTCCTCTTGAGCTCCTCAAAGCTCTCTTCACACTGGTTTGACCAGACAAACTTCTGGTTCTTCTAAGTCAGTTTGGTCATAGGAGCCACTATCTTTGAGAAGTTCTGAACGAACCTTCTGTAGTAACCTGCCAGTCCCAGAAAGCTTTTAATCTCAGTCACTATAGTGGGTCTGGGCCAGTTAGCTACAGCCTCTATCTTCTTGGGATCTACTTCAATACCCTCTGCTGATACCACATGTCGCAAGAAGGAATTGCTCCGCAACCAAAACTCACACTTCGAGAACTTGGCATACAAACCATGCTCTCTCAGTGTCTGCAGAACTATCCTCAGATGCTGGGCATGCTCCTCTGCATCTCTGGAATACACTAAAATATCATCGATGAAAACAATGACAAAGTGATCCAGAAACTCACTGAATACCCTGTTCATGAGATCCATAAATGTTGCAGGGGCGTTAGTTAACCCAAAAGGCATCACTAAGAACTCATAATGCCCATATCTGGTTCTGAACGCTGTCTTAGGCACATCTGCCTCTCTGACTCTTAACTGATGATACCCAGATCTCATATCTATTTTAGAAAAACAACCTGCTCCAGCTAGCTGGTCAAATAGATCATCAATCCTAGGTAAAGGATACCTATTCTTGGTAGTGATCTTGTTCAATTGTCTGTAGTCGATACAAAGTCTGAGGGATCCATCCTTCTTTCTGACAAAGAGCACTGGAGCACCCCCAAGGTGAGGTACTGGGGCGGATGAAACCCTTATCTACCAAGTCCTGCAACTGCTCTTTTAACTCTGCTGGCGCCATCCTGTAGGGAGGAATAGAGATAGGTCTGGTATCAGGCAACAATTCTATTTCAAACTCTATCTCCCTACCAAGTGGGAGTCCTGGTAAATCGTCTGGGAACACATCGAGAAACTCTCGGACTACTGGTACTGTGGCTGGTTCCCTAACCTGACTGTCTAGCTCTCTCACATGAGCTAGAAACCCCTGACAACCCCTCCTAAGCAAACGACGAGCCTGAAGGGCTGAAATCAAACCTCTGGGTGTCCCTCTCCTGTCTCCTCTGAAGACACACTCTGACCCATCCTGATCTTTGAGACTCACTATCTTCTCTCTACAGTCCAAAGTAGCACTATATGCAGATAGCCAATCCATCCCTAGCATGACATCAAAATCTGTCAAGTCTAGAACCACAAGGTCAGCTGGAAGGCATCTACCCTCTATGAACACTGGACTGAAACGACAGACTGACACTGCCACTGATGGGTCACACTTAGGTCCACTGACCCAGAGAGGATACTCTAACTCAGAACTGATCAAACCCAATCTCTCTATGGCTCTCGAAGCAATAAAGGAATGAGAAGCACCGGGGTCCATCAAAGCATATACATCTGAACACCCAATGATGAGATTACCTGACACCACTGTGTTCGACGTGTTAGCCTCCTCCTGTGTCACAGTGAAAATCCGTGCTGGGGCTACCGGATTTCCACCTCGGGAACCTGCTGCTGAAGTAGAGGCTGCCCCTCTCCCTCTACCTCTGCCACTACTCTGAGGCATGACTGGGGCTGCTGGCTGAACAACTGGTTGTACCACACTGCCTGAACTCATCTGCTGGGATGGTGCAAAAGTCATCTGCGGACAATCCCGAGCAATATGCCCTTCCTGTCCACATCGAAAACAAGCTGTAGATCCCAACCGACAAACTCCTCCATGTGGTTTTCCGTATCGTCTGCATACTGGAGCTGTGCCAGAGCTTGAGCCACTACCTATTCCCAGACCTGACTTGACTTTATTCCAGAACTTACTCTTTGTTCCTTTTGCTCTATCCCATCTCTTACTGCCTGAAGTGGGGGCTTTAGAACCCGAAGCCTATGCCTTTGACTGTTTCTGAATATTGGCACTAGCTTCCATTTTCCTAGATGCGTCTACTATAGTGTGGAAACTCTCCTTTTCTGCTGGAAGAATCAAGGAAGAATACCTGGGATGCAGTCTCATAGTATATCTCCTTGCCTTCTTCTGATCAGTATCATAGGCTTGACCCACATACTGAAGCAAATCCAGGAACTTATCTGTGAATTCATCAACACTCATCTCATCTGTCTGTCGCAACTGCTCGAACTCTATGACTTTCATCTCCCGAGAACTGTCAGGAAAAGCCCACCCTGCAAATTCATTGGCGAACTCTCCCCATGACATGCTGTCCATTCTGGGTTCCACATAGTTCTTGAACCATTCTCTGGCCTTCTTACATTTAAGTGTAAACCCTGCCATCTCAATGGCTCTACTATCATCAGCTCCCAATTCACTGGTTATCATCCTAACTGATCTGAGGTATTCAAATGGATCATCTCCCGTGTTATATTTAGGAGCATCCAATTTCAAGTACTCCGTCATTTGTACCTTACCTCCAGATGAGCTAGGTTGATGTCTGTCAACAACAGGGGCTACTGGTTCTAGTGGTGGTACTGGGTCATTTGGCTCTGGGTGTGCTGCACTTGGATGGGTAGGGGAAGATGGATACATAGGATATGGTGGATAGTAAGGATAAGGCATATATGGCATGTACGGAGGATATAGGACAAAACTAGAGTACTCCGACATACCTCCCATCGGATACTCTGGATCCTGCGGAAAGGCTGGATAACCAAAACCTGAGGCCTGAGCGCCTCCCTGCGACTCTCCCATACCTTCCTCAAATCTGCCTATACCCATGCTATCATCTCTCGACTGGTCAATTTCCATAGCCTCCCTCCTTTCCTCTGATCTTCCTCCCCTAGCTGTACCTCTTCTGCTCTCGTCTACAGACCTTCTAGGGTCTATTGATGTACCTTCCCTGCTCGATCTCTGAGACCTTGCCCTCGGCAATGCAGGAGGACGAGCAGCTGGTCTTTCACTCTCTGGTGGGACTCCAGTCAATCGAGCTGATCGACGAGTTCCTCTCATCTTTACTCTCTGGAAAACAACACATAACATAGCACTTTAGCACATAAACAGCACATAGCAATAAGGCACATGCATAACTCATGGCATTACACAGATAAGACTCAATACCCTATCCTAGTGGACATGATTTCCTATTGTACTTGACCACTTCTAACCTCTTTGAGCCCAACACTCTCTCTATAGGTCCGATCATGTGAACCTAGGGCTCTGATACCAATCTGTAACGACCCCAAAATGGACCGTCATCGGCGCTATGATTCAGGTTGGCTTAAGGCCGCCAGAACCCGTAGCAAGCCTGCTATACTCTCTGTGTACCTGTAAATCTCATACATGATCATACATTTTCTGTGAAAATAAAAACTCTTCTCTGATCCAAGGCTTAACATGTGCATGCACTATCTCTGTACTCTGTACTCTGTACTCTGTACCCCTGACTAGAGGGTACAGAGTACAGAGTACAGAGTACAGAGTACAGAGATAGTGCATGCACAGGTTAAGCCTTGGTTCAGAAAATAGTTTTTATTTTCACAGAAAATGTAAGATCATGTATGAGTTTTTACAGGTACACAGAGAGTATAGCAGGCTTGCTACGGGTTCTGACGGCCTTAAGCCGACCTGAATCCTAGTGCCGGTGACGGTCCATTTTGGGGTCATTACAAGAGTGAAAATCAAATTGCATAATAATTATGTAAAGGTATTTAATGAAGTAAAGTACGTTCAGAAGTTCAAGAGGAATTTAATTTCATTAGGTAAGTTAGATTCTCTGGATTATGAATTTTCTATTTAAGATGGAGCCATGATAGTTAGTGTAATACCCGACTAGACTCCGGTATCGGAATTCCCACCGTCCGATGGAATTTGGGTGTCGGAAACCTCTAGAAGGGTAAAAGCATGTTTTTATAAAATGTTTTCATGTTTTTAATGTTTTTAAGTATGATTTTAAATAAGTTTTAGCATGAAAATTCTTTAAGGAAAAACCCAGGTTCGGCCGCCGAAACTCACTTTCGGCCGCCGAACATGCATGGACTTTGGGAGGCACGTTAGGCCCCCGAAAGTCTAAGTGAGGGAAGTGCAGGTTCGGCCGCCGAACCTTATGTTCGGCCGCCGAACATTGCATGGATGCGGAGGCACATTCGGCCCCCGAACGTGGCCTGGCCAGCCACTATAAAAGGGTCCCCTTGGTCCGCACGGGCGAGCTTTTTCTCTCCCATTGTCGGCCAAGGTGAGTCTCCGCCGCTCCTCCCTCGATCTTGAGTGTTTCCTTTAGATCTTTCATGGTTTTAACAAGTCTTCATCTTGCTTTGAAGTTTTTAAGCTTTTGAAACGAGTTTTGAGCAAGTTTTGAACTTGGAGACCCAAGGAGCTCAATCTCTCCCAACTCCAAGTTAGATCGCCTCCACTCTCGATCTTCAAGAGGTAAGAGTCGATCTCTAGCTTACATTATGTTTTAAACAAGTTTTATGCAAGATCTATGGAGTAGAGATGCATGTTTAGGTTTGTTGATGAGTTTATGGTTTTGATGCTTTGATGAACAATGTAGCTTGTTTGTGTATGAATGAAGTGTTGTAGATGGGGTATATGCATGTTTGAGGCCCCTAGGAACTTGTATGCATGTTTTGGTTGAGAAATATGCATGATCTGTGGTTTTGGGAGGCAGGAGGTTCATTTGAACCAAGTTTCTGCCATTTGGCAGAAACCAGGTTCGGCAGCCGAAAGGAGTTTCGGCCGCCGAACCCCTCTTGTGAAGGCAGCTTTCGGCTGCCGAAGGTGCCCCCGAAAAGAGACTTTCGTCTCTGTCTGGCACTTTCGGCCGCCGAAGGTGCCGCCGAACCTAGCTGAGTTTCGTCTCTGTCCAGGACTTTCGGCCGCCGAAGGTGCCGCCGAAGGTGCCCTGTTCGGCCATTTCATGCATATTTTCTGTGATGTTTTCATGATGTTTTAGGGGGTTTTTGGGGGATACATTAGAGTTATGATTATATATGTTGGTCCCTCATTGGAGTCCACCTGTGTAGGTTCGGACCCGAGGAACCAAGGACCCCAGCAGTGAGCCAGCTGCTGAGAGTTTGACAGAGTCAGCCAGAGGTGAGTGGAACTATACTTAATCTTTTAAATTAAGAAAGTGAATATTTTATCATGTTTCATGCATCATGACTATAATATAGGATGTTTGCATTAGAATCACGAATATGCTACATTGCATTATTATATTGTGGTTGATGAGGAGGGACATTGCACGACTCACTAGTCCTGTGTACGAAGTCCTGTGGTGCCCATAATAGGGCCGGGCAATAGCTCCGAGTTACGAAGTCCTGTGGTGCCCATAATAGGGCCGGGCAATACGAAGTCCTGTGGTGCCCATAATAGGGCCGGGCATGGAGCTGAGGGATTTTTGAGTCAGTCCGTCCATGATGTGAAATGTTTGTGCAATGATGCATTCCATTATAGCATGTTTTAAATAATCTTTTTATAGTTCTACTCACTGGGCACCTAGCTCACCCCTCTCCCCTAACCCCCAGGTTTGCAGGTACGGGATTGATAGAGAAGAAAAGAAGAGAAAAGTCATATGTATGTAATAGCTAGAGTATGTGGACATGACAAATGATAAGAATGTAATGTAAAGTTTTGAACAGTTATGTTTATGTAATTATGTTATTGAGGATAGAGTTGTGCTTGACCATAGTATATGTTAATCCCTTGGTATGTACATGATCTTATTTTATGATGCATATGTAAACCAACTCACCATATGATGTATAGCCCTTGAGGCTTTGATGAGATCCCACAGAGGGATTAATGTTTATGTATATGATGAGTATAGTGCATGCACAGGTTGAGTTTGGTGAATGAAGAAAGAGAAAAGTTTTTAATTCTTATGTATGTTTGTTGATCATGTATGGGATTAAACAGGTAAACAGGATGTATGTAGGCTTGCTACGGGTTCCGGCGGCCTTAAGCCGACCTGAATCCTAGCGCCGGTAGCGGTCCGGATTTTCGGGGCGTTACAGTTAGACGTGCTTTTCTCATTATGAAAGCCATGAAACTTGAGAGAAAGAATCTCTATATATTGAAAAGAAGCACTTTGATTGGAGGATCGCAAGTTAAAAGTAAGAGAGCATCAATAATCAAGAATGCAAGGAGATACCCAAGAAAAAATTGACTTATGAAGAAGTTGTGAAGATTAATTCATTTTGACTAAGAGGCGGAGATTATGGAAATTCCAGTCCAAATAAAATTAGTAGTTCAAAATAAAATAGAAAGTCTATTACTGTTAGAATTTTATTTAGAAGTTTTAACTAAAATTTTGATTAAAAAGAAATTATATTTGGAGAGTCTCGCTTAAACTTGTATTCAGCTAGTGATCAATTATAAAAGGAGAATCTATTAAAATTATATGGTATGCAAAAAAATAAAAGGCGCTCAACCTACAGGAACTGTTCGTGATATTTTAAAGAAGGCGGGGTTTTTACGGAACTTCGCCCTTTTTTTTTCTCTCCACTCGGACCAATCCGCCCACCCGAGTTCTTGTAAAGATAAAGTATGAGTGGTAGAATAGTGTGAATAATTTTTTGAGAGAGAGGAATAATAATTAGCGGTTGTAATTACTTTTTCTTTATTAATAGATATATTGTAGAGTAGGCTTATATTGAACCACGTAATTTGTATTCTTATCATTTGATGGTAATTATCACAACAAAAATGTATACTATATAATTTTAAAAAATGGAATTCAAGTTTACAATTAAAATATAAGAAGAAAATATGATGAATATTACTTATTTGCCGTAAGTATTTAATAATTACACTATTATCGCATAATGCACATTATCAAATTTAGCATAGCTATTTAATTGGCCTACTTCACATGATTTGATTTAAGGTAACCATATTTTATCTTTAGATAAATTTTATTTAATATTTAAATTTTATAATTAACTACTGTATTTAGTAAATTGGACGGTCAAGACTTACGTGCACTTTGACTTTTTATTATAATAATGCAATAGTTATACTTTATTGTAAAAGGGAAAAGAAGATACATTTGAAAGTAAAGTATCAACCGACTTTTTAAAA
This sequence comes from Manihot esculenta, assembly GCF_001659605.2. Taxonomy (NCBI): domain Eukaryota; kingdom Viridiplantae; phylum Streptophyta; class Magnoliopsida; order Malpighiales; family Euphorbiaceae; genus Manihot; species Manihot esculenta. Next base: position 9,864,010 of record NC_035170.2, read on the forward strand.
GAAGTTGAATTAAAAAATTATTTTCTTTTAAAAAAATGTGAAAATAATCATATAAAGTATGAAAAGTTCTTATACATATATTGACATAGAAACTAATTTATATACCTAAGTAATCAAAATTTTAGAATATATTTATATATATGCCTTACCATGTTTTTTAAGACCAATCATGATTTTAAATTATGTGTTAATTTTCAATTGAAATAGTGTATAAGCTCGGGATGAATTTTCTTAAAAATATAATATGATTTCACTTATTTTATAAAAAAATAAAGTGTTAAGTTTTATTTTTAATATCAAATATTATAAGAGATAATGCTCAATTGTTCCTTTGTTTATTAGATATTGTTTAATTTAAGAGTTGATGGCCAAAAAATTCTGTATTTTTTATTTTATTGTAATTACGCTTTATATTTTTTTATTAATTAAATTCTAATTTTTTAAATTATTCTAATTGTATCCTATCGTTATTTGTATCATTATAAATTAATGGAATTATCACGTCACTCATCACGTTAGCAAATTTCAGGGTTAAATTGATAATAATTTAAAAGTTTAGGGTAAATTGTAATAAAACTAAAAGTGTAAGATTTTTTTTGATAATTATTTATTTTATTAATAATTTTTTTAGGAGACGGAGGAATAAAGACTCGAATTTATGATTTCAAATAAATTATTTATTCTTTTAACCTCTTTATTAAGTCAGATTAGATAATAAAATATTTAATTTATATATTATTAATTTTTTAAAATTCACTCTAAATATTAGTATAATTTAAAAAAAATGGCGGACTACCATTATACTCGAGGGATAAAAGAATAATTTAAAAAAACATCCTAAAGAAATTATTTTATTATTTTGATATTTTTAAATTAAATTATATTAAATATTGTTTTAAATTATTTTTTAATATTTCACTATTAATATATTTAATAAAGTTATTTTATTAACAATAATTTTAAAAGTAATACTAAATAGTAAACATATTAGATAGATTTAAAAAAAAATCAATTGATAATAATTTTAGTTAAAATAAAATCAAGATAAATTATTATTATAAAATTATTAATTAAAATAAAATCAAAATAAATTGTTATTATAAAATTATTGATAAAAAATAAATAACAATATAAATGATAATTTTTAAATATATTTAATAGTAAAAAAGGATAACTTAATAATTTTATAAATTTTTAACTATATAGATAACGGTGCACTTGATCGATATAGTTTAATTGACAAAAATAAAAGTATAGAATATAATTTCAATAAAAATAAAGTATAAATATTTTTAGTAATTATTTCTAAACTTTGCTAATGTGGCGTGGTAACATGGAGTTCATGACAATTTCATTAATTTCTAACGGTACAAGTAATAGTTGTATGCAGTAATTTTAAAAGGTTAGAATTTAATTAAAAAAAAAGATGTAATTGCAATAAAATTAAAAATGCATAGTTCTTTTGTCATTAATTTTTAATTAAATTTTATTTAAATTAGCTAAAAAAATTAACTTTAGACTTAAATAAACAAAAAAAAAAAAGAATTCAGTTGATAAATTTAGAAAGGTAAATTAATTTTAAGCTGAAGCTGCTAAGTTAATTTGGATAAAAATTTTAAAAGAAAAATAGCTTATTTAGGTGATATTAAATATCAAATCAATATTACAATGTTGTTGATTTAGTAATGTGATGTAAATTTTTTTTAGTAGGATAATATATAGGTTTTTCTTCCTTTTTGATAAAAAAGAAATTAAGAAAAATATGAGTAGAAGACTTTATTAGAAAAGCTCAGATGTTATATTTCTTAGATCAATATCTTATTTGATAGAAATTATACTTCTATTTTATTCAATTTTTTTTATTAAATATATATATAATTAATTTTTTAATAATTCAACGATATTTAATATTTTCTAAAATATGTTGAATCATCTATAAATGATAAGAAAATCAAGGAAGTTATGTAATTTTTATCACAAATAAAATTTTTCTATCTTCTAAATTTACTATTACAATTTTGCAACAAATTTTATAATGTCATAATTTCAAAATAATTGAAATTTACTATAGAAGCTTGTGAAACATTTGGCTAATCATAACGTGGAGTATCTATTGTTAGATTTTACATCTTTTTCCTATTTTAGTTATGTTCTCTGATTTTATTTAACTTATTTTTTTATTTTGTTAATTTTATTATTTTATTTATATAATTTTTTTATGCATCTAAATACTTTTTATTTTTAATTTTGAGTATTTTCATGTAAATTAAAATCTCTTAAATGAGACTAGTTGGACAATAAGAATTCTGAAGTTTGGCCGCAGTTTAAACTGCTACTATTAACATGTTCATTGGCAAATAATTTAATAACTTAAATTACAAATATTATGAATATTGATATCTTATAAAATAAGTTATAAATTAATATAAAATAGAGCATAAGAAAATTAAAATATAAAATAATAAATAAATAAAAAACATAAATTATTAAGTAAATTTAAACAATCAAATAAATAAATAATAATTATTATTTATCTGTTAATTAGAAAATTTTACTCGCAACTGTTTAAGATACTTTTGGGCTAAGAATCCATAAAACATAATGAGAACTTATTTTAATTCATCATAATTGCTTGTAATGGTTTGTAATTACATCTTCACCTCTACTATTTTCTTTGATTGATTTGTCATGGAAGCCATCTTATCTTGTTACACCAACTCTAGGAATAGGTCTAAGATCCATATCTTGTGTCCGACCATTGTGTTCTAGACCATCAATTGTTGAAAAACTTCCTCATGTAATCCAGTCAAATTATCATTCGAGTTCTCACTTCGAGTATTTATAAGCACACGAGCTCTCTTACAAAATAAATGATAAAAATATATCATCATATGTTAATAATAAAATAAGATAAAAAACTAGTAAGCATATCTAAAATTTTAGCGGTAACCTTAAACATTTACCACCACTAGAGTATTTAACGCAAACTAACCACAATATTGCAGCACAGAATACCAAACTCTTTCATAAACGATCCGGCTACATGAAAATTATAAAATATCCATTGATATATACAAACGTTTTTCTGTATGTTATTGAGTAAAAGAGTACAAGTATCTATAGGTGTTATAAGTATATGTTGTACAGGAGTCTATAAGAGTTTATGATATATATAAAGTCTAGTTGATAATCTTATCACCTAAGGTAATTCTAAGATAATTCATTATCACCTAAGATAATTCTTATCACTTTATCACACCCTCTCAATTCTGACATGGTAAGGAAAGAACTCTTAGTTGCTTTGTTACCTGAATATGTCGTGATGTGACTAAGGCTTTGATGAAAGTATTGGAAATCTGATCCTTGGAAGAAATATATCAAATATCAAGCTCCTTCTTTGTCATGAACAAAGTGGATATCAACCTTTATATCCTTCATACAATTACGAAAGGTGGGATTTTCCATTAAGTATGTTGCTCCTATATTGTCACACCATAAGATTGGAATTTGGTGTGAAACCAGATTAAGTTCAGTAACCAATGATTGAATCCAAGAGACCTATGTTGTCGTAGCTCTAATAGCACGACATTAAGCTTCCACAAAGGACTTAGCAACTGTAGGTTGTTTGCGAGTAAACTAAGAAATTATATTGAACCCATAGACATAGATAGCATAACTAGTAATGAACTTATGATCATCAAGATTACAGGCACAGTTAGCATCAGTATAGACACTAAGAGCAATAGTAGCTAGGTGATTGAGAAATGAACAAACCATGATGAGAAGTTCCCTTCAAATAGCATAAGGTACAATTTACAACTTGCCAATGCACAATAATGGGTGGATGAACATGCTGAGAAAATTAGTGAACAAAAAATCAATATCTGGTCTTATAAATTGGAGATATTAATGTCACCCAACTATTGGTCTATCTTTGGTGACATCAATAGGATCAGATGAAGTATTTTTTTGCAATTTTTCTCCTGCACTTGCTGGTGTAGAAATGTCTTTACAGTTAAGTATGTAATACCCAGCTAAATTCCAGTATCAGAATTTTAACTTTCCAATGGAATTTTCGTTGGAATCTAGAATATCGGAATCAAAAAATTTAGAAGGATAAAATGAATATTTTATAAAATAAATTTTTTAAGTATTTTAAAAATGTATTTCAAAAATATTTTAGAAGGTTTTAAGGTTCGACCGCCAAATCTTCAAGTTTGGTCGCCGAAGGTGGCTTATCCATCCTACCTATAAAAGGACTCCAGCCCTAAAGGAGATAAATCTTTCTCCATTTTCCGGCAGAGGTGTGTCAAAACACTTTTCTTGATGCTTTTAAATTTTCTTCGGTCAATCCCCTCACTCTTTCATATGTTTTTGGGTTTTGAAGAACAAGCTTAGGTTTTGGAGGTTGAACTCTTTTAAAAGCTTCCTCCATTCTTCCTCTTTAAAGCATAATTCTAGGTTGAATCACTCAAGAGGTAAGGATTTTACCCTCAAACTTTTTTGTTTTTGAAGCATAGAGAATCTATTTTTGAGCTTGCATGTGAGGGAGTGAGCTTCTAAATGCTCACATGAGAGTTCTTTATTTTAATATTGATTAAGTTCTATGAAAGTTGAATCTTTAATGTTTGATTATGCATGTGGTTCCTTCCCTTATTTCTAAGTCATTTTGAGACACTAGTTGTATTTTTTAGTAGTTTTATAGGCTTATGTGTTAGTTTGGTTGCGTTTGGAGGCTAGATGGCAAAAGCATAATCAGGTTTGGCATTCTACCAAAACCCAGATTTGACCGTCGAATCTGCACTTGAGGTAGCCATCTTTGGCCGCCAAAAATGCCTCGACAAGTTTGACTTTCGGATTTATAAGAAGACTTTAGGTCGCCGAACCTATCACCGAAAGTCTCCTGCTCAGTCATTTTCAGCTCGTTTTCTACATCCTTTCTTATATGCTTTTAGGAATTTCTTAGAGTATTTTTAAAAATTGTAAAAGTTATGTTTAGTCCCTCATTTAAGTCCATCTATGTAGGATTAGATTTGAGAGACCCTAGAGGCCGACAGTGAGATAACCGTTTCAGAGCTAGGCTTGCATCAGCTAGAGGTGTGTAGAACTAAACTAAACTATTATTTTAAAGAAAATAAAACGTTTAAGCATGCTCATGCATCATGAATATCATGTGTATATGATTATGTTATTTTGCATTAGAATTCATGAATATGATGCATGACATAATTAATTATTATTGTGGATGGATATTAGATGACCCACTAGCCCATAAGCATATTATGATATTTTATGACGGATATGGAAGTCTAGATTAAAGGCCATTTTACTCCCCTGGCACTACCAGGGTGCCTATTCTATGCCCTTGGCACTATGGATATGTTATATTTAAAAGGAAATCCTGAGTAGCAGCCATTATATTACTGGTAATAAGTGCATCTTGATATGAATTATTTATGTTATGACGCATTCATATGATCTATGTTTTATTAAATTGCTTTAATTTATATTATGTTTCTGCTCACTAGACTCTAATAGCTTATCCTTTTCCCCTAATTCTAGGTTTGCAGGATTAGTGTTAGCTTGGAAGGACAACAATGTTTTATGGTATAGCTCCGATGTAATGATATAGTTGTGGACATGTAATATATTGTGGTTTAGAATTGTACTTTGTCCAGATTTTATTTTATGATCCCTTTGTTAATGATTTTACTATGTAAAAATTTTAAGTTTAAGCTACATTTGAACCAAATTAAGGCATGTAAGAATGTCCATATTAGAATATTTGATGAGGGCTCTAATATGGATTTATGTTTTCAGTCATATATGCCCTTCACCTCCACTTTGGAGTTATTTATCAAGGAATATACATTTTGCTTAGAGAAAAAGTCATCGAAATTCCACAAATGTATTTTGATCATGTTTTATATAGTTAAAAACATTTGATCTTAACAATATTTTTCTTTTCTATCCGAAAAGACCTTTGCCCTTCCCTTTATTGTTATTTCTTATTGGGCTTTATTTTTTTTCTATATTATGATATTTACCACCTTAATATTTTCGCTAGTTTCCCTTTCTTCCTTAAGAATTTGAACTAGTTATGTACACTTTTATACTCATTAAATTTAAACGAAAACGTTTCTGTAAATGTTGTGGGTAAATAGCATTTTTCATATAATCCTAAATGTTTGGGCAAAGAACATATGACCACTTGGATATTCTGTTTGTCAGTCAAAATATGATGAGTATCCTTCAGCTCATTCACTATATTGCTCATGATCTTAAGAAGTATTCTTATATCATGACGAGAATTATTCTCATAAGTATCTAATTATACAATGTAAGTTATAAGATTGACAAGCGGGATTCCTTGAAATCTCAATTTCATATGCAAACCATATGTCTATTGTAAAATCAAATGTTTGTAAACTCAAGTATAACAATATCATGCATACTGCTCACTACGGTCCAGCTTATACTGTGACGTATTGTCCTATTATAATATTTCCATTACTAGGTTAAGAGATTCTAAAGCTCCTAGTTCCTTGAGTATATATTGAATTTTCTTATTTTAGATTTCATAGTTATCCTCATTTAGCTTCTCTAATTTATTAAGATAAGTTAAAAAGATTTGGAAGCATATATTGTTCTTAGTCTAAAATAGGGATATTTATGTGCACGAGTTAATACCTTAGTTCATACATACACTAACCTTAATAATAATGAATTATATTAATGATTACTTTTTATTAGATTTTAGAGTCGAAAGTTCACTACGTTCTTAATCATTGTCTAAAATCCTAATATATTATAAAAATTAATCACAATTAATTATGTTAAGGTTTATGTATTAAATTACTTATAATTTAAGAGTTTTAAAATATTTTATGATTAATATCCAGAAACATCAACTCATATATTATATATTAACATATGATATAAAAATAATAAAAAATTAACAATTCATGAAATAAAATAACATATTATTTAAAATCATAAAACGATGAAAGATAATTGTTCATTATAAAATTATCCATAGTAGCATAAGACAAACAACATGAATAACAATAATTTTCAATAGAAACAATTCACATCTAGTATAGACTTGAGACATAGGTATAGAATGTTAAAGAAACATGTATTGAATCTTATCTAGTCGATTCAGATCACAGTCAACTCTAGAAAGTTTTCGCTTAACCATAAACCTACTATTAAGTCTTAATAATCCTGTCACCATCTTATTTACAACCCATTTGAATAATGAATTTCAATATAAGGTCACAATAGGACTCATTGACATTTCCTAAATGGAATTCAAAATTCCTTTTAGATTGAAAATAGACAACATGATTCTTAAAGAAAATGTATCCTTTTTGTCTTGCAAAAAAAAAAAACACATTTCTAAAAGAAATCTTATCATTCACCTCAATGATAAACTACACTAGACGATTTATTTGATTTGAAGTGTCTATATAACGACCCGAAATCGGACCGCTACCGGCGCTAGAATCCAGATCGACTTAAGGTCGCCGAGACCCGTAGCAAACCTAACATACAACCTGACATACCTGATAAATCCCATACATGATCAAACATTTGCATAAAAACTTTAAACTTTTTCATGGACCAAGCTTGACCTGTGCATGCACCATAACTATAAACATAAAACCCCACACTAAAGCCCTCATCAACTGCTCTAGTGGGGCAACATATCATATATCAAGCTTGGTTTAACATTTCTTAACCTTAAAACATTTCATAACGATCATGTACAAAAGGGGATTAACATTACATTAGGGCCAAGCACAATACTAAACCTCATTACATTATTGTACAATACTTTACATTACATTATCTTTCATGTCCACAACTAACTATTACATACACTATGCCTTTACTCTTACTGATCTCCCGATCTATCCTGAACCTGCAAGCCTGGGGGTTAAGGGAAAGAGGTGAGCTACTAGAGCCCAGTGAGTAGAATAATAAAATAATATATTAAAACATATGCTTTCTGTAATACCCGGCTAGACTCCGGTATCGGAATTCCTACCGTCCGGTGGAATCTCGGGTGTCGGAGACCTCTAGTAGGGTAGAAGCATGTTTTTACAAATGTTTTAATGTATTTCATGATTTTAAGTAAAAAGGAAATGATTTTTTGCATGAAAACAACCTTGGAGGAAAACCCAGGTTCGGCCGCCGAACCTCAAGTTCGGCCGCCGAACATACATGCATTTCGGGTGTGCCTTAGGCCCCCAAAGGCATAAGTGAGGGAAGTCCAGGTTCGGCCGCTGAACCTCAAGTTCGGCCGCCGAACATGGCATGCATGCGGAGGCACGTTCGGCCCCCGAACGTGGCCTGGCCAGCCACTATAAAAGGGTCCCTTAGCCGAAAACGGGCGAGTTTTTCTCCCCATTGTCGGCCAAGGTGAGCTCTCCGCCGTTCCTCATCAATTCTTGAGTTTTTCCTTCAGATCTTTCAAGATTTTCATGAGTTTTTGGTTTGTTTTGAAGATTTTAAAGTTTTGAGCAAGTTTTGAAGCTTTGAGGTTCAAGGAAACTCAGCCCCTCCCATCTCCGAGTTTAGGTCGTCTCTCTCTCGATCTCCACGAGGTAAGAGCCGATCTTAAGCTCATTTTATGTTTTAAGTAAGTTTTAAGTCGATCTATGGGGTAGAATGCATGCTTAACTCATGGTTAGGTTTATGGGTTTTATATGTGTTTATGAACAATGTGAGTTGCTTGTGTGTTGTAGTTGGGGTTTTTGATGGTTTGATGCCCCTAAGAACTTGTATGTTTGCTTGTGTATGTTTGGGAATGTTGTAGAATAGGTTTATGCATGATTGGATAGTTTTGGAGGCAAATGTGCATAGAAGAGCTGAGTTTCTGCCACTAAGGGAGAAACCAGGTTCGGCAGCCGAAGGAACTTTCGGCCGCCGAACATGCTTGTGGAGGCAGCCTTCGGCTGCCGAAACTTGGCCCCGAAAGAAGACTTTCGTCTCTGTCTGGGAGTTTCGGCCGCCGAAAGTGCCGCCGAACCTGCCTGACTTTCGGCTCTGGAGGGACTTTCGGCCGCTGAACCTGCCGCCGAAAGTGCCCTGTCCAGCCCTCTTTTGCATGTTTTTCTATGATTGTTTCACGATGTTTGAGGGGGTTTTTGGGGAGTAGTTTAGAGTTATGTTCCTGTATGTTTGGTCCCTCATTTGAGTCCACCTGTGTAGGTTCGGACTCGAGGAACCGAGGACCCCAGCAGTGAGTCAGCTGCTCCGGTGTGTGGTCAGAGCTATCCAGAGGTGAGTGGAATAAACCTTTATATTTTTAAGCAAATTAATCGTATAGTTTTGAGCATGTTCATGCATCATGAATGCCATGTGATATTTTAGGTTGTTTGCATTAGAATCCACGAATATGTTGCATTGCACATTTTAATGTTGATGTGGATGAATGTTGGATGATCCATAGCCCTCGATCTATGATGTGACGATGTGATATGTACATGATCAAGCATAAATTAGCCACATTTTTATTATCTTTTTTATTGCTTATTTACACATTTTTTAGCTTAATTTATGGTTTTTATCTTGTTTTTACAGAAAAGGAAGAAATTGGAGAATTGGAGAAAAAGTGCAGAAAGTTGACAGAAAAGTGATCGGGTCAGTGATTTGCCCAGTGATTTGCCCACTGCTTGCCCAAATCAGGCTGAAGCAGAAACCTGAAGGCAACAGGCAGAAGTGATAAGGTCAGTGATTTGCCCAGGACACTCGAAGACACTGGCCAAATCACTCGCAGAAGACAGAGAGAACTGACTCGCAGAAACGTGATCGGGTCTGTGATTTGCCCAATCACTTGAAGAAACTGGTCAAATCACCGGGCAAATCACTTTCACAGCAGAAACTTACAGCAGAGCGGGAAAATGGGCAGAAAACAGAAATCCGAATTTTCAGAAGTCCAAATCCAATCCAATCACTTCCAACACAAAACCAAGAGCCACGAAAGAGTCTCTCATCCAAGGAATTCCAATTGCAATTAAAATCAACATCAAAAGAGGAGTCAAACACCAAATCAAAGAGGGATTTTAAAACCCTAGATGGAGAGAAATTCTGCAGCTATAAAAGGAGAGCCTCCAAACCAGCAAAGGATCATCTTGGATCAGCAACTCAACTCGCCAGAAACTCTCCAGCATTTTTCTTCCTTTCTCTTCTTTTCATCTTTTTGTATTTAGTCCACCATGAGTGGCTAAACTCTTTCTTTTCTAGTTGAAGTTGGTGAATTTCAGATTTGTGTAATGAATTGGGAGATTTAAATCTCCATTGTTAAACTTCTATTTCTTTTCAATATTTATGCAATTTGAGCTTTCCATAATTATTACTTTGCTTTTAGAATCAATAAGGGCCCATTGTTTTTAAATTGCTTAAGTAATATTATTTGAATGATTTAGGTCTGTAATTGCTTAGGTTGTTCAAATACACATTTAATCAAATTGCATGATCTAGACTTGACCACGCGGTTGGCAAGGTTAGAATTAGGTTTCTCTAAGTCTTAATGCAGTTAACAGTTGTTCGATGCTATAATGCCCCAAGGACGTTCCTTGGCAACTTATTAACTAGTGTTTGATTAGCGAACGTTTCCTAATCAAACTAGAACTAAGGTGTGAGAAGCGTCTTCCACATCCAAAACTAATTTATTGAGATAAATAGGAGTATTAAAGAATCAATGATCAATTCCAAACAATCTGAAAAAGATCCATACTTCAACTAGAAGCTTTTCTCTTATTGATTTACTCATATTTAAATTATTGCTTTCTTTTGCTATTTAGTTTTAATTCATCAACTCAAACCCCCCTCTTTTAATTATTTGTTATTTACTTATCTTGGTTATTATTAGGAAGATCTTTAGTGTCAATTCCCCGTGGTTCGACCCTATTGCCACTATCTACAAGTTTATTGTTGGTTGATAATAGGTTTATTTTTTACGGCTTCGACAACCGCTTATCAAAAATTGGCGCCGTTGCCGGGGAATTGATCTAACTAACGTATTTTCCCTTTATGACCAGGTCTGGCCGTAAAGACACTATTCTTTACGACCCAGAGATTGAAAAAACTGCCAAGAGCTTAAGGAAGCAAGCAAATTTGAGGAACTAAGCCTCAAGACCATCTTCATCAACAACACCATCTCACAGACCACTTACTGCCCCTGCTGAAGAAATTTCTGCACCAGCAGAAACTTCCACCACCGCACCTGCTACAGCAGAGTTTTTACCAGAAACTGAATTTCTGGTCATGGCAGAAAATCCAGCAATGGCAGCACCACCTGCTGCACATGTAAAAGCTGAAAATCAAGCAAGAAACGTGCCCATCCAAGCACCTCAGCCACGGGAAAGAACTCTCGGAGAGTTGGCCGAACCAGCAGGAGATCAAGCACCCTTATGCATTGAATATCCCCTATTGACAGCACCATTCGAGCTAAGGACAGGTCTGATTCATCTCCTTCCTAAATTCAGAGGCCTAGAGAATGAAGATCCTCACAAGCATTTAAAGGCATTCCACGTTGTGTGCTCAACCATGAGACCCCAAGGCATTCCAGAAGATGATATCAAGCTTAGAGCCTTCCCTTTTTCCCTTGAAGACTATGCCAAAGAATGGCTATTCTACTTGCCACCCGGATCCATCACATCATGGGCTGATATGGTAAGAGCATTCTTGAGAAAATTCTTTCTAACCTCAAAAGCCATAGGCATCCGTCGAGAAATAAGTGGCATAAAGCAAAAGCACTCTGAAGGCTTGTATGAGTATTGGGAGAGGTTCAAAAAGTTGTGCACAAGCTGCCCTCGGCATGATATTTCTGACCAATCTCTCATTGAGTACTTCTATGGAGGTTTGCTACCCTCGGAGAGAAAATTTATTGACGCAGCCTGTGGAGGAACAATTGAAAAAAAATCACCTCGAGAGATGAGGGACTTAATTTCCTCCATGGCTGCAGCTTCTCAACAATTTGGAGACCAAGAGCTGCCAACAAGGAATGTAAATGAGGTGAGTAATTCCATTTTATCATCCCAACTTTCTGAACTCACCAATGCTGTCCGTAGCCTTGTTATGAGTCAAACCCAACAAGTCCAGCAGATTCAGCAGCCCAAGACATGTGGAATATGTGCCAACAACCACCCAACTGATCTATGTCCTTCCCTTCAAGAGGAGGACCAGCAAGTCAATGCTGTTGGAGGCTTCAATGGGCAAAGAAGGTATGATCCTTATGCAAATACTTATAATCCAGGCTGGAGGGACCATCCAAATTTCAGTTATGCAAGGGGAAACCAATACCCAAACTATTAGCAAAGGAACCAAACTCAAGCTGCACCTCAGAACTCCAATGAATCTCTTGAAGAGATTGTGAAGAATTTAGCAAGTACTGTGCAAAATCTTGAGAAACAAATGAGCCAAATGGCCACTTCATTGAGCAAATATGAATCTCAAGGGAAGCTACCCTCCCAAACTGAGATAAATCCAAGACAAAATGTTAGTGCCATCACATTGAGGAGTGGAAAGGAGTTACAAGACAATAGGGCTGAAAAATTGCAAAAACAGGGCATGGAAGAAATTCTGCCAGAAAGTGATCAGGGCAGTGATTTGCCCAGTTCACTAGTAGAAACTGACCCGATCGCTGGTCAAACTGAGCTATCCAGTAGTGATCTGCCCAAATCACCAGAGAAGGCAGAATCCAGTCAAAGGCAGAAACAGCAACCAGCAGAAAAATTCAAGATACCTCCTCCCTTCCCAAAGAGATTTGCAAAGTCCCAAAAGGAGAAAGAGGAAAAAGAGATATTGGAGACACTCCGCAAGGTGGAAATCAACATTCCCCTACTTGATGCTGTAAAGCAAATTCCAAGGTATGCCAAGTTTCTCAAAGAGCTATGCACCAACCGAAGGAAACTTGCTGAACGTGAAAAGGTAAGTGTGGGGGAGTGTGTTTCAGCTGTAATCCAAAGGAAACTTCCAACCAAATGCAAGGATAGAGGGATGTTCGCGGTTCCATGCAAGATAGGCAATGTGGGAATAAAGAAGGCCATGTGTGACCTTGGAGCTTCAATAAATGTCATGCCACTTTCCATTTTTAACTTGTTGAATGCAGGTACACTCAAGGGCACCAGTATTGTGATCCAATTGGCTGACCGATCCGTCGTCCATCCCAAGGGAGTGCTAGAAGATGTGTTGGTACAAGTTGACCAACTAGTCTTCCCAGCAGATTTTTATGTGATTGACATGGAGGAGGATAAGGGCAAAATCACCTCTGACATCTTACTTGGGAGACCATTCTTGAGCACAGCAAGAACAAAAATTGATGTGCATGATGGCACATTGACCATGGAGTTTGAAGGGGAAGTTATCAAATTTAATGTTTATGATGCCATGAAATTCCCCAATGATGTTTCTCCTGTTTATGGCCTTGATGTTATTGATGATTTAAGTCAAGAATTTTTTGATTTTGAACAAGAAAATTTACTTTATGATGGTCTTTGCAGGAAAGGAGAAGTGGGCAGCAACATCACTGAAGCAGAAAAAACAGTAGACTGCTGTAACTTGCTGGATATGGGTGATTTGCCCAGTGATTTGCCCACAACATCAGATAATCTGCTCAAATCACAGACCAAATCACTGGAGCAGACAGACTTGACAGAAAGTGATTTGCCCAGACCACCAGATAATCTGCCCAAATCACAGCCCAAATCAGACAGCAAACAGCAGAAATCAGCACTAGAACTGAAACCATTGCCAAGCCACCTCAAATATGCCTACTTGGGAGCTGGAAATTCACTTCCAGTCATTATTTCTAACCAGCTCAGCCAAGAAGAAGAGGAAAAGCTCCTTGATGTGTTAAAGAAGCACAAAAAAGCAATTGGGTGGACCTTGGAGGACATAAAAGGCACCTCAAGACCATTCGGTGGAGGCTCATCTCACCAGAATCAGAGACAGGATGCAGCACATGAAGCTATTGACATACGGAGTCCACAAACAAGCAAGGTTTTCAAGGTTAATGGGCATCGTTTGAAGAGATTCTATGAAGGTTTTACTATCCATGTTGTGGAGGAGGTTCCCTTGGATCCCCCTTCCCAAGACTGCTGAGCAAGACACTGAAGTCCAGCCCAAAACAGAAAACAGGGCGCTACTGGGAGGCAGCCCAGATGTAGTGATTTGCCCACTGCTTGCCCAAATCGCAGGGCAAATCGACTGAATATACCATAGTCACAAGTGATCGGGGCAGTGATTTGCCCAATTGCCCAGATAATTTGACCAAGATCACCGGTCCAATCGCAAAATCAAGCACATCATCAGAAAAGGGCGTGAACAGTACCAGCCCAGCAACTGCAAAGGAGAAGCGATCTGGCCAAGTGATTTGCCCACTGCTTACCCAAATCACTGGTCAAATCACCCTGTCAAGAATCCAGAGGGCCAGCATTAAATGATCAGGGCAGTTCACATACCCAAATCACTTTAAGTAGTTCTTTTCTTTTATTTTTTTTACTTTTTACGCTACTTATTGTCTTTTATCTCTTCTTCTTCAAGATTTCTCCTCTCCGACCCACCACTCACCCACCGGCAAACTCAAGACCACAATGGTAAGAATTAAGATGAAGGCCACCGGCGGACCGTTCATGTGGAAGAAACTAGGGCTGCCGAAACCCATTCCCTCTGACAGTGACGATGAAACGTGGGACACCACTCCACCGGCCACCACCAGCACCGACACGCCACCGGCTACTGAAACAGCAACAGGACGCACCGACTCACCGGCCGTCCAGACATATCACGGCCAGAAACGGCCAAGAACTCAGTCGCCACCTCCACCGCCGAGATCAGAGCCAGAACCAGAAACCACCATTGCCACACATCCTGCAGGTCATGAGGAAGGCGATGCAACCACTGATGTGCCCAGCAATTTGCCCACTGATGCGCCCACTAGTACGCCCAGTGATTTCACCAGCCATGTGCCAAGCGCTATGCCCAGCGATGTGCCCACTGATGCGCCCACGGACTTGCTCAGTGATACACCTAGCGATCTGCCCAGTGATTTGCCCAGTGCTTGCCCAAGTCACTGGTCAAATCACCCACAGGCCAGGAAGTCCCTTTCCCTTTTCTCCTTCATTTCTCTATATATATATTCAAACATTGAGGACAATATTTGGGATAGGTGTGGGGGTACTGGAGAGTATTTATTCACTGATCACACCATCTTTTGATTTCTATTTGTTTCTTATTGTTTCTTTTTGTTTCTTTTTGCATTATTCTTACCCCTTTTTGCACACACCAGAATTTTTTTCACACTTTTTGCACACACACAGAATTTTGTCTTGGTTTTTGCTCTACTCAACATAGATAACAAGGTTAAAAGAGTTTCCTTATCTCATGACCCCATTGATTTGCCACCCTTTTAAGCCTAAATTGAATCATTCACAGTATGTTACCTTCACTTAGAAAGTTCTTTACTTGAATTGAATCCTTAAATTTGTTGTGGTCAAGGGAAATAAAAATAAAAATACATGCAAATAAAAAGCTAGTGTAACTCCCTATGAGCTGATTTGCCCAAACTATCATGACAAACCAGCACAAAGCACAAATCACAAACTTGTTCCAATGGTCTAAGACTATGAACTGAGCCTAATAGCCACTTGGAGAAGTAACTGACTGAGTAACCGGGGGTGTATCACCCATGTACACAATCGCGTAAAAAGGTCAGTAACTT
Source organism: Manihot esculenta (assembly GCF_001659605.2). Taxonomy (NCBI): domain Eukaryota; kingdom Viridiplantae; phylum Streptophyta; class Magnoliopsida; order Malpighiales; family Euphorbiaceae; genus Manihot; species Manihot esculenta. The sequence continues at coordinate 9,879,743 of NC_035170.2, forward strand.
TTTCAAGCAAATAAGTTTCGATGGTCTAGACTATGAACAGAGCTAGTGGCCACTTGAACAAGTGACTAACTGAGTAACCGGGGGTGTATCACCCATGTACACAATCGCGTAAAAAGGTTAGTGACTTTTTCAGGCAAGGATAAGAATAAGTGCTGCTGAAAATAAAAATTAAATAAAAAGGAGAAAGAGAGAATGTGGCAAGTCACTCCTAGGGGTTACATTAAACCTAACATAAAAGAATAAGCATGATTGAATCAAAAACCTTTCCCTTGACCATGGTAGGTGAAAGGAAACAAGGAAAGGAGAGGATGACCTTAGTGCATGTACTCTATACTGTGATAGTTCAGATTAGGAGTCTAGGGGGGGCTGATTAAGTGGTGCTTAGGTTCTAAGGAAAAAGGGGGCTTGATTGACTAAGTTATTTGTTGCTTGAGGACAAGCAAAAAGCTAGGTGTGGGGGTATTTGATCAAGCATAAATTAGCCACATTTTTATTATCTTTTTTATTGCTTATTTACACATTTTTTAGCTTAATTTATGGTTTTTATCTTGTTTTTACAGAAAAGGAAGAAATTGGAGAATTGGAGAAAAAGTGCAGAAAGTTGACAGAAAAGTGATCGGGTCAGTGATTTGCCCAGTGATTTGTCCACTGCTTGCCCAAATCAGGCTGAAGCAGAAACCTGAAGGCAACAGGCAGAAGTGATAAGGTCAGTGATTTGCCCAGGACACTCGAAGACACTGGCCAAATCACTCGCAGAAGACAGAGAGAACTGACTCGCAGAAACGTGATCGGGTCTGTGATTTGCCCAATCACTTGAAGAAACTGGTCAAATCACCGGGCAAATCACTTTCACAGCAGAAACTTACAGCAGAGCGGGAAAATGGGCAGAAAACAGAAATCCGAATTTTCAGAAGTCCAAATCCAATCCAATCACTTCCAACACAAAACCAAGAGCCACGAAAGAGTCTCTCATCCAAGGAATTCCAATTGCAATTAAAATCAACATCAAAAGAGGAGTCAAACACCAAATCAAAGAGGGATTTTAAAACCCTAGATGGAGAGAAATTCTGCAGCTATAAAAGGAGAGCCTCCAAACCAGCAAAGGATCATCTTGGATCAGCAACTCAACTCGCCAGAAACTCTCCAACATTTTTCTTCCTTTCTCTTCTTTTCATCTTTTTGTATTTAGTCCACCATGAGTGGCTAAACTCTTTCTTTTCTAGTTGAAGTTGGTGAATTTCAGATTTGTGTGATGAATTGGGAGATTTAAATCTCCATTGTTAAACTTCTATTTCTTTTCAATATTTATGCAATTTGAGCTTTCCATAATTATTACTTTGCTTTTAGAATCAATAAGGGCCCATTGTTTTTAAATTGCTTAAGTAATATTATTTGAATGATTTAGGTCTGTAATTGCTTAGGTTGTTCAAATACACATTTAATCAAATTGCATGATCTAGACTTGACCACGCGGTTGGCAAGGTTAGAATTAGGTTTCTCTAAGTCTTAATGCAGTTAACAGTTGTTCGATGCTATAATGCCCCAAGGACGTTCCTTGGCAACTTGTTAACTAGTGTTTGATTAGCGAACGTTTCCTAATCAAACTAGAACTAAGGTGTGAGAAGCGTCTTCCACATCCAAAACTAATTTATTGAGATAAATAGGAGTATTAAAGAATCAATGATCAATTCCAAACAATCTGAAAAAGATCCATACTTCAACTAGAAGCTTTTCTCTTATTGATTTACTCATATTTAAATTATTGCTTTCTTTTGCTATTTAGTTTTAATTCATCAACTCAAACCCCCCTCTTTTAATTATTTGTTATTTACTTATCTTGGTTATTATTAGGAAGATCTTTAGTGTCAATTCCCTGTGGTTCGACCCTATTGCCACTATCTACAAGTTTATTGTTGGTTGATAATAGGCTTATTTTTGACGGCTTCGACAACCGCCTATCAGTACAGTATGGAATGTAAGACCAGTGGGACCCATTCTACGTTCGCTGGCACTATGTAAGAGAAAGACCAGGACCCATTCTACGTTCTGGCACAGTTGGACCATGTTATGTTATGCTATGTAAGAGAAAGACCAGGACCCATTCTACGTTCTGGCACAGTTGGACTATACAGAGGGCTAATGGTGACAAGTTCATCCTTGATGTGATTAGCTGTGATGTGATGCATTTCATGTTATCATATGTTTTAAATGTTTTATTATTCTGCTCACTGGGCTCTAGTAGCTCACCCCTCTCCCAATTTCCCCAGGATTGCAGGTACAGGGTAGACCAGGAGGTTTACAAGAGTAATGAAGTCTTGTGTATGTAATAGATAGTGTGGACATGATAAATGTATTAATGTTATGTAAAAGTACAGTTTCAGTCATGTAATGATATTGAGGATTAGAGATTGTGCTTGACTTTATGTATGAGGTATCCCTTTTAATACATGATCTTAGATCTTTTTATGATGTTTATGTAGACCAACTCAACATATGATGTTTTGCCCATTGGGGCATTGAGGAGATCCCACTGAGGGATCATGTTTATAATTTTGAGTATGTTCAGTGCATGCACAGGTTGAGTTTGGCATATGAATGAAAGAAAAGTTTTAAATTTTTATGTATGTTGTTGATCATGTATGGGATTAAACAGGTTTTCAGGTTGCATGTCAGGCTTGCTACGGGTCTTGGCGGCCTTAAGCTGACCCGGATCCTAGCGCCGGTAGCGGTCCGATTTTCGGGTCGTTACAGAATGGTATCAGAGCCCTAGGTTCATAGGATCGGACCTAGAGTGTCGGGCTCATAGATGTTCTAGAAGGTCAAGCACAATAGGAAGATCATGTCCACTAGGATAGGATGTTGAGTCCTGTCTTGTATGATGATGTGAAATGCCATGATTATATACATGTGCATTGATACTATGATATGAATGATGTATATGTCATGCGGGTTCATGTGTTTCCACATGAACCATATGATGCTAATGTTTGTGTGATGTGTACTATTTTTCAGAAAACAGGATGAGAGGAACCCGTCGATCGGCAAGATTGACTGGAGTACCACCTGAGGATGAGGGCACGAGCACCCGTCCTCCTACATTGCCTAGGGCAATGTCTTGTAGAGCCAACAGAGAAAGAGTGTCAAGGGACCCTAGAAGGTCTTTTGATGCTAGCCGAAGGGGGACTGATAGAGGAGGAAGTTCTTCAGATGTGAGGGAGGTTATGGAAGAGGATTAGAGGAGGGATGGGAACCTGGATGTGGGCATGGAGGAAGAGGGGACAGGGGAGTCTCAGGGAGGCGTTCAGGCCTCGGGGTATGGTTTTCCACCCTATTATCCACCCTTCCCACAGGGTTCAGGGTATCCGATGGGAGGCACATCGGATTACTCCAGCTTTAACCCCTACCCTACCTACATGCCTTATCCACCTTTCTATCCACCTTATACACAATACCTAGCTTATCGACCCTCACCCTTCTATCCTAACCCGGCAAACCCCACCTCGGGGAATGCTGCACCCCCACCTCCACCACCCACAGAAAAAGCAGCCCCAGTTAATCAACCTCCTAGACCTAGCTCAGCCAATGGGAGCAAAGTAAAGATGACAGATTACCTTAAGCTGGATGCTCCCAAATACAAGTCAGGGGATGACCCCTTTGAGTACCTGAGAGTAGTGAAGACAATAACTGATGAGCTAGGGGCAAATGACAGCAGGGCCATTCAGATGGCAGGGTTCACTTTAAAGTGCAAGAAGGCACGGGAATGGTTCAAGTGTTATGTGGACCCGAGACTCGACGGCATTACATGGGAGGAATTTGCGAATGAGTTCGCTGGATGGGCTTTTCCAGACAGTTCCAGAGAACTGAAAATGATTGAGTTTGAGCAACTGAGGCAGACAGAGCACATGAGTGTAGAGGAGTTCATGGATAAATTCTTGGAGCTATTGCCTTTTTCAGGGCAAGCTCTAGATACAGATACGAAGAAAGCCAAGAGATATGTTATGAAGCTGCATTCTAGGTACTCCTCGTTGATTCAGTCAGTTGAGAGGGAAAGTTTCCACACTATGGTGGATATGGCTCGAAGGATGGAGGCGAGTGCTATAGTTGAGGGGTCAGTGAAGCAGTCAGTGACCCAGTCTTCAGGGGTTAAGACCCCAGGCAGAGAAGGGCCAGGTCTCTCTTCTCAGAGCTCAAATAAGAAGAGGTAGGATAACACCACCAAGAAGCCGAAGAAGAATAAGTTTTGGAATTAGTTGAAATCCGGTCTGAGATTTGGTGGTGGCTCGAGATCAGGCTCAGATGGTACAGAATGCCAAAGGTGTGGGAGGCCGCACAGGGGAGTGTGTCGAGCTGGGACTAATACATGTTTCAGATGTGGACAGGAGGGACACATGGCTCGGGAGTGTCCTAGAGCATCTTTTATGGGCCAGCCCTAGCAGACAGCTTCTGGTAGTGTGGCACAGTGACAGAGCGGTTGTCGAAGCCGGTCAAAATAATCAATTCATTTATCAACAATATAAATACTGTAGATAGTGGTGAAAGGATAGAATCCACAGGGAATTGATACTTACCTATCTTTCTTGTCAAGACCAAATAAACAAACAGAAAATAAATAGACAATGAAAATAAAGTGCAAGTAAAGTAAAAAAAGGGGTTTTGAGATTGATTCAATTAATCTAATGGTGAAAGCAAATAAATAAAGCAAATAAAAATAAAGAGGAAACAATAATGATAAAAGCTCTAGTTGAAGATTCAGATTCACTTTAGTTGATAGGATTGATCATTGACTCATATGTTCCTTTGTTGATTCAATAAATTGGCCATGGAGATTGAAGAAACTTCTCACATCCATTGTCTCTCTTTAAGATTAAATCAATTAGGGAAAGTCCTCCAATTAATTACTAATTAACAATTGCCAAAGAACGTCTTTGAGCCTTAGGCCTTTTACAATAGTCAATTGCATAAAGATATAGAGAGAACCAATTCTAGTCACCCACATGCATGGAGACAACACTAGATCATGCGATTTCCTTGGTGATGCACCAAGTGTTCTTATGGTTGAATAAATCAAGCAATTTCGGACTTAAAATCACTCAAACCAACAATATATTACCTTGCAACAAAGAATCAATGGAGATCTTAAATAACAAAGCAATAATGTCCTTAAGCATGAAATCACAAGAATACTGAATAACAAAAGATAAACAATGTAGTCCAAGTCTCTCAATCCACAATACAACTAAAGCTTCACTTGTTCTTCAACTAGAAAAGAGGTTTCAGCCTCTCATGGCTGAAACAAAAACCAAAAATAAAAGAAAAGAAGAAAGGTAGAAGAAGAGATGTGAATTTCGTAGGTGTCTCCCAAGGGGAGCTTCGGGACCCTGTAGAGGCTTCTTATGTGGCTTTTTATAGTTGAAAAGTGTTGCCCTAGGTCATACTTACTGTCCAAGAGGTATTTTCTGCCCAAGATGTGTCTGAAAAGGAAAGAATCGAGCTTTTCGGCTTCAGAAGGAAGGCTGCGCGAAAATGCACTGCTGAAGGAAGTTGGTGCGCGCGGTTTGCTCTCAGAAAGGGAAGGAGGCGCATATTGTGCTTCCTAAATAAGTTTAGATGCTGACCTTGCTTCCTAATTAGTGTAGAGGCTGCCCAAGGTGCTGCCCATATGCAACTTGCTGCCCAAGTTGTTGCAAAAGAGGAAAGAATCGGACTGCAAGGCTTCAGAAGGAAGTTGGCGCGCAGATTGCCTTCAGAATAGGAAAGGAGCGTACCTTGTGCTTGAAAAGGAAGGAAGAGCGATCCAAGGCTGCCAATAGAGGAAGAAAAGTCGTGGCTTGATGTTCATAAGGAAATATGCACGTACTAAGGCTTTCAGAAGAGGAAGGATGCGCGGATCATGCTTCCAGAAGAGGTGGCGCGCGCATGGATTGCAAAAGAGGCAGGAGAATGCAGTCATTAATGTGCAGAAGTGGAAAGATATATGTCCAGTCTTTCCTTTTTAGGTGGAGCCTTCATTTGAATTTTAAACGCTGAACGCAGAAGAGGCAAGTGTGCCTTGATGAGACCTTGCTGCCTAAATTGGAAGATTTGACTGCTGCAGTACGTGCACATCTTTGAATAAGAAAAGAAAGATCTGCGATTCAAAATTCAAATAATTTCCTGACTGAGCTTTCCTTATTTGCTTTTGTCTCTGCACTTTCCTCATTTGAAGACTTTCCTTTTCTGAAAACCTGCCTTATTTGAAAACTTTCCTTTCTTAGCACATGTTCTAAATAAGGTAGGAAAGATTCTGCAGTTCGAATTTCGGACAGTTTGCTGACCGTGCTTTCTGACTCTTTCCTTATTTGGCACTTTCCATATATGAAGACTTTCCTTATTTGGAACTTTCCATATATGAAAACTTTCCTTTTCTGGAACTTTCCATATTTGGCACTTTTTGGCAGTTTTAAGAGCATTTTCTCCAGATTGTCTCTTTACACCTAATATCTGCAAAACATGGTTAAAACCACAAAATTAGGTAGAAAAGGTGTAAATAAACATCAAGATTATCATGATAAAGTGGGTTAAATTATGCTCTGTCAAATACCCCCACACTTAACCTTTTGCTTGTCCTCAAGCAAACAAACACAGTTAAACAAGCTCTCTTTGCTTTGATCCTTATTTCCACTTAAGCTCTTACTCTAGACCCCTATTTTGAAGCATTGCAATAAAGAATATATGCATCAAGGTTACTTACCTCTTTCCTTGTTTCCCTTTACTCACCATGGCTAGGATTGGTTTTACTCAAGAGAGAGATAATACATGCACATTTCATTTGTTCAGTTAAGGACTTATTCTAGCTTTCAGAGTGACTTGCCCTTACCTTGAAGTACTTTATTCAGCCTTTTTGCACTTTAAACTTGCTTGAAAAAGTCACCAACCTTTTGACGTGAAGGTACATATTGGTGATACCCACCCCCAGTTACTCAATTGGTCACCTGTCCAAGTGGCTACTAGCTCTGTTCATAGTCTTTTGACCATTGGAACAGTTTTCAATTTGTGCTCATGAAGTCTAGGCCTTTTCTGAATTTATTTTTCTCAATGATTTGGGCAAATCAACACCAATTGCTAACACAAGTCACATTAAGTTTATTCACACATCAATCAATTCATTCTCTCAAATGAGAGTCATCAATATATTTTTCACCATGGCAAGCTTAAAGATTCAATTCAAAGGCAATTCCCAAACATGAATACATCTCATTGCAATTGATTCAATATAGGTTTAAAGAGTTATCACATCAATGGGGTCATGGAAAGAAAGTTCATCCAACATAGTTCATCAGTTTGAGTAAAGCAAATCAAAAAGAAGATTGTGGATGATCAAACACAAACTGAAAGGAAAACTGAAAAGAAAACGCAAACTGAAAGGAAAAATGTGTCTAAAGCAAACAATTAAAAAATTCAGAGATCCGCACCCCCACACCTAAATCATGCATTGTCCTCAATGTATAAGAAACATAAAAGAACAAAGGAAACTGAGTACTCCCCTGGGTGTGGTGTGCATGGTGCGATCCACTTGATCAAGGCTCAAGTAATTGGGGAAGGAAAAAGAGTCCCAACAGAATTAAGTACAAAGTGTAGCATGCCTTTTGATTTGGTCATAACCCATCTTATTTCTTTCATGTACTCATGAAGCAACATGATTAGCATCTCTTCTTTCAGATGAGGTGTGCCTCTTGCCCTTATGTTTGCATTTTTGAGATGATTGGGCAGCACTTTGAACTCCAGTTCATATTTCTCCATAGGTAGCTGCAATTTAGTACTGAATTCAGGCAAAACAAACTCTACCTTATCCGGCGGTTTGGGCAGGCATAGATCTACATGCTCCTTTGGTTTTGGATCTTGGATTTCCACTATTTCATTGTGTGCATGGGCTTTCTGCGATGGAGGAATGGCTGAATTGGATTCAGTTTGCTCCTTCTGTGCAGGACTTACCTGAAAGGGAGGTGGAAGAGGACTGTTCTACATTGGAAGCTGAAGTGTGAGGTTCGGCGGCCGAATGGTGGTGAAGTTCGGCTTCCAAAAGGTGGTGAAGTTCGGGAGCCGAAAGGTGGTGGTTTTGGTCTGCGCAAGGCTGATCTGCGCACCAAGCTGAAGTGGTGCGATCTGCTTCTGTTCATTCTGTGCATGGCTGCAGTCCACCTGTTGGATGCAACAGTCAGTTTCTTTTAGTTCTGGCTCTTTCTGGCTCTCTTTCCTGCAAAGATCATTATTTAGTATATCATCTTGATTTACATGAAAAACATCTTTACTCAAACAATCAGTGATATCTAAATCAACAACAAGTTCTATTTGATCCGTTTGTTTGGACAAACAGTTTTCTGGTTGTTTCTCTTCAGCACTTTGTTCTTGCACTTGTGAACTTTCATCATCATCCCACACATCTTGAAGCTCTTCCTCTCTTCTCAATGTAATAGCATTCACATTCTCTCTGGGATTGTCTTCTGTTTGAGAAGGTAACTTCCCTTGAGTGTCGGATCTGTTCATTGCGGATGTCAATTCCCCGATCTGCAGTTGCATCATTTGCATCATCTTTGCCATTTCGCCAGAGGCAAGATCTGAACTTGTAGGTGCTGGTTGGGCTTGATATCCTTGATAGTCCTGGTATTGGTCATCCTTAGCATAGTCGTAGTTCGGATAGTCTCCCCAATATGGATTGTATGTGTCAAAGTACGGATCATGTCTTGGCTGTCCATAGTATCCTTCAAATGCATGTACTTGTTGATAATTCTCATAAAGCATAGGACATTGATCAGTTAGGTGTCCTATTTGTGCACACATCCCACATGGCTGAGATCGCTCAAGTTGTTGGACATAATTTTCCAAAAGAGAGGTTAGATATGACAATCGAGGATCAATATTGGACATACTTATCTCATCCATGATTCAGATCTGCGATGGTGTCTGTGCCTTTGGCGAAAGGCTCGGCGGCCGGATGCAGAAGAGGTTAGGTGGCTGAATATGGAAGAGGTGCGATGGAGATGTTTCAGAAGAGTGGTGTGATTGGGTGACTTTTTTTTTCTTTTTTTTTTCTTCTTTTTTTTTTGTTCAGATAGTGTTCTTCGCAGTACAGATCGGGTCCTGAAAGAAAAATAAACAAGTTAGATCAACTCCCCGGCAACGGCGCCAATTTTGATAGAGCGGTTGTCGAAGCCGGTCAAAATAATCAATTCATTTATCAACAATATAAATACTGTAGATAGTGGTGAAAGGATCGAATCCACAGGGAATTGATACTTACCTATCTTTCTTGTCAAGACCAAATAAACAAACAGAAAATAAATAGACAATGAAAATAAAGTGCAAGTAAAGTAAAAAAAGGGGTTTTGAGATTGATTCAATTAATCTAATGGTGAAAGCAAATAAATAAAGCAAATAAAAATAAAGAGGAAACAATAATGATAAAAGCTCTAGTTGAAGATTCAGATTCACTTTAGTTGATAGGATTGATCATTGACTCATATGTTCCTTTGTTGATTCAATAAATTGGCCATGGAGATTGAAGAAGCTTCTCACATCCATTGTCTCTCTTTAAGATTAAATCAATTAGGGAAAGTCCTCCAATTAATTACTAATTAACAATTGCCAAAGAACGTCTTTGAGCCTTAGGCCTTTTACAATAGTCAATTGCATAAAGATATAGAGAGAACCAATTCTAGTCACCCACATGCATGGAGACAACACTAGATCATGCGATTTCCTTGGTGATGCACCAAGTGTTCTTATGGTTGAATAAATCAAGCAATTTCGGACTTAAAATCACTCAAACCAACAATATATTACCTTGCAACAAAGAATCAATGGAGATCTTAAATAACAAAGCAATAATGTCCTTAAGCATGAAATCACAAGAATACTGAATAACAAAAGATAAACAATGTAGTCCAAGTCTCTCAATCCACAATACAACTAAAGCTTCACTTGTTCTTCAACTAGAAAAGAGGTTTCAGCCTCTCATGGCTGAAACAAAAACCAAAAATAAAAGAAAAGAAGAAAGGTAGAAGAAGAGATGTGAATTTCGTAGGTGTCTCCCAAGGGGAGCTTTGGGACCCTGTAGAGGCTTCTTATGTGGCTTTTTATAGTTGAAAAGTGTTGCCCTAGGTCATACTTACTGCCCAAAAGGTATTTTCTGCCCAAGATGTGTCTGAAAAGGAAAGAATCGCGCTTTTTGGCTTCAGAAGGAAGGCTGCGCGAAAATGCACTGCTGAAGGAAGTTGGTGCGCGCGGTTTGCTCTCAGAAAGGGAAGGAGGCGCAGATTGTGCTTCCTAAATAAGTTTAGATGCTGACCTTGCTTCCTAATTAGTGTAGAGGCTGCCCAAGGTGCTGCCCATATGCAACTTGCTGCCCAAGTTGTTGCAAAAGAGGAAAGAATCGGACTGCAAGGCTTCAGAAGGAAGTTGGCGCGCAGATTGCCTTCAGAATAGGAAAGGAGCGTACCTTGTGCTTGAAAAGGAAGGAAGAGCGATCCAAGGCTGCCAATAGAGGAAGAAAAGTTGTGGCTTGATGTTCATAAGGAAATATGCACGTACTAAGGCTTTCAGAAGAGGAAGGATGCGCGGATCATACTTCCAGAAGAGGTGGCGCGCGCATGGATTGCAAAAGAGGCAGGAGAATGCAGTCATTAATGTGCAGAAGTGGAAAGATATATGTCCAGTCTTTCCTTTTTAGGTGGAGCCTTCATTTGAATTTTAAACGCTGAACGCAGAAGAGGCAAGTGTGCCTTGATGAGACCTTGCTGCCTAAATTGAAAGATTTGACTGCTGCAGTACATGCACATCTTTGAATAAGGAAAGAAAGATCTGCGATTCGAAATTCAAATAATTTCCTGACTGAGCTTTCCTTATTTGCTTTTGTCTCTGCACTTTCCTCATTTGAAGACTTTCCTTTTCTGAAAACCTGCCTTATTTGAAAACTTTCCTTTCTTAGCACATGTTCTAAATAAGGCAGGAAAGATTCTGCAGTTCGAATTTCGGACAGTTTGCTGACTGTGCTTTCTGACTCTTTCCTTATTTGGCACTTTCCATATATGAAGACTTTCCTTATTTGGAACTTTCCATATATGAAAACTTTCCTTTTCTGGAACTTTCCATATTTGGCACTTTTTGGCAGTTTTAAGAGCATTTTCTCCAGATTGTCTCTTTACACCTAATATCTGCAAAACATGGTTAAAACCACAAAATTAGGTAGAAAAGGTGTAAATAAACATCAAGATTATCATGATAAAGTGGGCTAAATTATGCTCTGTCACACAGCCAGCAGCTCCAGCCACAACTCAGGGCAGTGGCAGAGGTAGAGGAGAGGGGCAGCCTCTTCTTCTGGTTCCCGAGGTGAAGGTCCATCAGCTCCAGCCAGGATCTTCACCATGACTCAGCAGGAGGCTAACACATCCAACACCGTGGTGTCAGGTAATCTCGTCATTGGGTGTTCTGATGTGTATGCATTAATGGACCCGGGTGCATCTCATTCATTTATTGCTCCGAGAGCCGTCAAGAGGTTGGGTCTGATAGTCTCTGGGTTAGAGTGTCCCCTATGGGTCAGTGGACCCAAGTGTGACCCGTCAGTGGCAGTGTCAGTCTGCCAGTACAGTCCAGTTTTTGTTGAGGGAAGATGCCTCTCCGCCGACCTTGTGGTTCTAGATTTGACAGACTTTGACGTCATTCTAGGGATGGATTGGCTATCTACCCATGGTGCTACCTTGGACTGCAGAGACAAGGTAGTCAAGTTCAGAGATCAGAACGGGTCAGAGGTCGTCTTCAGAGGAGACAAGAGGGGTACACCTAGAGGTCTGATATCAGCTCTTCAGGCTCATAGGTTGCTTAGGAAGGGATGTCAGGGGTACTTAGCTCATGTGAGAGAGCTAGACAGTCAGGTCAGGGAGCCAGCCTCGGTGCCAGTTGTCAGAGAATTTCAGGATGTTTTTCCAGACGAGCTTCCAGGTTTACCACCTGCTAGGGAGATAGAGTTTGAGATAGAGTTGATGCCTGGAACTAGACCGATCTCTATCCCTCCCTACAGGATGGCCCCAGCCGAGTTGAAGGAGTTGAAAGAGCAATTGCAAGAGCTGGTAGAAAAGGGCTTCATCCGACAGAGTACCTCACCTTGGGGTGCTCCGGTCTTTTTTGTGAGGAAGAAGGACGGATCCCTTAGACTTTGTATCGACTACAGGCAGTTGAACAAAGTCACTACCAAGAATAGGTACCCTCTGCCAAGGATCGATGATCTATTCGACCAGCTAGCCGGAGCGGGTTGTTTCTCAAAAATAGATCTGAGATCTGGGTACCATCAGCTGAGGATAAGAGAAGAAGACGTGCCAAAGACAGCTTTCAGGACCAGATATGGGCATTTTGAGTTCCTTGTAATGCCGTTCGGGTTAACCAACGCCCCTGCAGCATTCATGGATCTCATGAACAGAGTGTTTAGCCAATACCTGGATCACTTTGTTATTGTCTTCATAGATGATATCTTAGTGTATTCTAGGAATGCAGAGGAGCATGCCCATCATCTGAGGTTGGTTCTGCAAACCTTGAGGGAACATGGCTTGTATGCCAAGTTCTCTAAGTGTGAATTCTGGCTGAGGAGCATTTCATTCTTGGGGCATGTTGTGTCAGAAAATGGAATAGAGGTAGACCCCAAGAAGGTAGAAGCTGTGGCTAACTGGCCTAGACCCACTTCAGTGACAGAGATTAGAAGTTTCTTGGGTTTGGCAGGTTACTACAGGAGGTTCGTTCAGGACTTCTCAAAGATTGCAGCTCCTCTGACCAGACTAACCAGAAAGAATCAGAAGTTTGCGTGGACTGACCAGTGCGAAGAGAGTTTTGAAGAGTTTAAGAAGAGGTTGACTTCAGCACCAGTGTTAGCTCTGTCATCTAGTGATGAAGACTTTACAGTCTTTTGTGATGCGTCCCGTGTGGGACTGGGTTGTGTACTACTGCAGAATGAGAGGGTGATTGCTTATGCTTCTAGGCAGCTGAAGAAGCATGAGTTGAATTACCCCACACATGACCTGGAGATGGCAGCAGTAATCTTTGCACTCAAGATGTGGAGGCACTACCTCTATGGGGTTAAATGTGAGATCTTCACGGATCACAAGAGCCTACAGTACATCCTGAGTCAAAGAGATTTGAACCTGAGACAGAGAAGATGGGTGGAGCTGCTGAGTGACTATGATTGCAAGATTCAGTACCATCCGAGTAAGGCGAACGTTGTGGCAGACGCCTTAAGCCGGAAATCACTCGGCAGTTTATCCCACGTATCGGCAGAGAGGAGGCCAGTGGTGAAGGAGTTTTACAAGCTCATTGAGGAAGGTCTACAGATGGAGTTGTCTGGTACAGGTGCCTTGGTGGCCCAGATGAGAGTGACACCCGTGTTTCTGGAGCAGGTGGCTCAGAAACAGCATGAGGACCCGGAGTTAGTGAAAATTGCCAGGACTGTTCAGTCAGGCAATGATAGTGAGTTCAGATTCGACAGCAAGGGGATCCTCCGCTATGGGAGCAGACTATGTGTACCAGATGACATAGGGCTAAAAGGAGACATTATGAGAGAGGCTCATAATGCAAGATACAGCATTCACCCCGGGGCCACCAAGATGTATCAAGATCTAAAGAAGGTTTATTGGTGGCCAGCTATGAAGAAAGAAGTGGCACAGTTTGTGTCAGCCTGCGAAGTGTGTCAGAGGGTGAAGCTGGAACATCAGAAGCCGGCTGGAACGCTTAACCCGCTACCTATTCCAGAATGGAAATGGGAAAATATAGCTATGGACTTCGTAGTGGGGTTACCGGCGGCGTCCAACAGATTGGACTCCATATGGGTGATTGTGGACAGACTCACCAAATCTGCTCACTTCATCCCTGTCAAGAGTGGCTATTCTATGGACAAGTTGGCGCAGGTGTATGTTGATGAGATCGTCAGGCTGCATGGGGTTCCTGTTTCGATAGTGTCAGATAGAGGGCCCCAGTTCACCTCCAGATTTTGGCGGAGTCTGCAGAACGCCATGGGTACCAGGTTGGATTTTAGCACTGCTTTCCATCCACAGACGGACGGACAGTCAGAAAGGACCATCCAGACCATAGAGGATATGCTCAGGATGTGTGTGCTGGACTTTGGCGGTTCTTGGAGGCAGCATCTACCTTTGGTGGAGTTCGCCTACAATAACAGCCAGCATGCTAGCATCGGGATGGCTCCATATGAAGCTTTGTATGGGAGGAAGTGCAGATCACCTGTTTGCTGGGAAGAAGTTGGGGAAAAGGCCTTGGTAGGGCCTGAGCTAGTAGAGATTACCAGCAGGGTAGTACCCATAATCAGAGAAAGGATCAAGACTGCTGCAAGCAGACAGAAGAGTTATGCAGACATCCGCAGAAGACAGGTCGAGTTTCAGGAGGGGGATCTAGTATTGCTCAAGGTGTCTCCTATGAAAGGAGTGGTTCGCTTCGGAAAGAAAGGTAAACTAGCCCCACGATACATCAGACCCTTTGAAATCTTGCAAAGGATTGGGAATGTGTCGTACAAGCTGGATTTACCTGCTTCAATAGAAAGAATCCATCCGATTTTCCATGTTTCAATGTTGAGGAAGTTTGTGTCAGATCCGAGCAAGGTTCTTAGTGAGCCTGATGTTGAAGTCCAAGAGGATCTCACCTATGTTGAACAGCCAGTACGGATCATAGACACCCAAATCAGAAAGCTAAGAAACAAGGAAATTCCGATGGTGAAAGTCCTGTGGAACCACCACAATTTGGAAGAATGCACTTGGGAGACACGGGAGTCTATGCTCCAGCAGTACCCTCATCTCTTTTAAGGTTAGATCTCTATGTGTCTATGTGCTATGTATGTATGTATGTTATGTTTTATGCCATGCTATGTGCTAGTTGAGGAACATTCGGGGATGAATGTTCTTAAGGGGGGGAGAATGTAATACCCGGCTAGACTCCGGTATCGGAATTCCTACCGTCCGGTGGAATCTCGGGTGTCGGAGACCTCTAGTAGGGTAGAAGCATGTTTTTACAAATGTTTTAATGTATTTCATGATTTTAAGTAAAAAGGAAATGAGTTTTTGCATGAAAACAACCTTGGAGGAAAACCCAGGTTCGGCCGCCGAACATGCATGCATTTCGGTTGTGCCTTAGGCCCCGAAGGCATAAGTGAGGGAAGTCCAGGTTCGGCCGCCGAACATGGCATGCATGCGGAGGCACGTTTCGGCCCCCGAACGTGGCTTGGCCAGCCACTATAAAAGGGTCCATTAGCCGAAAACGGGCGAGTTTTTCTCCCCATTGTCGGCCAAGGTGAGCTCTCCGCCGTTCCTCACCAATTCTTGAGTTTTTCCTTCAGATCTTTCAAGATTTTCATGAGTTTTTGGTTTGTTTTGAAGATTTTAAAGTTTTGAGCAAGTTTTGAAGTTTTGAGGTTCAAGGAAACTCAGCCCCTCCCATCTCCGAGTTTAGGTCGTCTCTCTCTCGATCTCCACGAGGTAAGAGCCGATCTTAAGCTCATTTCATGTTTTAAGTAAGTTTTAAGTCGATCTATGGGGTAGAATGCATGCTTAACTCATGGTTAGGTTTATGGGTTTTATATGTGTTTATGAACAATGTGAGTTGCTTGTGTGTTGTAGTTGGGGTTTTTGATGGTTTGATGCCCCTAGGAACTTGTATGTTTGCTTGTGTATGTTTGGGAATGTTGTAGAATAGGTTTATGCATGATTGGATAGTTTTGGAGGCAAATGTGCATAGAAGAGCTGAGTTTCTGCCACTAAGGGAGAAACCAGGTTCGGCAGCCGAAGGAACTTTCGGCCGCCGAACATGCTTGTGGAGGCAGCCTTCGGCTGCCGAAGCTTACCCCCGAAAGGAGACTTTCGTCTCTGTCTGGGAGTTTCGGCCGCCGAAAGTGCCGCCGAACCTGCCTGACTTTCGGCTCTGGAGGGACTTTCGGCCGCCGAACCTGCCGCCGAAAGTGCCCTGTCCATCCCTCTTTTGCATGTTTTTCTATGATTTTTTCACGATGTTTGAGGGGGTTTTTGGGGAGTAGTTTAGAGTTATGTTCATGTATGTTTGGTCCCTCATTTGAGTCCACCTGTGTAGGTTCGGACCCGAGGAACCGAGGACCCCAGCAGTGAGTCAGCTGCTCCGGTGTCTGGTCAGAGCTATCCAGAGGTGAGTGGAATAAACCTTTATGTTTTTAAGCAAATTAATCGGATAGTTTTGAGCATGTTCATGCATCATGAATGCCATGTGATGTTTTAGGTTGTTTGCATTAGAATCCACGAATATGTTGCATTGCACATTTTAATGTTGATGTGGATGAATGTTGGATGATCCATAGCCCTCGATCTATGATGTGACGATGTGATATGTACAGTACGGAATGTAAGACCAGTGGGACCCATTCTACGTTCGCTGGCACTATGTAAGAGAAAGACCAGGACCTATTCTACGTTCTGGCACAGTTGGACCATGTTATGTTATGCTATGTAAGAGAAAGACCAGGACCCCTTCTACGTTCTAGCACAGTTGGACTATGCAGAGGGCTAATGGTGACAAGTTCATCCTTGATGTGATTAGCTGTGATGTGATGCATTTCATGTTATCATATGTTTTAAATGTTTTATTATTCTGCTCACTGGGCTCTAGTAGCTCACCCCTCTCCCAATTTCCCCAGGATTGCAGGTACAGGGTAGACTTGGAGGTTTACAAGAGTAATGAAGTCTTGTGTATGTAATAGATAGTGTGGACATGATAAATGTATTAATGTTATGTAAAAGTACAGTTTCAGTCATGTAATGATATTGAGGATTAGAGATTGTGCTTGACTTTATGTATGAGGTATCCCTTTTAATACATGATCTTAGATCTTTTTATGATGTTTATGTAGACCAACTCAACATATGATGTTTTGCCCATTGGGGCATTGAGGAGATCCCACTGAGGGATCATGTTTATGATTTTGAGTATGTTCAGTGCATGCACAGGTTGAGTTTGGCATATGAATGAAAGAAAAGTTTTAAATTTTTATGTATGTTGTTGATCATGTATGGGATTAAACAGGTTTTCAAGTTGCATGTCAGGCTTGCTACGGGTCTTGGCGGCCTTAAGCCGACCCGGATCCTAGCGCCGGTAGCGGTCCGATTTTCGGGTCGTTACACTTTCATGGAATGCATCACATCACAAACAATTCACATCAAGGATAGACTTGTCACCAATAGCCCTCTACATAATCCAACAGTGTCAGGATGTAGAATGGGTCTCTGGTCTTTCCCTTAAACATAACATATCATAACATTCCAATGTGTCAGTGGCGTAGAATGGGCCTCTGAACTTTCATACCGTATCGTCATGATCATGCCATATCAAGGGCTAATGGGTCATCCAATATCCATCCACAACAACATCATATTATGCAATGCAACATATTCGTGAATTCTAATGCAAGCAACCTAATATACCTCATGGTATTCGTGATGCATGAATATGCTCAAAATTTAATTACTTTGAAACATAAAGATATATTCTACTTACCTCGGGCTGACTTTGAAGTAGCTATCTCACTGCTGGGTTCCTCGGGTCCGAACCTACACAGGTGGACTCAAATGAGGGACCAAATATACACTAACATAACTCTAAACATCTCCCCAAAAACCCCTTGAAACATCATAAAACATTCATAGGAAACATGCAAAGGAAGGCTGGAAACATAAAGATCCATTCTACTCACCTCGGGCTGACTCTGAAGTAGCTATCTCACTACTGGGTTCCTCGGTTCCTTGGGTCCGAACCTACACAGGTGGACTCAAATGAGGGACCAAACATACACTAACATAACTCTAAACATCTCCCCAAAAATCCCCTGAAACATCATAAACATTCATAGGAAACATGCAAAGGAAGGCTGGACAGGACACTTTCGACGGTAGGTTCGGCGGCCGAAAGTCCCTCCAGAGCCGAAAGTCATGCACTTTCGGGGGCAGGTTCGACGACCGAAAGTCCTTCCAGAGCCGAAGGTCACCATCCTTCGGGGGCAGGTTCGGCGGTCGAAACTCCCCTCCAGAGCCGAAAGTCCAACTTTCGAGGGCGAGTTTAGGCGGCCAAAACTTGCCTCCACAAGCAGGTTCGGCGGCTGAACCTGAGTTCTTCCAGAATGGCAGAACTCGAGCCTCTCACACACAATCAGCCAACCAAACCTTCTCAACACACAACCAACTATTCTAAAACATGCATATACACATTTTCAAGCATATAGGGGCTTAAAACTAGCCTATACCCTAACAACAACAATATTTAACATACATTAAACATACATTTTCCATTGAACCATCATAAACCCTAACCTTTAGATCTACCCTCAAACATGCATCAAAGCTTTCTAAAACCCCTCAAAACTTACTTAAAACATGAAAGAAGGGTAGGGTCTACTCTTACCTCTTGAAAATCGAGAGGAGAGGTGATCCAAACTCAGAGATAGGGAGAAATCGAGCTCCGGGGTCTCCAAGCTTTCAAAACTTTTATTTTTGCTCAAAAATCTTCAAAACAACGTAAAAACTCATTAAAACTCGAAGGGATTGAAGGAAAACACAAAATCAACCAAAGGAAGGCGAAATCTCACCTATACCCGAAAATAGAGAGAGAAAACTCGCCCATTTTCGGACACGGGGCCTTTTATAGGTGGCTGGCCAGATCACCTTCGGAGGCCAAAAGAGCTTCCGCAAGTCACCAACATTCGACGGCCGAACATGAGGTTCGGCGGCCGAACCTGACTTTTCCAACCTTGGTCTTTTCTTTCAAAACTCAATTTCTTTCTTCATTCAAACCATAAAACATGTAAATACATTTTATAAGAACATGATTTTACCCTTCTAGAGAGTTCCGACATCCGAAATTCCGCCGGAAAGCAGGAATTTCAATGCAGGGGTCTAACCAGGTATTACAGTCTATAAGATTTATCTTAAAGATGATAAAATAAGAATATTGTATTAAAAAGATCTAAACTTTTATAAATTCTATCTCAACCAATATACATTGGAAAAATTCATGTTTCTCAAGAGCTTTCAAATGATACCATAATCACAATTTATAAAAAAAATATATATATAGTAAGATATAAGCAATAAAAGATGTCTATCTAAAATATACTTAAATAAAAAAAATAAATAAACATATGCAATTTTTTTAAAAAAATAACAATAAAACTATGACATGTAAGGAATCGAACTCTAGTACCAATATTGAAAAATTAATAAATTTTTTAGGATCGAAATAAATAAACAACATATTAAAGTTCACCTTGTATAATGTAACCTATGCATAATCATATATTTTCAACGAACCGTATATGTATTTCATAATCTAAGGGTTACCTAGAATTAGAGTGTATTCTAATAATAATTTAAGTATCTGAATATCTATAGATTCTATGATTAATGCCATTTGTTCCACGTGAATATAATAAAAGATCACCCGATACATATAGGAGATAGCTTGACACCTACAAGAGCCTAATCAGAAAGAATAAATCAAGAGAATAACTTTTTATTCTTCAAAATTTCTTTTTGATACACGTAAAAATTTTAGAGAGAAAAGAATTTTATTGATGATGAAAAAAAACCTTTTTTCATAAGCAACATAGAATTCTATCAATCATGTTAGTAGAGGGAGAATACTGCCACCATCCACACAAGAGCAGTTACATGGGAGAATGGCTTTTTGCCATGTAACTCCTACAAATTTAAAATTTAATTTTTTTATTTTAATCTCTATAAAATAAATTAAAAAATTAAGTTATTATAAATAAAATACAGAATTTTATTTGAATGTATTATTTCTTTCAAATCTAAAATTACAGCATATTCAAAATAATTAAAAATAATATTTATTCTAAAATTTTTATAATTATTAATGCAAAATAAAATAACTATTAAATTTATACACGGCATAATTTAATTATATTTAAAAAATAAAAAATATTATATTTGACATACCATTTAAATTTTAATATTTTAATTTTATAAAATTGACTAAAATTACATTTCAATATAAATATTAAATCATTCCTCTAAAATTTAAATGTAAACATTAGGGTTTTTCTTAAGTAAATTAGCCCATCCGAATTAATAATTTGTATTGAAGTCGTGTTTTGTAATCATCTTAATTGATTTTTTTTAAAAAAAATTTACACTTAAAAGAAATCTATAATAGCCGAATAATGTGAAAGTACAATTTTTTAATACGTGAATTCACTTAACCAACTTGATCTAACTAGGTCTAGCATCACTTGGAACAAAATTACTTGCATAGTCTCCAGCTCGAGATATTTTTACTCATAATCTCCTTTTATTTTTGTTTTTTGAACAGCAGTCCACTTTCTGTTCCCAATAAACTCAATTGTGATTCCATCATCATCATCATCATTTGAAGCAGAAAATGTGAAATTCAACCTCAAAAAGAGCAGCAGATGTTATCAAAATCATGTAGCTCAAGTTTAGTTTTACATTACAACAATCACAGTGCTTTCAAAAAGATGACAGAAAAAAGAAAAGAATGGCTTCATCTATATATATGATTTGGGTTGATGGTGCTAACACTAAGTCTCAAATTGCTTGCCTTCAAAACTCTGCCCAAAGCTCCAACCCTTGGGAGCCACATTGTAAGAGGTAATTGTGATTCCATCACTATTAGTCACCTCAAATGAAAGAGGTTGATTCTTTAAATCAGCATTTATATGCCAGTTCTGTCCCCAGTTTCTACCCATTTGAAGCCAACCTGTTCTTGAACCTTTAATCTTCATTGCGGTTATATCACCTGCACCTGCAACATTGCTGATCATCACCGAAATGAAGATGCTGGATCCCGAGATAGTAAAGCGAATTCCTCCATCCTTTCTGCATTTGATTCTGTCCAACAAACTCACATTTAAGCGAAAGCGAATCACTTTAGCAGATCAAGGCTTCCAAGGCAAACTAGACCTTGCATTCACATCAGTAAGAACCAAATTCTCTCACACATGTGCTCGCACATGCACACCCATAGGAATTCTCAAGTAAAGCTCCTAATCCACAAATTTAGATCAATTGAAGTGTCTCCAGACTGCTTTAAGCAGAAAATGTCGCCTAGGGAACTCCATTCATCAACAAGTTGCCAAAATATAAATTATAGGTCAAACTCAGCAAAGGACATGAGCATGTCCTAAAGTAGAATTTTAATGAGTTGTACACAAATAATGCAAAGAAACTAAAGCTGTTTTTATGCAAGAGTAGATTGTTTGTAAACTGCTTTGCTCATTTCCTAAGCAAGGAGATCTGAAATAGCAAGGACTAGAATTGGCAAGAATCATATAACAATCACTACGGTCAAAGGTGAAGGCGGAGGCAAAAGAAAGCAGGAGTATCAGGACTCAGGTATTCATGCTTCAGCGTTAACCATGGCCTTCAAATTCATGTAACCCCCTAAATCTGGAAAAGCGAAGGACTCAATTATTGTTCATACCAAATTCTGTTCTTTTGTCTAGTTCTTTTTTTTTTTTTTTTTTGAAAACAAAATGATGCTAAATTGTTGAGAATTGCAGGGAGTCTAACAGATATGGTGTATTATGAAACAAGGCTCCAAATCATAGAAAACCTCCCCTATTGACACTCCCATGCCTTCAAAAGTCGCATAGGCTTATGGAGTGTGACATAATAAGGTGTTCCTATTCCTATGTGCTTTGGCTTTTTCCTCTATTGGTCATCAGTTCTATTCCTTTTCTTCTTTTTCCTGAACAAACATGAGTTGATTTAAAAATAAAAATGAAGAAATAAAAACCTTTTAATGTGAAGAAATTGTGTGGGAAGGTTTATGCAACTTCTGTACATGTAGACACACTTACTCGTGCTTGACTCTGGGATGAAAATATTACAATTTAAATTAAAATCTTTCAACTAAAAGGAAGCATAACCCTCTCCTAGAAATGAAAATAGTATAAAGACACTTTAGCTTAATTGAAAGCTAAATAACTTCAGCCATTACATAGAGACATTTAAAAGCAAACTTCTCTTTTTTTTTTCTCCCCAAGAAATAAAAGTAGCAAAATATTTGTATCATGCATAATGCATTATGATGAAAGTCTTTTACTCCTTTTAATAAATGATTGATCGGCTGTCTCCCACTATCTATTTATTTTATGCTATATATTTACTTTTCCTTTTCATCAAATAAAGGAAGACTTTTACTTCTTTTAATAAATGATTGGTGGGCCATCTCCCACTATTTATTTAGTTTGATAAATATTTACTTTTCTTTTTCATCAGATCATAAACCAAAAGCAAAAAGGTAAAAAGCATATTACCCTTAAGGAAAATTTTGCCCTTGTGCCAAGTTTTAATGCACAATCACTCACATAACTCTGTTTAATGAGTTTACATATTTTACCATAAGCATAAGTAGGAGTGTATTTCTAATACTCAGTCTACATGCACCATCACTACTATAAAATGAACATTATGCAAAATGAGATCCATCCATCTGATCCGCACATGTGCACCATGTGTCCATAAAAGTCCAATTTAGGGAAGACAAATTATGGACTTCAAAGCCTAACAATTAGTTCTGGGGAACAACAAGCAGGTGTGTGAATGGCATAAGTTTGCAGGGAAACTTGCATATGCTACCATGAAAATATATGAAGCAAAGCACGAGACAATATATACATTCATGCATACATTCTCACACGAAAGGAAAAGAACATCAAAGAAAATGAACATCAAAGAGAAAATGAAATTAAAGGAGGTGCATATGTACCTCCGGTACTGTATAGGCATGTTACCAGCCTTCCATATGGCAATCTTCTCATAGGACTCAATGGGAAGCACAAAATGTTTGTTTGGCGGGTTACAGTGGCCTCCACCATCAGAAGTGAATCCATAATTGGGAGCACAGAAATTAGTAACCGTCACAATGACAGAAGTGCCAGGGATGCACCACCGCAAGTCCTCCACACATCGCAACTCAAAGCATGCACCACAGATCTGGCCCCGCTCAAACAAAGCCTCACTAAGCCCCACCGTGGCCTTGCCATACCCTGCTTTCCCTAAATCTCCATAACCACAGGCTCCACCAACAGTGTCACGGGGGTCAGAAGCAGCATAGTATGTGGCATGTGCAGGTTGCCAATCAGAGAGGGAGGTCGAGTGGAGTGAAGGAGAGGAGGAGGAGGAGGAGGTGTGGGAAGTGGCTAATAATGAAAATGAGAAGAAGAATAAAAGAAGCAAGAGAGAGTGAATGAGGTTAAGAGGAGGTGCTGGTGACATTTCTTTCTTCTGAAATGATAACCATGAACATGGCAACCGCAAAATTTGAACTACCCTCATATCTCTACTATCATCTGCATAATACCTCAATCCTCCTAAATATTTTTTAAATTTTTGCTAAATATTCAGAATATTATTATAGCCAGAAATTTTTTTAAGAAAAAACTGTTAAGAAAATCCAAAAACTCCAGAAGCACACCTCCACAACTTCACTCCTTCAACGTTATCGAGGTTGACAACCTAAACACAAATTAAAATTAACCAATTATCAATCAAGAAAGGAACCTAAGATTAAAAAAAGAAAATATACAGCAACAAGAGCAAGGAATCCTCCACCATAATTCAAAGAAAAATAAAAGGGCATACACACAAATACAGTTCTTCTCCCCCAACTGTACTATTATTATTATTATTTCATTTTACAGTAATAATTCATTTGTAGAAGAGAACTTCTAATAATATGATTAATAATAGAGAGAACCTCATGTGAAAATGCAAAATATTTTCATTTGCAACTGTAATTATATGCAGGAAACATTACTCATTTTCACATACAGAGGATATTCAAACTCATGATATAACAAAGTATATAAACTAATAGGAAATTTAGAAAGTTTAAAATTTCAAAACTATAGAAATTCAGAAATAAAGCAAAAAGACATATTCAAACTCATGATATAGAAAGTAGAAACCTTCTCAAGTAACAAATTACAAGAAATTTATAGAATCACAACCCAGAAATATAACTACAAACAGCCAAGAAATTATAGGAAACACATAAATAAATGCAAACTAAGAAGAATATGCGACAAAGAATTTGACTCTACTGCAATAAATTCAACAGCAACAACCGATCCTGTAAGATGAAGCATCAAATCAAACTTAGAGCAAGTTCTCTCACAAATATGGAAAACACCAACTTTCCTAATTTTTTCATGAGCCATAAATAATTGTAAAATATGGAAATTAGCATTAGCAATTTCTAGAAAATTCCAGAGAAATTTCAAAAATCCAAAAATTTCTTTAGATCACCAAAACTTAAAATTACAGAATTCTGAAAATTCAGGGTGCTTAAAATCAGTGGAATGTCACGTATATTTTTTTTTCTAAAAGAATAAAAAAGATATATCAAGCTTAAGATCCGTGGAATCTCAATAATAAAAATAGTAATAATAACCAATAATAAGAAGAAGACAGAAAACTTTAACCAATCCCAAAAGAATAACAAAAAAGGAGGATAAAGAATGTACTGCTTATCTGAAATAAGCATAAGACTTCATGGACAGTAGGCTAATCTTAGTACAGTAGTTCAAACACCCTTTTTTTTCCTTTTTTGTTTCCTGGAGCAATAGATTTAGAGACAGTAAACGAAATTTCCAGGTTCTTTCAAAGCAGCAGTAACCAAAGTCCAAAGCTATAAAGAAATTAGCCAACACTAATAGAGCAAGTGTCAGGAAATTGCAACAGCATTAAACATAGCACACAAACAACTGGCATTTTAACAGCAAAAGATGTTATTTAACAGTCCCAAATCCATAAGTATTTGACAATTAGCTTGAAAACAACACCCAAGTTTAAAGCTAGTAGATTTCAATTAAGCTGATGTACTGTGTACAGACCCAAAAATGCAGATATTTGAACTGAAATGAGGAGATGCTACTCTCAAGCATGAAATATCCAGGCTCAGAACAGCATCAGGAAAAAAAAAAATCTCAACCTTAATAATTTGGGAAAAAGACGGTTTAAAAAATAAAGTAATGATTTCTAAGAGATCAAAACTGATAATGATGGGATCTTGCAATTTGAACTTCAGAATCCGTGAAGACGATGGCTGCATATAACAGGACGAGTATTTAAGAATAGAAAAATGAAGAAGAAGAGCATCAGAAAAGCAGTGAAGTACAGTTTTTCAAAAGTAATAGTGTAATACCTGGCAAGCCTGTTTGCATCAAACGAGAGAAAATAGAGAGAGAGAGAGTGGCACAAACAAACAAGGAAGGTTTCCAATAGCACTTGGTGCACTTAAGTTATTGTAAGGAAAAAAAAAGGTGCAATTAAATTTTAAAAAATATATAAAAATATTTTTAAAATTATAAAAATCTCTAATTTAATTATTATAATATTAAAAATATTTAAAATATTTTTAATTCTAATATAAAATCTAGAAAATAGGTTTACTCACGTTTAGGTAACTTTTGTTTGGATAATGTAATATGCTACGATATCATTTATCTGTCACTATGTCTACAGATGATGTGTTAGAGTCTCTCTTCACACTAAATCGTCGTTTAATTTTTTAACGGGTATGCAGGCAAAGCCGTAAAGTGATTTGATATGTCCTCTTATCTCTAGTCACGTGCTTCCTTCAAATAGATTGCGTGTGTGGTCTGTCCAATCTTATTCTCGTTATCGGGATGAGATGCATCGCGTGTGGCAAATTTATTTCGAGAAAGGTTTGATGGGTCTCGGACCAATATTTTTTTTTAAAATTTATTTTTATCAAGATGTAAAAAGTTTGAGGGTTATCAAATTCAAACGATAAATAAATAATTTTAATTTAATTAATAAATTTTCTCATGAATTGAATAGATATTTACTCATTAAAATTAATTAAATAATAAATTAATAAATAATTTAAAATTTCATAAATATTTTAATTTATTTTTTAAAATTAAAAATTAATGAATAAATTTTTTTATATGGTAAAAAATTAAATAGTGATTTTTTAATTATAAAAATATATTTATTATTAAACTAATAAAAATTTTATGAAATTTAATTAATGATTAAATTTTATATTTTATTTAAAATTTCGCTATTTAATTTCATTAAGTTGGTAAGAATTTCTTAAAAACAAAGTTGGTAAGAATTAAAACTAGTTTTTGTAAATTGTCAAAGAATTACTGTTGCGTTTTGATGCTAAGGGATTTATATTTTTTTATGAAATATTTGGTAATTTTGTTTATGTATATTATGAATTTTTCTCCATAGAAAAACAATAATCTAAAAAATTTTATAATTTTCCCTTTTCTTTTTCATTTATTTTTCTTCTCTTTTTATATTAATTTTTTGTATTCCTTTAAAATGCTTTCTTTAGAGGGCCATGGTGAGTTTATCATTGCTTCAGGTGGCTTCTCATATTTTTATACTTTTTGCAACTTCCTTGAGTTCACATGGAATATGGAGATATTTTCTTTTTAGAAGCTATTTAACTTTATTTTTAAAATCTACTAGCTTTTTTTATTTTCATTATTAACTTTTAATATTTACTTTTATATAAATATAAATATTTCAAATCTATGCGCGTAGGTGCAGCAGTATTCGATTCAAATCAAAAAAATCGATCGAACTGAACTGATTTAAAATTTTAGTTCGGTTTTTTATACATTTCGATTCGGTTCGATTTTTAATTTTAAAAATTTCGGTTATTTCGGTTCTGTTCGATTTTAATCAGAAAAAAATCGAAAAAACTGAAAAAACCGAACCGAACCGATTAGTGATAATAATATATTTTTTCAATAATATAGAGAAATTAAATCATATTAAGATTAAAATATTTTAATTAAATTTTAAAATATTAAAAATAAAGTATAAAAAATAAAAAAAAATTATTAAAAATTGAAATCGATTAAATCGAACCGAATCAGACCGGTTCAGTTCGATTGGGTTTCTAATCAAAATCGGTTCGGTTCGATTTTCATAAACACTAAAAATTCGGTTTTTGATTTATTCAGTTCGATTCGATTTTAAACCGAACCGATCGAATGCTCACACGCGCGTATATAATTTATATATATTTTAAATTTTTAAGAGTTGAATAATTATATTTTATAAAATTTATGTATTAAATAATTAAATTTTTATAAAATTAAATATTAAAAATTAAAAAAAAAATAAAGTGTTAACTGACTTTTTATATGAAAGTCAAAAGCTAAATAATGTATTCAGTTTTCTTCTCTAGCACTGTGATTCTTCTCTCTTCATTTTGAGTTCTTTTCACCCTTATGTGAGATTTTTTTTTTATTTTTTTTTATGCAGTGAGTTTTATCATATTATTATAAAGAAATTAAATTTTTAGTGGAATAAAAATTAGCGTAAAATTTACTTTAAAATATTTAATAACGAAATTAAAATTCATCACTAAATCATTATGTACACCAATTTAATATAATTTTATTATTTTAAATTTATTTATAGGACATATAGTTGTTTTAACTAATATTTCATTTTTTTATTAATCAATTGCATTTAAGTATAGGGAAAATTACTTTTTAATCCATGAGATTTAACGTAATTTACACTTATGTCCCTCTATTTTGGCGACTCAACACTTAAATCCCTCACTTTCTCTTCTATCCAAATTTGTAGTCCTTCCGTCTATTTAAATCATTTGGTCAAAGAGTCAAAACTGAGAGGTGAAAATTTTTTCCAAACATACCATCCTCTCTACCTGAAATCCCTATCTTTCTTCTCTTTCATATTTTTTCTATTTCTTTTTATCCATTGTTAATTCTCCTTCTTTTTTTTTCTCTCTCTATTTTTTTCATCTTTCTTCTCCCTCATATTTTCTTTATTTTCTTTTGACATTGTTGATTTTTCTTTTTTTCTTTTTTTCTCTTTTCCATCTTTCTTCTACAGTGATTTTAGAAGAACAATCTACAGTGATTTTACAGTGATTTTAAAATAGCGAGAAGAAGAAGAAGATTTTACAGTGATTTTGAAATAGCGGGTTTGGGTGATTTTAAAATAGCAGGAAGAAGAAGAAGAGGAAGAAGAAGAAGAAGAAGAAGAAAAATCTACAGTGATTTTACAGTGATTTTGAAATAGCGGGTTTGAGTTTGGGTGATTTTAAAATAGCGGAAAGAAGAAGAAGAAGGAAGAAGAAGAAGAAGAAGAAGGAAGAAGAAGAAGAAGAAGAATCTACAGTGATTTTGAAATAGCGGGTTTGGGTTTGGGTGATTTTAAAATAGCGGGAAGAAGAAGAAGAATAATAATCTACAGTGATTTGAGTTTGGATGATTTTAAAATAGCGGGACTTTTAATGAGGGTTGATTTTGTCAATTCACGTATCCCAAACGGCTATTTTGGACGGAAGGACTACAAATTTGGACGGAAGAGAAAGTGAGGGACATAAGTGTTGGATCGCCAAAATAGAGGGACAAAAGTATTAATTACGTTAAACCTCAGGGACTAAAAAATAATTTTTCCTTAAGTATATATAATAATTACTCATATTTGAATCAATACTTTAGATTGGTAATTTTTTATGAATGGCTTAAAATACAGTTTTCTGTAAATATTAGCAAGTGTATTTTTTTTTTCTCCGAATTTCCTTTGATTGAGACTTGGCAAAAGATAGTCGAGTATTTGAATTAACAAAAAGAAAACGTTTATATCATTATTCAACATACTTCAATAACATTTTCCTTCCCAATTCAATGAGCAATCAATTCCACACTAACATTACCTTTAAAATAATTTGTTAGAAAAGGAGGTGTAACACACGGAGAGAAGAAGATTGGAGAATGGTATGGATGAGGAGAGGAGGGTGGTTACTGGAAAAATCTAGATCTTTCTCAACTCACTAAAAAATTTCCTCCTCCGTTTCTTCAACAAATATCACAAATGGAAATGAAGCAAAATTTTTTCCTTTTACTTTTCTTTTTCCCTCTTATTTTAATGACCCTAAATAAATATATGTCATAATAACTAAATTAATTTAATTTACTGGTAATTTTGTTTATAGTCTAAGTTTGGGTAGGATTTAACTAAAATTAAAATTTGTATTTAATAAACTTAAAAATTAAATAAATTAAGAAGCAAAATTAATAAATTTAATGAAATATAAAACAACTCGATCTAAATAAATCTAATTTTTATTTAATTTAAAATAATTAACTCAAATTATTTAATAGTTTATGTTATATTGTCCCTTTATTTAATTTGCAACATCTTCATTGCAACTGAATCGGATACCATTGCTAAATAAGGATCAAACTCTTGAATATTATAGTTCGTTAGTATATTGGGCAGTTTCACCTCCTCCTACACGGGACGGATAACTCTTTTCCCATAGATTCACTAGTTCTACATAAATAATTCAGTCCAAACTGATTCAAATAATTTTTAAATTTATTTTTTATTTAATAAAATATTATTAATTTAAATTATTTAATAATTATATATAATTTTAATTTGCTATTTAGTGGATGAAGAATTCGGCACTGAACGTCACATAATAAATTTAATTGGCAACACTAAAATATTTTTATTGATTTTCAAGAGACATTTAGATTAAAAGTTAATTTAATATAAATCCACCTTTATTAGCTATCAGTCAAACCAAATTGGCGCTCATAATGACCCATCAATCTCGCTTGTTTTCCACTTTTCCATTACTCTTAATTCAAATCGTAACAGTTTCTTTTTCTCGCTCTTTCTTCGTCTCATCTCTTGAACTCGTTGATATATTTAATAATTTGGATTTCAATTCCAAGTTCCAGCCAAATAATCGTGTTTTTCCTCGGCATCGAACTTCGAGGAGCAGGTGGGTGCTTGTGCTTTGGGTTCGAAAAACCCAAGTTGACTCTGTTGTTTTTGGGTTAGCTTCGAAAGAATCAGATGTGGGATTTGACACCTAGATTTGATCTATACGTCGGATTTCTGGATTACCTTCTTGAATGTTCCTAATTTTTGCTTTATTTTAATTTTTTATAATTAATCAAAATATAATATATCATTTTTAATATTTAAATTACAATATTATTTTATTATTAAAATATACTAATTGACTAAAAAAATTCAACCTTTACATTATTTTTAATTGAAATATTATCTATAAATAATTTATATTTAAATTCAACACATTTAAAGTAACTAAATTTTTTTAATTTATTATAATTATAGCTCAAAAAATTAAATTAAAATTTAAAAATAAATAATAAATTATAATATAATCCTTAAAATTTTATATAATTAATAAAATATATAATTTTTTAATTAATTTTTTATATTAAAATTAAATATATTTTATATTTATTATATATAATATTAAATATATCATATTGAATAAATATTTATATATATTAAAATATTTTATTTAATATTTATACTAAACATTATAAATTATATATATTTTTTATATTTAAAAAATTTTACTTTCTATTAATAATATTCTAAATAAAATAAAATATTATATGTTTTAAATAGTAAAATTTTATTTTTTTTATTTTTAAATTTTTGTTAATAATATATGATATTATATAAAAATGAAAATATAGAATAAAAAATGAAATTAATAAAAAAATGACATTATTGTAATAAAAATATATATTTAAAAATTATTTACTAATCAAATAAAATTATATTAATTTATCATTAATTTTTCTAGATTCAATTTAGTACTTTTGATTATAATTATGACAAATTGAAAAAGTTTGATTTTATTATTTAAAATTTTAAGTGTTGAATATAAATGTAATTACTATAAATGTTTAGATTTTTTTTATCCAATACTTCTTTTTAATTTTAATTCTTAGGGTTAAATTTTAATTTAATTGGCTTGAATTGCATATTTAACTATTAAATTACTTATTTTTTATTAAAATATATTAATTAAGTAGAATTAAGTTAGAGTTATTATTCTTATTATAAAATTAATTTATATTTTAAAAAATAAAATATTACATGTAGTATGTTACTTAGATTTTCATATTTTAATTTTAAAAATTAACTAAAATTATAAAAGATATAAATTTTAAAGTAATTTATCTAAAGTTTAAATATTTAAATGAAAATATAAAATGATATAAATATTGAAAATTTGCCTTAAAAATATTATTTTATTAATCCAGAATTTATTTGAATTTTACTGTAATGTTTTAGTTTATTTGATAAAAAAAATAAAATTGCGTTTTATTTAAATTTTGATAGAAAATTGAGGGCTTTTTGGACTTATTTCTTGAATACTTTTCATTCAACCTCTCTTTCCTGTTTAGGTAAAAACCCTAAATACGAGATGAATTGGAAAAATAACTTGGAAAAATTATTTTATTTTTTTAATTTTTAATTTTAGTGTTTGGATAAATAATAAATGGAAAGGGAAAAATTTTTCTGGAAAGATAA
Source organism: Manihot esculenta (assembly GCF_001659605.2). Lineage (NCBI taxonomy): Eukaryota > Viridiplantae > Streptophyta > Magnoliopsida > Malpighiales > Euphorbiaceae > Manihot > Manihot esculenta. Next base: position 9,911,164 of record NC_035170.2, read on the forward strand.
AATGAACAGAAAATAATTAGAATTGCTGTATTGCCCTCACTTTATAAATTATATTCAATTTTTACTTATCAAGAACAAATAGAAAAATTAAAATAAAGAATATATAATATTACACCTGTCAAAGCAAAATTCCTCCGCTCTGTATTATTTTCCCTTTAAAGAGAGAAAATAAATCGGAAAAAATAAAAATAATTTTCCTTCTCTCTATATTTTCATCTCCCTTTACAAATAAGATAGAGCGAAAAGTCTTCCTTTTTTATCACTTGTCTAAGATGTAGGGTAAGCATTTTGCTGATTAAATTCAAAATCAAATTGAATTAAATAAATTCAAAATTATAGTTTTAGTTTTTATAAAAGTCAAATTGAATTGAGAGTTTGCCTGTCAATCCCGCTGCTACTGAGGATTTTGGGGATTGGATGTTGGTTCGGAGGGATCGACGTAGGGATAATCGTCAAAGTATCAGGCCTGGGCCTAAGAGAGTTGACAGAGATGAGGTTCGAAGGGTAGTTGCAGATGGGTCTACGGGAAATCGTTTTGACTCTTTACTTAATTTAGAGGATGAGGTCATACCAGAGGAGCAGAATAATGGTAGTTTGGGCACTCAGGAGATTCACATGGCTGTCCATGATGAGCGTCCTAGCAACCGGGCAAATAATGTAGTATCTAGGGGAGGTGGAATCCAGAGAGAGAGTCGTGGTGGTAGAGGGTTGTTTCGTGGAGGACGAGGAGGTCAGGCTGTGGCTAATAATGCTAATGTCGAGATAATTCCATCCTTTGCTACGACTTCTAGGGAAGTACGACCTAATACTAGAATTGGATTATCAAGGAAAGCAGCGGCAGAGGTTGAGCATACTGTAGTTGTTGGTAATGGGAAGGAGATGGTAGAATCTTGGGTTGTTTCTTCTGAAGATCAGGTGGGGTTGAGTGTCTTGAATCATGTGCCTCCAAATCCACCAGGTTTTCGTAACCCATCTTTCCCTCATCCGTCTAGCCCGAATATTGTCCCTGGACAGAAGACAGTCAATGGGAGTGAGGATGATGTCACGTTGATTGTGGCTGGGACAATTTTGAATGAGTTGAATAAGGCGACTTCTGCTAGTTTGGTTGCTCCTTTGGAGCACCAACAGCGTATGTGATACCCTTGTGAGATTAATCTGATGATACTCTTTTTAATATTTATTTTAATGATAATTATAACCTGGAATTGTCATGGTGCAGCATCATCTACTTTTCGCAACGCTTTTCAGGAATACAAGAGGCTATATCATCCTAACATCTTTTGTTTAGTGGAACCTCGTATTTCTGGAGAAGTGGCTGATGAAGTTTGTGGTTTGTTGGGGTATGAAAATTGGATCCGTGTTGAGGCAGTAGGATTTAGTGGTGGTATTTGGTTGCTTTGGTCAGAAGATGGTTTTCGAATTGAATTAGTTGTTACCGATCCTCAATTCATTACGGTAGCAATTAATTTTTCTACTGGAGAGAAATGGTTGTTTAGTGTAGTTTATGCAAGCCTTGATATTTATTTAAGGAGGAAGCTTTGGCAATCTCTTTCTGGAGAAAATAGTCTATCCATTTCTAAATGGATTGTCGCGGGTGATTTTAATTATGTAGTGGACTCATCTGAACAAAGTGGATATTCTTCTTCTAATCCTCCAGGAGCTCAGGATTTTTCAGACTGGATTTTCAAGCACTCTCTTATTGATCTAGGGTTTGTTGGGAGTGGTTTTACATGGCAGAGAAGTGGCGAAAATGTCCCCTATCAAGCTGCTCGGTTAGATCGATGTTTTGTATCTACTGATTGGAGACTGGATTATGTTGATGCTATTGTTGAACATCCACCTAAATTGCATTCAGATCATGTCCCAATTGTGATTAAATGTCAAGGGGTTCTAGCTTTTGGAGTTCGTCCTTTTTGGTTTTTAACAGCTTGGACACTACATGCTCAGTTTGATCAAGTAGTTGCATGCTCTTGGGATCCAAATCATTCCCTAATTCATAATCTGAGCACATTAAAAATTCAGCTTGGAGAGTGGAATAGGACTCAGTTCGGTAATATCTTTGATAATAAGAGAAGGCTTTTACGCAGGTTAGGTGGTGTTCAGAGAGATCTTGCTGAAAGCCGGACAAGGAGCCTTGTAAAGCTTGAATTTAAATTGAAACGCAGATTGGAAGAGATTCTATGCCAAGACGAGATGTACTGGTTTCAGAAATCAAAAGAGGAATGGATAGCGAACGGCGAACGGAATACTCATTTCTATCATCTAGCAGCTACTATCAAACGGAAAAAATTCTGTATTTCTGCTTTAAAGAATGATTTGGGGGAGGTTGTTACTGATCCGTCGGTTCTTAAAGGTATGGCCATCAATTTTTTCCGCAATTTGTATACTTCTGATTTGGGTAAGCTTTTGGATATTCCTTTCCAATATGCCCATCCTGTGCTCTCCACGACACAAATTACAGAACTTGATAGACCATTTTCTCCAGAGGAGGTTAAGCTAGCATTGGACCAGATGGCGAGTGGTAAAGCGGCTGGCGACGATGGTTTTACTGTTGAATTTTATAAGAAGGCTTGGCCAATAGTTGGGACTCAGGTGATTGATTTTGTTCTTTTTTGTTTACAAGGCAATGAGCTCCCAAGCATGATTAATGAGACGGTTTTGGTATTGATACCGAAGGTGGCTACCCCTGAATTTATTACTCAATTTCGGCCAATGAGCCTCTGTAATATGCTTTATAAGCTTATTATGAAGGTCTTGGTGAACAGGTTACAACAAGTCCTTACTTCATTAATTGGACCAGAGCAGAATAGTTTTGTTCCGGGTCGGCAAATCACGGATAATGTAGTCATTTACCAAGAGGCTCTTCACACTATGGGGAAAATGAATGGTGGCAATGGATTTATGGCTTTGAAAATTAATTTAGAAAAAGCCTATGATAGGCTGGAATGGAGCTTTATTGATTGGAGCTTGGAGAAAGCTAATTTTTCCAGTTTATGGAGAACGAATGTGAGACATTGTGTTCATTCTGCTACTATGTCAGTTCTTTGGAACAATGAGAAGTTGGAGTCTTTTTTGCCTACTCGTGGGGTTCGGCAAGGCGACCCTTTATCATCCTATCTTTTTGTGCTTTGTGTGGAGCAACTTTCCAATATTATTAAACATTCGGTAGAACAAGGGGAGTGGCATCCACTTCCTATTTCCAACAATGGTCCGTTGATTTCACATCTCATGTTCGCCGACAATATGGTATTATTTGCTGAAGCTACGAAAGAACAGCTGGATGTTATTATTAATTGTTTAACTGTCTTTTGTAATGCTTCTGGACAAAAGGTGAATTTTTTAAAGTCAAGCCTTTTTGTTTCTCCGAATGTGAGTACATCTACAGCCTCTCGTTTATCCTCTAAATCAGGAATTCCTTTGGTCTCTGACCTTGGGCGTTATTTGGGTGTACCTTCTCTTCATGGTAGAGTATCTCAGGTACAATTTCGTGGATTGGTTGATGATATGCGAAGCCGGCTTGTTGGTTGGAAGGCGGGTGCACTTTCTAGAGCAGGGAGAATAATGCAGGTCCAATCAGTCTTGAACTCCATTCCTATTTATACTATGCAATCTATTAAATTGCCGGTGTCTATTTGTAAGGAAATGGAGCGGCTTTGCCGTAATTTTATTTGGCATGGTAACAGTGGGGATTCTGTTGTTCATCTGATTAATTGGCAAACTTTGCTATATCCAAAGCAAAATGGTGGGTTAGGCATTCGGAATTTTGGATTAATGAATCAAGCTATGATGGGTAAATTATGTTGGCGGGCATTTATGAACCCATCTGACTTATGGATCTCATGTCTTCTTTGGAAATATAATAATGGTAGAATTTCTTGGAATCTTCGAGTACCTCCTGGTGCCTCTATGAATTGGAAGGCTTTAAGCTGGGGCCTCCAATTAGTTTCTAGCGGTGTTTCTATTGACGTTCGTAGTGGTACTGATGTTAAGTTTTGGCAAGATGATTGGCTTTCGGTTGGACCTCTTTTCCGATTGGTTTCTGCTCCTATTGATCCTTTGGAATTAGAGGTGATTGTGAGATATTATTGGATCCCTGGATATGGATGGGATTGGAATCGGTTGTCTTTATGGCTACCTGATTTCGTTTTAGCATTTTTACTCCCCATTTGCCTACATGATGATGTTAACTCAAGGGATGGAATAATATGGAGACATTCCATTAGTGGACAGTATTCAAGTTAAAACGGGGTACTCTCTTCTGGTGGAGAAATGTGGTTTACCAGTTACCTTACCATTATGGAAGCTTATTTGGAAAGCACATGGCACGCAGAGGATACGGGTTTTTCTATGGGAAGTTGCCCATGAGAAAATTATGGTCAATGTTCAGCGATTTCGGAGAGGATGGATTAATTCAGACTTGTGTATGAGCTGTGGTACTCAGTCTGAGTCGGTGCTACATGTTTTAAGAGATTGCAACTTTATTAAGAGTTGCTAGCTTAATTTATTACCTGCTAGTGAAGTCTAAACCTTTTTTGGCTTCGTTGATATCCGGGAATTGTTGTCTTGGTGTCTTAAAAGCTCTTTTTGTATTGGTGAGCTTCCCTGGCCTGTAGTTTTTATGGTTACAGTTTGGTGGGCATGGAAATTTTGCAATGAACGGTCCTTCAATCTTGGAGTTCAAAGATCAATTCCTCGCCCACTAATCTTGGGCAAGGCTAAGGAAATATATCAAGCATGGAATGGTTATTTTCCTTCTTCTATTCAACGTCAATGTCGAGTGATTAGAGTGGCCTGGACACCAGCAGCTATGGGGTGGATTACAATCAACACAGATGGTAGTGTGCGTCAAAATTCAGGAGCTGCAACCTGTGCGGGTTCTTTTTGAGACAGTTTTGGTAAATGACTACTTGGTTTTCGTTCTGTGTTGGGAGTTTGTAGTGTGGTTGAGGCAGAATTATGGGCCATATATCATGCTTTGAATGTGGCTTGGAGTAGGGGATGGTGGAAAATTGTTATTCAAACTGATTCTCAAGTTGCTTTTCAGCTTCTTCAAGGTCAAGGCAGTTGTAATACCCGGCTCGTTCAGGCATCGAAATTCCTACCGTCCGGTGGAATCTCGGATGTCGGTTTCGTTTTGAGGGGTATTGCAAGGGTAAACTGACGTTTTCTACAAGGTTTTCTCAAGGTTTTCTACCGTGGTTTTCAGTGTTTTATGTGTTGTGGAAGGAAAGGGAATGAGTTTTGAAGAGAAAAAACCAAGGAGGCAGAATGCAGGTTCGGCCGCCGAAGGTAATATTCGGCCGCCGAAAGTGCTATAGGTTCGGCTTCCGAAACTTCACGTTAGGCCGCCGAACGTTGCATGGTTTTGCATGCAGTTTCGGCAGCCGAAGGAAGGGCGGTTGGCCACCTATTTAAGCCCCGTTGACTGGCCATGGAGGGTGCTGGAAGCTCTCTTTGTGGTCAAGGTGGGGTTTAGGTTCTCCTTGGATGTTTTCATGATGTTTTCCTCCAATATTGCAAGGTTTTCATGAGTTTTCCCTTGGTTTTGAAGGTTTGAGTAAAAAGAGGAAGTGGTGGAGCTTGAAGCTTGAGGAGCTTGGTTTCTCCATGTTTTGGAAGCTAGGATCACACTAGCCAAGAGGTAAGTGTTGATCCTTATGTTTTCTAGTGTTTTAAGCAAGTTTTATGGAGGGAAAGGGAGCGTTGCATGGTGAGGTGTACAAGGATGTTTTTGAGGGTTTTTCTGCCTGAGTATGTTTATGTGTTATGGGTGTTGTTTGTTGGGGTTTTTAGGTAGTTTTGGACCCCTTTGGGCATATCTTTGAGTATATGCTTGTTATGTGTGTTGAGATGCATGGTGAGTGAGGTTTGGGGGAAGTTGTGCATGAGGTGAGCTAGGTTCTGCCTAACTGGAGAACCCAGCTTCGGCCGCCGAAGGAGGGTTCGGCCGCCGAACAGGGTGAGGAGGTGGTTTCGGCTACCTCAACCTGCCCCCGAAGGATTGGACTTTCGTCTCTGGAGGGGAGGTTCGGCCGCCGAAGGTGCCGCCGAAGGTGGAGACTTTCGTCTCTGGAGTATGTTTTGGCCCCCGAACTTGCCCCCGAAGGCTTCGGCCGCCGAAAGAGGAGATTCGGCCGCCGAAAGTAGGCGAGTTTCGTCTCTGGAGAGGACATTCGGCCGCCGAACCTGCCGCCGAACGTGTCCTGCCCAGCCTTCTTTTGCATGCTTTGTGTGTTTGGTCTAGGATCTTTTAGGAGGTTTTTGGGGAGTTGTTTTAGAGTTATGTTAGTATTGTTTGGCACCTCATGTGAGTCCACCTGTGTAGGATCGGACCTGAGGCGAGGTGTTTAGCTCCAGTGTGAGAGTTGGCCCAGAGTTAACTACAGCTTGGTTTCAGGTGAGTAGACCTAACTATGCATGTTTTCAAGGTAATGATTACAGCGCATGACAGTATGAGCATGAGACACGCATCATGGATGCCATGTGAGACTAGGTTGTATTGCATTAGAGATCACGAATATGTTGCATTGCATTATTATTGTTGATGGGATGGACCAAGGCGATCTCAGTAGCCCTGTAATACCCGGCTAGACTCCGGTATCGGAATTCCTACCGTCCGGTGGAATTTGGGTGTCGGAAACCTCTAGAAGGGTAAAAGCATGTTTTTATAAAATATTTTCATGTATTTTAATGTTTTAAGTATGATTTTAAATAAATTTTTGCATGAAAATTCTTTAAGGAAAAACTCAGGTTCGGCCGCCGAAACTCACTTTCGGCCGCCGAACATGCATGGACTTTGGGAGGCACGTTAGGCCCCCGAAAGTCTAAGTGAGGGAAGTGCAGGTTCGGCCGCCGAACCTTATGTTCGGCCGCCGAACATTGCATGGATGCGGAGGCACATTCGGCCCCCGAACGTGGCCTGGCCAGCCACTATAAAAGGGTCCCCTTGGTCCGCACGGGCGAGCTTTTTCTCTCCCATTGTCGGCCAAGGTGAGTCTCCACCGTTCCTCCCTCGATCTTGAGTGTTTCCTCTAGATCTTTCATGATTTTAACAAGTTTATAACTTTGTTTTGAAGATTAGTGAGCTTTGAGCAAGTTTTGAGTGCTTGGAGGTTCAAAGAGCTTAATCTCTCCATCTCCAAGCTTGGATCGCTTTCCTCTCGTTTCTTCAAGAGGTAAGGGTCGATCTTGAACCCTTTATATGTTTTAAGCAAGTTTTAAGTAAGATCTATGGGTAGAAATACATGTTAGGACATAGGTTGAGTTTATGGGTTTTTGATGATGTTTGAGCAATGTAGCTTGATTGTGTGTGAATGAAGTGTTGTAGATGGGGTATATGCATGTTTGAGACCCCTAGGAACTTATATGTGTGTTTTGGTTGAGAAATATGCATGATCTATGGTTTTGGGAGGCAGGAGGTTCATTTGAACCAAGTTTCTGCCGTTTGGCAGAAACCAGGTTCGGCAGCCGAAGGGAGTTTCGGCCGCCGAACCCCTCTTGTGAAGGCAGCTTTCGGCTGCCGAAGGTGCCCCCGAAAAGAGACTTTCGTCTCTGTCTGGCACTTTCGGCCGCCGAAGGTGCCGCCGAACCTAGCTGAGTTTCGTCTCTGTCCAGGACTTTCGGCCGCCGAAGGTGCCGCCGAAGGTGCCCTGTTCAGCCATTTCATGCATATTTTTCTGTGATGTTTTCATGATGTTTTAGGGGGTTTTTGGGGGATGTATTAGAGTTGTGTTTATATATGTTTGGTCCCTCATTGGAGTCCACCTGTGTAGGTTCGGACCCGAGGAACCGAGGACCCCAGCAGTGAGTGAGCTGCTTCAGTGTCTGGACAGAGCTAGCCAGAGGTGAGTGGAAACAAGCTTAATGTTTTAAATCAAGCAATTAAATGTTTTGAGCATGTTTCATGCATCATGATGACATGTAATAGGCTGATTGCATTAGTTCACGAATATGTCGCATTGCATTTTATTTTGTGGTTGTGGGTGAATTCTGTATGATCCAATTAGTCCACGAGGCTTTATATATGATATGACAGGAAGACCAGGACCCCATGCTACGGCCTGGCACGAGACTTTATATATATGATATGACAGGAAGACCAGGACCCCATGCTACGGCCTGGCACGAGGCTTTATATATGATATGACAGGAAGACCAGGACCCCATGCTACGGCCTGGCACGAGACTTTATGTATGTTATGACAGGAAGACCAGGACCCCATGCTACGGCCTGGCACGAGACTATGTTGGGACTAATTGGTGACAGGTTCACCCTTGATGTGGATTGTCTGTGATATGATGCATTTCATGAAAGCATGAACTTTAATATAATGTTTTCAGTTTCTGCTCACTGGGCTTTTAGCTCACCCCTCTCCCCTAACCCCAGGTTTGCAGGTACGGGATTGATAGAGAAGAAAAGAAGAGAAAAGTCATATGTATGTAATAGCTAGAGTTTGTGGACATGACAAATGATAAGAATGTAATTATGTTATTGAGGATAGAGTTGTGCTTGACCATAGTATATGTTAATCCCTTGGTATGTACATGATCTTATTTTATGATGTATATGTGAACCAACTCAACACAGGATATATATATTGCCCATTGAGGCTTTGATGAAATCCCACAGAGGGATTAATGTTTATGTATATGATGAATATAGTGCATGCACAGGTTGAGTTTGGTAAATGAAGAAAAGAAAAGTTTTTAATTCTTATGTATGTTTGTTGATCATGTATGGGATTAAACAGATAAACAGGATGTATGTTAGGCTTGCTACGGGTCCCGGCGGCCTTACGCCGATCTGGATCCTAGCGCCGGTAACGGTCCGGATTTCCGGGGCGTTACAGAGTGGTATCAGAGCCCTAGGTTCATATGGTCGGACCTAGAGTGTCGGGCTCATAGATGTTATAGAAGGTCAAGCACAATAGGCAAAAATCATGTCCACTAGGATAGGATGTAGAGTCCTGTCTTGCTATGATTGTATGATATACCATGATGATATGCTATGTGTATAATGTAGCTGTGAGGTTCATGCTTGCCGACATGAACCATTTAATGCTAATGTTTATGTGATGTTTACTGTTTCTCAGAAAACAGGATGAGAGGAACCCGTCGATCTGCACGATTGACTGGAATACCACCTCAGGACGAGGGCATTGGTGCCCGTCCTTCAACATTGCCTAGGGCAATGTCAAGTAGGTCCAACAGGGACCGAGCAGTGAGAGACCCTAGAAGGTCTTTAGATCTGGGAAGAAGCAGATCAGTCAGAGGAACAGTGCAGGGAGGTATGTCAGAGGATATGGGGGATCAGATGGATGTTGATCAAAGGAGGGATGGCAGTTTGGGCGTCAGCATGTCAGAAGAGGGTATGGGAGAATCCCAAGGAGGCACTCAGGCCTCGGGATTTGTTCAGCCACCTCACTATCCGCCCTACACCCAAAATCCCGGGTATTCGATGGGAGGTACATCGGATTACCCTAGTTTTAACCCTTACTCCACACAGATGCCATACCCACCATACTACCCACCATATCCACAGTACCCAGTGTACCCACCTCCACCATACTATCCAAATCCAGCAAACCCTACCTCAGGGGATGCTGTACCTCCACCACCACCAGCACCTACAGTCCCAGATACCCAGATACCTCAGCCTATCTCATCTGGGGGAAGTAAGGCTAAAATGACAGATTACATGAAGTTGGGTGCTCCCCAGTTTGAGTCAGGCGATGACCCGTTCGTATATTTGGAGAAGGTCAAGATGATCACAGAGGAGATTGGGGCCGATGATAGTAGAGCCATTCAGATGGCTGGTTTCACCTTGAAATGCAAAAAGGCCCGTGAGTGGTTCAAAAACTATGTGAAGCCGAGGGTGGATAGCCTATCGTGGGAGGAGTTCGCTAATGAATTTGCAGGATGGGCTTTCCCTGATAGTTCAAGGGAATTGAAGATGATAGAATTCGAGCAGTTGAGGCAAACCGATGACATGAGTGTAGACGAGTATACTGACAGGTTTATGGAGTTGCTGCCTTTTGCTGGGCAAGACCTTAGCACAGACCAGAAGAAGTCGAGGAGGTATATCATGAAGCTCCATCCTAGGTATTCCTCCTTGGTACAGTCAGCAGATAGAGAGAGTTTTCACGCCATAGTAGACATGGCTAGGAGAATGGAGGCTAGTGCCATCGTTCAGGGGACAGTCAAACAGACAGTGGCACAAGCTTCTGGTTCTAAAACTCCGGGTGGGGGAAGGTTAGATCCCTCTACCTTGAGTGCAGCAGCTTCAGGCAGTAAGAGATGGGGTAAGCCCAAGGGTAAGAAGAATAAGTTCTGGAACAAGGTCAAGTCTAGTCTGGGGTTTGGCAATGGTTCTAGTTCTGGGGCAGATAATGCAGCTTGTGCGAAGTGTGGTAGGCCACACAGGGGTTTATGCCGGTATGGGACAACGACCTGCTACAGATGTGGGCAAGAGGGGCATATGTCATGGCAATGTCCTAAAGCAGTTCCTACGGCACAGACACAGCAGACAGCTTCAGGAAGTGTGGCACAGCCAGTAGCTCCAGCTGCTACACAGGCCAGTGGCAGAGGCAGAGGGAGAGGGTCAGCCTCTTCTTCAGCAGGGTTCAGAGGTGAGGGTCCGTCGGCTCCAGCCAGGATCTTCACCATGACGCAGCAGGAGGCTAACACATCCAACACCGTGGTGTCAGGTAAACTCATCATTGGGTGTTCTGATGTGTATGCATTAATGGACCCGGGTGCATCTCACTCTTTTATTGCACCGAGAGCCGTTCAGAGGTTAGGATTGATGGTCTCTGGGTTAGAGTGTCCCCTATGGGTCAGTGGACCCAAGTGTGACCCGTCAGTTGCAGAGTCAGTCTGCCAGTGTAGTCCAGTTTTTATAGAGGGAAGATGCTTGTCCGCCGACCTTGTGGTTCTAGATTTGACAGACTTTGACGTCATTCTAGGGATGGATTGGCTATCTACCCATGGTGCTACCTTGGACTGCAGGGACAAAGTAGTTAAGTTCAGATGTCAGGATGGGTCAGAGGTCGTCTTCAGAGGAGACAAGAGGGGTACACCTAGAGGTCTAATTTCAGCTCTTCAGGCTCGTAGGTTGCTTAGGAGGGGATGTCAGGGGTTTCTAGCTCATGTGAGGGAGTTGGATAGTCATGTTAGAGAGCCCGCCTCAGTGCCTGTGGTGAGTGAGTTCTTAGATGTTTTCCCAGACGAGCTGCCAGGGTTACCACCTGCTAGGGAGATAGAGTTCGAAATTGAGTTAATGCCTGGTACCAGACCGATCTCTATCCCTCCCTACAGGATGGCACCAGCCGAGATGAAAGAGTTAAAAGAACAGTTGCAGGAACTGGTAGACAAGGGTTTCATCCGACCGAGTACCTCACCTTGGGGTGCTCCAGTACTCTTTGTGAAGAAAAAGGATGGATCCCTCAGGCTTTGTATCGACTACAGGCAGTTGAACAAAGTCACCATCAAGAATAAGTACCCATTGCCAAGGATCGACGATCTATTCGACCAGCTAGCAGGAGCGGGTTGTTTCTCCAAAATAGATCTGAGATCCGGGTACCATCAGTTGAGAATCAGAGAGGAGGACGTGCCAAAGACGGCCTTCAGGACCAGATATGGGCACTATGAGTTCCTTGTAATGCCGTTTGGGTTAACCAACGCCCCTGCAGCATTCATGGACCTCATGAACAGAATATTCAGACCATACCTGGATCACTTCGTTATTGTCTTCATAGATGATATCCTAGTGTATTCCAGGAATGCAGAGGAGCATGCCCATCATCTGAGGATAGTTTTGCAGACCTTGAGGGAACATGGCTTGTATGCCAAGTTCTCCAAGTGTGAGTTCTGGTTAAGGAGCATATCATTCTTGGGGCATATAGTGTCAGAGAATGGAATAGAGGTAGACCCCAAGAAAGTAGAGGCTGTGACTAACTGGCCCAGACCCACCTCAGTGACAGAGATCAGAAGTTTCTTGGGTTTGGCTGGTTATTACAGGAGGTTCGTACAGGACTTCTCCAAAATTGCAGCTCCTTTAACCAGATTGACCAGAAAGAATCAGAGGTTCGAGTGGACCGATCGATGTGAAGAAAGCTTTGAGGAGCTCAAGAAGAGGTTGACTTCAGCACCGGTGTTAGCTCTGCCAACCAGCAATGAGGACTTCACAGTATTCTGTGATGCATCCAGAGTAGGCTTGGGTTGTGTGTTGATGCAGAATGGTAGGGTGATCGCTTATGCTTCTAGACAGCTAAAGAGGCATGAGATGAATTACCCCACACACGATCTGGAGATGGCAGCAGTTATCTTTGCCCTCAAGATGTGGAGGCATTACCTCTATGGGGTAAAATGTGAGATCTTCACAGATCATAAGAGCCTGCAGCACATCTTGAGTCAGAGAGATTTGAACTTGAGGCAGAGGAGATGGGTAGAACTGCTCAGTGACTATGATTGTAAGATACAGTACCATCCGGGTAAGGCTAATGTAGTAGCTGATGCCTTAAGCCGGAAATCACTTGGCAGTCTATCCCACATCGCGGCAGAGAGGAGACCGGTGGTGAAGGAATTTTATAAGCTCATTGAGGAGGGTCTACAGATGGAGTTGTCTGGTACAGGTGCTTTGATTGCACAGATGAAAGTAACCCCCGTGTTTCTGGAGCAGGTGGCTCAGAAACAGCACGAGGACCCAGAGTTAGTGAAGATTGCCAGGACTGTTCAGTCAGGCAAAGATAGTGAGTTCAGATTCGATGATAAGGGGATCCTCCGCTATGGGAACAGACTATGTGTACCAGATGACATCGGGCTTAAAGGAGACATTATGAGAGAGGCTCATAATGCAAGATACAGTGTTCACCCTGGAGCCACCAAGATGTACCAAGATCTGAAGAGGGTGTATTGGTGGCCAGCTATGAAGAGGGAAGTGGCACAATTCGTGTCAGCCTGCGAAATATGTCAGAGGGTGAAGCTGGAACATCAGAAGCCGGCTGGAATGCTTAACCCGCTACCTATTCCAGAATGGAAATGGGAGAACATAGCTATGGACTTTGTAGTGGGGTTACCGGCAACATCCAACAGACTAGACTCCATATGGGTGATTGTGGACAGACTCACCAAATCTGCTCACTTCATTCCAGTTAGGAGCAACTACTCTGTGGATAAGTTAGCGCAGGTTTATGTGGATGAAGTCGTCAGACTACATGGGGTCCCGGTATCTATAGTGTCAGATAGAGGGCCCCAGTTCACCTCCAGATTTTGGCGGAGTCTGCAGAGTGCTATGGGTACCAGGTTAGATTTCAGTACTGCCTTCCACCCCCAGACTGATGGACAGTCAGAGAGGACCATCCAGACCATAGAAGATATGCTCAGAATGTGTGTGCTAGATTTTGGCGGTTCTTGGAAGCAACATCTACCTTTGGTGGAGTTTGCCTACAATAACAGCTATCATGCTAGCATAGGGATGGCTCCATACGAAGCTTTGTATGGGAGGAAGTGCAGGTCACCCGTTTGCTGGGAGGAGGTTGGAGAGAGGTCCTTAGCAGGGCCTGAGCTTGTTGAGATCACCAGCAGGGTGGTGCCCATTATCAGAGAAAGGATAAAGACTGCCACCAGCAGGCAGAAAAGTTATGCAGACATCCGCAGGAAACAGGTAGAGTTTCAGGAGGGGGATCTAGTATTGCTCAAGGTGTCTCCGATGAAAGGGGTGGTTCGATTTGGTAAAAAGGGTAAGCTAGCTCCGCGGTACATTGGACCCTTTGAAGTCCTGCAAAGGATTGGGAATGTATCATACAAGCTGGACTTGCCTGCTTCTATGGAAAGAATCCATCCGGTTTTCCATGTTTCCATGTTGAGGAAGTTCGTGTCAGATCCGGGCAAGGTTCTTAGCGAGCCTGATGTGGAGATCCAAGAGGATCTCACGTATGTTGAACAGCCAGTGCGGATTCTTGACACTCAGATCAGAAAGTTGAGGAACAAGGAAATCCCGATGGTGAAAGTCCTTTGGAACCACCACAATTTGGAAGAATGCACTTGGGAGACCCGGGAGTCCATGCTCCAGCAGTACCCCCACCTCTTCTAAGGTTAGTTGAGATGTGTTCCATGTGCTATATGTGTGTATGTTATGTTTGTTTCGCTATGCAAGTACTAGTTGAGGAACATTCGGGGACGAATGTTCTTAAGGGGGGGAGAATGTAATACCCGGCTAGACTCCGGTATCGGAATTCCTACCGTCCGGTGGAATTTGGGTGTCGGAAACCTCTAGAAGGGTAAAAGCATGTTTTTATAAAATATTTTCATGTATTTTAATGTTTTAAGTATGATTTTAAATAAATTTTTGCATGAAAATTCTTTAAGGAAAAACTCAGGTTCGGCCGCCGAAACTCACTTTCGGCCGCCGAACATGCATGGACTTTGGGAGGCACGTTAGGCCCCCGAAAGTCTAAGTGAGGGAAGTGCAGGTTCGGCCGCCGAACCTTATGTTCGGCCGCCGAACATTGCATGGATGCGGAGGCACATTCGGCCCCCGAACGTGGCCTGGCCAGCCACTATAAAAGGGTCCCCTTGGTCCGCACGGGCGAGCTTTTTCTCTCCCATTGTCGGCCAAGGTGAGTCTCCACCGTTCCTCCCTCGATCTTGAGTGTTTCCTCTAGATCTTTCATGATTTTAACAAGTTTATAACTTTGTTTTGAAGATTAGTGAGCTTTGAGCAAGTTTTGAGTGCTTGGAGGTTCAAAGAGCTTAATCTCTCCATCTCCAAGCTTGGATCGCTTTCCTCTCGTTTCTTCAAGAGGTAAGGGTCGATCTTGAACCCTTTATATGTTTTAAGCAAGTTTTAAGTAAGATCTATGGGTAGAAATACATGTTAGGACATAGGTTGAGTTTATGGGTTTTTGATGATGTTTGAGCAATGTAGCTTGATTGTGTGTGAATGAAGTGTTGTAGATGGGGTATATGCATGTTTGAGACCCCTAGGAACTTATATGTGTGTTTTGGTTGAGAAATATGCATGATCTATGGTTTTGGGAGGCAGGAGGTTCATTTGAACCAAGTTTCTGCCGTTTGGCAGAAACCAGGTTCGGCAGCCGAAGGGAGTTTCGGCCGCCGAACCCCTCTTGTGAAGGCAGCTTTCGGCTGCCGAAGGTGCCCCCGAAAAGAGACTTTCGTCTCTGTCTGGCACTTTCGGCCGCCGAAGGTGCCGCCGAACCTAGCTGAGTTTCGTCTCTGTCCAGGACTTTCGGCCGCCGAAGGTGCCGCCGAAGGTGCCCTGTTCAGCCATTTCATGCATATTTTTCTGTGATGTTTTCATGATGTTTTAGGGGGTTTTTGGGGGATGTATTAGAGTTGTGTTTATATATGTTTGGTCCCTCATTGGAGTCCACCTGTGTAGGTTCGGACCCGAGGAACCGAGGACCCCAGCAGTGAGTGAGCTGCTTCAGTGTCTGGACAGAGCTAGCCAGAGGTGAGTGGAAACAAGCTTAATGTTTTAAATCAAGCAATTAAATGTTTTGAGCATGTTTCATGCATCATGATGACATGTAATAGGCTGATTGCATTAGTTCACGAATATGTCGCATTGCATTTTATTTTGTGGTTGTGGGTGAATTCTGTATGATCCAATTAGTCCACGAGGCTTTATATATGATATGACAGGAAGACCAGGACCCCATGCTACGGCCTGGCACGAGACTTTATATATATGATATGACAGG
The DNA here is from genome assembly GCF_001659605.2 of Manihot esculenta. Classification (NCBI taxonomy): domain Eukaryota; kingdom Viridiplantae; phylum Streptophyta; class Magnoliopsida; order Malpighiales; family Euphorbiaceae; genus Manihot; species Manihot esculenta. Next base: position 9,926,886 of record NC_035170.2, read on the forward strand.
AAGACCAGGACCCCATGCTACGGCCTGGCACGAGGCTTTATATATGATATGACAGGAAGACCAGGACCCCATGCTACGGCCTGGCACGAGACTTTATGTATGTTATGACAGGAAGACCAGGACCCCATGCTACGGCCTGGCACGAGACTATGTTGGGACTAATTGGTGACAGGTTCACCCTTGATGTGGATTGTCTGTGATATGATGCATTTCATGAAAGCATGAACTTTAATATAATGTTTTCAGTTTCTGCTCACTGGGCTTTTAGCTCACCCCTCTCCCCTAACCCCAGGTTTGCAGGTACGGGATTGATAGAGAAGAAAAGAAGAGAAAAGTCATATGTATGTAATAGCTAGAGTTTGTGGACATGACAAATGATAAGAATGTAATTATGTTATTGAGGATAGAGTTGTGCTTGACCATAGTATATGTTAATCCCTTGGTATGTACATGATCTTATTTTATGATGTATATGTGAACCAACTCAACACAGGATATATATATTGCCCATTGAGGCTTTGATGAAATCCCACAGAGGGATTAATGTTTATGTATATGATGAATATAGTGCATGCACAGGTTGAGTTTGGTAAATGAAGAAAAGAAAAGTTTTTAATTCTTATGTATGTTTGTTGATCATGTATGGGATTAAACAGATAAACAGGATGTATGTTAGGCTTGCTACGGGTCCCGGCGGCCTTACGCCGATCTGGATCCTAGCGCCGGTAACGGTCCGGATTTCCGGGGCGTTACAAGCCCGCTACCTGTTATGGCTAGATAAGACCTTTGGGAGCTCCGTAGTTAGGGGCCGGGCTCTAGTACATGTAGTGACCTGGGAGTCCGTAAGGACCGGGCACCGACAGAGGGAGTTCTGGGATCATGTCTAATCCGAGATGTGAGATGTTTGTGCTGTGCCACATTCCATGAAAGCATATAATGACTGAACTGTTTTATGGTTTCTACTCACTGGGCTCTTGTAGCTCACCCCATTCCCATAATCCCAGTTTTGCAGGGCCAGAGTTCAGCAGAGTGAGCTAGGAGAAAAGCAGAGTGAGCGTGAGTTGCCGTGTTTGGCTGTACTAGCATAGCTAGGTTTTGATACAGTGGCTTGTAAAGAAGATTGATGTATAGATATGAAAGAGACTTGATGTATATGTTTATGATGTAAAGATTAAGGATGATATGATCTGTTATGTATGTTTGTCTAGTTTAGTTGTGGACATGATGTATGGACATGATGTGCATACAGGTTATGCATGGAAAGAGCTTGTGGTAAAGAGATAGAGTATAATGAGATAATGGCTAGAATTGTGCTTTGCCCAGTGTGTGCTGAATCCCTAGTGTATGTATGTATCCTGTTTTACGTTTCTTGATGAGAAATGTGTCAAGCTAGGCTTAACATATGATGTGTTTCGAAAACTCCAGTGATCAGGGAAGAAAGGGTATAAAACCCCTTGACCCATCTGAGAGGGAAGAAAGGGTAAATCCCTTGACCCAAAACAGACATCAAGACTAACCTGTGATATGCTGACCCTGAGAGAGTGGGTTCTATGTTTTCAGACATAGTGCATAGTGGTTGAGTGTGGTAGGAGATCACTGGTGTCAGCCTTGAAGGCTGTGATTTTAAGGTTAAGCCTGGTAGTTTTACAAACAAAGTTTTCAAAGCTAGTGTTTAGTTGGCTCATGTATGGGATTGAGCAGGTACCCAGAGTTTAGTAGCAGGCTTGCTACGGGTCTAGGCGGCCTTAAGCCGATCTGGATCCTAGCGCCGAGCAGTTTGGAGCCGTTACAGAGGGGTATCGGTTTCCGGGCTGTTACAGATGGTATCAGAGCATAGGTACCTCTTGAGTACGGTGTTGAGTACGGTGTCATGAGCAAAGATGCTCAGGGATGAGCAGTATCTCCCATCGGAAAGAGGTTTGTGTCTTTAGGAGGGCCAGCACAATAAGAAAGATCGAGAGAAAGATCATGTCCACTAGGATAGGCTGAGGAGTCATGTCTTGCTTGATGATGTGTAAGGCCATGTTTGATGCATGTGCATGTCTGTTGGTATGATGGTTGTTGACTGATCCCTTAGTCCTCGCTATGCCTATGTGATGATATAAGATGAGTTGAGAGACCAGGTATGGCCTTTGGCACAGTTGGTCATGACATGTTATGCGAGATTGAGGGCTTTTGGTGACAGGATCATCCATGAGATATATGTGTTAGAGTTCATGTGTTTGCTACATGGACCCTAGGTTCCTGTGTTTTGTGTTTTGTTCACATGATGTGAAGCTGATGTGTGCCTGTGTGCCTGTTGTGTTTCAGAAGAGTGATGATGCAAAGTGCGAGTCAGTTTGTGGAGTCAGATCCATCTGAGTGGGAAGGTACGGACACCTTTTCTCCCGTTCTGCCAGGGGTGCAGTCAGGAGGAGTTGGCAGTAAGGAAGCCTCAAGGAACCCTGCGATGTCGCGAGAGGGAAACAAAGAAGGAATGGAGCAAGGAAGAGTGTCCGGAGACAGCAGGCGAGAAGAGAGGATGGATGTGCGAAGGAGGGATGTAGGTGTGCAAGTGAATATGGATGAAGAAAGGATGGGCAACTCGGAAGATGATGTGCAGACGAAGGATTCTCAGACCTCAAGGTCAGGAGAAGTTGAGCCCTCCATTCTGAGCACAGCTGCAAAACGAGAGCAAAAGAAGGGTAGAGGCCGTCGAAAGGCGAAGAAAGACAGGTTGTGGCAGGGACGAAAGGCTAGTCTGGGGTATGGTGTTGGTTCAAGTTCTGGTAGAGGGAGAGTCAAATGTGTGAGCTGTGGAAGGCCGCATAAGGGAGTGTGTCTTGCACGGACAACAGCATGTTTCACGTGTGGACAAGAAGGGCACTTTGCGCGTGACTGTCCTACTTCGCCCAGGGTGGAACAAGCCCAGCGGTTCGCTACCAGGAATGTAGGTCAGGCCAGTCACCAGGGACGTAGAGGAGCAGACACAGCGGACACAGTGATGCCAGGTATGCTCACTTGTTCCTGTTCTGTTGTTTTGTGAGCTCTCGTGTGTGCTCTGCGTTAGTTGCTCTAGGAGCTTTGAGCAGTTGAGGTGATAGCTTCTCGGCTTAGCGTGTCCTCTTTGAGTTAGTTAGACCCGGGTAGGATTCATCTCTGGCAAAGGTTCAGTCCAGTGTCCTTGAAAGTAGATGCCAGCCACTCGACGTGACGGTTCGAGACTTGAGTGTCTGGATGTCATTCGGGGGATGGTTTGGTTTTCTCTTTCTGATGCTGGGGTTACCTGCATCTGCAGCGCAAGGTAGTCAGGAGCGGAGTTCAAGATGGATCCGAGATAGGTGTCAGAGGGGACCGAGTAGTATGCCTAGAGGTTTGATGTCAACTGTCAGGCTCGTAGGGTGTTTAGGAGGGGTTGTTAGAGTGAGTTCTTATTCAGGTTTGAGCGGTTAGCAGGCAGGTCTGGGAACCAGCCTTAGTGCCGTAGATAGAGCGAGTTTTAAAGATTCCAGGCTAGTGTCAGGTTTACCATCAGTCAGGGAGGTAGAGTTTGGTTGCGAAAGTGGTACGCAGTACCAGTACCATTTCTATCTTTCCTCACAAGATGGCACCTGCGGAGTTGTGAGCGTGCGTCAAGGCGCGTAGGAGTAGTGGCGTGCTAAAGAGACAAGCATGAATGGTCCAGTGTGATGTGAGAAAAGAAGGATGAATCCGTGGGGCGAGGAGAGTACAGAGGCAGAAGAAAGCAACGACGAGTAAGAGCAGAGAAGGAGGAAAAAGAGAAGGATCAGAGTAGCGCAGCAGAAGCCTGTTGCGAGGTTAAGACGACGCCAGTGTTGTACAGATGACGAAAGAAGGGCAAGGTTCCAAGTGTGCAGTGGAAGCGTGTGCAGTTCTAGAGAAGCGTTAAGTTTCGTTTTCTTGTTTGCTTGTTTGCTTGTTTTGTTTGTTGTGTTAACATTCGGGGACGAATGTTTTTATAAGGGGGGTAGATTGTAATACCCGGCTCGTTCAGGCATCGGAATTCCTACCGTCCGGTGGAATCTCGGATGTCGGTTTCGTTTTGAGGGGTATTGCAAGGGTAAACTGACGTTTTCTACAAGGTTTTCTCAAGGTTTTCTACCGTGGTTTTCAGTGTTTTATGTGTTGTGGAAGGAAAGGGAATGAGTTTTGAAGAGAAAAGACCAAGGAGGCAGAATGCAGGTTCAGCCGCCGAAGGTAATATTCGACCGCCGAAAGTGCTATAGGTTCGGCTTCCGAAACTTCACGTTAGGCCGCCGAACGTTGCATGGTTTTGCATGCAGTTTCGGCAGCCGAAGGAAGGGCGGTTGGCCACCTATTTAAGCCCCGTTGACTGGCCATGGAGGGTGCTGGAAGCTCTCTTTGTGGTCAAGGTGGGGTTTAGGTTCTCCTTGGATGTTTTCATGATGTTTTCCTCCAATATTGCAAGGTTTTCATGAGTTTTCCCTTGGTTTTGAAGGTTTGAGTAAAAAGAGGAAGTGGTGGAGCTTGAAGCTTGAGGAGCTTGGTTTCTCCATGTTTTGGAAGCTAGGATCACACTAGCCAAGAGGTAAGTGTTGATCCTTATGTTTTCTAGTGTTTTAAGCAAGTTTTATGGAGGGAAAGGGAGCGTTGCATGGTGAGGTGTACAAGAATGTTTTTGAGGGTTTTTCTGCCTGAGTATGTTTATGTGTTATGGGTGTTGTTTGTTGGGGTTTTTAGGTAGTTTTGGACCCCTTTGGGCATATCTTTGAGTATATGCTTGTTATGTGTGTTGAGATGCATGGTGAGTGAGGTTTGGGGGAAGTTGTGCATGAGGTGAGCTAGGTTCTGCCTAACTGGAGAACCCAGCTTCGGCCACCGAAGGAGGGTTCGGCCGCCGAACAGGGTGAGGAGGTGGTTTCGGCTACCTCAACCTGCCCCCGAAGGATTGGACTTTCGTCTATGGAGGGGAGGTTCGGCCGCCGAAGGTGCCGCCGAAGGTGGAGACTTTCGTCTCTGGAGTATGTTTTGGCCCCCGAACTTGCCCCCGAAGGCTTCGGCCGCCGAAAGAGGAGATTCGGCCGTCGAAAGTAGGCGAGTTTCGTCTCTGGAGAGGACATTCGGCCGCCGAACCTGCCGCCGAACGTGTCCTGCCCAGCCTTCTTTTGCATGCTTTGTGTGTTTGGTCTAGGATCTTTTAGGGGGTTTTTGGGGAGTTGTTTTAGAGTTATGTTAGTATTGTTTGGCACCTCATGTGAGTCCACCTGTGTAGGATCGGACCTGAGGCGAGGTGTTTAGCTCCAGTGTGAGAGTTGGCCCAGAGTTAACTACAGCTTGGTTTCAGGTGAGTAGACCTAACTATGCATGTTTTCAAGGTAATGATTACAGCGCATGACAGTATGAGCATGAGACACGCATCATGGATGCCATGTGAGACTAGGTTGTATTGCATTAGAGATCACGAATATGTTGCATTGCATTATTATTGTTGATGGGATGGACCAAGGCGATCTCAGTAGCCCGCTACCTGTTATGGCTAGATAAGACCTTTGGGAGCTCCGTAGTTAGGGGCCGGGCTCTAGTACATGTAGTGACCTGGGAGTCCGTAAGGACCGGGCACCGACAGAGGGAGTTCTGGGATCATGTCTAATCCGAGATGTGAGATGTTTGTGCTGTGCCACATTCCATGAAAGCATATAATGACTGAACTGTTTTATGGTTTCTACTCACTGGGCTCTTGTAGCTCACCCCATTCCCATAATCCCAGTTTTGCAGGGCCAGAGTTCAGCAGAGTGAGCTAGGAGAAAAGCAGAGTGAGCGTGAGTTGCCGTGTTTGGCTGTACTAGCATAGCTAGGTTTTGATACAGTGGCTTGTAAAGAAGATTGATGTATAGATATGAAAGAGACTTGATGTATATGTTTATGATGTAAAGATTAAGGATGATATGATCTGTTATGTATGTTTGTCTAGTTTAGTTGTGGACATGATGTATGGACATGATGTGCATACAGGTTATGCATGGAAAGAGCTTGTGGTAAAGAGATAGAGTATAATGAGATAATGGCTAGAATTGTGCTTTGCCCAGTGTGTGCTGAATCCCTAGTGTATGTATGTATCCTGTTTTACGTTTCTTGATGAGAAATGTGTCAAGCTAGGCTTAACATATGATGTGTTTCGAAAACTCCAGTGATCAGGGAAGAAAGGGTATAAAACCCCTTGACCCATCTGAGAGGGAAGAAAGGGTAAATCCCTTGACCCAAAACAGACATCAAGACTAACCTGTGATATGCTGACCCTGAGAGAGTGGGTTCTATGTTTTCAGACATAGTGCATAGTGGTTGAGTGTGGTAGGAGATCACTGGTGTCAGCCTTGAAGGCTGTGATTTTAAGGTTAAGCCTGGTAGTTTTACAAACAAAGTTTTCAAAGCTAGTGTTTAGTTGGCTCATGTATGGGATTGAGCAGGTACTCAGAGTTTAGTAGCAGGCTTGCTACGGGTCTAGGCGGCCTTAAGCCGATCTGGATCCTAGCGCCGAGCAGTTTGGAGCCGTTACAGAGGGGTATCGGTTTCCGGGCTGTTACAGCAGTGGTGTTTATAGACTGCAGTCTTTAGTTATTAATTGCAGAGCTCTTATCCGGCGGGAATGGGAGGTTAAGGTCGTGCAAATATATAGGGAAGCTAATATGGTAGCTAATTATTTTGCGAATAGTGCGCATGGTGGAGTTTTTGGTATGAGTCTTATTGATTTGTCTTCATCTAGTATTAAGTTCCTCTTGGATGCTGACTGTATGAATATTTTTCATAATCGTATAATAAATTAAAGGGTTTTATCCCTCCTTTTCAAAAAAAAAAAAAAAGTCAAATTGATTTTGGTTAGTAATCAAATTGAATTGAATCGGTCTGATTCAATTCGATTCGATTTGATTAATTTGAATTTTAATAATTTTTTTTTATTTTTTAGACTTTTTAATATTTTAACATATAATTAAAATATTTTAATCTTAATATAATCCAATCTCTCTATATTATTAAAAATAATATACTATTATCACTAATCGGTTCGATTTGATTTTTTTAATTTTTTTTATCAAAATCAAACTAAATCGAAATAGCTGAAAATTTTAAAATTAAAAATCGAATCGAACCGAATCGAAATGAATAAAAAATCAAATTAAAATTTTAAATTAATTCAGTTCGACCAATTCTTTTAGTTTGAACCGAATGATGTTTAATCATACTAAAATTTATAAAAGTTTTACCTTTATAAGCATTTTTTATAATAATTTTAATATATATGACATTGTTTTGATTGATTGAATATGTACACTCGATGCAATACGAATTTTCTATAAAAGGGTAAAGAGAAACGGGAGAAGAGTAGTGTTGGGTAAAGTAAGAGTGCGTTGCTTCCTCTATGATTTCTTTTCATATTTCAGATCCATGAGCTATTCTTGAAATCAGGTTATTGATTTACGGGTTCCATCTCCATGAAAAAACAAAGAAAGAAGACAGGAGAAAGCCCTCATTTTTTTGCCAAGAGAGGCAGAGCTGATTCATTTTGTCTTCTTGAATGCTTTCATTTTCTTTTTTCTTAAAAAAATTCTCAACCCTAAAATTATGTCCACTTCTTTTGCTGTAGTTGATACCAATATTTATACTTTGTCATTGGAAAGAAGTGTGAGCATATATTTTAAATTTGAATTACCAATACATCCATAACTTTTTAATTAGATATTGTTGCACAAATTTTTATTGCATTCGAGTGAGATTTTCTCCGTTCGTACCTCTCCATTTTACTTTAATTTTCTATCAAAATTTTTCTCCTATAAATAAATATTCAGAGAAAATAGTTAAATAAAAATACCGTAAAAATAGTGATAAAAAACTAGTTAAAAAAGTAAAGTGAGATAAAAATGTATAAAAAAAAGATAAAAAGAGAGAAAATGGGAGCAAAAATCCTTTGCTATCGTTTCTCTTCTCCCTCTTTTATCTCACTACTTTCTCATCTCTTCCTTTCTCACTTTTTTTTTAAATTTTTTCATTTTGTTCATACATTTTGAAAGTTATACACTTTTATTATTAAAGATTAAAATTTTTTAATTGTAATTTAATAATTTATTCTTTTAAATTTTTACACAGGAGAAAAATTGATGATATAATGATAACATCAGCATGTTAACTCATACATGGCGGTAACATTAATATGACATGTTAGTATATCTAACATTGTTAACTATTGAATTTTCAAATTCCTAACGAAATAAAAATTTAAACTCTAAAATATAATAAAAATTATTTTAATCCCTAAATTAATAAATCAGAGTGCAAATGGTTAATTGGGCTTGACCTACCAAATATAGTGGACTAATAATAACATATAGCATAAAAAACTTTTAATTTCCTTAATCTCTAAACAAAATTTAATCTTAACGAATAATCAGTTTAATTAAAACTTTTAATATAGTTCATTAAAAAAATCTTAATAATATTATATTCCTTACTTGAATAAATTTTGGTTAAATAAGAAATTATTTTAACCTATTAAATTAAATATTTAAAAAAAATATTAAATCTCTTCTAATTTTTTAGCCAATCAAAAGAGAAAGCACCTCTTTTTATTAATTTCATTATTAGTTGCTATTTCCACTTTTGCATAGTCCTTCTACTCATAAAAATAAGCCATGTTTTTTCATCTGCTTCAAATTTTTTAAGCCACTTTTATTCTTTAAATATTATTTTTTTTTAATTTTAAATATTTATTATGAAGTAAAATGGTTCTGTAGCACAATTTAATTATTTATTTTATTTTTAAACTGAAAATTGAGAATTAGAGAAGTAAAACATGAAATTTCTAAGATTTATTCAGATACATGTACTGTCAGACTAAAATAATTCTGTCAAACTCATTTGGGGCCCTCACTTGGGCCCTCCTGGGACAGGGAAAACTAAAACTGTTAGGACCTTGATTTGTGCTCCAACCAATGTTGCAGTTATGGAAGTGGCCACAAGAATCTTAAAGTTTGTAATAGAATATCATGGAAAAGACTCGGGAACAGATGCTTCAATTTATTCTTCAGGAGATATTCTTTTATTTGGGAATAGATGCTCCCTTAAATTGATATTTTGGCTTCGCCACTACATGTGAACTACCTTTGTAATCCTAATTCTTTCATTATTTACTCTTTTGTCTCCTGTAATAATTCTGATTTCACAACCCTTTAAAACTGACAATCCACAACTATTAGCAAGACAAAATAATGATAGATTAATAGAAAAACAAAAGGAGATTAAGCTTTAGAATTCACTGGGACATAGTGTTCCCACTTTAAATGAGTTTACACGGTATAGGATTACCACTATTCGGTTTAAATTGAAAAATTAATCAGAATTAATTTAAAAATTAAATTCAATTTTTTATTTATTTTGATTCCATTTGATTTTTAATTTTAACAATTTTATTTATTTTAATTCACTTTGGTTTTGATTATAAAAAATTAAAAAAAATCAAATCGATTAATGATAATATTATATTATTTTTAATAACATAGAGAGATTATATCACAATTACGATTAAAATATTTTAATTAAATTTTAAAATATTAAAAATAAAGTATAAGAAATAAAAAAATTTATTAAAAATCTAAACCGAACAACATCAAACTGAATCAGATCGATTTGATTCGATTTAATTTCTGATCAAAATCAATTCGATTTAATTTTCATAAATACCATAATTTTAATTTTATTTATTCAATTTGATTCGATTTTAAATCAAACCAACCGAATGCTTATTCCTATTTACATGTTTCAGCGGTTCATATATTAGAGTAGATTTGAAAGTCAATAGGATTAAATCTATATATTATTTTGAATTAAATATTCAATGGATTATAATCAAATTTTAATGAGACTAATAAAATGTTATACTTTACTAATGATAAAAATTTATAGGATCATTTTTGTCATAAAATTAACTTTAAACTCTGATGTGAAAAAAAAAATGATAAGAATTTTTTTTGTAATTTTTTTATTTTTAATTAGATATTTAATATTACATTATCAAAATTTAAAGATATTAATAAAAAAAATCCCATTTCACTGACTGTAAAAAAGCACCTTCTTTTTTACATTAACAATAAATTTTGAAACTTAAAAACTTAATTAATTATTATATAAATTTTAATTAGATACTAATTAATGCATATCAATAATAAAATATATTAAATATGAGTTTCATAATTCAAATCACATCAAACTCCTAATAAAGTGATAGAATCACAGTAGGATTATTCATATGAAAATATTATTCTTATCCGAAACGATTCTATATCCTATCTTATCTAGGATTCATTATTTTATCTTATTTAGGATTCCTTATCTTATTTAGGATAGTATTCCACATCGTACGTTAGATATAATTCTATCATCTCGTACACTTTTAACAATATGCAAACTCTATCCAACATACAAGGAGCCTACAACCTCCATCATCAAGTAGATTATTATTTTAATAGTCAATTCGATTATTTATTCAGCATTCATACTATTAAGTACCAGAGAGATTACCAAACCAATCTACTCGATGTTTTATCTTATTTTGCAAGTTCATACTAAAAAAAATATGATGCGAACAACATTATTGACGCCGTTTGTGGGAATCGACATAAAAATTATGTATCTTTCTCACACTTATTTTTTATTATTTAAAAGAGATTATGATCAAAGAAGGAGAAATTTGGACTACTATGGCGAAAAATTTCCATCACTAAAGGGTTATTTCGGAGGCAAAAAGCTTTTTACAGCAAATTTATATCTTCCTCACACTTTTTTAAAAATCTAGGCTTCTGCGATCAAAAATTTTCCCTCACTAAAGAATTTTTTCCGCTGCAATAAATTTGTATCTCACTCACATTTTAGAAATCTGAGCTTCTGCAGCGAAAAAATTTCTATCGCTAAAGAGTTATGTTCTGATGCAAAAAAATTTTACAATAAATTTGTATCCCCCTCACATTTTTTTAGAAAATTGGGCTTCGGCAACGGAAAACTTCCCATCGCAAAAAGCTTTTACAATAAATTTGCGACTTTTTAATTCCATATTTGATATCCATCGCAAAATTTTTATGACTGAAATTTCTGTCGCTCAATTAAAGCAATCGCTAAATGACATGCAAAAATATTTTAATACAATATTACTTTTAAGTATCTCTCTATCCCTCCTTAAGTATGAAAGTCTATGAGTATTAGTTTTTGAGCAAGTTTTTTTTTTTAGAAAAAAAAAAGGAGAAATTTTTTAAAAAAGAAAAAAAAGTTATCGATTATTTTATTAGCAAGATAGCAATGTTTACACACATCAATCAAGTAATTATATGTGCATGACAACCAATGTTAAGCAATAATTACTTTTCACTTTTTTATTTACTTTCTGCCTTTACTTAGACTCATGCATTAGCTTAGGACTATATGTCATTATGTGTCATCTTATGCAAGTTAAATTTTTATAATTTTATATCATAATTCCTATTAAGTACTAAAGAATTTCATAAAAATATTTTGTACAAAAATTAATTTTGCAGATGAGTTTCAAAAGGTTATGTCACCTATAAAAGAGAAACAACTCTAAAGTGATGGTACATTCCACAAATCAAAAGTTTTATACTCACTGTCAGGGTTTACGCCCATCAGTGGATTTCAACATCAAGGCAAATCATTGCCAGAATCCCACAAGATGACAAGTTCATTAAGGAAAAAATTAAGGCAACTCATTGCCAGAATCCCACAAGGTGACAAGTTTATCAAGCGAAAAAAGAATCCTACATTGCTAGAATCCTATGAGACGATAAGTTCATCAAGGGAAAAAGAATTCCACAAGGCGATAAGTTTGTTAAGAGAAAAGAATCCCATAAGGTGACAAGTTTATCAAGGGAAAAAGAATCCCACAAGGTGACAAGTTTATCAAGGGAAAAATAATCCGATAAAGTGACAGGTTTATAAGGGAAAAAAAATCTAAAAGGCAACAAGTTTGTCAAGAAAAAAATCAAGGCAATTCATTGCTAGAATTCCACAAAGCAATAAGTTAATCAAGAGAAAAAAAATCCCAAAGGCAACAAATTTGTCAAGAGAAAACGAATTCCACAGGGCGATAGATTCATTAAGGGAAAATCAAGGCAATGAGCCGAAATTCCACAAAGCAATAAGTTCATTAAGGGAAAAAGTATCCCATAAGGTGACAAGTTCGTCAAGAAAAAAATCAAGGTACATCATTGCTAGAAGCGACAAGTTCGTAAAGGGAAAAATTAATGTAAATCATTACCAAAATCCCACAAGGCAATAAATTTATCAAGGAAAAAATCAAGGTAAATTATTATCATAATTCCACAAGGTTACAGATTTGTTAAGGAAAAAATTAAGGCAACTCATTTCCAGAATCTCAATAGGTTCATCAAGGGAAAAATAAAGGTAAATCATGGCCATAATTGCATAAAGCGACAGACTTGTTAAGGGAAAAATCAAGGCAAATTATCGCAAGAATTTCATAAGGTGATAAGCTCATTTAGGAAAAATCAAGACACATCATTGCTAGAATTCCATAAGATACAAATTCATTAAGAGAAAAATTAAGGCAAATCATTGTAGAATCCCACAAGACGATAGGTTCGTTAAGGAAAAAATCAAGACAACTCATTGCCAAAATCCTACAAGGCGACAGGTTCGTAAAGGGAAAAATTAAGACAAATCATTACCATAATTCTATAAAATGATAGGCTCATCAAAGAAAAAATAAAGGCAATTTATCGCTAGAATCTCACAAGGCAATAAGTTCGTCAAAGATAACCATTAAAGAGATCTCGCAAGGCAATAAGTTCGTCAAAGTGAACCACCAATGCAATTCATTGCTAAAATCCCACAAAGCGATAAATTTGTCAAAGGAAACCATCAAAGCAACCTGCAAGGCAACAAGTTCATTAAAGGGACCAATCAAAACAATTCATCGCCAAAATCTCACAAAGCAATAAATTCGTCAAAAGGAACCACTGAGGCATTTCGTTGCCAGAATCTCACAATGCGACAAGTTCATCAAAGGGGACTATTGAGGCATTTCATCGCTAAAATTCCGCAAGAGGATAAATTCGTCAAAGGGAACCATCCAATATGGAACCTAAAGATTTGAAAACTAGAATGGGTTTGCTGATGTAAATCAATAATAAAATATATTAAATCTGATCTCAATAACTCAAATCACATCAAACTCCTAATAAAGTGGTAAAAATCACAATAGAATATTATTCATATCAGAATATTATTCATATCCTATCTTATTATATACGATTCCTTATCTTATCTTATTTAGAATTTTTTATCCTATTTTATATAAGATTTCACATCTTACATTAGATATAATTCTATCATCTCATACACTTCTAACAATATCCAAACTCTATCTAATAAACTATATAAGGAGCTTACAACCTCTATAATCGGATATACTATTTTCTCAATAGTCAATTCGATTATTTATTCAATATCCATATCGATTTAAGTATTGAAGAGATTATCAAGTCAATCCACTCGATGTTCTCTCTTATTTTATGAATACATATCCGAAAAAATCACTGATTTATAAAGTTTGCTAAAACTCAGTGTCTTGACTTTCAATTATCCAAATGAAAAAACACATCATCCTAAATCTTTCAGCACTATCACTTTAAAAATGGAAAAATTAAAGTAAAAAATATAAGTTATAATTATTAAGATGTTTTACATTCATATAGAAAAATGAATACAATTAATGAAAATTGAAAATGTTTAGTCCTAAATAATCTCATATTTTTCACCATTACGTTAAGATACTAATTTAAAATTTGTACAACGTGAAATTGATATATTATTATTGCATTATAAACAACAAAAACACTTTTACAATTAAGGTTTAGAAACTTTTTTTTATTTGCAATCTAATGGCTTGTACATTTAAACCTTTGCATTTAAGTTATAAAGAAAAAATGTCGATGATGTAGCGATAATGTCAGCATATCACGTCATACGTAACGATAACATCAGTATACCACGTTAATATATCTAACACCATTAATTACTGAATTCTCAAATTGCTAATGAAGTCATAATTTAATCATAATTTAATGTTAGTTTTGTATAAAAAGAATTATATATTTTTTATTAGCAAATAAGATTTTTTTCATTAATAATTTTAAATTTTAACTATGTTGCATTACATATTTAATTAAAATCATTTTTAAAGTAATAATTATTTTCATTACATTCCAAAATATTAACAAAATTTTTTATATTATATAAATATTATTTATAATAATATATTTATTAAATAATAATATTTATTTCTATATTTACATTTTCTTTAAGGAAATTCAGTTATAAAGTTACATCCTAAATTAATAAATTATAGTGTAAATGATGTAAATGGTTAATTGGGTTCAAAATTAACCTTGACCCACCAAATATAGTGGACTAATAATAACATATAGCATAAAAAAACTTTTAATTTCCTTAATCTCTAAACAAAATTTAATCTTAACGAATAATCAATTTAATTAAAACTTTTACTATAGTTCATTAAAAAAAATCTTAATAATATTATATTCCTTACTTGAATAAATTTTGGTTAAATAAGGAATTATTTTAACCAATTAAATTAAATATTTTAAAAAAACATTAAATCTCTTTTAATTTTTTAATAGACTAATATGAGTGGATAATATATTAAAAAAGACAAAATAAAAAATATATATTTTTTATGTATATCTCCCAAAACAGATGTAACTTCATATTTATTAAGATTTATTAAATATAGTTAATTTTTTAATGGTTATCTATGTTACATAGAAGTATTAATTACATGTTGCTTGGAAAAATTTAGGAGTATTAATTAATTGCTTTTCAATTTTACCCTTACTTCTACTAGATATAATAATTACTTTAAAATATCTTAAACCTGTTTTGTTATTTATTTTTGAATAAATTATACTTTAATATCTAAGTTTTAGCATAATTAACTGATCGATTTCTCTATTTCTAGAATCGAACACTTAAACCTTTATATTTTTATTTTATCTAACCTGAAAGTTATTTTGTCCTAAAATCTGTTAAAAAAATATTTTAAATTTCAAAAATACTCTTATTATAAATCAAAAGACTTATTCTCTTTCATTTCAATAATATCTTCACTCCTTAATTTCTCTCTCTCGTACCAAAAAGCCCCAAATGCACCAGGAAACCTTTCTTCACTCTATATGATTTCAGTTCTTGATTAAAAGATAATATCCTCAAAATTAATGACCCGGTGTTGTCAATAGTTAAAGAGGACAAGCACACATTTTTTTTCAAATTTCCAACGGCCTAAACCTCCTAGCAAATTTCCCTCGCTGATGCGTTCCATGCGATACTAAGTATCATTTTTGTCTTCCTTCTCCACATGCCTTTCTCCGATAATATGAAGCACCTGATCATCTTCAATCTCAACTTTCACCTCTTCTTTTCTAATGCCAGAGAGATCAATTTTGAAGACATGGGTTTATGGGATTTCCTTCAGGTCGATGCAGATGCTAACAAAAGAAGAGTTTTCATGAGGGAAAAGCGATGAAGAAGAAACAAATAAAGGGAAAGGGAAGTCCTTGAAGGGGTTCCAAATGACAAGAGAGAAAGCGTTGAAGATGCTGCTTCTTTGGTTGCCAAAGAAAGAGGTGAATGACATTTTCAGCTAGGTTAAGCTGGAAGACTGATATGATTGCTATATTACTTTCTGAAAAGATTTCTGAAAAATTTTACTCTTCTTTTGAATTTAGATTTTCTGAATTTGAAATCTCTCTTATGCACACATTTGAGTTTTTATGAATATGGAAATAAATGTATATTTCATTTTATGTGAATTTGAATTAAACACTGAAATGTACACATGGGTTTGTGAGGAATAATGAAATTTCATATGAGTATATATTTTTCTTCCTTTTGATTATTCAATTTTTTTGATATGTGATATTGATCAGTGCGTTTAAATCAATGCTTATGGGGAAGTAGTGCTCAATGTAAAGTAGAATTCAATTGCTTGTTAGGTAAACTGAATGAGTTATAAATCTTTTTAGTTGAGTAAAAGTTTTCATGTTACAATTTTGGGTATCTAAACGTTTTTATATTATTAGGGATCAAATTGTAGTAATAAATAATATTTGAAGAGCAAAAATGTTTAAAAACTTTTGAATGTGAATAAATTCAGCTTAACAATTTCATAATTATATGGGGTAAAATAAATATTTTCATCTCGCATAATGACAAAGTGGATTGAAAAACCTCCGATTTAAACAGATTTAACACAAAAATTTAAATGTTTGATTCTAAAAATAGAGATATTAATCTGTTAATTATTTTAAAATTTAAAAAATAAAGTATAATTTATTCTTTATTTTTCTATCTTAATTATTATATTTTTATTGATAGATAGATGGAAAGAGGATCACTAAAATTGGAGTAATTAAATGAGATATTAGATAATTTAATAAATTTAAAGATTACATTCACGGACTTAGCCCGTTGAGTAAATCAAATATGAGAGATATCAGATTTTTCTCCCCAATTCCTAATCCACATTTTAAAAAAAAAATTAAAATTATTTTACTATAATTTAAGTGCATCCCCTTCATCTTCGTCGATGACTTTTTCGATTTGTGGTCGGCATCTTGACCTTAGAGCTAGGTAAAGTGTTCTCCTTGGATTGCTGTTGGATATCAGCTCGATCTGATGGCAGTGGCTTTTGAGACTCTAGATCTATGATGTTCTGTGAGAGCTTGCATGTCTTTGAGCTTTAGTATGCCTTGTTATGGCTTTTTAGTTTTTATTGAAGGAGAATCGATGAAACAACCTTAGTTATCTTCTCCGGGTAGCGTTCTAGAGAATGAGAATAGCCCCTTTTACTTTTGAGTTTTTCCCATTGCCTATTAAGTGTTAATACTAGGGTTAGGCTTTGTTTTAGTTTCAGGCATTATAATAAAATGCTATTAAATTATTATTTATTGTTTTAATTACTTGAATATCAATAATGGGGAGAAAAATAATGAAACAGAATAGAAAAGGGCGAAAGAGAAAAAATGCATCGAGAAAATAAGCATTAGGCGAAGGTTTCAGGCAGAAGGCGTTATTCTATCATTTCTTTGTTTTTGTTTTCTTTGCTTTTGGTTTAGTCTTGTTTGCGTTTTTTCTCTGTCTTCGGATAGGAGGCGTCTCCATTCGCCATGGGCGTCTCTCATTATGGCGATACGAATATACTTGTTTTTGGGTTTACTTTTCTTCATTTGCTCTTTTATTTTGCAGGTCCTTACTCCTTTTTTTGAGAGAGATGGCTTTTGATTTTGAATATGGTGAGGGCAGGTGACTCTGCTTTGTTCACCAGAAAAGATTTTATTAGTGTGACGCTAGATCTTTAGAGCCATACCGCTGTGTACAGTGGCGATGATCAGCTAAGCTCTGCAACGTCTCTTCCTCGATTGATGTGGTTTTGATTCGGGCGGCCTCTATCCTATCTTCTTAGGAGCTTCTTTGCTTTTGTTTCGATGCAAACATGTTTATTTTTGTGCCTTCTACTACTATTTGTTTGTCGTTCCTTTGCCGTTGTGTGGCGGATCGCCAGGCTTTGTTTCTTTGTTAATGGGTAGAGAATGGTCCGATAACAATGCCAGGTGTAGACCATTAAGAGGTGTGATATATGTTTAAGAGAGAGATATGAATCATAATATTGATTTTAAAAAACTGTAAAAAATGATTATTGTGTTATATAAACATAAGGATAAAAATGAAAAAAAAATAGTAATTTTAATTAATATTCTTAAAAAACATAATTTTGGATAAAGAAAATTCTAAAAATTAGTAGATAAAAGTGAATATAAACAATAAAAAAATAATTATATTTAATAAATACAATACTATAATTATTAGAAAATTTGAATTAATAAATAAATTTAAATAGCTTAATATAAATCAAATTAAGCATTGTGTTAATAGCCGTTAACTCTATTTTTCCACCTACTTCAAATTGCAAACTAAAAAACATGTTAACATTCAGGCTAACATCTCCTGACTATATTCGGTTTAAATTAAAAGAATTAATTAAATTAATGTAAAAATTTTTGATTTGATTTTTTATTTATTTTGATTTGATTTGATTTTTAATTTTAAAAATTTCAGTTATTTTAGTTCAGTTCAAATAAAAAAAAATAAAAAAAATTAAACCGAACCGGTTAGTGATAATAATATATTTTTTTCAATAATATAGAAAAATTATATCATATTATCATTAAAATATTTCAATTAAATTTTAAAATATTAAAAAATAAAAAATTTATTAAAAATTTAAACTGATCAAATCGAATTGAATCGAATTAAATCAGACCTGTTCTGTTCGATTAAATTTTTTACTAAAATCAATTCAGTTTAATTTTTAGAAATACTAAAATTTTAATATTTAGTTTATTCGATTCGGTTTGATTTTAAACCGAACCGACCGAATACTCACTCCTATTCACATGTCTTAATTTAAAAAAAAATTATAAAAATTAATTTTGAATTTTTTAATATTTAACTATAATTTATAATAAAAAATATTTTTGAGACAAAAAAAATGTGATAGATAGAGTATAATATTTTTTAACTAAATTTAAATAATTATTTTAAAAAATATTCAGAATTAATTTATTATTAAAGAATAAACTATTAGTACATAGTGAATAATTAGTATTTTTTTATTATTTTAAATTTAAAAATAATTTTTTATTACTAACGGGTGAACATGTCAATAATTTTTTATTTACCTATTTACTTTATATTTTATTTTATTTTTTAAAAATGGGTAATACCATGTTTGGATGGAAAATAAGAGAGAGAATAAAATTTAAGAAGAAAATAATTTTATTTTTCATATAATTTTGTTTTGATGAAAGAAAAATAATGAAAGTAAAAATATTGAAAAAATAAAAATATTGGAAGGAAATTTTTTAAAATTATAAATATAATCCTATATTTATTTATGCTTTTTTAATATGTAAAATCATATTAAAAAAATAAACATTTTATTTTCTTTTTATTTTTAGAGAAAATTAATTTTTGTTGTTTGTAGTATATAGGTAAATTTATTAGTTAGTTTTTTAATTTTTAAAAATATATTAAAATATTTTTAATTTTTTAAAAATTTTATTTATTGGTGTCTTAATTATAAACAAAATTTAAAATATTATTAGTATAGGTAATTACTTAGTAAAATAAAAAAATTAATGAAGCAATTATAATGAGTTTTTTAAATTATAATAATTAAATAGTAAAATATTTAATTGTTAAAATTAATTAAAAAATAATTAATAAATTTTTTAAAATATTAAAAATATTTTAATATATTTTTTAAAATTAAATTTTTTTATCACATGAATTGAAAAAAATTTTCTCTTCTTTTTATTTTTCTTTCTCCCATCTAAATATAGCATAAATGTCCTTTTGGATTCCTAGTTTCCCGCTTTCATGACCCTCCAGTTTCTTTACAGCTAAGAAATCATAGATAGATTTCTCGGGAAGGCAGACACGACCTACGAAAATGGCGAGAAAGGACCTATGAAAATGGCAAGAAACTAAGCGAGAAATATGATACGACGTATTTAATATAAAGAAGTCGTTCCAAGTCAAGAAGAGTACAGAAGAAGAAACTGCTTTTTATCTTATTTGTTTCTCAAATGTTATGGCCTTTTCTTTCATTGAAAAGCAAAAGAGGTGGTGCTCCATGCTAGTGCTAGTGCTAGTGCTTGTACTACGTAGATTCCTTGTTTCTTGATCATGATTCCCAGCTCTCCTCTTTCTTTTTCGCTAAGAAATCGCTGTTGAGCTTTAAAGGATGAAACTTGAAATGGGTTTATTGTTTTTTTGTTGCAGATAAAGAGTTTAGTGAGGATGATGGAAGGGGAGAGTTCAAGCAAGGAGATGGCTGTTCCTAATGACTATGGCTTCACTAGCATTTTGCTTTCATGGTCCCTTGAAGACATATTCAATGAAAATCTTTTCCAGGTTTTTATAAAAATTCTTTGTTTTTGCTCCTATTTTTTTATGGGGCAAAACAAGAATGATTAACACTTAATGATTTGTTTACTAGCATTTTGAAAAGAAAGAGAGCATAATTTATATTTGATCTTTTTGTAGGTGGATGAGATTCCGCAATCATTTCAATCAGTTAAACATTATTTTGGATCATATGTACTTCCTTTATTAGAAGAGACACGGGCACAATTGCAGTCAAGCATGGAGATTATTTCCAGAGCACCATATGCTGAAGTGGTTAACTTCTCTGAGTGCAAGCCTCATGGCTCGTTATTGTATGATGTTAAGGTTGATCACTGGAGAAACAGGTCCAGTGACCGTGGGAAGGAGCCTTACAACACATTGCCTGGAGATATTGTTGTATTGGCAAATGCTAAACCTGAAACTGCCTCCGATTTGCAAAGGGCAGGAAGGACATGGGCTTTTGCAATGGTCACTAACATCACAGAGGATGAGAATGAGGCTGCTAGTACAACTACTTATTTTAAAGTCCAGGCATCGAAAGATTTTGAAGTTATTGATGGGTTGCAGAACTCGCTGTTCGTGATTTTCTTGATAAATGCAACCACTAATAAAAGAATATGGAATGCATTGCACTTGCAAGGAAACTTGAATATCATCAAGAAATTTCTGTCTACTGATTCTGTGGTATGGGATTAAAATATTATATTTGTTGTAGATAGGATTATGTAGATTCAACTTGTATATGTTTTCTTTATGTTAAAAGGACACAAGGAAATGGCCATGCTTAATAACCTTGGACCATAAAATGTCAATCCTTTTAGCCAAACTACAATTTTTATTCTTTTTTATTGGTCAAAACTTATTTTGCAGCTTTTTACTTGGCAAGAGAAATAATAAGAGAGAAGGAAATTTTCTAATTCACCTATGCTACTCTCTTTTTTGTGGCTTCTAATCCATACGGATTTGGTAAAATCTAATTTGATGTGAAATGTATATGCACTGCATACATAGAACTAGATCCAGAGGAGAATAAATAATATGCCATATTGGTCTCTTTTCTCTCTCAACTGTATTCCAGATACGATATATAGATGAATTTGCATGTGTCTTTCTAGTATTGTTGTTGGGATTCAGCTGAAATTCTGTGCTTTATAATAGGTGAAGGAAAAGTGTGTCCGCTGTTCTGTGAGGAGGAATGGAATCTGGGATGCAAAACTTGCTGTTAGTTTTTCATCAATATTAAATGAATCCCAAACTGAGGCTGTTTTAGCTGGCCTTGATAAAATGCAGTGCAATCACAGGTCTTCTGTCGAACTCATTTGGGGACCTCCAGGGACAGGGAAAACTAAAACTGTTAGCATCCTACTCTATAACCTTCTAAAAATGAAATGTAGGACCTTGATTTGTGCTCCAACCAATGTTGCAGTTATGGAAGTGGCCACAAGAGTCTTACAGCTTGTAATAGAATCTCATGAAAAAGACTCGGGAACAGATGCTTCAATTTATTCTGTAGGAGATATTCTTTTATTTGGGAATAAAGAGAGGCTGAAAATGAATTCTGAAGTTGAAGATATATATTTGGATTATCGTGTTAAAAGGCTTATAGAGTGTTTTGCACCTTTGACTGGCTGGTGGCATTGTTTGAGTTCAACAATTGATTTTTTTGAGGATTGTGTTCCTCAGTACTATATTTTCTTGGAAAACGAATTGATCAAAGAGAAGGAGCACAATAATGAAAGTGAAAACAAAGATAAAACATTCAGCTGTAAAATAGAGGTTAGAATGAAGGGGAACATGTCATTTCTTGATTTTGCAAGAGAAAGATTTAAGTTTATTGCATTACCTCTGAAACGATGTCTCCTTAGTTTATGCGCACACGTATCTGAAAGTTACATTCTGAAGCATAATAGAGAAAACATTATATCCCTAGTTGGGCTCCTTGACACTTTTGATTCTTTGTTGTCTCGGGATGATTTGATCTCTGATGAAGTAGAGGAGGTTTTCTCATGTTCAGAGTTTTCTTCTCAAGGTTTTGCAGATATATTACTGCTGTTGTGCTTGAGGAGAAGGGACTGCCTTTCTCTATTGAAATCTCTGCGTAATTCTCTGAGAGAACTTGATCTACCAAATGCAATGAACGAGAGTTCAATAGTCAAATTCTGTTTCGGGACAGCCTCTTTAATTTTCTGCACAGCATCAAGTTCATATAAGCTGCATTCAATGGCAATAGAACCAATGAAATTATTGGTAATTGATGAAGCTGCCCAGTTAAAAGAATGTGAATCAACAATACCCCTACAAATTCAGGGTATCAGGCATGCCATTCTTATTGGTGATGAGTGCCAATTACCAGCTATGGTGGAAAGCAAAGTACTTAAAATCTTCTTTCCGTCATATTTTGCCATTCTTAATCAGAATGAATTTGGTTATATTTATTTCTACATATAGCATCTCATTTTTTTTTTTTGTTTTTTCTTTTGCTTTTTTTTTTTTGGTAGGCTTCTGACAGAGGTGGCTTTGGAAGAAGTTTATTTGAAAGGTTGAGCTCCTTGGGTCATCCAAAACACCTTTTGAATGTGCAGTACAGGATGCATCCATTTATAAGCTGCTTTCCAAACTCAAAATTTTACTTTAACGACATCTTAGATGCACCAAATGTTAGGGAAAAATGCTATGAAAAGCAATATCTTCCAGGGCCAATGTTTGGTCCTTATTCATTCATAAATGTGCTTGATGGAAGAGAAGAGCTGGATGATGTTGGACATAGCAGAAGAAATATGGTTGAGGTAGCTATTGTGTTGAAACTAGTGATGAGTCTGCACAAAGGTATGAATAGTAAGTTTAATTTTCCTATTACCACTTCACTATGGAATTTTTCGCACTTGATTTATAGACAGGCATTCCTATTTTCTTTGAAGCCTATGCTTTTATCATATTTTTAGTTCAGTCATTTATGGAGTAGTTCTTGGCTCCTTTGTGCTTTTATCAGGCTTGATTTTGCCTAAAAAAGGTTATATTTTCTTCTTATTATGCGGTAGGAATTTTAATTTTCAACACGCACAACAATATATTTTGATCTTTTTGGAGGAAGACTTAGCAGGATGAAGTTTATAATGTTTGTGATAAACTTTTGGCTTCTCTTTTAACATTTTTCATGTGGACAATATCATTCACCTCTTGAAATAATTATGTTAATGACATCATTATTCTGCTGAAACAATGTGTCTCAACTAGTGATTTTGTTTGTAAATGTATTGTTGGAATACCTTTTGCTTCCTTGGCTGTTTTTGTATACAGCATGGAATGGCTCAAACCAGAAGCTTAGAATTGGTATAATATCTCCATATGCTGCTCAAGTGACTGCAATTCAAGATAAACTTGGTCACAAGTATGGAAATATTAATGGGTTTTCAGTGAAGGTGAAGACAGTAGATGGGTTTCAGGGTGGGGAGGAAGATGTCATAATCATATCCACTGTGAGATCAAATAGAGCTGGGGCAATTGGGTTCATGTCCAATCCTCGGAGAGTCAATGTTGCTATTACAAGAGCAAGGTACTGCTTCCAATTACTTCTTTCCCATCACCTGTATAGTAATCCTAGCAATACTATTAAAAAAAGTTTTATTTATTTATTTATTTAATTTTTGTCCATGTAGGCACTGTCTTTGGATTTTAGGGAATGAAAGAACTCTAATCAATAGTGAATCAATTTGGAAGGAATTAGTTTGTGATGCTAAGAGGCGTCAGTGCTTCTTTAATGTTGATGAAGATGAGCAATTGGCAAAAACCATATTAGAAGTGAAGAAAGAGTTTGATCAACTTGATGATTTGCTCAATGGAAACAGTGTTTTCTTCAGAAGTGCTAGGTGGAAGGTATATAAAATTTGACTGAAAGTAAGTTATTAAACATATCTGTGCTAAAGTAACTTTTGTGTTGATTTATGGTGGATAGGTTATTTTCAGTGAGAATTTCATTAGATCATTTGGAAAGCTGACATCAGTTCGGACAAAAACATCTGCTTTAAACCTTCTTCTTAGACTTTCCAGTGGCTGGCGCCCCAGGAAGAGGAATGTGAATTTGATTCATGACTCTTCTAATATCTTGAAACAATTCAGGGTTGAAGGGTTATATGTAATATGTTCAATTGACATAGAGAAAGAAAAAAGGTACTCTCAAGTTTTGAAGGTTTGGGACATATTGCCATTAGAAGAGATTCCAGGATTGGTCAAACGTCTCAATGGCATCTTTCAAGGATATACAGATGATTTTATTAGTCATTGCAATGAGAAATTTCTTGAAGGGTATGTGCCTTTGTTGGCACTGCAGTAGATTGTGTTTTTTGTTTTTCAAGTACCTTAACTTTTTAAATTCTCCTTATCTGAAACAGCAAGTACGTGATTTTCCTTTTTTTTTTTTTTTAAATTTTCCCTTCTATGCCTAATGTTGCTGTTTGTGTACAGAGATTTGGAAGTTCCCAAAACTTGGTCAACCTCTCATGACATTGTCCGGTTTAAGAGTCTTGTAAAAAATGAAGGGGAAAGCAATTTGATTTCTGATGAGAGATGTTATGTGGAGAACTCAAAAGTGAGTGACAGCTTGTTGCTAATGAAATTCTACTCCTTATCCCCTGTAGCTGTAAGCCACTTGCTTTCTGGTCGTGATGGTCTAGAACTAGAGCTCCCTTTTGAAGTGACGGATGAAGAACTGGAAATAATTCTATTCTCACAAAGTACATTTATATTGGGACGATCTGGCACTGGAAAAACAACTGTTGTAACCATGAAGTTATTTAAGAAAGAGCAACTTTTCCACATGGCCACTGAAGGTTACGGTGAAGAGAGTGGCAATACCTCCAAGGATGAATTCCAGAAAATCAATGTTGATTATGATATAAAAAATGTTGAAAACAGTCATGGTGAGGCTAAGAGTGTTGTTTTGCACCAGCTTTTTGTTACTGTTAGTCCTAAACTGTGTTATGCTGTCAAACACCAAGTTTCTCAACTGAAAAGGTATGTGGGTTCTGTTCAAAATGTAGTACAATTATAAACATCACTTAGATTTTACACTCACTTAGATTTTAGAAAATTATTTCGAGAAGGTTTCTTATGACTGTGTTGGCCATGGAATTTTTGTTGAGATCTAAAACAACTGTATATTGAGTTATCATACATTAAGCAACAAGTTGGTAATACTCGCTCATGCTTTCTACTTGTTAATCTTAACAAGTTCCTTTACTTTTCTAAATGAACATTACCTTTTTCTGCATGTATGCATTTTCTGATTTATGCTTGTATATTTATATAGATTTGCCTCCGGTGGAAAATATTCTGCAACTTGTGTTTCAGCTGATGGGGAGGATATTGATGATGCTGCACAATTCAAAGATATTCCAGATTCTTTAATTGATATTCCTTCTGATTTGTACCCTCTTGTTATAACTTTCCATAAATTTCTGATGATGCTTGATGGAACAATTGGTAATTCTTACTTTGAAAGATTTCCTGATCTGAGACAGCTTTTCGATGGTAAAATGCAAATTTCAGGCTCCATTGCAGTGCAGTCTTTTATAAGGACGAGGGAGGTTAACTATGAGAAGTTTTGTTCAAATTATTGGCCGCATTTTAATGTTGACTTCACTAAAAAGTTTGACTCGTCTAAAGTCTTTACAGAGATAATGTCTCAAATAAAGGGTGGCTTGCAAGCAGGGCGATCTTCAGATGGTAGACTCAGCCGGGAGGATTATGTTATGTTGTCTGAGGGTCGGATATCCACTTTAAGTAGGAAGCAGAGAGAAGCAATATATGATGCTTTTGAAGATTATGAAAAAATGAAGATAGCCAATGGTGATTTTGATATGGCTGATCTTGTGATTGATCTTCATCGTCGGCTTAAAACTGAAAATTATTTGGGAGATATGATGGATTTTGTTTATATTGATGAAGTTCAAGATCTTACAATGCAGCAGGTTGCACTTTTCAAATACATCAGCAAAAATGTGACTGAAGGCTTTGTATTTTCTGGTGACACTGCACAAACTATTGCCAGAGGGATTGATTTTAGGTTTGAAGATGTCAGATCTCTGTTTTATAACGAGTTTGTTTTGGGATCCAGAAGTGAAGGTACTGACAGAATAAAGGAGAAAGGTCAGTTATCTAAAATTTTTCATTTGAGCCAGAACTTTCGAACCCATGCTGGTGTTCTCAAATTAGCTCAGAGTGTTATTGACCTCCTTTACTGGTTTTTCCGACCATTTATTGATGTTTTAAATCATGAAACTAGTCATATATTTGGGGAGTCGCCGATTCTGATTGAATCTGGAAATGATGAAAATGCAATTGTTACTATATTTGGGAAAAATGAGAACATAGAAGGAAGTTTTGCCGGGTTTGGAGCTCAGCAAGTCATATTAGTAAGGGATTATTCAGCTAGGAAAGAAATTTGCAAATATGTCAGGAAGCAAGCTCTTGTTTTGACCATAGTGGAATGCAAGGGCCTTGAGTTTCAGGTCAGTGGTGTATTTTCTACATTTTTCATTCCTTTTTTATGTAGTGGAACATTAAAGTTGTTTCTCCTTGATCAAGTTCTACTGCTTGCTTTTTGCTGTCATATTAACATTGTTGCTCTTCTTGGTGACAAATGTTCAGTTATAGCAATTGTTTTGAGATTATGATCAAACTTCAGTACTTTCAGCAATTTTTCTGATTCTGATGTTGTTTCATGTGATTTATGAGAGAGAGTGTTTTTATTTATTTATTTATTTTGAGTGTAGAGTTTATTTATTTTCACTCTGTTTGTTAAAAGAAGTAAATAGAACTTTGAAACACAAAATAGAATAAAGCTAATGAGTTGGTTATGCAGGTAACGTTTTCATAAAGCTATTTTTTGAATGTTTACCATCCGGTCAAATGTTCATATTTTCTTGACCTATGTCATGGTTTTGCCTTATTAATTTTTTTTATATAATCACTTTGTAGGATGTACTGCTGTACAACTTCTTTGGCTCATCACCAATGAGAAATAAGTGGAGAGTTATTTATGAATATATGAAAGAACAGAATTTGCTTGATGCTAGTTCTCCACCATCTTTTCCAAGTTTTAATTCAGGAAAACACAATATCCTGTGCTCTGAATTGAAGCAATTATATGTTGCTATAACTCGTACAAGGCAGAGATTGTGGATTTGTGAGAATATAGAGGAATTCTCCAAACCAATGTTTGATTATTGGAGGAAGAAGGCCCTTGTCCAAGTCAGAAAGCTGGATGATTCTCTTGCATCAGCAATGCAAGTTGCCAGCAGCCAAGAAGAGTGGAAGTCACAGGGTTACAAGGTTTTTGTTGGTTTTCCTTTTTTAAAAATTTCTTTTTAGTTTCTTACATATGAATAACCTTGCTATTAATGATGTTATTTTTCTTGTTGATAATATTGTTATCATGTGCTTATCAGTATTTTACCCTGAAGGTCTGGAAATTGGAATAAATTTGTGCAAATCAGGATGTTATTATTTGTAGTTGCTGTTATCAATGATTATTACATTGTTGTCTTCCATACGAGTATATAATACTACTCTCTCCGTTCCATTGCCTGTAGTTTCTTTTTTCTCCCACATGGATTAAAGATATGCAATGGATATAGTTAAAACAATAAAGTTTAGGTTGTAATTTTCTAATATTAATATACCTTCTTCTGGATTTGCTCCGTTACTCGATTACTCTTGAAACTAATAAATTTTACTTTTCCAACGCATATTAAATAGAGGTATAATAATAAGCTAATAAATAAATTATCATCTGAGAAAGGAAATGTGCCTATAATTTGGAACTGATAAGAAAGGAATGGAAGCCTATCCTTGTGGGAGCATTTGCTACCATCATTTGCTATTTTTGTGGGGTAGCAGTGAGGATATATATTGGTCTTGTATGAAGCTACAGGAGGAACACGAAGATGCCTATCATACTGACTTCTTGTAGTTGCATCATGTTCATGGAATGGGGACACTTTATCTTTCTTTTCCTTATGTTGGTGATGCAGCTTTTGCATTCGGGTAACTACGAGATGGCAACAATGTGCTTTGAAAGAGCAGGAGATGAATATGGAGAAAAGTTGGCTAAGGCTTCTGGGCTTAGAGCATCTGCTGAAAAAATGCAAGCTTCAAATCATGAAGAGGCTTCTGCTGCCCGTAGGCAGGCTGCTGAAATTTTTGAGGCCATTGGAAAAGCTGAGTATGCTGCAGAATGTTTTTTCATGCTAAAGGAGTATGAAAGAGCAGGTATGAAGTTATCTTCTCTTTTATTCTTATTTAGGCATCTTGAAACATGAATCAGAAATATGGTTTTTATGTTGTGGGAGTACTATATATTGGTTTCGTGTGTCCTATGACCTTTTGAGCATGTTTTTTGACTTGCTATATTAGGTCTCTTGGCCATAAAGAAGCTTTGTAAATTGTAGTTCATTGTGAAGCAACAGATTTTGTGGGATCATTAAATTTCTGATGTGGCATGTGAATGTCATCACTGCTAATATACCTGTGTTTCCAAATGAAGCATTTTAGTTATGTGAAAATATTCATTTTGTTAATGGCACCATTATTCCTGTTGTCACCATAAAAGGGAGGACAAGGCGAAAAGTGACGAGGGAATGGACACTGGTCTGTTTGGTGTGTGATGATCATGTCGTGACAGGATGCTTAGATTTAGTTACTGCTAAATTCTGAAAGGTGATTTTGTGAAATGACTTTAAGATTCGTAGCTCTTTAACTTTAATTCTTGACTTTCCAGGAAAAATCTATTTGCAATGTGGGGATTTTGCTTTGGAAAGAGCTGGGCAATGTTTCTATCTTGCTGGAAGTTATAGATTTGCAGCAGAAGTGTATGCCAAAGGCAACCAATTTATGAAGTGTTTGTCTGCCTGTACTGAAGGAAAACTCTTTGACATGGGCTTCCAATATATTCAGTACTGGAAACAGCATATGACAGAGGATAGTTACATTGTTAAAAGGAGCAAGGAAATGGATAAAATAGAACAAGAGTTTCTGGAGAGCTGTGCTCTTCACTATCACGAGTTGAATGATAACAGAGCCATGATGAAATATGTTAGAGCTTTTCACTCCATTGCTTCTATTCGCACTTTCTTGGAGAATTTAGGGTGCCTTGATGAGCTTCTGTTATTTGAAGAAGAATCAGGCAATTTCCTGGAGGCTGCAAAAATTGCAAAGCAGAAAGGTGAACTTCTACTTCAGGCCGATCTGCTTGGAAAGGCTGGACATTTTAGGGATGCATCGTTGCTAATACTTTGGTATGTGTTTGCAAACTCTCTGTGGTCATCTGGGAGCAAAGGCTGGCCCTTGAAGCCGTTTACAGATAAGTTGGAGCTTCTAACAAAGGCAAAGTCACTCGCAAAGAATGATTCAAGCCAATATTATGAGTTTGTACATATGGAAGCTGAAATCTTATTGAATGACCAGAGCAGCCTGTTCATGATGAAACAGCATCTGAATGCTTCTCAGGGACAGAAGAGTATAAGAGGTGAAATATTATCTTCTCGAAAAATTCTGGATGCACATCTTAATTTAAATACCAGTAAGTATGATTGGGAAAATGACATGGTTCTTGATCTAACAAGGTTTTCAGAAAGTAAAATTACAAAAGGTCAGGTTTCTGTTGAGACACTAGTTTACTTCTGGAATTTCTGGAAGGATAATATTCAGAAAATATTTGAGTACCTGACAAGTCTCGAAGCACAATATGCTGGTGAATGCACAAGTTATGGAGAATTCTGCTTGAACTACTTGGGCATTCGCAGGCAGTTCAGTAATCTCAATACCATCTATCTTCTGATGATCCCTGATGCATATTGGGCAAAAAAAATGCACAGTCGATTAATCCAAAACAATGGGAAGTTCATTTCTCTGGGCGTTCATCAGTTTGTGCCTGCTGCTCGGAGTTATTGGAGTGAAGAATTGCTTTCTGTTGGTCTGGATGTATTGATCAAACTTGAAGCTCTTTATAACCTCTCAGTTAAGAATTGCTTCTCTTTCTTCTGCCAGAGCAGGGCTCTTAATCATATCTATGAAATAGCGAAATTTCTTTTCAATTCCAAGTTCCTGGACTGCAGACATTCTGACAAGAAGTTGCTTAAATTCATTGGATTGACAACTGAACACTTGTTTGGCTGCATTTATCCGCTAGACTGGAAAGAATCATTGAAAAAGAATATGCTTTCTTTAAGGAGAACTGAAGGTTTTAGAAATTTAATCAAGGATGTTGCTTTAGAGACTTTTAATGTGAATAATCAGCTCTCATATGGGCAGCTTGGAAGGATAACATTGGCAATTCTTGGTTCTGGTAAGATATGTAAGGAGTTATATAAGAAGATTGTAGGTGGTTTAAGATGGAATACATCATGGATGGCTTTGATGGAGGATCTCTGTTTAAACTCAGGGTCAGAAATTTCACCAGACGGTAAAATTGAAATGCCAAGTGATCAGCTTTCTCTGATGTTGAAGTTACATGGAGCTTTGGTAGATACATATAATGCCAACTGGAGGACACAGAATGACTACATCTCACCTGGAGGTTTCCTATACCTTGTCGAGCGCCAGCTGATTTTGTTATCTTGCTCACGCGGGTTTGTTCTCACTACAAGGTCTTCTTTTACTGAATGGCTCATCTACCTGGAATCTGATGGAAGCCAAATTTCCTCTTCAGCAGAACAGGCACTGCAGTCTGCCAATGGCATGCTCAGGTTTTTAGCTAATGTTGTTCAGCAGCTTCTTTACAATAAGATGGAAATGATGAAGTGGATTACAAAGTGTCACCCAAATGCAAAGGATTACTATGCAGTTGTTGTTTTGAGACTAGTTGTTATAGCATGTTTGCTTGCTTTGAACTTTGGTTTGTGTATGGACTTGCTTTTTGAGTTGCTGGGTAGGAATTATATTGCTGATCAGCTTCCAAGGGAATTTTATAAAGCCCTCCAGAAAAGGTGGAAGAACCGGAATTTTCTGAATGCAAATGCAGATGTGAATGTGCTTGCTGATGCATTTCAGGAAATCGGAAATCCACTGGTAATTGTGAGCTTGGATAAAACTCGCCCTCAGTATTCATGTCAAAAAGCCATATTTTTTGATATGGTCAGCCAAAGCAAAGAAGCCATGTTCACAATCTTGTTTCCTGATATCAATAAAGCTGATGAAACTAACAAAGAAAGTGTTGAACCGGACACTACTACCTCTTGCAAGGGAGTAGTGTCTCCTGATGGATATGATGATGGCAAACGATCCAATGTTGATGAGAACATTCCTTGCCCACCTGGCCAGATTTGGGAACTACTAGGAGATTTAAATTCAATGAATCAAGGAGAAGACAAGAGGTCAATGGTAAATGATCCCACAATTAAGGTGATGTTCATATCCTTTGCAAGTTTTGAAGCATGAAATCAATTGAGCATTATTATCTGCGCCAGCTTATTGAGTTTTTTTTTTTTTTTTTTTTTTTTTAAAATTAAATTTTCAGGCAAATATAGAGAAGATAATTCTCCTTTTAAGTACTGCACTTAAGGGTTCTCCTGATAATGAAAACGGTAGCTTGCATGGGGAAGCTGCCATTCTACTAGAGGATTTGAAGCAACTGTTTGCTGCATTAGATGTGAGGTCAGTTTAAACATGGTGGTCTGATCTTTTACGTGCTTAACAGTTTGCCGTGTGTTTTTTTTATCCTTTTCTTTTTCTAGAGCTGAAATTGTAATTTGAGGGATGAACAAGAGCAGTATTGGGCCATTTACAAAATCTGCTGGTGCTCAACATTAACCATGTTTATTAAATTTGCTTTTAATCTCCAAATGAGTTTTATCTTAATGATACTAAAATCATTTTATGGCCATAAGATCTTGAGTTTGAGTTTGAGCTTGAGTTGGAGTCAATTGTACAATAAAAAAGAGCTTTTAATCCATCTAAATGGCAATATGAAACTAATTATTAACATTGAAGATAAATTGAGAAAAATAAAAGGATTTGCTAAATTGATATTTTGGAAAAATGCTGTATTTTTTTTTTTTTTAATTATTTTCATCCACGATATGTAATTCTGCATACTGAATATTTGCTCTTTTGAATTAAAGTAGTTCGGAGCCTAAGAATGACAGAATTGAAGAACTTGTTAGCAAGCTGCAGTCAAGAAAGCCAAGATTAGAGAGTTTCATCAATCAGAAAATCTTACAGGAAGCTGAAAATCTTGGAAGGGAGGAATCAGATACCAGCAAAATTGATGAAGATGTTAATGATGAGGTTATGCAAAGTGAAAGTTCTGATAAAGGCAAGAGCAATGCTTCTCAGGCTACAGTTGCTTCTGGAAACCAAGGCAGCAGTTCTAATGCAGAAAGCAAAGGCAGTAAGGGGAAAAAGTCAAAGAAAAAAGGGGGAAAGGGGAAAGGTGGCCGGAAAAAATAGGTAGCTTTTGGGAACTTCTAAAGATATATGCATTATGCATTTGTAAATGTCTCTTTTGTTTCCGTATGAAGTCACCACTTATGCCATTGGCATTTTGTGATTTTCTTTGTACATGGAAGCCTTCTGCAGAAAGTGACTTTAAGTTGTGGTCATTGCAAATAAAATATTATTTGTTGGTGTTAATTAATTCTCTTCACACCGGTAGGAGCAAATTAGAAAACAAAATGTTGATGCACAATGACCAAGGCATCGTTTGGCAATTGCTTTTAACGTAGCGTTCAGTGTTTTAACATTTTAGAGCGATTAGATTGTGGATCATGAAATATTACTCCTCTAAACGTGAACTAAATCCAACTGTCCCTGATCTGAGGGGAATTAGATAATCCGTAATGATAGAGGGATCTCCATTACTAGGTAGAAATCAAATGAAAATTAAATAAGATTGAGAAAATAACTCCTTTACAAATTACAGAAAGCAACGGGTCCAGTGCCAGGGTTTTAAGGAAGGGTTGGCTCTTAGATGAATAAATTTTAGGTTGGGCAAGGGAAAAGATACAAAAACTGGATTAAAAAGAGGTGAAAAAAAAACAAAGAACTAACATTGACCATGTGCTGTGACAGCTCAGAAAAGGGTGATTAGGAGAGCTTCAAGAGTGCTGAGAGTTCAAAATCAATCTTTTACCGGGACAACAAATACCTAACAGCCAAATGCATGACAGTTCAACTGAACCAAAAGCAATGGTGCAATAAGCAGCAGATGATAATTAGAGTTTGTAAGCCAAGAATCCTTAATGATACCTGTTTGTCCAGGAAAGATGACCATAAAAAAAAAAAGTGGTCCTCGATCAGATCACAGAGCGCTACCAAAACAAACATTTATTCATGCCAGTCATTTCTAAAGTGCTAAAATGGTAGTTAGCATTGGGGAAAAAGTTTTCAGGAGTGTGTTCTTGTACACATTTTGAACTCTGAAATTACGAAGAAGATAGAAACCCAACTAGATGCTAACTAAAAAAATTCAACTGACATTGCCTATCTGTAGGTAATCATAACCTTCGATTATTTCACAAAAGTGACCAACAAAAGATTGTGAGTCTTCACAGTCTTCCAATCTCATAAAGTTGTTGTCTACCCATAGTCCAAAACAAAAAATTCCTAACACAAAGATCAAGAAAACACAGACCAAGAATAAAGCAGAGAATTACATTGCATGTATAGCAGATAAGTTTCCAACATTAAAATTGGACATGTTTCAGCAAAAACAATCAAAACGTGCTCTATAGCAATAAGATATGCCTTTTCCTTTATTCCTATTAATGAAAATTCAACATCAGTTCCTATAAAACAATAACTTACTAAACTTGCAAAAGAAGCCGAGGGTTACATGAAAATGCAGCCAGTGTCCCCTTGTCTGTCCGCAAAAAAAAAAAAAAAAAAAAAAAAAAAACGGCTCTTTCTGATCATTATTACTTTATTAATCAAGAACCCACCAAGGTTAAGTAGCTCATTTCTCCTCATTGGACCCAAAAACCTTCATCCTTGACAATGGGGTCCTCAAATAGCCCTCCACCTCAAACTTCTTGGGTGAAAGCTCCCTATACTTGGCAAATTGTTCTCTTGCCTCCTCATTCTTGTCAAGCAAGCTATATATCATTCCTCGACAAAAATATGGCCTGAAATCACTGGGATCTTCCTTGGACAACTCTTTATAACTCTTCAATGCCTTCTCTACATTCTTCTGCAGAAATTGTATCTGTGCTATAATGAACCTCACATCTCTTGCTTCTTTTACTTTATTGTCCTCTTTGGCGATGTCTAGAGCCTCTTGTAGCCTCCTAATAACCGCATCTCCTTCTCCACAACGATCCATTAGGAGTGCATTCTCGAATAGTGCCTCAAAAGACAACGGATTCACATGGAGAATTTCTTCGAACACCTGGCGTGCATCCAGAGTTCGACCCACTTCATTTAACAACCTAGCCATCAAGAATTTCCACTCGGTCACGGACGGTTGTGCGTCTACTAGACGCTGAAGTACCTTCAGAGCCTCCTCGTCTTCCCCATTTTCGAGCTTTTGTTGTAAAAGTGATTTGAGAGATTCAATTGCTTCAGCACTTGAGTCAAGCAGTCGAGAGAATGGTGTTGATCGATCATTTAGGTTCTGATTTTGCTGTTTCTCTACCTCTACTTCTTCTACTTCTGCTTCTTCCTCTTCCTCGAGGGTTGGCCTATTTTCTGTAAGAGGTACAGAAGTTTCAGCTCTGGCCGGCAAAACTGAGAATCTGACTGCAACTGATGCTGTGAAACCAATTAGGATAGCGGCTTTGGTGAGGCTTTTGAGAATGGAAGGTTTGTGGGTATGATCTGATGATGCTCTGACTGATCTAAGGGTAGAAATAGATGAGAAATTGGTATTAGGATTATGGGACTTGAGAGAGATGAAATGGGGAAGAGAAGGAGAGTTCAAGGAAGGTGCTTTGAGATGGAGGAAAGACGTGGCTAGCGTGGAGTTCATGGTGAGAGGAATGGAGAGGATTTGTGAGTTTAGGGGTTTAGGGTTTCTGGGCAGAGAAAGAGAGAACAGAATGGGCACTGAATTTTCATTGAATTTATCACTCAAAGACGCATTCAACATTCACAATTCAAAATTTCTCATTATTTTATTTTATTTTATGACCAAACGTTCAAACACGCGCTTCCGCGCAGTGGAAAACGTTGGTAGACAACTAATCAAAATCGAGCCAATGTTTGATTTAGCTTTGCATGCAACATAAAGTGATCAATTAGGATTATAATCAATAATATTTTTATTGTCATATAACCAAAAGCTTTATACAAAGCAAACGACAAAATCATCCTAATTCCAATTTCTCCAATTCATAGCATTTGGATTACTGGAAGAGTTTCCTCATCTGACTAACCTTGCTTTTACTGCTGATTTCCCTTGTATAGTAAACCAAACTATAAAGCTTAGGAGTGAGCTTATTTGTTTCAAAACTGAATCGAATTAAATAAACAAAAAATTTAAATTTAAATTTTTGTGAAAATTAAATGAAATTGAATGAGAGAGAAATCAATTTGAATCGAATCAATAATTTGGTTCGATTTGTCGGTTAGGCATTTTAATGTACTTTTTATTTTTTACATTTTATTTTTAGTACTTTAAAATTTAATTGAAGTATTTTAATCTTAGCTAGAATATGATTTTTTTATATTATCAAAATGACACAGTATTGTATCTACCAGGTTCGGTTTGGTTTTTCTCAAAATTTTTATCTATATTGAACTAAAATAATTGAATTTTTTGAATTCAAAATTGAATCAAACTGAAAAGAATATAAAATTGAATTAAATTTTCAAATTGATTCCATACAATTAGTTATTTCGATTTGAATATGCTCACTCCTAATAAAGTTGTGTCCAGGCAGTACAAAACTTCCCCAAAATGGCTTTCACTGAGAGACTTGCATTTCTCTGCTTTTGATCTCTTCCTAAGCATTTGCTATATAATATTTTCCAGTTTTGGTAAGCTCCCATTTGATAACATTCTCATGCTCCTCCATCCCCTCCAATACTTTTTACTTTGGCCCTTTCTAGGCACATCAATATCTCCAATATTGATGAAGGGAAATCCGTCAACCAAATTGTCTTCATTCAACCATGAATTATGCCAAAAGGGGATATCCCCCTTCCTAATTTACCGGAGAAAAACCTTTTAAACATACCCCTCAATCCTACTAAATGCCTTCAAGCCTAGCATGCCTCCATTAGTTTGGTTATGCCCCAAAAACTCATGTTTTTCAATTTACTTCTTATTATCCATGTGGCTCACAAAAATGTCTTAGAAGTCAGCAAGTTCTACATTTGCTTGTCCATTGCAACTTTATATCAAGAGATGATGTCTTTTACACCTAATCTTTATCTCCTGGGTTTATATACTCTTTCCCACGCCACAAATAACATCTCTTATCCATTTCTCTTACAATAGTTTTAGGTAGAATGAAAATACTGCACCAATATGCATGAAAGCTTTTGAGTATAGAATTTATCACTTGTACTCTTCCAGCATAAGACAAAAGCTTTGTTGCTCAGGAGTTGTTTCTAGCAATAGTTTTATCCACCAATATAGAGCAATCTTGCTTTTTAACATCTATGGTTACTAAAGTATCTCTAGATAAGTGACCGGAAGGGATCCTTCTTTGAATTGAAGCATCTGTAAGATATATTGTCTCTTCTAAGTTGGCATGCTAGCAAAAAACACAAAACTTTTAGCTTTATTAACATGCAATGATGCGTACATAAAGGGGTAATAATTTTGAATAATTTAAAGTGCATTGAAGCTGTCATAGTAATAAAATATTCAATTTGTAAAATTTTAAATCATGACAAATCAAATTACCATTGATTAATTCAAGACTTATGAGATGAAAATTATATTTAGAAAGTATGAGATGATGAGAAAAAAAAGCTACACTCTCATTCAACACATATGGTCACAACACAATTTCAGATCGTGTAATGCATGTATGGCCGAATTGCACTTAGCCTTATTTTGTTATTTTAGTATTTTAATATTTTATTAGACTTGCTTTAAAATAATTTAGCCTATTTTTGAAGTCAAATTCGTACAACTCATTTAGGAAGATTTTCCAAGACAATTTAGAAAAATAATTTTTAATTTAATCTAAGTTTGACTATTTGACTAGATACTTTTTCTATATTATAATTAAACCTTACTATACTAGAATTAGGGTTTGGAAGCTTTAAAAACACACTTAAGGTGACAGCCATGAATAGGAAGATGATTATGAATAATATTTTTTTTTCTTGGTTAATAAAATTCTAGTAAAAATCTTATTTAACTTTGTGTTGCATAAAAAATTGACATCTTATTGAGATTAATAATTTCGTGGTGATTCCATTCTTACTTTCTTGTTCAATTATCTACGTTCTTGTTTATTCATTACTTAAGAGTATAGTAGAACACTTAGGAATTAACCTTGATATATGACTTGATATTATTGTGCATTGAGATTTTAGATTGCATTGTTAATATGGGATTTTGCATCGATTGGTATTAAAAAATAAGTCTTAGATAAATTATAATTTATTTATCTTTGTTATTATCTTATTTAATTCCAATTTCATAGTTATAATTGATATTATATTCGTTTTGTTGAGTTATTTCATTTTCTTATTTTGGTAGCTTATTTATCATTTCGTTTTGCTATATTTACTTCTCAATTTTGTATTATCACAAGTTTTAGTACAAAAAAAAAAAAAGAAGAAGATTCAAATCTAAAAAATTCATTAAAAAAATTGCTTTTTTAAAATTTGTGTTTGAGGTTAAAAGTAAGAAAAATATCAATTTTGCAATCTGTTTGACATATACTTTATTTGAAATTGCTGGTTTGAGTAGCTGAAATTGTTACATGCCTAAAATTGTAATTTTTAGTGGGTTTTAATAGTCTAGATTCAGTTTTAGCTTCTATAAAGGGATTTCAAGATCCGTTTTATTTTCAAATTATCATTTTTTTCATCTTCATTATCTTTTTTTGTTTTCATTATTAGCATTCTATATCTTCTTGTTGTTTAAGTGTCTTCTAATTTTTGCTATTATATTTTTAATCCCTTAGGAGTTCCTTGTCAAAAACAAAATAAAATTATTATATAGTTGTGATTTTTGCTAATATCATATTGTGTGTTAGTTTTGAAGTACAACAATCATAAGTTGAACAATCAAATGGTAAAAAGCTTGAGTGGCAAATTCATAAGAGGATAAAAACCAACTTGTAAGCAAAATAATAATGTAATCGTCTTTTTAAGAGAAACACGTGAGAAAACATGTGAGGATCAACTTTATTTTCTTTCGTTTGTGTTTTGAATTCTTTCAGGATAGAAGGTAAAGAATTAATTGAAGGTGGCAGGAGGCTCAATAAATCTTTTCAAAATTACTTGAAAATTTTTGGTAATTTTATGAAGATTTAGAAAGGACCATTAACAAATGGTATGAAAGAACCACCACTAATAATGTAGATCAATTTGAAAATGGTGAAGACGGTGATTTTGAATATAAAGATCTTCATTTTCAAGAAAGCCAACAAAAAGCTCTAATAGAAAGCATCAGTAGATCAATTCCAAGAAATCCACATTATCGCTGTAATTGTTGAAAAATGATAACCAATATGGAGATGAGTATGTGTACATCAATCCTTCTCTTGCCATTATAGTTGTTAATTTAAGGACGAATCATCTTCAAAAGGGAGGAATTAATGCATGTATAAGGGGTAATAATTTTCAACAATTTGAAGTGTATTGGAGTTGTCATAGTAATAAAATATTAAACCTATAATACTTTAAATCATGAAAATCAAATTAATTAATTCAAGACCTATGAGA
This sequence comes from Manihot esculenta, assembly GCF_001659605.2. NCBI lineage: Eukaryota > Viridiplantae > Streptophyta > Magnoliopsida > Malpighiales > Euphorbiaceae > Manihot > Manihot esculenta. The sequence continues at coordinate 9,965,751 of NC_035170.2, forward strand.
TGAGAACCATTTTGGAAAGCATGAGATAATGAGAAAACAAGTCACACCGTGTTAACACATGTAATGTGCTATATAATTTTAGATTGTATAATGCATGTATTGCTGAATTGTACTTAGATTCATTTTGTTATTTTAGTATTTTAGAATTTTATTGGACTTGTTGTAAATTAATTTGACCTACTTTAGAAGTCAAACTCATATAACCCATTTAGAAAGAAGATTTAGAAAAATGATTGTTAATGTAATATAGATTTAACTATTTAACTACATATACTTCCAATATTGGAATTAAACCTTTCTACACTATAATTAGGGTTTGGAAATTATAAAATACTCTTAAGATGACGGCATAAATGGAAAAATTATTGTGAACAATATTATTTTTTGGCAAATGACCTCTTTTTATACCTTAAAATTTTTACCAAAAGTTATTTAAGTATTGATCAAACAAAATGGTCAATTTGACCCTTAAACTAATATATAATAGCTATTTAAACCCATAAATTTTTTTAAAAATATATACTTAGCCTAAAAACAGTAACACCGTTAACTCTTTGTTTACGAATTAAAAATTTAGACATTTAAATTACTAAAAAATAGTTTAATAGCACTAAAATCCTTATTAGATAAATAAATTTAATTTTTAAATTTTAATATCTTATTTATAAATATACTTATTTATATTTATATCATTAATAAATAAAAATAATAATTTTATAAAATAAATAAAATATCTTAGAAATTTATAAATATTAAATTTAAAATTATTATAAAGTATAAAAAAATAATTCACTTTTAAAAAAATTCAAATTACCTTTTATTTTCCTTTAATTAAATATCAATTTTAATATTAACCTCTCATTTAAAAATTTATAAGTATTATTAAAATATCTACATATTATTATAATTATAGATAACATTACATATATAAAGTAAACCTTATTACAAACCATAAAAATGTATTAAAAAATTAATTTATGAGAAACTAATTAATACTTTCTTAATAAAACTTAACTATAGAAACTATGAAAATATAAGAATTGTTAAAACTCATTCAAAACTAATTAAAAATTATAAGATATTTTCTCAATTAATTTACAATATTATTTAAATTCAAGAAAATTACATTTAAACTTTTAATATATTTTATTATTTTTTTTATTTTTATTACATATATCATAGTGTAATAATAGTATTTTTTTAAAAATATATTAAAAATTTTTTAAAAGTTTGATTTTTAGTTAATAAAAAAATAAAAAAATATATAAAATCATTTATGGTATTGATTGATATAAAGAATTTTTTAATTTATTGTTTATTAAATTTAAATGTTAATTTTTGTAAAACTTTTAAATAATATTTTATTTATTTTATAAATTTTATAAAATTATTCTATTAATTTATAACAATATAAATTAACATAAACTATTTATAAACTAAATTATTAAAATATAATATTAAAATTATTTATTCAAGGGCTTAAATGACTATCATGACATTTATTAAGGATTTTATTATCTTTTTTTTACGGAGATTTAATGGTGTTAGATTTTACACTTTTTTTGTGTCATTTTTAATAGTTAAGGAATCAAATAGATTATTTTGTTTGATTGGGATTAAATGACTTTTGGCAAAATTTTCAAGGGGCTAAAGAGGCCATTTGCCTTATTTTTTCTTGGTTAATAAAATTTTAGTGAGAATTTTGTCCAATTTTATAATATCCTCAAATCCATAGTTAGGAATAGTGATATCATTAGGTATAGTGATATCATTAGGTATAAATTAGGTTATTTCACTATTAGAGCAAATGACATTAAGGGAGGTGCTAGATTATTCCAAACTATTTTAGGAGAGGTACTTGCATAATTCTAAACTGCTAATAATTAAATCATAGAAAATTCAAATAAAAAAAAGACATATCCAGAAATAAAGTAGACAGTGTGATTAGCGAGTTAGAAACTAGTCACTTTTGAGAGGTGTTTAGGGTTTTTTGATGTGCTCGCTTAAAGTGCTTGTCAAAATCTGACGGGTTTACCCAAGTGAAAGGGATTTCTAAAGGCTAAAAGCATAATTTAGTAGGTCAATTTATAAATATTGAAAGTTTGAAATTAAATTAAAATATGGTAAATAGTTTAGTAGGTTAAAGTGTAAATATGAAAAGTTTAAAAATAAAATTCAGTTTAGTCCTTCATGTTTTCTACCTCTTCACCTAAACCCTCCATGTGTCACCTAACTAAGTATAAAAGAAATGACAAAAAAAATAAAAAATGGGTCGTCTTCTTCCACCCACCTTATGGCCATAGCTTATACCATTTGAAAATAAAAATCTAGTTTTTTCTTCTTCCACCAAATCTAAGCCAAACTCTCACCAAATCAACTTCTTTATGTAACCAAAATTCACCTTGAGATCAAAAGCTAAAGAAAGAGGCATATATTGAAGGAATCGAAGAAGAAAATTTTAGGGTTCCATATGCACCAAGCTTGAAAATTAAAGGTGAGCTTAGAAATCTGTAGAAAATAACATTTTCTCACATCTTCATGCATGAATTTAAATTATAAAGTTTTAATTTACAACTTATTCAATTCTTGTCTAAGATATAAATTGATCTAGGTGAAGGAACATCAAAAGAAAAGGGGATAGCTAGAGAGTAGAAGTGGAAAATAAAGAGAAATTCAAGAAATAAAAAATGGGTCGTCTTCTTCCACCCACCTTATGGCCGTAGCTTATACCATTTGAAAATAAAAATCTAGTTTTTTCTTCTTCCACCAAATTTAAGCCAAACTCTCACCAAATCAACTTCTTTCTTTAACCAAAATTCACCTTAAGATCAAAAGCTAAAGAAAGAGGCATATATTGAAGGAATCGAAGAAGAAAATTTTAGGGTTCCATATGCACCAAGCTTGAAAATTAAAGGTGAGCTTAGAAATCTGTAGAAAATAACATTTTCTCACATCTTCATGCATGAATTTAAATTATAAAGTTTTAATTTACAATTTATTCAATTCTTGTCTAAGATATAAATTGATCTAGGTGAAGGAACATCAAAAGAAAAGGGGATAGCTAGAGAGTAGAAGTGGAAAAGAAAGAGAAATTCAAGAAATAAAAAATGGGTCGTCTTCTTCCACCCACCTTATGGCCGTAGCTTATACCATTTGAAAATAAAAATCTAGTTTTTTCTTCTTCCACCAAATTTAAGCCAAACTCTCACCAAATCAACTTCTTTCTTTAACCAAAATTCACCTTAAGATCAAAAGCTAAAGAAAGAGGCATATATTGAAGGAATCGAAGAAGAAAATTTTAGGGTTCCATATGCACCAAGCTTGAAAATTAAAGGTGAGCTTAGAAATGTGTAGAAAATAACATTTTCTCACATCTTCATGCATGAATTTAAATTATAAAGTTTTAATTTACAATTTATTCAATTCTTGTCTAAGATATAAATTGATCTAGGTGAAGGAACATCAAAAGAAAAGGGGATAGCTAGAGAGTAGAAGTGGAAAAGAAAGAGAAATTCAAAAAAGGTTTAGTGTTTGTATGATTTTCTGTTTTCCTTTAATTTTCTCATGAATATGTGAAATTAGATATTGATTTTACCTGTTGGAAATGTTATTTTAATTGTATAAATATGTAATATGAATGTCGAAATAGTGTTTGAAATGCTTAAAGTAAAGAAATTTAACATAAGAGCTAAAAGTGCAAACCTGGCAGGATAAGTTTTAACAGGGCAGCATGTGTTAGCAACTTCATAACTCATTGTATAATTGTAATACCCGGCTAGACTCCGGTATCGGAATTCCTACCGTCCAGTGGAATCTCGGATGTCGGGAGCCTCTAGTAGGGTAGATACATGTTTTCATAAAATGTTTTAAGGTATTTCATGGTTTTAAGTATGAAAATTAAATGAGTTTTTGCATGAGAAGTCTTTGGAGGAAAACCCAGGTTCGGCCGCCGAAAGTCAAGTTCGGCCGCCGAACATGCATGCGTTTTGGAGGCACGTTAGGCCCCCGAAAGCATGAGTGAGGGAAGCCCAGGTTCGGCCGCCGAAACCCAAGTTCGGCCGCCGAACATGGCATGCATGCGGAGGCACATTCGGCCCCCGAACGTGGCCTGGCCAGCCACCTATAAAAGGGTCCCTTAGCCGAAAACGGGCGAGTTTTTCCCCATTTTCGGCCAAGGTGAGCTTTCCGCCGCCCCTCACCGATCTTGAGCTCTTTCCTTCCCATCTTACTCAATTTTCATGAGTTTTTACCTGGTTTTGAAGATTTTCAAGCTTTAAGACAAGTTTTGGAGCTTTGGGAACTCAGGAGCTCATTTTCGTGGATCTCCAAGTTTAGGTCGTCTTCCTCTCGATCTTCAAGAGGTAAGGGCCGATCTTAAGCTCCTTATGTGTTTTAAGTAAAGTTTTATGAGTTCTTTGGGTAGAATGCATGTTTAGCTCATAGTTAGGTTTATGGGTTAATATTGATGTTTTGAGCAATGTGTGTTGATGTTGTGTGTTTGAAGTGTTGTAGTTGGGGTATATGCTAGTTTGAGACCCCTAGGTGTAATGTATGGTATGTATGCATGTTTTAGAACTAGTTTATGCGTGATTTGAGCTTGGGAGGCGAAATGTGCTTAGGGGAGCTGAGTTTCTGCCATTCGGGAGAAACTCAGGTTCGGCCGCCGAACTCCCTTGTGGAGGCAGGCCTTTCGGCTGCCGAAGTTGCCCCCGAAAGGAGACTTTCGTCTCTGTCTGGGACTTTCGGCTGCCGAAGGTGCCGCCGAACATGCATGAGTTTCGTCTCTGTCTGGGAGTTTCGGCCGCCGAAGGTGCCGCCGAACCTGCCTGACTTTCGGCTCTGGAGGGACTTTCGGCCGCCGAACCTGCCGCCGAAAGTGCCCTGCCCAGCCATTTCTTACATGTTTTTATGTAATTGTTTCATGATGTTTTAGGGGGTTTTGGGGAGTCTATTAGAGTTATGTTTATGTATGTTTGGTCCCTCATTGGAGTCCACCCGTGTAGGTTCGGACCTGAGGAACCGAGGACCCCAGCAGTGAGCCAGCTGCTACAGAGTTCGTCAGAGCTAGCCAGAGGTGAGTGGAATAAACTTTAAGTTTTAAAATAAATGAAATATGAATTTTGAGCATGATCCATGCATCATGAATGCCATGAGATATAGTAGGTTGCTTGCATTAGTATTCACGAATATGTTGCATTGCATTTATGATGTTGATGTGGATTGGTTATTGGATGATCCTTTAGTCCTCATATGATATGATGATGTTATGGCATGATATGGTATGGAAGTCCAGGTTGTACCCATTCTACGTCCCTGGCACGATGTAAGAGAAAGTCCAGGTTGTACCCATTCTACGTCCCTGGCACAGTTGGTCCATATGATATGTTATGATAAGGGAAAGACCGGTTGACCCATTCTACGTCCCGGCACAGTTGGACCTATGTAGAGGACTATAGGTGACAATACCATCCGAGATGTGATTTGTTGTGATGTGTTGCATTCCATGAAAGCATGAAATTTTAATATATTGTTTTCACTATTCTGCTCACTGGGCTTTGTAGCTCACCCCTCTCCCCTAACCCCAGATGTGCAGGTACAGGGTAGACCAGGAGGTTAGCCAGAGGTGTGAAGTATGTTATGTAATAGCTAGATTGTGGACATGACAATTGTATTGTGATGTAATGTAAGATATTACAGTATGTTATGAAATGAGATATATATATTTTGAGGTTATAGATGTGCTTGACCCTATGAGTATTGTAATCCCTTTGATACATGATCTATATAAATGTTTTATAATGTTTATGTTTAAACCAACTCATCTCATGTTGTATCGCCCGTTGGGGCATTGATGAGATCCCACAGAGGGATCATGATTTTGATCATGTCTATGTACATGTATGTTCAGGTTGAGTTGGTGTATGAGAAATGAATGAAAGAAAAGTTTTAAATTTTTATGTATGTTCTTGGTCATGTATGGGATTATACAGGTTTACAGGTTATATGTCAGGCTTGCTACGGGTCCCGGCGGCCTTAAGCCGATCTGGATCCTAGCGCCGGTAGCGGTCCGATTTTCGGGTCGTTACAGAATGGTATCAGAGCCCTAGGTTCATAGGATCGGACCTAGAGTGTCGGGCCCATAGATGTTATAGAAGGTCAAGCACAATAGGAAAGGTCATGTCCACTAGGATAGGATGTGGAGTCCTGTCTTGTATGATGATGTGAAATGCCATGGTTATATACATGTGCATTGATGCTATGATATGAATGTGATGTATATGTGATGAGGGTTCATGTGTGCCCACACGAACCATATAATGCTAATGTTTGTATGATGTGTACTGTTTTTCAGAAAACAGGATGAGAGGAACTCGTCGATCTGCACGATTGACTGGAGTGCCACCTGAGGATGAGGGCACGAGCGCCCGTCCTCCTACGTTGCCTAGGGCAATGTCTTGTAGAGCCAACAGAGATAGAGTGTCAAGGGACCCTAGAAGGTCTTTTGATGCTAGCAGAAGGGGGACAGGTAGAGGAGTTCACGGATAAATTCTTGGAGCTATTGCCTTTTTCAGGGCAAGCTCTAGATACAGATACGAAGAAAGCCAAGAGGTATGTTATGAAGTTGCATTCCAGGTACTCCTCACTGATTCAGTCAGCTGAGAGAGAAAGTTTCCACACTGTGGTGGATATGGCTCGAAGAATGGAAGCAAGTGCTATAGTTGAGGGGTCAGTGAAGCAGTCAGTGACCCAGTCTTCAGGGGTTAAGACCCCAGGTAGAGGAGGACCAGGTTTCTCTTCTCAGAGCTCAGGTAAGAAGAGGTGGGATAACACCACCAGGAAGTCGAAGAAGAATAAGTTTTGGAACAAGTTGAAATCCGGTCTGGGATTTGGCGGTGGCTCGAGCTCAGGCTCAGATGGTACAGAATGTCAGAGATGTGGAAGACCGCACAGGGGAGTGGATGTGGACAGGAGGGACACATGGCTCGGGATTGTCCTAGAGCGCCTTTTATGGGCCAGCCCCAGCAGATAGCTTCTGGTAGTGTGGCACAGCCAGTAGTTCCAGCCACAACTCAGGGCAGTGGCAGAGGTAGAGGGAGAGGGGTAGCCTCTTCTTCTGGTTCCCGAGGTGAAGGTCCATCAGCTCCAGCCAGGATCTTCACCATGACTCAGCAGGAGGCTAACACATCCAACACCGTGGTGTCAGGTAATCTCGTCATTGGGTGTTCTGATGTGTATGCATTAATGGACCCGGGTGCATCTCATTCATTTATTGCTCCGAGAGCCGTTGAGAGGTTGGGTCTGATAGTCTCTGGGTTAGAGTGTCCCCTATGGGTCAGTGGACCCAAGTGTGACCCGTCAGTGGCAGTGTCAGTCTGCCAGTACAGTCCAGTTTTTATTGAGGGAAGATGCCTCTCCGCCGACCTTGTGGTTCTAGATTTGACAGACTTTGACGTCATTCTAGGGATGGATTGGCTATCTACCCATGGTGCTACCTTGGACTGCAGAGACAAGGTAGTCAGGTTCAGAGATCAGAACGGGTCAGAGGTCGTCTTCAGAGGAGACAAGAGGGGCACACCTAGAGGTCTGATATCAGCTCTTCAGGCTCGTAGGTTGCTTAGGAAGGGATGTCAGGGGTACTTAGCTCATGTGAGAGAGCTAGACAGTCAGGTCAGGGAGCCGGCCTCGGTGCCAGTTGTCAGAGAGTTTCAGGATGTTTTTCCGGATGAGCTTCCAGGTTTACCAACTGCTAGGGAGATAGAGTTCGAGATAGAGTTGGTGCCTGGAACTAGACCGATCTCTATCCCTCCCTACAGGATGGCCCCAGCCGAGTTAAAGGAGTTGAAAGAGCAATTACAGGAGCTGGTAGAAAAGGGCTTCATCCGACAGAGTACCTCACCTTGGGGTGCTCCGGTCTTGTTTGTGAGGAAGAAGGATGGATCCCTTAGGCTTTGTATCGACTACAGGCAGTTGAACAAAGTCACTACCAAGAATAAGTACCCATTGCCAAGGATCGATGATCTATTCGACCAGCTAGCCGGAGCAGGTTGTTTCTCCAAAATAGATCTGAGATCGGGGTACCATCAGTTAAGGATAAGGGATGAAGATGTGCCGAAGACAGCTTTCAGGACCAGATATGGGCATTTTGAGTTCCTTGTGATGCCGTTCGGGCTGACCAACGCCCCTGCAGCATTCATGGATCTCATGAACAGAGTGTTTAGCCAGTACCTGGATCACTTTGTTATTGTCTTCATAGATGATATCTTGGTGTATTCCAGGAATGCAGAGGAGCATGCCCATCATCTGCGGTTGGTCTTGCAGACCTTGAGGGAACATGGCTTGTATGCCAAGTTCTCTAAATGTGAGTTCTGGCTGAGGAGCATTTCGTTCTTGGGGCATGTAGTGTCAGAGAATGGGATAGAGGTAGACCCAAGAAGACAGAAACTGTGGCTAACTGGCCTAGACCCACTTCAGTGACGGAGATCAGGAGTTTCTTGGGTTTGGCAGGTTACTACAGGAGGTTCGTTCAGGACTTCTCGAAAATAGTAGCTCCTCTGACCAGACTAACCAGGAAGAATCAGAAGTTTCTATGGACCGACCAGTGCGAAGAGAGTTTTGAAGAGCTTAAGAAGAGGTTGACTTCAGCACCAGTTTTAGCTCTGCCATCCAGTGATGAGGACTTTACAGTCTTTTGTGATGCGTCCCGTGTGGGATTGGGTTGTGTACTAATGCAGAAAGAGAGGGTGATCGCTTATGCTTCTAGGCAGCTGAAGAAGCACAAGTTGAATTACCCCACACATGACCTGGAGATGGCAGCAGTAATCTTTGCACTCAAGATGTGGAGGCACTACCTCTACGGGGTAAAATGTGAGATCTTCACAGATCATAAAAGCCTGCAGTACATCCTGAGTCAAAGAGATCTGAATTTGAGACAGAGGAGATGGGTGGAGCTGCTGAGTGACTATGATTGTAAGATTCAGTATCACCCGGGTAAGGCGAATGTCGTGGCAGACGCCCTAAGCCGGAAGTCACTAGGTAGCTTATCCCACATATCGGCAGAGAGGAGGCCAGTGGTGAAGGAATTCTACAAGCTTATTGAGGAAGGTCTACAGATGGAGTTATCTGGTACAGGTGCCTTAGTGGCCCAAATGAGAGTGGCACCCGTGTTTCTGGAGCAGGTGGCTCAGAAACAGCATGAGGACCCGGAGTTAGTGAAGATTGCCAGGACTGTTCAGTCAGGCAATGATAGTGAGTTCAGATTCGATAGCAAGGGGATCCTCCGCTATGGGAGCAGACTATGTGTACCATATGACATTGGGCTAAAAGGAGACATTATGAGAGAAGCTCATAATGCAAGATACAGCATTCACCCCGGAGCCACCAAGATGTATCAAGATTTAAAGAAGGTTTATTGGTGGCCAGCTATGAAGAAAGAAGTGGCACAGTTCGTGTCAGCCTGCGAAGTGTGTCAGAGGGTGAAGCTGGAACATCAGAAGCCGGCTGGAATGCTTAACCCGCTACCTATTCCAGAATGGAAATGGGAAAATATAGCTATGGACTTCGTAGTGGGGCTACCGGCGGCGTCCAACCGAGTGGACTCCATATGGGTGATTGTGGACAGACTCACCAAATCTGCTCACTTCATTCCTGTCAGGAGTGGCTACTCTGTGTGTAACGCCCCGGAAATCCGGACCGCTACCGGCGCTAGGATCCGGGTCGACTTAAGGCCGCCGGGACCCGTAGCAAGCCTGACATATAACCTGACAACCTGTATAATCCCATACATGATCAACAACATGCAAAAAAATTTAAAACTTTTCTTCATACATACTGTCATCAACTAACTCAACCTGTGCATACTCTGATCATATACATAACATAGTCCCTCTGTGGGATCTCATCAAGCCTTAAAGGCAAAACAACCTGTGTTGAGTTAGTTTACATAAACATCATAACATAAGATCATGTATATACAAAGGGGATTAACAATACATTATGGTCAAGCACAACTCTATCCTCAATAACCTCATTACATAACATCCTGAATATTTTTACATTTCATCATAATACAATTGTCATGTCCACAAACTAACTAGTACATACATATGACTTTTTCTTCTTGCCTTCTCTATCTATCCCGTACCTGCAAACCTGGGGGTTAGGGGAGAGGGGTGAGCTAGATGCCCAGTGAGAAGAACTGTAAAAAGAATATTTAAAACATGCTATCATGAAATGCGTCACTGCACAATAAATCACACCACGGATGGATTGATTCAAAAATCCCTCAACTCCATGCCCGGCCCTATTATGGGCACCACAGGACTTCGTATTGCCCGGCCCTATTATGGGCACCACAGGACTTCATACTCGGAGTTATTGCCCGGCCCTATTATGGGCACCACAGGTCTTCGTATTGCCCGGCCCTATTATGGGCACCACAGGACTTCGTATATAGAAGGCTAATGAATCATCCTAATGTCCATCCACTATCATCTATCACAACAATACAATGCGGCATAGTCGTGAATTCTAATGCAAACAACCTATAATATGATCATGATGCATGAAGCATGATAAAAGCATTTCATTTCTTAATTTAAAAAGGTTAAGTTTAGTTCCACTCACCTCTGGCCGACTCTGACAAACTCTGTAGCAGCTGGCTCACTGCTGGGGTCCTTGGTTCCTCGGGTCCGAACCTACACAGGTGGACTCCAATGAGGGACCAAACATACATAAACATAACTCTAATACATTCCCCAAAAACCCCCTAAAACATCCTGAAAATATCACATAGAGATATGCATGAAGTGGCTGAACAGGGCACTTTTGGCGGCACCTTTGGCGGCCGAAAGTCCTGGACAGAGACGAAACTCAGGTAGGTTCGGCGGCACCTTCGGCGGCCGAAAGTCCCAGACAGAGACGAAAGTCTCTTTTCGGGGGCAACTTCGGCAGCCGAAAGGCCTGCCTCCCCAGCCATGTTCGGCGGCCGAAAGTGCCTTCGGCTGCTGAACCTGGTTTCTGCCAAAGGGCAGAAACTCGGTTCCTTTGTACATTTTCGCCTCCAAACTCACCAATCATGCATATATCTCAACCAAAACATGCATACAAGTTCCTAGGGGCCTCAAAACATCAAATACCCCAACTACAACACTTCAAACATACTCAAGCAAGCCACATTGTTCAAAACATCAATATTAACCCATAAACTCAACATATAACCTAACATGCATTTCTACCCATAGATCTAGCATAAAACTTACTTAAAACATATAAGGAGCTTAAGATCGGCCCTTACCTCTTGAAGATCGAGAGGGAAACGACCTAAACTTGGAGATTTACGAAAATGAGCTCCTGAGTTCCCAAAGCTCCAAAACTTGGTTTAAAAGCTCAAAACCTTCAATGCAAGCTTAAAACTCAAGAAAAATGGTAGAGATTTGGAGGAAGAACACAAGAGTTGCGAAAGGAAGGTCGGAAGCTTGCTGTGGCCGAAAATGGGAGAAAGCTCGCCCACTTCGGCTAAGTGCCCCTTTTATAGTGGCTGGCCAGGCCACGTTCGGGGGCCGAATGTGCCTCCGCATCCATGCAATGTTCGGCGGCCGAACTTGACTTTCGGCGGCCGAACCTGAACTTCCCTAACTCATGCTTTCGGGGGCCTAACGTGCCTCCAAAACGCATGCATGTTCGGCGGCCGAACTTGACTTTCGGCGGCCGAACCTGGGTTTTCCTCCAATGCTATTTTCATGCAAAAACTCATTTAGTTTCATACTTTAAAACATTAAAATTCATGAAAACATTTTATAAAACATGTCTTTACCCTTCTAGAAGTTCCCGACATCCGAAATTCCACCGGACGGTAGGAATTCCGATACCGGAGTCTAGCCGGGTATTACATTCTCCCCCCCTTAAGAACATTCGTCCCCGAATGTTCCTCACTAGCACACATAGAAAGGCAAAGAACATAACACACATAGGGATCTAACCTTAAAAGAGATGAGGGTACTGCTGGAGCATAGACTCCCGTGTCTCCCAAGTGCATTCTTCCAAGTTGTGGTGGTTCCACAGGACTTTCACCATCGGGATTTCCTTGTTTCTTAACTTTCTGATCTGGGTGTCTATGATCCGCACTGGCTGTTCAACATAGGTGAGATCCTCTTGGACCTCTACATTAGGCTCACTAAGAACCTTGCTCGGATCTGACACAAACTTCCTCAACATTGAAACATGGAAAACCGGATGGATTCTCTCCATCGAAGCAGGTAAATCCAGCTTGTACGACACATTCCCAATCTTTTGCAAGATTTCAAAGGGTCCGATGTATCGTGGGGCTAGTTTACCTTTCTTCCCGAAGCGAACCACTCCCTTCATTGGAGACACCTTGAGCAATACCAGATCCCCCTCCTGAAACTCTAACTGTCTCCTGCGGACGTCTGCATAGCTCTTCTGTCTGCTTGCAGCAGTCTTGATTCTTTCTCTGATTATGGGTACTACCCTGCTGGTGATCTCTACTAGCTCAGGCCCTGCCAAGGCCTTTTCTCCAACTTCCTCCCAGCAAACAGGTGATCTGCACTTCCTTCCGTACAAAGCTTCATATGGAGCCATCCCGATGCTAGCATGATGGCTGTTGTTGTAGGCAAACTCCACCAAAGGTAGATGCTGCCTCCAAGAACCGCCAAAGTCCAGCACACACATTCTGAGCATATCCTCGATAGTCTGGATGGTCCTTTCTGACTGTCCATCAGTCTGGGGGTGGAAGGCAGTACTGAAGTCCAACCTAGTTCCCATGGCATTCTGCAGACTCCGCCAAAACCTGGAGGTGAACTGGGGCCTCTATCCGACACTATCGAAACCGGAACCCCATGCAGCCTGACGATCTCATCCACATACACCTGCGCCAACTTGTCCACAGAGTAGCCACTCCTGACAGGAATGAAGTGAGCAGATTTGGTGAGTCTGTCCACAATCACCCATATGGAGTCCAATCTGTTGGACGTCGCCGGTAACCCCACTACGAAGTCCATAGCTATATTCTCTTATTTCCATTCTGGAATAGGTAGCGGGTTAAGCATTCCAGCCGGCTTCTGATGTTCCAGCTTCACCCTCTGACATACTTCGCAGGCGGACACAAACTGTGCCACTTCTTTCTTCATCGCTGGCCACCAATAAGCTTTCTTCAGATCTTGATACATCTTGGTGGCTCCGGGGTGAATGTTGTATCTTGCATTATGAGCCTCTCTCATAATGTCTCCTTTTAGTCCAATGTCATCTGGTACACATAGTCTGCTCCCATAGCGGAGGATCCCCTTACTGTCGAATCTGTACTCGCTATCCTTGCCTGACTGAACAGTCCTGGCAACCTTCACTAACTCCGGGTCCTCATGCTGTTTCTGAGCCACCTGCTCCAGAAACACGGGTGCTACTCTCATCTGGGCCACTAAGGCACCTGTACCAGACAACTCCAGCTGTAGACCTTCCTCAATAAGCTTGTAGAACTCCTTCACCACTGGTCTCCTCTCTGCCGTGATGTGGGATAGACTGCCTAGTGACTTCCGGCTTAGGGCGTCTGCCACGACATTCGCCTTACCCGGATGATACTGAATCTTGCAATCATAGTCACTCAGCAGCTCCACCCACCTCCTCTGCCTCAGATTCAGATCCCTCTGACTCAAGATGTACTGCAGGCTCTTATGATCTGTAAAGATCTCACATTCCACCCCATAGAGGTAATGCCTCCACATCTTGAGTGCAAAGATTACTGCTGCCATCTCAAGGTCATGTGTGGGGTAATTCAACTCATGCTTCTTCAGCTGTCTAGAAGCATAAGCAATCACCCTCTCATTCTGCATCAGTACACAACCCAGTCCCACACGGGACGCATCACAAAAGACTGTAAAGTCCTCACCACTAGATGGCAGAGCTAACACTGGTGCTGAAGTCAACCTCTTCTTAAGCTCTTCGAAACTCTCCTCGCACTGGTCGGTCCACAGAAACTTCTGATTCTTCCTGGTTAGTCTGGTCAGAGGAGCTGCTATCTTTGAGAAGTCCTGAACGAACCTCCTGTAGTAACCTGCCAAACCCAAGAAACTTCTAATCTCTGTCACTGAAGTGGGTCTAGGCCAGTTAGCCACAGTTTCTGTCTTCTTGGGATCTACCTCAATACCATTCTCTGACACTACATGCCCCAAGAACGAAATGCTCCTCAGCCAGAACTCACACTTGGAGAACTTGGCATACAAGCCATGTTCCCTCAAAGTCTGCAAGACCAACCGCAGATGATGGGCATGCTCCTCTGCATTCCTGGAATACACCAAGATATCATCTATGAAGACAATAACGAAGCGATCCAGGTACTGGCTAAATACTCTGTTCATGAGATCCATGAATGCTGCAGGGGCGTTAGTTAACCCGAACGACATCACAAGGAACTCAAAATGCCCATATCTGGTCCTGAAAGCCGTCTTTGGCACATCCTCATCCCTTATCCTTAGCTGATGGTACCCCGATCTTAGATCTATTTTGGAGAAACAACCCGCTCCGGCTAGCTGGTCGAATAGATCATCGATCCTAGGCAATGGGTACCTATTCTTGGTAGTGACTTTGTTCAACTGCCTGTAGTCGATACAAAGTCTAAGGGATCCATCCTTCTTCCTCACAAACAAGACCGGAGCACCCCAAGGTGAGGTACTCTGTCGGATGAAACCCTTTTCTACCAGCTCTTGCAATTGCTCTTTCAACTCCTTTAACTCGGCTGGAGCCATCCTGTAGGGAGGGATAGAGATCGGTCTCGTTCCAGGCATCAACTCTATCTCGAACTTTATCTCCCTAGCAGGTGGTAAACTTGGAAGCTCATCAGGAAAGACATCCTGAAACTCTCTGACAACTGGCACCGAGGCCGGCTCCCTGACCTGACTGTCTAGCTCTCTCACATGAGCTAAGTACCCCTGACATCCCTTCCTAAGCAACCTACGAGCCTGAAGAGCTGATATCAGACCTCTAGGTGTGCCCCTCCTGTCTCCTCTGAAGACGACCTCTGACCCGTTCTGATCTCTGAACCTGACTACCTTGTCCCTGCAGTCCAAGGTAGCACCATGGGTAGATAGCCAATCCATCCCTAGAATGACGTCAAAGTCAGTCAAATCTAGAACCACAAGGTCGGCGGAGAGGCATCTTCCCTCAATAAAAACTGGACTGTACTGGCAGACTGACACTGCCACTGACGGGTCACACTTGGGTCCACTGACCCATAGGGGACACTCTAACCCAGAGACTATCAGACCTAACCTCTCAACGGCTCTCGGAGCAATAAATGAATGAGATGCACCCGGGTCCATTAATGCATACACATCAGAACACCCAATGACGAGATTACCTGACACCACGGTGTTGGATGTGTTAGCCTCCTGCTGTGTCATGGTGAAGATCCTGGCTGGAGCTGATGGACCTTCACCTCGGGAACCAGAAGAAGAGGCTACCCCTCTCCCTCTACCTCTGCCACTGCCCTGGGTTGTGGCTGGAACTGCTGGCTGTGCCACACTACCAGAAGCTGTCTGCTGGGGCTGGCCCATAAAAGGCGCTCTAGGACAATCCCGAGCTATGTGTCCCTCCTGTCCACATCTGAAACATGCATTAGTCCCAGCTCGACACACTCCCCTGTGCGGTCTTCCACATCTCTGGCATTCTGTACCATCTGAGCCTGAGCTCGAGCCACCGCCAAATCCCAGACCGGATTTCAGCTTGTTCCAAAACTTATTCTTCTTCGGCTTCTTGGTGGTACTATCCCACCTCTTCTTACCTGAGCTCTGAGAAGAGAAACCTGGTCCTCCTCTGTTTGGGGTCTTAACCCTTGAAGACTGGGTCACTGACTGCTTCACTGACCCCTCAACTATAGCACTTGCCTCCATTCTTCGAGCCATATCTGTAACGACCCGGAAACCGGTACCCCTTAGTAACGGTCCGAACCATCACTGGCACTAGGATCCAGATCGGCTTAAGGCCGCCGGGACCCGTAGTCAGCCAACTCTACTCTCTGTGTACCTGATAATCCCATACATGATACAAACTGACTCAACAATCCTGTAAAACTTTGTAGGCTTAACTGCTGCTACTCAGATATGTCAATCTGAAATGGCCCTCAGGGCCTATACCAGGGACTACTATCTGCTGTGGGTCAAGGGATAGAAACCCTTTTAATCTATAACACATCCCATTGGTATCTCATCAAAGCCATACGTTAAGCCCAACTCACACATTTCTCATCAAGAAACGTAAAACAGGATGCATGTACAAAGGGATTAATCATACATCACACTATGGCAACGACACTAGAGAAAGCACAAGTCTATCCAGTAACTGATAGTACATATCGATACATTACATGACAACTAATCTTTTAATTACATCATGTCCACTATGCTATTACAAACATACATTCATGCATCACTGTTCTCTGTACTCTTGCTGACTTTGACTTCCCATAGCTATCTCAGAACCTGCAAAACTGGGGTTAAGGGAGTGGGATGAGCTACTACAGCCCAGTGAGAAGGAACAGGCAAAACAGTTCATTAATTACATGTTCTCATGAAATGCATCACATCACAAACATATCATCTCAAGGATGAACTTGTCACCAATAGCCCTTTACTGTATACATATAACAATATGTCCAACTTGCCAGGGGCGATTAGGCCTCACCTGGACTTCTCTTTCCTGACTTTATCACAAGGCCAACTGTGCCAGGGGCGATTAGGCCTCACCTGGACTTCTCTATCTGAGTCAGGTCAAACTGTCTATCTCATAGTACCAGGAGCGACCTGGACTATCCAGGGGCGACCTGGTATGGCTACCTCATGCCATAACTCTATATCTGTACTCTGTGCTCTATCAAGGGCTAAGGATCATCCAACATTCATCCGCACAAATATCATCTTATGCAATGCGTCATATTCGTGAATGCTAATGCAGCACAACCTAATACATAACATGGCATTTTATGATGCATGGATCATGCTAGAATCGTGTCATTTCTCAAAATAAAATATTCAGTTTAGTTCCACTCACCTGTAGCCTCTGCTTGGCTAACTCTGGGCTAACTAGCTCTGGACCAACTCTAACTCTGAAGCAGCTACTACTGTTAAATACCTCGTTTTCTCGGGTCCAATCCTACAATGGAGGACTTCAATGAGGTACCAAACATACTCTATACAACTGATAAACATCTCTTATACACCTTCCCAAAACCCCTCTAAAACACCTCAAAACATGCATGCAAAACAAGCAAAGGAAGGCTGGACAGGGCACCTTCGGCAGCACCTTCGGCGGCCGAATGTCTCCTCCAGAGACGAAAGTCAGGCATGTTCGGCGGCCTAACTTGGACCTTCGGCGGCCGAACCTGAGTTCATCCAGAACTCAGTTTCGTGCACAAGGACGCCTGCCAGTCCCTTCATCACCTGCTCAACCCTCAATACATGCATTTAACCCCTCTAAAACATGCATAAACACTTTAACAAGCATAAAGGAGCTTAAAACAACTTAAACTCCAACAAAACAAGCTCACAAGGCACACATCAAACATAAAGGATTCATCAACCCTATATGCCCATCTCATGCAAACTCATGCCTAGCTCCCTTTTCCCTTTACACAACTCATATAAAACATCATAAAAACCATGGATCAACACTTACCTCTTGAAGAACAAAGGCTAGTATGATTCAAACGCAAAGATATGGAGAAACCAAGCTTCACAAGCATCAAACTCCAAAACCTTGGTTAAAGCTCATAGCTTTTCAAAACAAGGGGCAAACTCATTAAAACCTTGAAAGAGTTGAAGAAAAAATCATGAAAACACTTCAAGGAGATCAAGAACTTACCTAGGCCAGAAGGAGAGAAGAAGTCTCCCCCTTTTTCTGCCACTCGGTGCCCTTATAGATGAGCAACCGCCTCAGGTTCGGCGGCCAAACCTGCATGCGAAACCATGCAACGTTCGGCGGCCAAACATTGCCTTCGGGGGCCGAAACTAGGGGACTTTCGGCGGCCGAACTTTAACTTTCGGGGGCCGAACCTGCATTCTGCCTCCTTGGCCTTTTCTCTTCCAAACTCAATCATTTTCACTCTAAACCTTTAAAATACTTGAAAATATTTTAGAAAACCTTTCTCTTACCCTTCTAGAAACCTCTGACATCCTTGAATTCCACCGGACGGTAGAAATTCCGATGTCTGAATCTGCCGGGTATTATAATATCCACCACAGTGTGGAAACTTTCTCTCTCAGCTGACTGAACCAACGAGGAGTACCTGGAATGCAGCTTCATAACATATTTCTTGGCTTTCTTCGTATCTGAATCTAGAGCTTGCCCTGAAAAAGGCAATAGCTCCAAGAATTTATCCGTGAACTCCTCTACACTCATGTGCTCTGACTGCCTCAGTTGCTCAAACTCAATCATCTTCAGTTCTCTAGAACTGTCTGGAAAAGCCCATCCAGCGAACTCATTCGCAAATTCCTCCCATGTCATACCGTCTAGTCTCGGGTCCACATAACACTTGAACCATTCTCGTACCTTCTTGCACTTTAAAGTGAACCCTGCCATCTGAATGGCCCTGCTGTCACTTGCCCCTAGCTCATCAGTTATTGTCTTCACTACTCTCAGATACTCAAAGGGGTCATCCCCTGACTTGTATTTGGGAGCATCTAGCTTGAGGTAATCTGTCATCTTTACCTTGCTCCCATCGACTGAGCTAGGTCTAGGAGGTTGAGTAACTGGGGCTGCTGGTTCTGTAGGTGGTGGAGGTGGAGGTGCAGCATTCCCCGAGGTGGGGTTTGCCGGGTTTGGATAGAAGGGTGAGGGTGGATAAGCTGGGTACTGTGTATAGGGTGGATAGAAAGGTGGATAAGGCATGTAGGTAGGGTAGGGGTTAAAGCTGGAGTAATCCGATGTACCTCCCATCGGATACCCTGAACCCTGTGGGAAGGGTGGATAATGGGGTGGAAAACCATACCCCGAGGCCTGAACGCCTCCCTGAGACTCCCCTGTCCCTTCTTCCTGCATGCTCACATCCAGGTTCCCATCCCTCCTCTAATCCTCTTCCATAACCTCCCTCACATCTGAAGAACTTCCTCCTCTATTTGTCCCCCTTCTGCTAGCATCAAAAGACCTTCTAGGGTCCCTTGACACTCTCTCTCTGTTGGCTCTACAAGACATTGCCCTAGGCAATGTAGGAGGACGGGCGCTCGTGCCCTCATCCTCAGGTGACACTCCAGTCAATCGCGCAGATCGACGAGTTCCTCTCATCCTATTCTCTGAAAAACAGCTCATAACAAGCAAACATTAGCATCATATGGTTCATGTGGGCACACATGAACCCTCATCGCATACATCACATAGCATATCATATCATTAATGCACATGCATAAAGTCATGGCATTTCACATCATCATGCAAGACAGGACTCAACATCCTATCCTAGTGGACATGACTTTCCTATTGTGCTTGACCTTCTATAACATCTATGAGCCCGACACTCTAGGTCCGACCATATGAACCTAGGGCTCTGATACCATTCTGTAACGCCCCGGAAATCCGGACCGCTACCGGCGCTAGGATCCGGGTCGACTTAAGGCCGCCGGGACCCGTAGCAAGCCTGACATATAACCTGACAACCTGTATAATCCCATACATGATCAACAACATGCAAAAAAATTTAAAACTTTTCTTCATACATACTGTCATCAACTAACTCAACCTGTGCATACTCTGATCATATACATAACATAGTCCCTCTGTGGGATCTCATCAAGCCTTAAAGGCAAAACAACCTGTGTTGAGTTAGTTTACATAAACATCATAACATAAGATCATGTATATACAAAGGGGATTAACAATACATTATGGTCAAGCACAACTCTATCCTCAATAACCTCATTACATAACATCCTGAATATTTTTACATTTCATCATAATACAATTGTCATGTCCACAAACTAACTAGTACATACATATGACTTTTTCTTCTTGCCTTCTCTATCTATCCCGTACCTGCAAACCTGGGGGTTAGGGGAGAGGGGTGAGCTAGATGCCCAGTGAGAAGAACTGTAAAAAGAATATTTAAAACATGCTATCATGAAATGCGTCACTGCACAATAAATCACACCACGGATGGATTGATTCAAAAATCCCTCAACTCCATGCCCGGCCCTATTATGGGCACCACAGGACTTCGTATTGCCCGGCCCTATTATGGGCACCACAGGACTTCATACTCGGAGTTATTGCCCGGCCCTATTATGGGCACCACAGGTCTTCGTATTGCCCGGCCCTATTATGGGCACCACAGGACTTCGTATATAGAAGGCTAATGAATCATCCTAATGTCCATCCACTATCATCTATCACAACAATACAATGCGGCATAGTCATGAATTCTAATGCAAACAACCTATAATATGATCATGATGCATGAAGCATGATAAAAGCATTTCATTTCTTAATTTAAAAAGGTTAAGTTTAGTTCCACTCACCTCTGGCCGACTCTGACAAACTCTGTAGCAGCTGGCTCACTGCTGGGGTCCTTGGTTCCTCGGGTCCGAACCTACACAGGTGGACTCCAATGAGGGACCAAACATACATAAACATAACTCTAATACATTCCCCAAAAACCCCCTAAAACATCCTGAAAATATTCCATGTTTTTTTTATGCTTTAAATACTAGAAAATCAATTAATATTAAATATTTTATTGATAAAAAATTGAATCAGAAAAAAAAGCTTTTTTTTTTAAAGAAAATCATCCACTGAGTTTTAAATTTTTTATAAACAAACTAAATTTTATATACATAAATATTAGATTTATTTGAAAAAAATCCAAACATTTATATTTTTTATATTTATATTTTAATTTTAAAATTTTAGACAATAAAACTAATTTTTATAATATAATTCCTAAAATTTTATTTAACTAATAAAATAATCTTTAAAATACATTTTTTTAATTTAAAAATATCATTTTTTATTAATTTCATTATTTACTTTTCATTCTCATTTTTATAAGTTTAATAAAAATCTAAAATGTAAAAAAATATAATATAAAATATAAAATATTTTATTTTATTTAACATTATTAATATAAAATATAACTTTTTATCAATTAGCTAATAAATTAATATGTATTATAAATTTACTTACTATATAAATAAATAAAATAAAAATATTAAATATCTCAAATAATTTACAATAAACATGATTAATATATTTAAATTTTTATAAAAATTATAAAGAGATAACTTTACATACTAAAAAATTATAATATTTTATTTTATTAAATATTATTAATATAAAATATAATATTTTATATATTAAAAATATGTGTATAATCTATAATAGTAAATATAAATAGGTTTAAATAGGAACAAAAATAAAATAAAAGAAAAACTATTATTATTATTATTATTATTATTATTATTATTATTATTATTATTATTATTATTATTATTATTATATTAATAAGGAAAAATTACTACTTAATCCCTATAGTATGGAGAAATTCACTAGTTAATCCATTAATTTAAAAAAATATATTAAAACGTCTCTGACATTTTAAAAATCTATAGTTAGTATCTCCGTTAGTTTTAGCCGTTAAGTATTATAAAAAAGTCTAAAATGTCCCTAATATAGAAGGACTAATTAGTAAACTTTTTAAAAAACTAAGGGACCAACTAATAAATTTTTCAAAATTATAGGGACTACATAGTAAAATAATTAATGTCAAAATCAACGGAGGAGCTAACTAATAGACTTTTTAAAATGTTAAGGATTTTTTAATATATTTTTAAAATCAAAGGACTAACTAGTGAGTTTTTCCATCCCATAGAGACTAAATAGTAACTTTTTCTATTAATAAATGGGGATGCTAGCGCCTCTTTTTTTATATTTTCTTCTTTTATTTTCTTTTTATTAATTTAATTTTCTTTTAAATTCAATTTTTTTCTTTTTTTTAATTCAATTGCTCAATTATTTAACTAATTATATGAATAAATTATTTTCATTTTGTTTTGTTATTTTTTATTTTATTTTTGATATTTTTTCATAATATAAAATATCTCTTTATAGCTCTAAAAACTAATCATCAGGCACTCACTAGTTCAGACGTGCATGTATCTTAATATAAGAAACATGGGTCTACAACTATCATCAGGATGGCTCCCTAAAAGGCATTTTATGAAAGGAATTGCAAATCACCTGTTTATTAAAAAGAGATAGGAGAAAATACTTTAGTAGAACCTGAGATAATAAAAATCACCAACAGAGTGGTGCCTATTATCAGAGAAAGACTTAAAACAGCTGTGAGTAGGCAGAAGAGTTATGCAGATATCTATAGCAAGTAAGTGGACTACCAGGAGGGAGATATGATATTACTTAAAATGTCTCTAATGAAAGGGGTGATTCGTCTTGAGAAGAAGGGTAAACTAACTCCAAGGTACATTGAACCCTTTAAAGTCTCGCAAAGGATTGAAAATGTATCTTACAAGTTAGATTTATTTATTTCTATAGAGAAAATCCATTCAGTTTTTCATATTTCTATGGAGAAAATCATTCGATTTTCCATATTTTTATGTTACAAAAATTCATGTCGGATCCGAGCAAGATTCTTTGTAAGCCTGATGTAGAGATCTTAGAAGATCTCACTTATGTTGAGCAGCCAATACAGATTGTGAACACGCAGATTAGAAAGTTGAGAAAAGAAAGGAGATCCTGATGGTGAAAGTTTTATGGAGTCACCACAATATAGAAGAGTATATCTGAAAGGCCAAAGAATCAATACTTGGACAATACCCTCATTTCTTTTGAAGTAAGTTGTTAGATAGTTCTATATGCTTCTTTGATATGTGTATATCTTCATCTTTGTGTGTGCTACGTGTTTTATGTGCATGATTGAAAATTCAAGGACGAATGTTCTTAAGGGGGAAATAATGTAATACACAGCTAAATTGCAATATCGAATTTGCAATAGAATCTCCATTTAAATTTGAAATCTCGAAAGTGAAAATTTTAGAAGGATAAAATAGATTTTTATAAAAGAATTTCAGTATATTTAAAAATGTATTTTTAAGTTAAAAAAAAAAGTAATATCAGAATTTGTAAAGTTCAACCGTGGAACCTCTAGGTTTGCGTGTCGAATGTGATTATGATAACATACCTATAAATAGCTTCCAACTCAAAACAGAGAGGAGTTTCTTTCCATTTCAGATAGAGGTGAGAACTAACAATTGTCTTTCTTTCCTCTTCAGATTTTACGTTAAATCGATCAACTTTTGAACGAATTAAACTTAGTTTTGAAGATTTGACTTGGAATTTTCAAGATTTTGCAAATTTGAGACTCTTTCACGAATTTTCCTCTTCTTATTCCAAATCTACTTTTGATATTTTTCCTTCAAGAGGTATGTTTGGGTTTTTAAAAACTTACTGTTTTTGAATTTAATGAGATTATATTATGTTTGGGGTTGTTAGATTAGAATACATGCAAGGGTTAATGATTCTTGGAGTTTTGAGTCGATGAATGAGAAAATTGCTTGTTTTGACATTGCATGTTGAAGTTTAGGGTAGGTTTTTTTGGTTTTAGGCCTTATGATTTGGTAAGTTATTGTAACAGCCCGGCCCTTTCACCGGCACTGTTACCGTTCACGGCCCAGGGCTATCCCTTGCCTGGCCTCGTGCCACCTCGGGCTTTCCACTGGCGTCGTGAACAGCTTTTAACATCCATTCACGACGCCAGTGGAAAGCCCGAGGTGGCACAAGGCCAGGCGAGGGATAGCCCTGAGCCGTAAACGGTAACAGTGCCGGTGAAAGGGCCGGGCTGGGCTGTTACAGTTATAGTTTCTAGTTCTTACATGTACTAACAGTTAAGTTTTGGGGCTATTTTCAAAATGCAAAATCGGATTTCATATGAAGCCAAAACTCAGGTTCAGCCGCCGAACCTGCACTTAAGGCAATAATCTTTGGCCACCACAAGTGCTTCTAAAGGTTTGGACTTTCGAATCTATAAGGGAATTTTAGGCCACCAAAAGTCTCCTGTTCAGCCATTACTAGTCGTTTCTCTAAATGTTTTCTGTTATACTTTTAAGGGTTTCTTGGAGTCGTTATAAGAGTTGTAAAAGTTATATTTGGTCCGTCATTTGAGTTCGTTTGTGTAGGATCAAACTTGGGATGCCGTAGAGACCAACAATGAGGTAATTGCTATAAAGCGAGGCTTGTATCTACAAGAGGTGAGCAGAACTAAAGTAAATTCTTATTTAACTTTAATCAAATCAAATATTTTAATAATGTTCATGCATCATAAATGCTATGAATTTTTACAGGTTATTGCATTAGATTCACAAATATGTTGCATTACATATTTAATTGTTATTGTGGATGAATATTGAATGACTAACTAACCCTCGTAATACAATATGATATGAATATATATGATAGATATGAAAGTCTAGGTCGAGGACCATTCTAAGAGAAAGAATAGAGTGTCCTTTCTACGCCCTTGACACTATAGATATGTATGTTGAAGAGGAAGTCCTAGGAGCACCTATTGTAAATCGGGCACTATTAGATTTTATGGAGAATTAATGGTGACAAGTCTATTTTGCTGTGAACTGTTTGTATTATGATATATATATATACGAGCATATATTATATTAAACTATTTTATAATATGTTTCTACTCACTAAGTTATATTAATTTATCCATTCCCCCTAATTTCAGATTTGTAGGATTAGAGTTAGCATGGAAATTCAGCAAATCTCCTAGGTATAGTTCTTTATATAATAACTTAATTGTGGATATATAAGGTTGTTATGGTTTAGTATTGTGTTTTGTCCAAAGTTATTTTATAATCCATTTGTCGATGATCTTAGTTATGTAAAAAGTTTTTAAATATTATGCTATATTTAGATCGAATTATGGTATGTAATAATAAGTATATTAGAGCATTTGATGAGAACTTTTAGTATATGTTTACGTTTTACAATTACGTGTTATGCACATACTGAATTTAATTCATGACAATATTTTATGTATTCTGATATCATGTTAAAATTATATCAAATATATCAAAATATATGGTAGATTTTTTACGAGTTCCAATAATCTTAAATCAATATAAATTTTAGCGCCGGTAGCAGTTCGATTTTATTTTTCTAAATTTTTTATTTTTTCTAATTTTTGAGAATATAATATTTATTTTATAGGTGCGAAGCCGTCCCTATAATTTTAAACTTAGTAGTAAATATGGTCCAATTTTACAAAAACAAAATTTAACTTTTTTATTAAAAGGTTATTAAAATGATTTTGCCCTTTTTCAATGAAAATTTAAATGATAAAATAAAATGAAAGATGAAAAAAATAATTTTGTGGGATACCAACTTTATAAATTTATTATGTAAAGTAGTTATTGCACCTTTTAAGTTTTTTTCTTTGTCATTTTTGTTATATTCGCTCTCAATTAAATTTCTTGAAAATTTATTTAAGATAATTGATTATTGTGACCCATTGTATTATCAAAATAAATTTTACAGAAATATGTGTTAGGGTTTAATAAAATTGATATAAAGATAAAACTGATCCAATGATGATAAAGTTATTTTATCTTAAGATATGATTGATTTAATTTAATTTATAAATTAAAATATTATAGTCGATAAAATTTATTATATTTTACCATTAATTTTAAATTAAAAATATTAAATAATAGTATATTTATTTATTATTTGTTAATAAGTTAAAATAACAGTAATTTATAAGATATTTGAATATAAGTATTTTAGATAATTTTATTATTTGCTGCTTCTCTCACTTTAATATTGATGACCGCTGGATTTCACTATCCCGATCCGAAACCTGGCCCATGATAATAGTCATTTACCCAAAGGTTCTTAAGCCTCCGCATGAATCAGGTCCAGCCCATTCGACCTTAAAACCGAACTCCTTCTTAAGCCTATCAAATCGGGCTGGACCAGCTCTTTCGGACCTAAGCTTAGATCTCCACTAGGCTTTCGTCCTAATCTCACCTTCCAGCCCGGTCCAGAGGAGAAAATGTGGCCAGTCCATTCGCCATGTAAGTCCGTCCGCATGCGTGTCAGGGGAATTAAATGGTCGTTACGCATGAAACAAAGATCTGATATTCTCGTACGTCCGTATCCGTATGGTAGAGACAGGTGGCCCAATAACAGTGAGACCGTTACACGTTACTGACAGACAAAAGAAAAGAATAAAATGGGAGAGACATTCTCTTCTCAGATTAAACTCAAATAACCATTGTAAAACCATATTTTTTGGATTTTAGATCATCAAATATATAGTATAAAATATATATAAACTGAAATATAATAAAAATTATATGAATTTATTATAGATAATAATTTAATTAAATTAATATTAATTAATAATTTTTATTTTATTTCTAAATGTTTCTTAGTATATTAAAGTACATTACTTTTTATTACTATTATTATAAATATTTTAACTTCTTTTAAAAAAATTGCTTAATTAGAAGAAAAATATTTATTTTTTTTATGAAACTGTTATTTTAATTGATTAGAACCACATTTTAAAAAAAAAAGAATTATAATAAAAATAATTCTAGAAATTTAAACAGAAAAAATTAAGAATTTGAAATTTATATAAACTCTACAATTTATTTAATTAATAAAATTTAAATTAAATTAGTTTACTTTTTTTTTTGAAAATTTTTGAATTATCTATTTAATACCATAACATTTAAAATTAGAATAGTTTTAAAAATTAAAACAATCTCTCTTGAATATTATTTTAAACTCATTAATATTATTATTAGAAATTTGAATTCTGTTATTTAAAATATTATTATTGAAATTATAGATCATTATAAAACTTAATTTAAAGTTTGAGATAATTTTGCTCCCTTATTATTTTAAATCATTAGGTTTGCTGAATATAATAAACTTTAATTTAATATACCATTTCACAAGATATTTAAAAAAAAATTCAAATGATTAAAAATATAATTTAAATATATTCAATTTTTTTTATTAATGTTTTCTAATTATTTTTTATGAATAACAAGAATTTATTGAGAAATTAACAAAAATTAAAAGAAAATATTAAATATGATAGCACAGTGTATATTGATGTGAAAATTTATTTTTGCCCTCCTTTTTCCACTGATTTTATATATTTCCAACCAAGAGGCCCACTGAAATAAAAAAAACTAAACCACATTTATATTATTTTTTTCTCTTGTTTATTTTCTTTTCATGTCTCTTTCACAATTAAGCATCCAAAGAAGGATAATTGTGCATCCAAACAAGGATAATATTGCATAATTATAAAGTATGATTTTATCATAAAATCATGTGAAATCACAAGGTATTATTACTATTATTTTTTTAAATAGGGAGTGGGGGATTGAATCTAAGATCTTTCAGATTTATTCGGATGCACTTACCACCAGACTAAGCCAATCACAAATTATTATTATTAGTAAGATAAATTACACTTTGATTCTTAAAATTTAATATAATTAGTTTATCGATATCGGTATTTTTAAAATTCATGCGTGAATTTTTTAATAATCAATACGTTTAAATTAAAATTTATTCAGTAAACATGGTGACATAAAATTTGATATTTAGTTTTAGCTAAATGAGTTGAAATTATTATCTGAAAAAAAAAAAAACAGTTCAAATTATGGATCCTTGATGAATTGATCTAAAATTGAAACGAGGAATACTCTCAAATTGAGGCAAATGTTTGGATTTCATTTGCAATTTGGCCTCTTTGAACACCTTAAAAAGTAAAAACAAGAAAAAGCAATTTCCTCTTTTAGCCTTTAGCTTCCGGTCTCTCTTGCTCTCTTTCTCTCTTCTTTACCTTAACTCTTCTTCTTCTCTTCCTCTTGCTCTCTCCTCTTCCTCTGTGCTGGCGGCGGCACTCCATTTTCATCCGTTTCTTCCTCTGATTCGATTGGTTCTTGCCCCATTTCTGTTTCGTTGTAGCTTGATCTGTATTCGTATCGATCTAGGTGTTGTTGGGTTTCTTTAGAAAAGTACCGCCATGATAGCGGCCAGGCAGCAGCAGCAAGACAAAACGACAGCGATGGCGCCGTCTGCAGAGGAAGAGGCCTTGAAAAGGAATACGGATTGCGTTTACTTTCTTGCTTCTCCTTTAACCTGTAAAAAGGTTTGGTTTTATTTTGCTTTTATTTTTCTTTCTGCTTTTTTTTCCATGATATCGTTGTTGTCTTGGGGATCTTTGTGCTTGTCGCTCCGTAGGGTTTCAGATTTACGATTTGGCTTTATTGTATTATGTTTCAATGATGTTGCATACTTTTAGGGTTTCTATTCGTTTGTAGGAAGATTCCCTTCTGAATTTGATGAGTATATTTGTTTAATCTGATTCTTATGTTGCTTTTTAGGCATCTGATGTATTTGACGTCTGTAGAATTTCTATTTATCTAGAATTTCTTTATTTGCGAACTTGATTATGTAGTGATTGATGAAGATCGATCTGTGTTTCTTTCTTTTTCTTTTTTTAGGCTTGATGATTATGTAGTTACTTGGCTTTTTTTTTACACTGCCTTGTTAAAGTCGCTTGTGAGACACGATATTAAGGATTTAACACCAAAATGTGAGAAAATAATTGAACCTTTTTCTGGGATAGGAACTATTGGATGGTTTATGGAGTAGTATTTTCAGTAGTATTTCACTCGTGACTTTTTGGCAGTTTCTCAGTGAGGAACTTGAACTTATCCTGAATTTGCTACCCATAATGTGAGCTATGTGGAACTACGTCTGAAATTAGGCTTTTATTTAGAGAATAGAATTCTGGAAGATTTGTTTTGCTTCCTTGGGCGTTTTGCTTTGACCATCCGCTTCTGTTGATAAAATGCTTATTATTTTTAATTTCTGTCAACAGGGAAGTGAATGTGAGTATCGCCATAGTGAATATGCCCGGGTAAACCCAAGAGATTGTTACTACTGGTTGAATGGGAATTGCTTGAATCCTAAGTGTGGATTTCGTCATCCAGTAAGTGTCTTATCTTGTTTTTTTATATTGACCTTACATTTCCTTGCTACCTTATTCTTGTACCTCTTTTAGGTATTAAGAACATTTTTGGGTTAAATGTGGATCAGTAAATTAGTATTTTCTTTTTATTTCCATCAAAAAATTATGTATTTTCTTTCTTAATTAATTTTTCAAGCTTATGGACTGATTTCTGTGATCTGCATTTCAGCCCCTTGATGGCTTGTTTGGAAGCCAAGCATCAGATTCTGGTGCAGCTTCTTTACCTCCATCACTTATGGCAGTGGCACCTGCCATGAACTCACAACAAAGTTCAGCTAAACAAGCAGTCCCATGCTTTTTCTTCCAGAAGGGGCTCTGCATAAAAGGCGATAGATGTGCTTTCTTACATGGACCAAATCCTACTAGTAACAAAGTTTCACAGCCAACGGTACCCTCTATTAATGAACTCTCACCTCAAAAGAAGGCTTCTGTTGGCTCTCAAAGGTTGACTCAGGACCATAAGATTTCACTGGCAAATTTCTCAAAGGTAGCTGGAGCAGCTGCTGAAGCTAAACCTGTTCCTAAACCAGAAATTGGTTCGCTAATAAATGCAGCTGGAGTTGAAAGGAATCTTCCACCATCTAAAAGCATGGATGCTGAGCTTTCAAAATACAAGGCAACAAATCTTCCTCCTGTTAATGGAAACTTGAGTCGTTTCAATCGCTTGCATCAGTCACAAGATGATCATGTTCTCCAGAATGGTAAGGATGGTGATGAGATTTTGAGGGAGTCCTCTCCTGGTTTTGATGTTCTTGTAGATGATGAGTTGAGAAATTCTGATTATTACCATAGTGAAGATCAGTATGGAAGGGCAAGAGGTCATGAAGGAAGGAGCATGAACCCTGTAGATGAATATGATATGGGTCATACTGCTGATTACAGTTCAGTTGCTGAATTTGACCGAGAAACATATAGTAGTCTACGGGACTATGATACCTATGATCACATGCAAGGGCAATATGCTTGGGAACAACATAGGCCTTCATCGGAAACAGTGCTAGAGCGGCCAGCTCATTTGGAACAGAGAGCTTACTCAAAACCAGATAGCCCTGAACCCATTGATGGGTCAGATCTGCGCTATCGCTTGTCAAAACAGAGGAGAGTTCATGGCTTGAGATCAGTTGTCAGTCATGATTTTGTGCCTGAAAATCAAGTTGAGGAGAGAGGTTATAGGGGTTCTTCACGAAGAGATGCACATAATTTACCCTCGCATGAAAGCTCTATGAGTAGTCTTCTTCGTGGAAGGATAAAGCTTCCAGAACAATCTCCCAATGGCAGTAATTTACATGCAGAAAGGGAAATAGGCAGGGGTAGGAACTGGGACAGATTGTCACCTGGGAGGTCCGAGATCCAATCTCAACAAGGGAGACTTCGGGACAGAATAAAAGCTCGGGTGGAAGAGCACTACAATATTGAAGGGAGAAATCTTAGAGGTACTCGAATGAGAAGGGAAATGGCAAATGAGGGAGGTATTGATTTTGCTGGTCCTAAAAGTCTTGCAGAGCTGAAAGGTGCAAAAACTACAGAGAGTAGGGTGCAGCAATCGCTTGGAAAGCGAAAACAATTGGGAGATTATCAACCATCTGAAGGTGATCTTTCATTTGAAGGCCCAATGCCTCTTAGTGAGATTCTAAAGAGAAAAAGGGAGGCTGAATCAGCAGCTACTGGCAGTGGAATCACTTCTGTCAGTAAGAACGAAAATGATCAGAAAGAATGCAAGGAAAGCTTGCTTGGCGAATCCAACAATGCAGTAGTTGCAGAGACACAAGGTGATCTTTCATCCATGAAGGATGAAGCCAGCAAGCAAGTGCATAAAGATGAAGGATCCACTTATGCAGCAGCTGGTGTTGGGACAGTGGGAGAATCAGTTGGTCAATATTCTTCTCAACAACCAAAGCCAAGTGAGACCGGGATGATTGTGGATGATGGCATGGAAGATCATGAGTATGAAGCTGATGATCAAAGGGAAGGGGACTATGAATATGAGCAAGTTGATGAAGGAGAGTATTATGAAGAGGGCGAAAATGCGGACGCAGAAGAGGAATACGAAGACGATGAAGATGGAGATGACTTTGCTAAGAAAATTGGTGTGATGTTATCATGAGGGGAATTGAGAAGTTTGATGCTTTTGGCTATTATTGTGGCTTGTTGACTACCTTGGGAACTAATTGTGGTTTTGATCGACACAGGGTGTAGTTGCCATGGAATTTCTTTGTAGAAGTAGGGCAAGTTCTTATCCAGTATTAATTTAAATGTTTTGTTTTTTTCTTTTTTCAATTATTGTATCTAAAACTGATTGAATGGAGAATTTATTGTGCTTGGAGCGAAGCTTTAGCCTTGGGCCGATCAGTTCTGCTCGCACGAAAAGGCACGAATGTAACCGTAGAAATTTAATAAGAAACCTGCTGCTTACATTGTCTTGCATGTAGAAAATCATAGCCTACGTTTAATCTTGCATTAGTCGGAAAAAATCGAAATAATGAATTTTATGTACAAACAAAATTTTAAATATTGTTTCCTCAAGAGACTAGTGCTCACATAAGCTGTTGTTCTCTATAGGGGGATTGAGATGATATCTGATTTAACTTGGGAAAATTAGTTTATAAGCACTAAATACTTGGTAATAGTTGTATATATAAATTATTTGGAACTTATAACTATTTGAAATTTTATATTTAAAATTTTAAATAAGAAAAAATTATTATTTAATTCATGGAGAAATTGAGTCATTAAAAATATATTAAAACGTCTCTAATATTTTTAAAAGTTTATTAATCACTATTTTTAAATTGTTCATGAAAATTTTATTAGTTGATTTCTCATATTTTTAAAAGGTTTATTAATTAATTGTTTCATATTAGAGATATTTTAGATTTTTTTTTAATATTTAATAGTTAAAATTAATAAAAAAAATTAATTAATAGATTTTTCAAAATATTAAAAATATTTTAATATATATTTTAAAATAAAAAACTAACTAATAAATTTTTCTATAATATAGGGATTAAATAGTATTTTTTTTTTAAAAAAATATGTATTTGATTGAAGTGCTTATAAGTGAATAATAAGTAATGGATATGTTTAGTAATAAACAGCTTATAGAATTTTTAAAAATAATATTAAATAAAATATGTGGAGAAGTTTTAAATTAAATAAAGATAATTAATATAATGATTTTCTTGTACATTTATAGGTTCTAAAATGAAAAGTTGATAATTCAATTTATTATTTTTTTTAACTTATAAGTTAAGTTTGTAAGTTACAAATAGATCAACTAGCACTTACAGGCTTAGTCTGATGGTAAGTGCATCCGAGTAAATCTAAGAGATTTCAGATTTAAAAAAAAAAAACGTCCTAAATAAACAATGGACGCGAATTGGACAATTTGTTATATGTAGAAGCGAGCCAATTTGCACAAAAATCAACTTCCAGAAATCTACGCTCAGTCTCTCATCCCATTATAGTTGAATCATGCCCATGATGGCCTACAACAATTAGCAAAATGGGATTGCAATGTGAGACCTGTTGCAGTATCTAGTCAGAGATTCAAATCTAGGCAAGGTAGAAGAGGAACTAAAGAGAATGATAAGAGGAACCAAAATCAGGATACACTTACAGCAGGGCGATTGCCAGTGTGTTCTGAAAGTAATAGTATATGGGTTAGGTTTTGTATTTGATACTTGTTCCTATTTGATGTTGTCAGTAGAAAAGAGAGGTGAGGTTGCTGGTACATAGATACAATCATTTTGACCCTCAAGTCATTAAATTGCTTAATTGGACGAGTGAAATGATAAGTAAGAGTGATATAAAAGAGTAATAGAATATATACCTTAAGCCAATGTTCAGATTGACTTTTATACTATAAAAAAATTAGATTAGCATGTGATTTTCTCTGATGGATATAAAATTCAGCGATAATTGAAATTCTAAGGATTGAACTACAACAACCTTCAATGGTAATTAACAGAACTCATAAGACTTTGCTAACTCTTCTGAGCGGGTCTTCATTAAAATCAGATATCCTACAAACGGCTGTCTTAACTCTACGTTTTCAAGTAATCAAGCTTAGATGTTCGAGTATTCTGGTTTACAGAGATGTCATCACATAGACTAATGAGAAATTACCATCATGTAAATATATTTTGGGCGAGTAATGAATCATATCACTACTATAACAAATTTTTATGGATGTCGGGGAATACTTATAGATACATGGTCATTAGAATAAAAGATTTTGAAGGGTTGAATATATACTTACACTCCTAAACTAATTCATACGGTCTGTTGAATACCTGAATTATAATTGTAATGTATTTAACTCATAAAATTATAAAAATTATAACAACTAAATACAAATTAGGCAGGCATATTACTCATAGTTATGAAAAAAAAAGTTCATTACATATATGACTAATTGTACTCTAAGATTTGCTACTGTGCTATGAATTTTTATAAATTAATAAAATTAGACTAATAATCATTTTATAAAAATTTAGAGTCCAATCATCAAAATTTTGAATACAATAGCAATAAGTCAAACTATTTCTTTGTTTCTATATATAAATTATTAATAATATAATTAATTTATATGCAATTGTTATAATTTTTATAAATTTAAGAGTTCAATGGAGTTAGAATTTTATTTAAATATTTAATAGACTAACATGAAATAATATAGAAGTATAATATGACTGGACTTAAAGAGACTGGCGTACATATACACATTTGACATTCTACTTTACACTTATTTTTTATTTGGCATGATTGATTTTTAAAAAAAAGAATTCAAATGAATTATTATAAAATCATGTACTTTTTTTATTTTTTTAAATTAAAATTTATTAAATTAAAAAAATTGAATTTTTTATTTAAAAAATAAAATAAAATAAATTATTATAAAATTTTTTATTCCAAACAAAAGGATAACAAAATGAATATATCCGTATTTGCAAGCAAATCCAAGTATTCAACATTTATGTTTATTTATTTTCTTTTGAAATCAAGGTAAAGCAGAGTCTCTTCAAATCTATAACATCAACCCATCTTTTTGCACATGACAGAAAATAATGAATATCAAAGGCTCATACTTAGCTCAGCTTTGCAAACAGATCATGGATTGAATCTTTCAATCTTTGCTGCATATGCTTCTATATATGAATATTCTGTCTTATAACTTCCATCTATTTCTTTTAATAATAATTTATATGCCCTTTTGTACTTTGAATAATAAATATGATAATTCTTCTTTTGCATACCGTTTAAGCTCTTTCACCTTTGTGTTTGTATTTTGATAAACTTTATTTTTAAAATGATTTATGAGAAACCTGACACTCACCCTTGGATTCTCGAATATCCTATAGTATTTGTGAATGTTGTTAAGAGTTCTAACAACTAAAGGGTCATCTTTGTTACTTCTACTAGCAAAAATAAAAAAGATGGACACTTGTCTTAGCATACTGCCCTGATTTCGGAGGTTCATTTTTCAAATACTTAATCTTTACACCTCTTGCCACAGAGTATTTTGATATGACATTTCTGAATTTAACAGCATTGGAAAACTCCATTCCCATGCTAAACTAAGGCTAATCTACATTATTGTTTTACCTAGGTCTTTTACTCTTTTTTCTTATATATTCATCACTGCCCTCATCTATCTCCAGGATCATCAGAAGAAATATAATCACTCTTATTGCCTTCATTGCCATCAATATCACTACTTTCATCAACCACATCATAATAATTTATTTCTTCACCTACTAATGTATCACTATCGTTATTTATCTATTCATCCTTATCAGTCAAATCTCCATTATCACTAACATCTTCACCCTTTTCTTCACATATTGGTTGCTTTCCCTTTCAAATTTCTTCTCTCCTGTTAGCTTCATTATTCTCATTTAAAGAATCACCATCTAGGTCTGTCTCATCTATATTTGCCCCAACATTGCCACTGTTTATGTTTGCCTCAAAATTGACACTATCCCCCACATTTCTCTCTTCCCTCTCTACCTTATCACTAGTCCCAACATCTTCTATTTCACAAAAAATGTAGCAAAATTCTTTCTCCAAGTTAATCCCGCTACATTCTGTTCCACAAAAAATATCGAAAGTAAAAAGTTCATCTAATTCTATATCCAATTGATCTCTTCCTATATTATCACCTTGTCTGCTAACATTATTAAATGATTGACCAATGTCTACGTTGCTAATAATACTTGGCATATATAAAGAGAAATTCATAGCTAATATTTGGTTTATCAACAGGATGTTCAGAGTAGAAGTGAATTTCTTTAATTTTTCCAATGTAAAGTATAACAACTCTAAGTGCACTATCATTACTTAGACATAAATAAACCATCATCCAAAAACTTAACTGGTTCAAATATTCACATTTTACCTATACTTGGATATTTCAAATAATCCTTATGTCTTCAATATCCAAGAATGATAAATAATCCGAGTCAAAATACTATTTAACATATACATTCCCTCCCTCATTAATAAGTTTTCTATTTTTCTGCCATTACCAACACACAACAACTACATAACTTCACTATGTACTTGCAATATTAAATTATGACCATTATATTATTATAATCTATTAAATATATGTCATTGTCATATTAAAACAAACACTCACAAAACTAATATAAATGGGACCACACGCTATTTGTACGCCATAAACACAAAGACCCAAATCTTTTAATAGATTCGCTTTAACCCTATTATCTTCTCTATGACAAGAAAAGCCACACCCATACAACCATTATCTTATTAAAAGAGTATTATATATGCAAGTCAAGGTAACATTATATCAAAAAATGACATGCAAGGGTTTTTCTAACCAATGTTGCCGTTATGAGTTCACTTTTACCTAAAACAATGTACTGCTCCACTTGATAACAACTCTTAGCCAATCCACTTGATAACAACTCTTAGCCAATGTCCTTAATCACACACTCCTACAGTCTCGTCCAATTTGTTGAGAATGATGAACATGCTGACCGGAATTGCAATGGCAAATGATAGCTTAGATTTTTTAGAACATCAATTTAGGGATTTTTATTCTCTTTAGGGCTTGGTTTAATTGATTTAGTTA
Source organism: Manihot esculenta (assembly GCF_001659605.2). Classification (NCBI taxonomy): domain Eukaryota; kingdom Viridiplantae; phylum Streptophyta; class Magnoliopsida; order Malpighiales; family Euphorbiaceae; genus Manihot; species Manihot esculenta. Next base: position 10,001,927 of record NC_035170.2, read on the forward strand.
GATAAGCGAGAAAATGCTTCAGACTTTAATGGATATGGATCATTCTCCACCTTTTTATATAAACCATGTTAAATTTTTATTATATTAACACTAAATTGTCTTATTTAATAAGTTTGAGAGTTTGATATAACCCAAATTTTATTTAAGTACTTAACCAGACTTTTAGCATATCTTTAAAGAGTTTAAATGGGCCTTTTGTCAATAATTTAAGTGTTATAGAATCTTTTCAAAGTTTAAGTGTCATTCATTTTTTCAATAAAATTTATAAGGGTAAATATATATTTTAATTTTAGCTAAATGCATACTTACACACATTATTCTTATTTATTAAACATCTCAACTTTAATCGTGATTTAATAAGCACATGAACTTTTAAAAAAAAGTACTTTTAAATATAATTTTATCAAATCTATAGTTTTAAAGTTGTATTTAAAAGTAATTTTTTAAATTCATAATTTTAAAATTGTATTTAAAATTATATTTTTTTAAAATTTAAGTGTTTAAAATAATATTTTTTTAAAATTTAGATATTTAAAAATAATAGTTTTTAAAAATTAAATATTTATTAAGTTACAATTAAAATTAAAGAGTTTAATAGAAAAAAAATACTGAACTATAAATATACAAATATTCATTTTGTCTTTTAATTTTTTTATTCTCACTTTTTCATGATAAATAGATATTAACGCTGAAAAATATATAAAGGAAAAATAATTTCATTAAGATTTAAGATATATATAAATGATAATCAGAAGGACTAGTTAATTAAATTTATTAAATTATAGGGACTAAATACTAAATTTCTCTTTTAAATTTAGCGACCGAAATTTACCAAATACAAGCAAGTGCATAAACCCTTCCTCATGACATTATTCCATCGCCCATAAACCCTATTTCTTGTTAGCTCCAAGAGGAACACGCTGAAGCTATGAACGTCCATTGCCCCTCAAAAAATAGATGAAGAAGCTCATAGCAGCAGCTATCATTTCCCTCTCCAAAATGCTGGTTTCTCTGCGGAATCTCTTTCAAACGGGTTGCCGGCTCGCTTTCAGAGTACGCCCTCCTTTCTGTTCAAACCCTAGTTCTCACTTCCCTTCTATTTTTTCTTCACCATCGACAAGACCACATAGTTCCTTAATTTATTGTCCACTTGTCTTGTTGACTGGCTGCCTTTGCATGCTCAGATTCCCATTTGTCACCCAATCAAACCCCACTAATTTTATGGATTATCTAGACGAAGGATTCATCCGTAAAGCCATTCAACAAGATCAGTGGAATCATCCTGAAATCGTTAATTTCATTGATTCGTCTTTGGGCCCAATATGGGTGTCCAGGGTTTTGATGGAACTAAAACAAGATCCTGAATTAGCATTGAAATTCTTCAGATGGGTCAAAACCCGATTTGGGTTTTGCCTAACAACAGAGTCCTATTGTATATTGGTGCACATTTTGTTTTATGCTAGAATGTACTTTGAAGCTAATGGTGTTCTTAAGGAGTTGATTTTGTCCGGACGGATTTTGCCTGGTTTTGATGTTTTTGAAGTTTTGTGGTCAACCAGAAATGTCTGTCTTCATGGTTTTGGTGTTTTTGATGCTTTGTTTAGTGTTTTTATTGAGTTAGGTATGCTTGAGGAAGCTGGTCAATGTTTTTCAAGGATGACAAGGTTTAATGTCTTGCCAAAAACAAGGTCATGTAATGCCCTTTTACATAAGCTATCAATGACAGAGAAAGGAGATTTCACAAGGAAATTCTTTAGGGATATGGTTGGGGCTGGAATTACCCCATCAGTATTTACATATAATATCATGATAGGTTACATGTGCAAAATAGGGGATATGATAGCTGCTAGACGTTTATTTGGCCAAATGAAACAGAGGGGTTTGACACCAGACATTGTCACATATAATTCTCTTATTGATGGATATGGAAAGTTGGGGTTGTTGGATGAATCAGTTGGCCTATTTGAGGAAATGGAGGATGTGGGTTGTGAACCTGATGTGATAACCTACAATTCTTTGATTAATTGCTTTTGTAAATATGAACAAGTGCCTAGAGCTTTTGAGTTTTTTCTTGACATGAAAAATAATGGATTAAAACCTAACGTCATTACTTATAGTACATTAATCGATGCTTTATGCAAGGAGGGGATGTTGCAACTAGCAATTAAGTTTCTGGTGGACATGAGACGTGTTGGTCTTTTGCCTAATGAATTCACATATACATCTTTGATCGATGCAAACTGTAAAGCTGGTTATTTGAATGATGCACTGAAGCTGGCTAAGGAGATGTTGCAGGTGCATGTTGACTTTAACGTTGTTACCTACACAACTTTACTAGATGGCCTTTATGAGGAAGGAAGGATGAATGAAGCAGAGGAACTATTTAAAGCAATGATAAAAGATGGGGTAGCTCCAAATCTGAAAACTTATACCACCCTTATCCATGGGAATATTAAGATTAAGCAGTTCAAAAATGCCATGGAGTTTTTGAAAGAAATGCAGGGGAAAAATATCAAACCTGATTTATTACTGTATGGTACAATTATTTGGGGTCTTTGCAGTCAAAATAAGTTTGAAGAATGCAATCGTTTGATGGCTGAAATGACAGGTTGTGGTATTAAAGCAAACCCTGTCATATATACGATACTTATGGATGCTCATTTCAAGGCGGGGAAGACCATGGAGGCACTCGACCTTATGCAAGAAATGTCTGACACTGGCGTTGAGATTACAAATGTGACCTTTTGTGTATTAGTTGATGGATTGTGTAAAATGGGTTTGGTTCAAGAAGCAAATGATTACTTTTCTAGGATGCCAGAATTTGATTTGCAGCCAAATGTAGCTGTTTATACTGCACTGATCGATGGTTTGTGCAAAAATAATTGCATTGAAGTTGCAAAGAAGGTGTTTGATGAAATGCAGGGTAAAAATATGGTTCCGGATAAAATTGCATACACTGCTTTAATGCATGGAAATTTGAAACATGGAGAATTTCAAGAAGCTTTGAATATTAGGAGCAGGATGTTGGAATTAGGGATGGAGCTTGATCTGCTAGCCTACACTTCCCTGGTCTGGGGATTTTCACAAGGTGGCTTATTGCAACAAGCAAGAAATTTTCTTGCTGAGATGATTGGTAAAGGTATCGATCCTGATGAGATTCTCTGTATTTCTCTGTTGAGGAAGTATTATGAGCTTGGGAACATAGATGAAGCCGTAGAATTGCATGATGAATTGGTGAAGAAGGGCCTAATAAAGGGCAGTATTAATTCTCTGGTTCCTAGTGTACAACCATAAGACGGTATCATTTACATGATTAACAAGCATAAGAAGCCATGGAATAAATATGTTTACATGGGTACTTTTGATTCCAAGACTATGAAGGCATAGTGTTTGATACTGATACAATCATACTCCTTTTTGCTTGACGAACTCTTTGTGGATGCAAAAATCTGCTATCTGGATGGGTTCTCAATTTTTAAGTATTTCCAGTGCCGGGAGATGACTGTGAAGAAAGTTTGCACTGTGTTTGCTTGGTTCATCTCTTCCAAAAGCACACTTAGAGGTGCGTATTCCAATTTAAAACTGAGAAGCATGGCAGAAATCTATTTTATAACTATGAGAAATATAATTAACCTTGAAAACTGAGTAGAAATGGTTAGAATTGAAGCAAAGAGTCTCAATCCCCCTCTTTGCATATCTTGGGTTTCACATGGGCTAACCACTGTGAATTATTTAAGGAAGTTGTCTGGTCTGTTTAGTTGGTGGCTTATGTCTTTAATGTGATACTGCAAATGCTACAATCAAGTATTTCAAGGTTCTTTTGAATTACTGCTACAAATTGTTGGAATCACTAATGGGCCTTTATTTTTATTTTTTTTTCTTTTTATAAATATACCATGCAGCAAGTTGTAAAAATTACATAAATTTGTACTTGGCTAAATGCATAAATTACCCAATCACCTTTTCACTAAAAGTCAGTTTTCTTCAACTTTATCTTTATCCTATTGCCTCTTCAACTTTCAAATTTTGGGATAATATAATCCCTGGGTGTAAAGTTCGATGTCAGTCGCTCCCATTTTACAAAGATTAAGTTATTTGACAATTAAAAGCTGAAGGAGGTGATATGCATTCACTTTCAAGTTGGAAGGGTGTAGTTATTAATAATTTGAAAGTGGAAGGGGTGGATAAGATAAATACAAAGCTGAGATGGTAAAATAATTTTTTGTGAAAAGGTGAGAAGTCAAATTATGCATTCAGTCTTTATACTTCAATGATAGAAGTAGAAGTGGTAATTTGATCAAGATGATTTCAGACTGTGTGGTTTAGGTCAATTCAGATGGTTTTCTTGTGTGCATTCTGGTCTAGGTTACTCAGGTTTCAATATCCTATGGGTCAGCAAGCATGATAACTTTTAGGACACCATTGTGGGTTGTCAGTTCACTTTTGTTGTTTTTCAATTTGTGTGCATTTTTTAATTGTGCAAAAATTTTCAATTAAAAAATAAATTGTTTTTTCATTGAGGTCATATTTGGTGGCTTGGGTTAGCCTAAAATTTGTGTTTAGTATGTTCAAGCAAGTTTGGACCGTATTTGCAGATTACATGGAAAATTGTTACATCTACATAGAATTAATTTAGTCATCCCTCTGTTTAAGAATCTATTTGCCTCTGGTTTGAGGATCCTTGGCCTAGTAAATAGTTGCATTTGCATGATGATATAAGTACTACACAAACTAAAATGAAGCACCAAACTAGGAAAGCACGTGTACTTCATGTTTGGTTTGAGTCTTTGAGGGGCTTTTCATTCAAATTTACACCATCAATATTTGTATGTCAGGACACATATAATAGGCGTCCTAATTGTGAGATTGGTATCAAAATTACATGACAACAGGACATTTTGTTGCTATGGTAAGGATACTTTTGGATTTGCTTTTTCGTTTCTTTTCTTTTTTTAATTTGAACAATTTGGGAGTTCTAAATTTCAATATCTATCCATTTAGTAGGCAATCTGAAGACTCCTCTGACCATTTTTAGTTGGTAGTCTATTTGCCAATGTCAAATAGTTGGGGAGCAGGTGATGCGGCAATGATTCTCAGGTAAAGCACCAGTTATTTCCATTAAATCCTTCGTGTCATCCCCCTTCACCCCTCTCCTTTAAAAAAGTGCACCGTAAAGAGAGGTGAAAATCCGTTATTTATTTATTTCGTATATTGGAATGCTTTATATCTGGTTAATTTGACTTGTTATATATATTTTTAAATGGTCTTTATATCATTAGGTAGGACAGGGGTTCCAAATGATTCATCTTGCAGGCTGAAGGCTTCGAGCCACCCAAGGGAGAACAAATACTTAACCCACTACAGCCTTTACATTTATTGCTGAGCAGCTGCTTCATCTATTCTAAATACCTTGCAGTTGCAGTGCTGTTATGAAGGGATTGAAAATGCAGTTTTGTTGGAGAGGTGATGTAAATAAGTTGACTCTTGAGTGTAATAGCCCGAGGTTGTAGCGATTTCTGGAGACATCGTGATCATGAGGTTGATAATATATATTTGTCCAGAATTTGCAGAATTCATGGTCTGTGGACAGCTCTTACGACAAGTAGGCTATTTATTTGATGGGAAAGTCCAAATAAGCCCCTATATTTTTCTAAGGACACTTTTTTTTTTTTTTTTTCTCAAATGAATCCATAACTTTTCATTTAATGGTTTATTGGTTTAAGTGTTGAATACAAATAATATCCTTAGAAACAAATACAATTCAAAGCCCATATTATAAACACAAATTGATGCTCTTTTTTTTTCTTCATCCATTTGGTTAGCGAAGGAACCAACTGATCATTGATGTGTCGACAACAACCATTCAAGAAACACCAAGGTCACACCATCAGTCACAATAGCTCTTCTGATGATGTTCAAGGCAGAGAATCCAAGGTAACCGGCTGTTGTTCGAGAATGCGAGTGTTTATCTCTGGATTGTGAAATGTTGTGAGAAGAAGATGAAAAAGAGGAGAAAAAGGAAATTATTTGAAGTTTCTATTTTAAAAGGGCTAGGATTGCGAAAAATCAATAGAAGAAGAAGAAACGAAAGTGAAAGGAGAGAGAAGGGCGGTAAGATCAGTAAAAGCCTGTTGCGCAGCAAGCTTTGGAATTATAAAAAAACAAATTAATAAATTAGATATATTATTATAATATGATTAAATATATTTATAATATATATAATAACATATATTTTTATTATAATATTAAATACAAAATATATTTAATATTATATTATAAAAAATAAAGAATATGTAAAAGAAATGACAACTATTCAGTGCTATAAAATTAATTTATAAAAATAATAAGATATATTTTTACAATAAAATATATTATGTAAAATAAATAAAAAAAAGTATAAATAATATTATCTCTGTGATTATCTCTTTTATGAGAGTGAATTTCATTTAAATATTGATAGAAAAAGTGTTGGGTATTGCAGTATAATTTTATTTAAGTGAAAAATAAATTATTTTTTATTAAAATAAAAAATATATAAATAAATAAATAAATTATTGATTTAATAGAATTTTATTAAAAAAATATAATAATTATTTATCAATAAATATGTTACTGATACTAGTGATAAAAAATTAATATATAAAAAATATAGGATTGAGATATTGGAGGTGGAATAGTTTACAGCAGTGATTTTAATGGATGAAAAGTTTAAGAAAATAAGTGGTGGCAATAAAAGTGAAGCTTTTGTTGCTAATTCAAATCGTTGTAGAAGCAATTTACGGCAAAATAATTTAAAAAGTAGGTCAACCTCGAGATCACGAGTAAACCTTGCAAATAAAGAATGTTTTTATTATCATGAGATGGTTCACATTCAGTACACATGTAAAAAGATGAAATAAAATCTTGTAAAGTAAACAATTTAAGAAGAGTTATGGAAAAGTGATAGCGGTCGTCAAAACTGTAAAAAATAAACCTATTAACAATCAACAAAAATAACTTATAGATAGTGGCAATATGGTCGAACCACATAGATTTGACACTAAGAATTCTTCTAACTATGACTTAGGCAAATAAATAATAAAAGTAAAAAAATAAGGGGGGTTTGTTTTTTATGATAGTGAACTGAAATTAAAACTAAGTAGTAGAATTAAAAAAGATGAGTAAATCAATGGTAAAAGGAATCTAGTTGAAGTATGGATCTATTTCAGTTTTTAGAATTGATAATTGATTCTTTGATACTCCTATTTATTTCAATAAATTAGTTTAGGATGTGGAAGACACTTCTCAAACCAAATTCCTCCTTAGTTTTAGTTCGATTAGGAAACGTTCGCTAATCAAACACTAATTAACAAGTTGCCAAGGAGGGATTTTTTTACTTTTCAACTGTTAACTACATTAAGACTTAAAAAAACCTAATTCTAACCTTGTCAACAGCGTTGTCAAGTTTAGATTATGCAACCAATTGTGTTTGTGTTTAAATAATTTAAGCAATTACGGACCCAAATTATTCAAACTAACAATATATTACTCATGCAATTAAAAGTAACATGTTTTAATTGATTCTAAAAGTAGGGCAATAATAACACGAAGATCAAGTTGCATAAATATTGAAAAATAGAAGTTTAACAATGGAGTTTTAAATCTCCCAATTCATCATAAACTAAAATTTCTCCAACTTCAACTAGATAAAAAAATGTTTAGCCACTCATGGTGGATAAAGAACACAAAAAGAAAGAAGAAAAATAGAGAGAAGTTGCTGCCGAAAATCTGAAGTTATTGTGATGCCCCCTTGCTGGTTGGTTGTTGTCCCTTTTTATAGATGAGGAGTCCTAATCTTTCTTGAATTTGAAATCCTATTTTGACTTGGTCTCTTGATGGTCTTTTAATTCCTCCTTTGCCTTTGTATTTTATCATGAATAAAACTCCTTTGGTGAATGAATTTCTTTGGTGTGGCTCTTGGAGTTGTCATAAGATTGGTCTTGTGGTGTTTGAAGTAGGATAGGACTCTAATACTTTTGGAATTTTGAATTTCCTTCTTTTTCCGCGCTGCTGGATTTTGCTGGCGTCAGTTCGATTTGGGCAATTGATTTGGGCAAATCATTTGCCTAAATCGTTTCTGTGAGTCACTTTCAAGTTTCTGCTTCAACTTTCTGCAGGTGATTTGGCCAAATCACTTCGGCCAAATCGATTTTTCAGCTTTTTCTATAAATTTTCTCCAAGTTTTCATTTTCTTCCTTTTCTGCAAAAATATCATAAAAACATAAATTAAACTAGAAAAATACATATTTAAACAGTAATAATGTTAATAAAAATGTGGTTAAATTATGCTTAATAAAAAAGAAATGACTATTGTAGTTGTAATTGAGGACGATGAATATGATGTAATGAATGTGGATAATGATGAAAAAAAGGCAAAAGGTCCATTACAAGTTGAATGGATAATGTATTCTACTTGCTCTTTCCATATTTATCAAAGAAGGAATAGTTCGATGCAATTGAGAAAAAGAAACGAAATCAAATAAAGGTAGCAGATGCGAGTAAGATAAAAGTAGAAGGTATTGGTAGGGTAAAAATTAAATTGCATAATAAACGTGTTAAAGTATTTGATAAATTAAGATACATTTCTAAGTTTAAGAGGAATTTAATTTCTTTGAGTGAGTTTGATTCTTTAGGTTATGAATTTTCTATTCAATGTGGAGTCATAAGAGTTAGTTGAGGTATTCTTGTGATTATAATTAAAAGTCGTGAGTCTTAGGAGAAAGAATCTCTACGCATTAGAAGAAAGCATTTTAATCGGAGGATTGCGAGTTGAAATAAGAAATAACATCAACAATCAAGAGCATAAAGTGGTACCCAAGAAAAAAAATTGATTTTTACAAAAATTATGAAGTCTAATTCTATTTGACTTGGAGGCGGAGATTATTAAAGTTTTAATTCAAATAGAGTTAGTAGTTTAAAATAAATAGGAAGCCTATTATTCTTAAATTTTTTGTTTAGGAATTTTTAAGTAGAATTATTGTTAGAAAGAAATTATAGTTAATGAATTCAATTTAAACTCTTATTCAACTAGTGGTCAATTATAAAATGAGAAGAATCTATTGAATGAGAGTATCATGTAGTAAGACCAAATTCTAAGTGGCTGAATACTGTGAGTAATTTTTTCGAGAAGAAAAATAACTAGTGATTATAAATTAATTTTTTTCTCTGTTAGTAGATTTATTGTAGAGTAGACTTACGATTAACTATGTTAAAGTTTTGTCTTCTTATTATTTATGGGTGATTATTATAACAATTATATATTAATACAACTTATACAATTACCTAAATCTAATGCAATCCTAGCATGGCATGTACACGAATTCTATAGCATAATAATACATCAAAATTCACATGAGAAGTTAATTTGGAGCCACTCATTCACCCATGCATGCACTGTATATATATTGGAAATCAAATTGTTAATAACCAATTGACATATAGTGAATTAGTTAGTTTATGCATTTGAAGGATTAAAAATTTGCCAAAACTTACGATTACAAAACCATTTGAAGCTCTTTACTGATGCACAAATTTATAAAACTTTATTTATATTTCTTTTCTTACATCTAAAAAATTTTTGAAAAACCAATTCATCTTTTGTATATCATGTTTAGCATAAAATTCATCATGTAAAAGAGATACTTTTGAAAAAAATACGCTAGAGAACCCTTTGACACACCATGGATACTTTTAAGTTGGAGCTTTGGAGAGGTGGAGGAAGGAAGTGAGAAGCTCTAAGCTATTTTCTTTTCTTTTACAAAATCTTGTTGTTGGCCAGTGAGATGATAATTCCACCATCCTTTAAGCTATTTTGAGACTTCTGTAATTAATAGTTCAACAATAACTCTGTTTGGAGTTCCTATTTGGATTTTGTAGGCATGGCTGATGATCATCTATTGGAGAAGGTTCAAGAAGTTGTACTTAGACATACCATCTATACTCTATTCATAGACAATTAAAGGCTTGAAATTTGGATGGCGTAAGTATTTAAAATATGTGCCTTAGAATTATATACTATAGTATTGATTTGACATATTCTTATATCCCTAAGCATAAATAATAAATAATTTAATTAACTAAAGGTTATTTAAATAATTAAATATATCTTTTTCTATTAGCTTTTGGTAGTCATTTCATTCTCAAGGAGTTGAAAATATGATGACAGAATATACTTGTACAAAATGCTATAAAATATTTACAGTCGTAGGATGTCTCATTGGAATTGATTTATCCAGAGTAGATTATCACCTCTATTTGTCTCTATTGATTAATATAGTGATATTAATGATAGTAGAGTAGTGAGTATTATGCTATAGAATATGTGACGTCTAAGTAAATATGTGAATGTTCATGGTGATAAGTGAACTAAACTAGTGGCGTTAGATAAAGAACACATGGGGTTTACTCTTATCAATGTTTGTTCATCTAGATCATAATAGTGCATATAGTTTGTAAATCTAAGACTAAACTTGCCTCATGTGCATATGGTTTGTGTTTGATATTGTTTATATACTTGTATAATGTATGGGTATATAGCTAGTATTGGCTCAAGTTAGTTATACATAAAGGTAAGAGGTTGGTCAAAGTGGAATTCATTACATGAGGTAAATAGGTAGAGTCTTATAACCGAGTTAATTATTCTTGATAATATATCATTGACGAGGCACTATAACTTAATTAGAAATGGTTTTTAATATAAATTTTGCTAATTAAGACATGGAATTAAGCAATGATCATATTATTAAGTATTGGAATCTAACATTTACTATGACCCTAACTTGGATTGGGATTTTATAACAAAAGGATTCTAGTGCATGAAAAATTTATGATCACGATTCACGGATTGAATGGAATAATACATTCATTATTAATTGGATAACATAGCACATTGTGATAGACATTAAAAATAGTTTGTGGAAACAGAGAATGCATAAGATGTCGTTCGAGGTATATGAAAAGAATGTTTCCATTCACATTGCCAATTAACTATAAACCTTAGAAGTCACACACATAAGAACTAATATTGGAAAGATTAACTAATTAATTAAATGTGTTAATTTATTATATTAATTAATGAATTTAGTTAGTAACGTAAGTTATAAGGCCCTAACATGACTTGAACTAAATTTAACTATAGTGGATTAAGATTAAATTAATCGGAGATAATGAATTCATGTGTGACATGAATCTTAAATAAAAAAATAAATTTAAACGATACATTCTATCCATGTCGGATATGGATTTTAAAAAAGAAGAGAAGTTCATATGATGAAGTAAAGCCATGTAGGACATGCGATTAGAAGAAGGTTAAAAATATTTTATTAGATAATATTTAATATAAGCTTGATTTAATGTGATATGAACTTTAAATTATTTTGATGGAATTAAGAGATTAAATTTTATTTTTTTTAATAGGGCCTAAGCCTAAATGTTGGTCTAGCTCAAATATAATTAATATGATTAATTGATAATAGAATAATTAATTAAATTGATATGATTAATTTAGATTTAATAATAAAAATTATTTTTAAGACTATAAATTAATATATAGGCCAAACTTTCATTATATATCATCTTGAGTTAATAATTAAATTTCATATTGGATCCAAGATCAAATGTTGATCAAACTCAATAATTCAATAAGAGTGATTAATGAATTTGATTAATTAAATTAATACAAATTAATTTAATTAATTACATTTATAAGATTGATTAATTAAATTAATAAAGATTAATTTAATTAATTATAATTAAGTGATTAATTAATTAGTTAATTAATTAATCAATTTAATTAATAAAAATTAATTTACTTAATTAAATTAAAAAAATTAATATATGTATACGATACATGAAAAATTCACTCTAAATTAAAATAATATTACATATGAATTAAGGGTTATTTAAAAATAATTTAGGGGTTAGAGAATTAAATCCCTAACCACTTTTTATCTACCCCAACTCTATGTAAATAGAGATAGGGGTGAGCAGTATTCGGTTCAAATCGAAAAAACCGATCGAACCGAATCGATTTAAAATTTTAGTTTGGTTTTTTATACATTTTGGTTCAATTTGGTTTTTAATTTTAGAAATTTCAGTTATTTCGGTTCGGTTCGGTTTTGATCAGAAAAAAAATCGAAAAAATCAAACCGAATCGATTAGTGATAATAATATGTTTTTTCAATAATATAGAGAAATTAAATCATATTAAGATTAAAATATTTTAATTAAATTTTAAAATATTAAAAATAAAGTGTAAAAAATAAAAAAATTATTAAAAATCAGAACCGATCAAACCGAATCGAATCAGACCGATTCGGTTCGATTCGGTTTTTAACCAAAATCAGTTCGGTTCGGTTTTTATAAACACTGAAATTTTGATTTTTCGATTTATTCGGTTCGGTTCGATTTTAAACCGAACCGACCGAATGCTTACCCCTAAATAGAGATTGGTAAGTTTCATTTGCTCTCTCCCTAAAAACTGAGAGCTCTCTCTCATCTTCCTCCTCATTTTTCTTATTCTTTCTTGAGAGAAAGATACTTAGCTTTATTATTGTGTTTTAATTATTAATTCTATGACTCATCTCACCTAGCATGTAAAGAAAACTTCAATTTCTATTTTTAGGATTTAAAAAAAATTTAGAGACGAAAAATTTACATATCATGATCTTTTTAGCAGTTAATTTTTAATAGTTGATTTTTATAAAAATATAACAAATTAACACTTATGCGCGTGCATGACTTATACACGCACTTATACATGAAATTTCAGAAGTTAAATGATTACATCTTATAAAGTTTATGTGTTGAATAATTTTATTTTGTAAATTTTTTTATCAGAATATACATTCTGCTGTTAAATTTTTTATTAAAAACTAATAAATTTGCCACATTATCTACCACATCATTACCACATCAGCGAAGTTTTGATACAATTTGTTATAATTTAAAACATCAAAATTTAATTGAAAATTTTTTAAAGTTTAGAAATAATTATAAATTTTTTTAAAGGTTAAAGGTGTTTATTATTTCTTTTAAAATTAAAATCGGCAATATTAAAAAATAATTTTTGGTATTATTATAAATTTTTAAATTTTATCAAATAATTTAATATATTAAATTTATTTTAATTTAATTCTGAATTAAGCCACAATAATTATTATTGTAATTTAAAAAAATACATAATTAATAATATAATTGAAAGTAAAAAAATTATTTTAAAAAATATATTAAAAAAATAATTATAACTATTTTATTATTTTATATTTTAAAAAATAAATGATGTGAAGTATAATTTTCAATCAATTTTATATTTCACGTTCTAAACAATTCATTACATTCACTCTCTTTTTTAATACACGAATTCGAGTGTTGAAATAGTTGTGTTGGACACCTACCATCCCTCGCATTTTCATTTTTCAGGTCTAACCAATCACAAAATAATTCTATTTTTCAGTCACTTTATACATTATAAAATATAATTAATATATATCATACATTTCTTTTAAACTATGGTGATAATTAGTATGAATTTAAAAAAATTAGGATATAGATTAAATTAAAATAATTGAGATACTAAATCATTGATAAAATTAAAAAATTTATAATAATAATAATATAACTTATTTTTTAATATTATAAATTTTCATTTTAGAGGAAATAATAAAAAATCTCTAATTTTTTAAAAAATTTTTCAATTCCATTCTAAACTTTAAAAATTTACTAATTAAATTTTAATTTTTTAAATTAGTAACCAATTGTATTCTAAATTTCATTAACGTGGCAGAGTGACACAGTAATAACGTATTAAATAACGTGTCAATATTATTAATTTTTAATGAAAAATTTAAGGTTAAAATGTAATTAAAATAGGTATAAAAATATAAAAGTGTAGAATTTAATTGGTAAAATATAAAAAAATAAGATGTAATTGTAAAAAATAGAAAAAAAATGAGATTTTTTTTATCATTTAACTCTGTATAGAATCCTCGCTTTCTTTTTATATAGAAAATTATACGGAAAGGCAAAATTTAAAAGTATAAATTCCGTCTTTTGTGTTATAAAGAAACTAAATTTTTTAGAACGATATAAATAAAGAAAAAAAATTAAGTAATTAATGCATGCCCATTATCCCATTCTTTTTATCTTATTTGTTTAGGATTTTTTTTTTTTTTTTTGTAATTTTAATTTCTAGACAATGACAAAAGATTCTCATTGCATTTCTTAAAATTCTTCCACTCTTATACTATTGAAATCTTAATTTTGACCAGAAAAATGAAAATAATAAAAAAAAGAAATTACTACTAGTAAATCTGGTTTAAAAAATTAATAAATTACATAATTTCTAAAGAATATTAGTAGTGATGGATCCAACAAAGCAAGTTAATGCTAGCTAGCAATCATGAGGGAAATTTTCTTAGGCTCATGCCTATTATGGTACATGTTTTATAAGCTTTAGTATATGTAGAATCCTTCATCTTACTAAAAGATTTGCTTCTTTTACAAAATATATATATATATATATATTATTTTTTTATCATTTTGCTTTTGTATGAAACGCAGAAAATAACTTATATTTAAAAAATATTTTTTATAAAAAATATTTTATGTGAAAAATGCTTTTTGTAGAAAATATTTTTTAATGAATTAACTTTTTTTAATTTTAATTTAAAAAATAAAATTTATTAATAAATTTATATACATAGGCCTTAATAAATATTTCAATGTACGGAAAATAACTTTTTCATGTGAAAAATATTTTTTGTGAAATAAACGAAACCTCAAACGTTAATATTAGTTAATGAAAAATATTTTTTAATTAAAAAAATATATCATTTTAATAAAAAATAAAAAAATACTTCAATTTCTATATTTTGAAAAATTTATAAAGAATTCTATATATAAATTTATTAATATATTTTATTTTTAAATTAAAAATTAAACTATAAAAAATAAGTAATTTTATAGAAAAATATTTTTTATGGAAAAATTTTTTTAAAAAATAAAAATATTTTTTACTAAAAGTTATTTTTTCAAAACAAACAGGAAAATTAAAGGTTTAAGAATTTTTTTTTTCATATTTATAAAATCCCTCCTTTTCATCTTAAAAAAAAAACTATTTGTTTTTTTTTGGTATAATGAATAAAAAAATAAAGTTAAGTTGTCAATACATGCTCGTGAAATTATTCTTTTTATCTTATCTATTTAGAATTTTCTTTTTTTATCCTTTTCATATGAATGTTTAGACAATTAGATAACATTCTCATCCAATCTCATAAAATTTTTTGATTCATGAAGTGAAAAAAAAATGAAATGAAAATTTTCCTCTAATTCCCATTAATTCCTATTAAAAATAAGCTAATAAAGGGTGATGAATAAATAAAGTTAATGTAATAATCATAAAGAAAATTTTACTTTTTTTTTTTCAAAAGAAAATTTTATTTGGTTCATTCATACACTGCTTCTTGTATTATAAATTTTAGTATATATAGAATTTTCACAACTTATTTATTTAAATTGTGAAAGTTCAAGTCTAAAGGGAAATTCAGAATTCCTCTTTTTTATCATAAAAAATTTTAGAATATAATGAATAAGAAAAATAGAGTGTAAATAAATGAAACTGTTTGTAAGTTATCCGAAGTTTAACTCGATAAAAATTTGAGCGATCTCGTCTTGATTTCTAAACAATATAAATTCGAACTTAATTTTTAAACTGGTTTAGTGAACAATCTAAACTTGAACTTCACAATATTGACTCGTTTTCGAGTTCATGATTAGGCTTGCAAATAGGCTATAAACCGTCTCATTAAATAGATTAAAATTAATATCACGAGAAAACTAAACTCAAATCTTATATAAATTTTCATAAATCAAATTTAACTTTTCTAAAATTCAACTCTATATAATTTAATTAAACTCTTAGAGTTTATATATATTTTGAATCGTTAAGATTTAAGAACGCATTCTTTATAGGTTTGTAAGTTAATTTATATATATATTTATTTAACTAAAATTATTTAATCTTAAACTAAAATTCATTATACTAATAAATTGTAGAGACTAAATTCAATAAAAATTCAATTCGTCTAAACTTATTTGCTAAATGAATTAACTTTAAATTTATTAATACTCTATCTAAATTAAAAATAAGTAAAATTCGAGTTCGGCACGAACTCAAAATTTTTTTACTGAATCAAACTTGACATTTTTAAAGTTCGGCTTAACTCGGCTAGTTTACACACCTAAAGAAAAACTAAAAAAATCACTCTATCTTAATCTTTTAGGGGTTTTCCATATATATATATATATATATATATATATATGAATGTCTAGATAATGACAAATATCTTCATCCCATTTCAAATTAAAGATTAAATTTGAGAATAAAAATGAATAAATAAAAGTAAATTATTCCATTAAATCTGATTAAAAAGGAAGGTGAAATACACAATTTTCAAACAAGGAATAATAGTTATGATACTTCCTATTATATAAATATAAACATACGTAGAATCCTTGAATAATTTAAATAGTAAAATTGAGGATGAAAGGGTTAGCAAATTTCAAAACTTTTGCAATGACTAGTGAAAATCTTCAAGTTAAAAACAATGGTTGGATGTTTTTCTTAATTGCTTTCACCACGTTGAGCTGTGGACTTGTAGATGGAGGAAGGATCTTGAATTCAACAATGAGAAAGGATGAGAAGCAAATCACGATCAAGGTTTGTGTTGTCATTGACCAACTATCACTAAATACAAATGAATTCTTTTTTTCTTTCATTGAATTTGAATATTAATTTCTAGCAAAAAATTAGGATTCTATTTTGAATTTTCTTCTTTGCAGGGTGATAATGATATAATTGACTGTGTTGATATATATAAACAACCAGCTTTTAGTCATCCACTTCTTAAGAATCACACTATACAGGTTATTTTTCGATCTCTTTTTCTTTTTTTTCTATATATCGAATATATAATTATTTTCACATACGTAGAATTGATGATTTTCTCTTTTGATTAATAATAATTTTGCTTCAAATACCATTTGACTGAATTGAAATATTTATAAGAGAGAATTATACTTATTTTTTGTTTGAGAAAAGTCGAAGAATTATAAAAATATAAAAATCTTGAGTTTGAAAAAGAATAAAATTTTCTAAAATAGGATTTTTAGAGATTTTTGAGAATTAACCATTAAAAACCTCTAATTTCAACCCATAAAATTAGTGAGTTAACACGATTTTCTCTTGAAAATCTCTAAAAACCTTCTCTTCTTCCCAAACAATAAAAAACTATTAAGATTTAAAAATCATAAAAAATTGTATTTTATAAAATTATATTTTAAAAATTTTTTATTTACTCTATCTCTTTTCAAACAAAGTGGTAGTTTAGAGTAAGTTAAAAATAAGTGCTTTTATTTGAGAGAATATGTGAATTTTTAAATAAAATTTTTAAAAAATTTCAAAAATCTTAAAATTTCAACTTATCAAGTTGGATTTGATAGGTCAAACTATGAAAAATATTGCTTTAAAAAAAATTTACTTATTTGATCTCCTTTTGTAGATGAAGCCTAGTTCATATCCTAAAGGATTCAAAGAAGGAAGCAACACTGATCTTTTACTAGAATGGAATAAGAAAGGACGTTGTCCTGAAGGAACAATCCCAATCATAAGAACACAACACAAAGTTAGTCCAAAGAGGAGACAACACAATAGTAACATTCTTGGCTTTGATGTTAATACTAGCCAGTTAGAGGTATCACTAATTTTAATTATCTGTATTTATTTTATTTTATTTTACATGAAAAAAAATTAAATTTTGATTATTAAGTATTATATAAATTAGTATGCTCAAGTTTCTACGGATTTGGGCACCTATTTTGGAGCATTTGCAAAATTTTTGGTATGGAATCCAAAAACAGTTGCTAAAGAATTTAGTTCAGCTCAAATGTGGGTTGTAGCAGGAGATGGCCCAAATCTGAATAGCCTTGAAGCTGGATGGCAAGTAAGTTCTATCCCTAATTTTACAATTTAATTTTCTTCAATTTTTTCCCTTTTATAAAAATATATAATTTTTTTTTGGAAAGATTAATGGATGATTGACAAATTAAATTATGTTTTCAGGTTCATTTTGGTGAAAAATTTACAAGGCTGTTTATTTCTTGGACGGTAATTTGTTAACAATATTAATTTTTCCAAAAACTTCAACTTAAGATTTCCAAAATTCAAATTGTGGGTTTAAATAATTGAAATATTAAACATTGGTATTAAATTTCTAAATATATTTTTAGTATTTTACTTTTTTTCATGTGGTGTTTTAGAGAGACAATTACAAAGAAACAGGTTGCTACAATCTTGAATGTCCTGATTTTGTACAAATCAACAACAACATCGCCTTGGGTTCTGCGCTATTACCCGTTTCAGTCTATGATGGCAATCAATATGAGATAGAAATAACTATTTTCAAGGTAATTGTCTCTGTTTCTGGTTGTTTTTATTTTTTTTAATAATATAAAAAATGTTTAATATATTTCAGGATATGCAAAACGGAAACTGGTGGCTGGTAGTGCAAGGTCAAAAACTAGGATATTGGCCTGCCTCCATCTTAACAACTCTAGCTAACCAAGCGAACGTTATACGATGGGGAGGAAAAGTCTACAACACAGAAACAGATGGTGAACATACATTTACTCAAATGGGAACTGGGCATTTTTCTTATGAAGGCTATGGTAAAGCTGGCCTGATCCATAATCTGAAATATGTCGACAATTCGGGTGCGCTAACAGATCCTAATAAGGTTATACCTTTTGCATCAAGGCCTTCTTGCTATGATGTTCAATTAGGAGAAACTGGAAAGGATGATCATGGAACTCACTTTTATTATGGGGGTCCTGGATATTCTGAAATTTGTATGAAATAAGATTATGGTGCAACTTATTCTGAACTTTGCTAATGCTAATGTTATTTGTATGAAATAAGATGATCATAACACAAATATATATTAATTAATGATATAAAAGATAAATTTGTTAAGCACCTATTTAAGATGAGTAAGAAATATAACTTAAAAAAATATAAAAAAATATTTTATAATTTTATTGATTTTTTATTTTAAGGTATGTGGTTTAATTCATGATATGTGATTCAATTTGGTATTTAAACAGTATTCAATTTGATATTTAAATTTAAAATTATTAGGAATTTTTTTTTAAATTTTCTAGAGGATTTTTAAATTTTATTATATATAATTTTAAAAATTTATTTTAAATTATCTAAAGATCATGAGGTAAGTGTTAAATTATTTTATGTTGTAAAAGTTTTTACATATCTTTTTAAACTTATTTATAGTCATTAGAGTAAAAAGACTAAAAACAAGATTTTGAGTTGGATGAATATCACATCGAATTGATCAGATCCAATCGATTGAGTGAACCGGCACACCCTTCTCCTTCTTGAATGCGACACTCCTCTCCATTCTTTCGTTTCTTTTTTTTTTCTTTTTTTTTTCCCTCTCCTCTAACCATTGCCTCTCACTTGTGTTTCCCCACCTTGAGCGACCATCCCAAGCTTCTTCTTTAGTGCCATCAACCTCTAGATCCCTAGAAAGTCAAGATAGAATGCAATAAGATGTAATTTTAGTTTTTATTTGATTTCTGCCTCTTTAGCCACCATTTTAGGTGAGGTTGGACTTTTTAGATTTCTTGCCTTACAAACTTTGCATAGATATCGAGCTTGTCATTTGTCGTTCTCTAGTTTGTACGAATCAAATTGAAAGTTTATGGTCTTTTTTCCTTTTAAGTGAAATTTTTTTCAAAATAGACATCCTATAAAAAGGTTTAAAATTACCAACATGTAATACTCATTGAGAGTTTCATGCGGATACCCATTTTATAATTTTTGATACTAAAAAATTTTGAAGGCCCATAAACTTGGAGGTCAATTTTTGGACCCTTAATTTTTTTTTTATAAAATAAAAATATATATTTACTCGTGATATTATAGACTTCATGTAAATACCATCATTTTGAAAAATTCTACCTACATTCGAGACTGCAATCTTAGTCTAGACATCTAGGACTGACCTCTAAACGAAAAGGAATCAATATTATAGTCACTTTCAGCATTTTCAGATGCTCTCTGTATGCATTCTAGGTGTTAGAATTGATATTAGTAAGTGAAACTCAAAATGGTTATTTTTCTATAATATAAATATTTAGCATGATTTAATTTAAAATTAATTGTTATAGTAAGATTTTATAATTAAGGAATCTATGGAATATTTGTGAAATTTTTAGGATTTGATACTTTTAAAACTAAAAAGTTTAGGTGCATGAACTAAAATTTATAGTTGTAGTCGTTAAATGGTTCATGTAGACCCATACTAAGTAATATATATTTGTGTTATGGGTCTGAGACAATTGAGATTGTTGAGATAAGAATTATATCTTTTTGCATGGAGGTTAGGCTCCAAGTATGTAGAAACTTTATTGAAATTTCAACACAAATTTAGGATATCTTTACCTCTTTAATTTTTTATTGATGGTCTTTCTTTTATAATCCTATGGTATTTTTATAGCTAACCCCTATCAATCATCTTCTTGCTGGAAGGATCACTAGATGACAAGTCACAATGTTTAATGATTTAGATATTAATTATCATTATAATTTCAATATTATTTGTATTTACTTGCCATATTCTTGCATCATTTATATTTTATGTGCTTAGTTATTATATTAGGAGTATCAGTTACTTGTATAACTTATTATCTCGCTGATTCCCATGGATTTGGATATGGATCGGCTGGCTAGATATGATGCTATATTTTGTTGGCTTTCACATAATAGAATAAGAGGACATATTGGATTAAGAGATCTAAGATATGGGGTCAACTCCCTATATATATTATGGATGGTTATATAAGTAGTTCTAATTTATCCTCTCGTATGAGGTTTGGATGATTATTTGATTTGTATATTTTCATTAGTAAATATAGCACTAGTAATAGGTAATTATAAAAATTATGATTATAATTAATACCTTAGTCTCTTAGTTGAATACTCACCCCTGTTCAAATACTTTATTTTTTTCTAAATGATAGGTAGACTTTTTTTAACACTTGACCTGCTGTAATACCCGGCTAGACTCTGGTATCAGAATTCCTACCGTCCGGTGGAATCTCGGATGTCGGAGACCTCTAGAAGGGTAAAACCATGTTTTCATGAAATGTTTTAATGTTTTTGATGATTTTAAGTAAAGAGGAAATGAGTTTTTGAATAAAAACACCCTTGGAGGAAACTCAGGTTCGGCCGCCGAACATGCATGCTTTTCGGGTGAGCCTTAGGCCCCCGAAGGCATAAGTGAGGGAGGCCCAGGTTCGGCCGCCGAACCTCAAGTTCGGCCGCCGAACCTCAAGTTCGGCCGCCGAACATGGCATGCATGCGGGGGCACGTTCGGCTCCCGAATGTGGCCTGGCCAGCCACTATAAAAGAGCCCCTTAGCTGAAATGGGCGAGCTTTCTCCCCATTTTCGGCCAAGGTGAGCCCTTCCGCCGTTCCTCACCATCCTTGAGTTCCTTCCTTCAAATCTTTCAAGATTTTCACAAGTTTTTGCTTTGTTTTGAAGATTTTCGAGTTTAAAGCAAGTTTTGGAGTTTTGAGGTTCAAGAACTCAAAAATCTCCCACCTCCGAGTTTAGGACGTCTCTCTCTCAATCTTCAAGAGGTAAGAGCCGATCTTAAGCTCATTTCATGTTTAAAGTAAGTTTTATGCAAGATCTATGGGGTAGAATGCATGTTTAGCTCATAGTTAGGTTTTTGAGTTTATGTTGTGTTTTTGAGCAATGTGTTGTTGTTGTTGTGTGTTGTAGTTGGGGTTTAAGTTAGTTTGAAGCCCCTAGGAGCCAATGTATGTATATTTGCATGATTTGGATGAGTTATATGCATGTTGCAATGGAAAGGAGAAGTTTTTGTGCAAAGGGAGCCAAGTTTCTGCCCTTTGGCAGAAACCAGGTTCAGCAGCCGAAGGACTTTCGGCCGCCGAACATGGCTTGGGAGGCAGGCCTTTCGGCTGCCGAAGTTGCCCCCGAAAAGAGACTTTCGTCTCTGTCTGGGACTTTCGGCCGCCGAAGGTGCCGCCGAACCTGCCCTGTTTTGCCTTCCTTTGCATGTTTTTGCATGATTGTTTTGAGGTGTTTTAGGGGGTTTTTGGGGGATGTTTTTAGAGTTATGTTCTAGTTGTTTGGTCCCTCATTTGAGTCCACCTGTGTAGGTTCAGACCCGAGGAACCGAGGACCCCAGCAGTGAGTTCAGCTGCTTCTGAGTCAGTAGAGCTTCAGCCAGAGGTGAGTAGAATAAACCTTTATGTTTTTAAAGCAAATGAATTATACAGTTGAGCATGTTCATGCATCATGAATGCCATGTGATGAATTAGGTTGTTTGCATTAGAATTCACGAATATGTTGCATTGCATGAAACAGCCGGGCCCAAACTGGCCCAAATAACTTTTGGACCCACTTTTCACTTGACCCAAAATGGTTAACCCAAGTTATTTAGTAGTTCTGTGCTAGCTATTATATATAAATCAATTTTCTTTCAATTTTCCGATGTGGGACGGATTTGCGCCGCAAATCCGCAAGCAGACAGCTGGAAGCAGCTGACCGTCACACTCGGTCCTGCTAAATTTTGCGACGTCCCCGTCGCAACTGAATCCATTACAATTGCTAACCAGAACCGGACCCTTAGGTATTGTGGTTCGCTAGTACCTCGGGTGGCTCCACCTCGTCTCTCACGGGTAGCCCTTTCCTCGCAGGTCCACTAGCTCCGCACAATTTTTTTCTGACCCAGGGTGGCTCTGATACCAATTGAAACAGCCGGGCCCAAACTGGCCCAAATAACTTTTGGACCCACTTTTCACTTGACCCAAAATGGTTAACCCAAGTTATTTAGTAGTTCTGTGCTAGCTATTATATATAAATCAATTTTCTTTCAATTTTCCGATGTGGGACGGATTTGCGCCGCAAATCCGCAAGCAGACAGCTGGAAGCAGCTGACCGTCACATTGCATTTATGATGTTGATGTGGATTGGTTATTGAATGATCCTTTAGTCCTCATATGGTATGATGATGCTACGGCATGATATGGTATGGAAGTCCAGGTTGTACCCATTCTACGTCCCTGGCACTATGTAAGAGAAAGTCCAGGTTGTACCCATTCTACGTCCCTGGCACATTGGTATGTATGATATGTTATGTTAAGAGAAAGACCGGTTGTACCCATTCTACGTCCCGGCACTTTGGAATGTAGAGGACTATTGGTGACAATACCATCCGAGATGTGATTTGTTGTGATGTGTTGCATTACATGATGGCATGAGATTTAAATGATGTTTTCTATTATTCTGCTCACTGGGCTCTAGTAGCTCACCCCTTTTCCCTAATCCCCCAGGATTGCAGGTACGGGCTAGACAGAGAAGTCAAGAAGAGTAAAGTCTTGTAATTGTAATAGTTAGAAAGTGGACATGTTAAATTGTAAGATGATGTATAACTGAATAGTTATGTTATGTATAATGATATTGAGGATTAGAAGTTGTGCTTGACCCTATAGATGTTGTAATCCCTTTTTGTTACATGATTTTAATGTTTATTGATGACTATGTTAGCCAACTCAACGCATGTTATGCCACCCATTGGGGGCATTGATGAGATCCCATAGAGGGGTCAAATTTATGATGATGATTATGTTCAGTGCATGCACAGGTTGAGTTTGGCATATGATAGAATGTATGAAAGAAAAGTTTTAATTTTTATGTATGTTGTTGATCATGTATGGGATTAAACAGGTTAACAGGATGCATGTTAGGCTTGCTACGGGTCCCGGCGGCCTTAAGTCGACCTGGATCCTAGCGCCGGTAGCGGTCCGATTTTCGGGTCGTTACAGAATGGTATCAGAGCCCTAGGTTCATATGGTCGGACCTAGAGTGTCGGGCTCATAGATGTTATAGAAGGTCAAGCACAATAGGAAGATCATGTCCACTAGGATAGGATGTGGAGTCCTGTCTTGCATGATGATGTGAAATGCCATGATTATATATATGTGCATTAATGCTATGATATGAATGATCTGTATGTGATGTATGTGATGAGGATTCATGTGTGCCCACATGAACCATATGATGCTAATGTTTGCTTGTTATGTGCTGCCTTTCAGAAAACAGGATGAGGGGAACTCGTCGATCAGCAAGATTGACTGGAGTGCCACCTGAGGATGAGGGCATGAGCGCCCGTCCTCCTACATTGCCTAGGGCGATGTCTAGTAGGTCTAACAGAGAAAGAGCAGTAAGAGACCCTAGAAGGTCTCTGGATCTGGGTAGGAGCAGATCAATGAGGGGAACAGTTCAGGGAGGAATGTCATAAGACATGGGAGATGATATGGATGTAGAACAGAGGAGGGATGGCAGTTTGGGAGTTAGCTTGTTAGAAGAGGGAATGGGAGAATCCCAAGGAGGCACTCAGGCCTCGGGATTTGTTCACCCACCCCACTACCCACACTTCTCACAAAATTCCGGGTATTCGATGGGAGGTACATCTGTAATACCCGGCTAGACTCCGGTATCGGAATTCCTACCGTCCGGTGGAATCTCGGATGTCGGAAGCCTCTAGTAGGGTAGAATCATGTTTTCATAAAATGTTTTAAGGTATTTCATGGTTTTAAGTAAAATGGAAATGAGTTTTTGCATGAAAACAACCTTGAAGGAAAACTCAGGTTCGGCCGCCGAACCTCAAGTTCAGCCTCCGAACATGCATGCCTTCAGGAGCGCCTTTAGGCCCCCGAAAGC
This sequence comes from Manihot esculenta, assembly GCF_001659605.2. NCBI lineage: Eukaryota > Viridiplantae > Streptophyta > Magnoliopsida > Malpighiales > Euphorbiaceae > Manihot > Manihot esculenta. The sequence continues at coordinate 10,026,793 of NC_035170.2, forward strand.
ATAAGTGAAGGAAGTCCAGGTTCGGCCGCCGAACCTCAAGTTCGGCCGCCGAACATGGCATGTGTAATACCCGGCTAGACTCCGGTATCGGAATTCCTACCGTCCGGTGGAATCTCGGATGTCGGAAGCCTCTAGTAGGGTAGAATCATGTTTTCATAAAATGTTTTAAGGTATTTCATGGTTTTAAGTAAAATGGAAATGAGTTTTTGCATGAAAACAACCTTGAAGGAAAACTCAGGTTCGGCCGCCGAACCTCAAGTTCGGCCGCCGAACATGCATGCCTTCGGGAGCGCCTTTAGGCCCCCGAAAGCATAAGTGAGGGAAATCCAGGTTCGGCCGCCGAACATGGCATGCATGCGGAGGCACGTTCGGCCCCCGAACGTGGCCTGGCCAGCCACTATAAAAGGGACCCTTAGCCGAAAACGGGCGAGCTTTTCCCCATTTTCGGCCAAGGTGAGCTTTCCGCCGCCCCTCACCGATCTTTGATGTTTTTCCTTCAGATCTTTCAAGTTTTTCACTTGTTTTAACTTCGTTTTGAAGATTTGAGCTTTTAAGCAAAGTTTTGGAGCTTTGAGGTTCAAGAACTCAAATCTCTCCCAACTCCAAGTTTGGTCGCCTCTACTCTCGATCTTCAAGAGGTAAGAGTCGATCTCTAGCTTATGTTATGTTTTAAGTAAGATTTATGAAGTTCATGGGGGTAGAATGCATGTTTAGGTCATAGTTGTATTTATGGGTATAAATGTATGTTCTTGAGCAATGTGACTTGTAATGTGTGTTTGATGTGTTGTAGTTGGGGTTTAAGGTAGTTTGAGACCCCTAGGAGCTTAAATGCACGTTTTGGTTGAGCTAAATGCATGTTGGTTTGAGTTTGGAGGCATTTGTGCATGTTTGAACCGAGTTTCTGCCATTTGGGAGAAACCAGGTTCGGCAGCCGAAGGGACTTTCGGCCGCCGAACCCTCTTGTGGAGGCAGCCTTCGGCTGCCGAAGCTTGCCCCCAAAAGGAGACTTTCGTCTCTGTCTGGGAGTTTTGGCCGCCGAAAGTGCCGCCGAACATGCATGAGTTTCGCCTCTGTCTGGGAGTTTCGGCAGTCGAAGGTGCCGCCGAACCTGCCTGACTTTCGGCTCTGGAGGGACTTTCGGCCGCCGAACCTGCCGCCGAAAGTGCCCTGTTCAGCCATTTCTTGCATGTTTTTCTATGATTATTCCATGATGTTTTAGGGGGTTTTGGGGGGATAGTTTAGAGTTATGTTCAGGTATGTTTGGTCCCTCATTTGAGTCCACCTGTGTAGGTTCGGACCCGAGGAACCGAGGACCCCCACAGTGAGTCTGTTGCCCCAGTGTCTGGTCAGAACTATCCAGAGGTGAGTGGAATAACTTACTATGTTTTAAAGCAAATAATGGACTTTTAGCATGATTCACGCATCATGAATGCCATGAAATATACTAGGTTGTTTGCATTAGAATTTCACGAATATGTTGCATTGCACATTTTATTGTTGATGTGGATGAATGTTGGATGATCCATAGCCCTCGATCTATGATATGACGATGTGATATGTACGGTACGGAAAGTAAGACCAGTGGGACCCATTCTACGTTCGCTAGCACTATGTAAGGGAAAGACCAGGACCCATTCTACGTTCTGGCACAGTTGGACCATGTAGAGGGCTATTGGGGACAGGTTCATCCTTGATGTGATTAGCTGTGATGTGATGCATTCCATGATCCATATGATTTAAGTGTTTTATTATTCTGCTCACTGGGCTCTAGTAGCTCACCCCTCTCCCATTTTCCCCAGGATTGCAGGTACAGGGTAGACCAGGAGGTTTACAAGAGTGATGAAGTCACGTGTATGTAATAGTTAGTGTGGACATGATAGATGTATTAATGTTATGAAAAAAGTACAGTTTCAGTCATGTAATGATAATTTGAGGATTAGATATTGTGCTTGACATTGTGTATGAGGTATCCCTTTTATTACATGATCAAAATGTTTTATGATGTTTATGTAAGCCAACTCATCTTATGTTTTAGCCCCTTTGGGGTATTGATGAGATCCCACAGAGGGGATCATGATTATGACTATGTACAGTGTATGCTCAGGTTGAGTTGGATGTATGAAAGAAAAGTTTTAAATTTTTATTTATGTTGTGATCATGTATGGGATTAAACAGGTTTCCAGGATGTATGTTTGGCTTGCTACGGGTCCCGGTGGCCTTAAGTCGACCCGGATCCTAGCGCCGGTAGCGGACCGATTTTTGGGTCGTTACAGAATGGTATCAGAGCCCTAGGTTCATAGGATCGGACCTAGAGTGACGGGCTCATAGATGTTATAGAAGGTCAAGCACAATAGGAAAGATCATGTCCACTAGGATAGGATGTGGAGTCCTGTCTTGTATGATGATGTGTAATGCCATGAGTATATGCATGTGCATTAATGATATGTGATGTATGTGATGAGGGTTCATGTGTGCCCACATGAACCATATGATGCTAATGTTTGTATGATGTGTACTGTTTTTCAGAAAACAGGATGAGAGGAACCCGTCGATCTGCAAGATTGACTGGAGTACCACCTGAGGATGAGGGCACGAGCGCCCATCCTCCTACATTGCTTAGGGCAATGTCTTGTAGAGCAAACAGAGAAAGAGTGTCAAGGGACCCTAGAAGGTCTTTTGATGCTAGCAGAAGGGGGACAGATAGAGGAGGTTCTTCAGATGTGAGGGAGGTTACGGAAGAGGATCAGAGGAGGGATGGGAACCTGGATGTGAGCATGGAGGAAGAAGGGACAGGGGAGTCTCAAGGAGGCGTTCAGGCCTCGGGGTATGGTTTTCCACCCCATTATCCACCCTTTCCACAGGGTTCAGGGTATCTGATGGGAGGCACATCGGATTATTCCAGCTTTAACCCCTACCCTACCTACATGCCTTATCCACCTTTCTATCCACCTTACACACAGTACCCAGCTTATCCACCCTCACCCTTCTATCCAAACCCGGCAAACCCCACCTCGGGGAATGCTGCACCCCCACCTCCACCACCCACAGAACCAGCAGCCCCAGTTACTCAACCTCCCAGACCTAGCTCAGCCGATGGGAGCAAAGTAAAGATGATAGATTACCTCAAGCTAGATGCTCCCAAATACAAGTCAGGGGATGACCCCTTTGAGTATCTGAGAGTAGTAAAGACAATAACTGATGAGCTAGGGGCGAATGATAGCAGGGCCATTCAGATGGCAGGGTTCACTTTAAAGTGCAAGAAGGCACGGGAATGGTTCAAGTGTTATGTGGACCCGAGACTAGACGGCATGACATGGGAGGAATTTGCAAATGAGTTCGCGGGATGGGCTTTTCCAGATAGTTCCAGAGAACTGAAGATGATTGAGTTTGAACAGCTGAGGCAGACAGAGCACATGAGTGTGGAGGAGTTCATGGATAAATTCTTAGAGCTATTGCCTTTCTCAGGGAAAGCTCTAGATTCAGATACGAAGAAAGCCAAGAGATATGTGATGAAGCTGCATTCTAGGTACTCCTCGTTGATTCAGTCAGTTAAGAGGGAAAGTTTCCATACTGTGGTGGATATGGCTCGAAGGATGGAGGCAAGTGCTATAGTTGAGGGGTCAGTGAAGCAGTCAGTGACCCAGTCTTCAGGGGTTAAGACCCCAGGCAGAGGAGGGCCAGGTCTCTCTTCTCAGAGCTCAGGTAAAAAGAGGTGGGACAATACCACCAAGAAGCCGAAGAAGAATAAGTTTTGGAATAAGCTGAAGTCCGGTTTGGGATTTGGCGGTGGCTCGAGCTCAGGCTCAGATGGTACAGAATGCCAACGATGTGGAAGGCCGCACAGGGGAGTGTGTCGAGCTGGGACTAATACATGTTTCAGATGCGGACAGGAGGGACACATAGCTCGGGAGTGTCCCAGAGCACCTTTTATGGGCCAGCCCCAGTAGACAGCTTCTGGTAGTGTGGCACAGCCAGCAGCTCCAGCCACAACTCAGGGCAGTGGCAGAGGTAGAGGGAGAGGGGCAACCTCTTCTTCTGGTTCCCGAGGTGAAGGTCCATCAGCTCCAGCCAGGATCTTCACCATGACTCAGCAGGAGGCTAACACATCCAACACCGTGGTGTCAGGTAATCTCGTCATTGGGTGTTCTGATGTGTATGCTTTAATGGACCCGGGTGCATCTCATTCATTTATTGCTCCGAGAGCCGTTGAGAGGTTGGGTCTGATAGTCTCTGGGTTAGAGTGTCCCCTATGGGTCAGTGGACCCAAGTGTGATCCGTCAGTGGCAGTGTCAGTCTGCCAGTACAGTCCAGTTTTTATTGAGGGAAGATGCCTCTCCGCCGACCTTGTGGTTCTAGATTTGACAGACTTTGACGTCATTCTAGGGATGGATTGGCTATCTACCCATGGTGCTACCTTGGACTGCAGGGACAAGGTAGTCAGGTTCAGAGATCAGGACGGGTCAGAGGTCGTCTTCAGAGGAGTCAAGAGGGGCACACCTAGAGGTCTGATATCAGCTCTTCAGGCTCGTAGGTTGCTTAGGAAGGGATGTCAGGGGTACTTAGCTCATGTGAGAGAGCTAGACAGTCAAGTCAGGGAGCCAGCCTCGGTGCCAGTTGTCAGAGAGTTTCAGGATGTTTTTCCAGACGAGCTTTCAGGTTTACCACCTGCTAGGGAGATAGAGTTCGAAATAGAGTTGGTGCCTGGAGCTAGACCGATCTCTATCCCTCCCTACAGGATGGCCCCAGCCGAGTTGAAGGAGTTGAAAGAGCAGTTGCAAGAGCTGGTAGAAAAGGGCTTCATCCGACAGAGTACCTCACCTTGGGGTGCTCCGGTCTTGTTTGTGAGAAAGAAGGATGGGTCCCTCAGACTTTGTATCGACTACAGGCAGTTGAACAAAGTCACTACCAAAAATAGGTACCCTCTGCCAAGGATCGATGATCTATTCGACCAGCTAGCAGGAGCGGGTTGTTTCTCCAAAATAGATCTAAGATCGGGGTACCATCAGCTAAGGATAAGGGATGAAGATGTGCCAAAGACAGCTTTCAGGACCAGATATGGGCATTTTGAGTTCCTTGTGATGCCGTTTGGGTTAACCAACGCCCCTGCAGCATTCATGGATCTCATGAACAGAGTGTTTAGCCAATACCTGGATCACTTCGTTATTGTCTTCATATATGATATCTTAGTGTATTCTAGGAATGCAGAGGAGCATGCCCATCATCTGCGGTTGGTCTTACAGACCTTAAGGGAACATGGCTTGTATGCCAAGTTCTCCAAGTGTGAGTTCTGGCTGAGGAGCATTTCGTTCTTGAGGCATGTGGTGTCAGAAAATGGGATTGAGGTGGACCCCAAGAAGACAGAAACTGTGGCTAACTGGCCTAGACCCACTTCAGTGACAGAGATCAGGAGTTTCTTGGGTTTGGCAGGTTACTACAGGAGGTTCGTTCAAGACTTCTCAAAGATAGCAGCTCCTCTGACCAGACTAACCAGGAAGAATCAGAAGTTTCTGTGGACCGACCAGTGCGAAGAGAGTTTTGAAGAGCTTAAGAGGAGGTTGACTTCAGCACCAGTGTTAGCTCTGCCATCCAGTGATGAAGACTTTACAGTCTTTTGTGATGCGTCCCGTGTGGGACTGGGTTGTGTGCTAATGCAGAATGAGAGGGTGATCGCTTATGCTTCTAGGCAGCTGAAGAAGCATGAGTTGAATTACCCCACACATGACCTGGAGATGGCAGTGGTAATCTTTGCACTCAAGATGTGGAGGCACTACCTTTATGGGGTTAAATGTGAGATCTTCACGGATCATAAGAGCCTGCAATACATCCTGAGTCAAAGAGATTTGAATTTGAGACAGAGGAGATGGGTGGAGCTGCTGAGTGACTATGATTGCAAGATTCAGTACCATCCGGGTAAGGCGAATGTTGTGGCAGACGCCTTAAGCCGGAAATCACTCGGCAGTTTATCCCACATATCGGCAGAGAGGAGGCCAGTGGTGAAGGAGTTTTACAAGCTCATTGAGGAAGGTCTTCAGATGGAGTTGTCTGGTACAGGTGCCTTGGTGGCCCTGATGAGAGTGGCACCCGTGTTTCTGGAGCAGGTGGCTCAGAAACAGCATGAGGACCCGAAGTTAGTGAAGATTGTCAGGACTGTTCAGTCAGGCAATGATAGTGAGTTCAGATTCGACAGCAAGGGGATCCTCCGCTATGGGAGCAGACTATGTGTACCAGATGACATAGGGCTAAAAGGAGACATTATGAGAGAGGCTCATAATGCAAGATACAGCATTCACCCCGGAGCCACCAAGATGTATCAAGATCTAAAGAAGGTTTATTGGTGGCCAGCTATGAAGAAGGAAGTGGCACAGTTTGTGTCAGCCTGCGAAGTGTGTCAGAGGGTGAAGCTGGAACATCAGAAGCCGGCTGGAATGCTTAACCAGCTACCTATTCCAGAATGGAAATGGGAAAATATAGCTATGGACTTCGTAGTGGGGTTACCGGCGGCGTCCAACAGATTGGACTCCATATGGGTGATTGTGGACAGACTCACCAAATCTGCTCACTTCATCCCTGTCAGGAGTGGCTATTCTGTGGACAAGTTGGCGCAGGTGTACGTTGACGAGATCGTCAGGCTGCATGGGGTTCCTGTTTCGATAGTGTCAGATAGAGGGCCCCAGTTCACCTCCAGGTTTTAGCGGAGTCTGCAGAACGCCATGGGTACTAGGTTGGATTTTAGCACTGCCTTCCACCCACAGACGGACGGACAATCAGAAAGGACCATCCAAACCATAGAGGACATGCTCAGGATGTGTGTGCTGGACTTTGGCGGTTCTTGGAGGCAGCATCTACCTTTGGTGGAGTTTGCTTACAATAACAGCCATCATGCTAGCATCGGGATGGCTCCATATGAAGCTTTATATGGGAGGAAGTGCAGATCACCTGTTTGCTAGGAGGAAGTTGGAGAAAAGGCCTTGGCAGGGCCTGAACTAGTAGAGATCACCAGCAGGGTGGTACCCATAATCAGAGAAAGGATCAAGACTGCTACAAGCAGACAAAAGAGTTATGCAGACATCCGCAGAAGACAGGTAGAGTTTCAGGAGGGGGATCTGGTATTGCTCAAGGTGTCTCCTATGAAAGGAGTGGTTCGCTTTGGGAAGAAAGGTAAACTAGCCCCACGATACATCGGACCCTTTGAAATCTTGCAAAAGATTGGGAATGTGTTGTACAAGCTGGATTTACCTGCTTCAATGGAAAGGATCCATCCAGTTTTCCATGTTTCAATGTTGAGGAAGTTTGTGTCGGATCCGAGCAAGGTTCTTAGTGAGCCTGATGTGGAGGTCCAAGAGGATCTCACCTATGTTGAACAGCCAGTACGGATCATAGACACCCAGATCAGAAAGCTAAGAAACAAGGAAATTCCGATGGTGAAAGTCCTGTGGAACCACCACAATTTGGAGGAATGCACTTCGGAGACACGGGAGTCTATGCTCCAGCAGTACCCTCATCTCTTTTAAGGTTAGATTTCTATGTGTTTATGTGCTATGTATGTATGTATGTTATGTTTCATGCCATGCTATGTGCTAGTTGAGGTACATTCGGAATGTTCTTAAGGGGGGGAGAATGTAATACCCGGCTAGACTCCGGTATCGGAATTCCTACCGTCCGGTGGAATCTCGGATGTCGGAAGCCTCTAGTAGGGTAGAATCATGTTTTCATAAAATGTTTTAAGGTATTTCATGGTTTTAAGTAAAATGGAAATGAGTTTTTGCATGAAAACAACCTTGAAGGAAAACTCAGGTTCGGCCGCCGAACCTCAAGTTCGGCCGCCGAACATGCATGCCTTCGAGAGCGCCTTTAGGCCCCCGAAAGCATAAGTGAGGGAAGTCCAGGTTCGGCCGCCGAACCTCAAGTTCGGCCGCCGAACATGGCATGCATGCGGAGGCACATTCGGCCCCCGAACGTGGCCTGGCCAGCCACTATAAAAGGGTCCCTTAGCCGAAAACGGGCGAGCTTTTCCCCATTTTCGGCCAAGGTGAGCTTTCCGCCGCCCCTCACCGATCTTTGATGTTTTTCCTCTAGATCTTTCAAGTTTTTCATTTTGTTTTAACTTCGTTTTGAAGATTTGAGCTTTTGAGCAAAGTGCTGGAGCTTTGAGGTTCAAGAACCCAAATCTCTCCCAACTCCAAGTTTGGTCGCCTCTACTCTCGATCTTCAAGAGGTAAGATTCGATCTCTAGCTTATGTTATGTTTTAAGTAAGTTTTATGAAGTTCATGGGGGTAGAATGCATGTTTAGGTCATGGTATGTTTATGGGTATAAATGTATGTTCTTGAGCAATGTGGCTTGTAATGTGTGTTTGATGTGTTGTAGTTGGGGTTTAAAGGTAGTTTGAGACCCCTAGGAGCTTAAATGCATGTTTTGGTTAAGCTAAATGCATGTTGGTTTGAGTTTGGAGGCATTTGTGCATGTTTGAACCGAGTTTCTGCCCTTTGGGAGAAACCAGGTTCGGCAGCCGAAGGGACTTTCGGCCGCCGAACCCTCTTGTGGAGGCAGCCTTCGGCTGCCGAAGCTTGCCCCCGAAAGGAGACTTTCGCCTCTGTCTGGGAGTTTCGGCCGCCGAAGGTGCCGCCGAACCTGCCTGACTTTCGGCTCTGAAGGGACTTTCGGCCGCCGAACCTGTCGTCGAAAGTGCCCTGTTCAGCCATTTCTTGCATGTTTTTCTATGATTATTCCATGATGTTTTAGGGGGTTTTTGGGGAATAGTTTAGAGTTATATTCAGGTATGTTTGGTCCCTCATTTGAGTCCACCTGTGTAGGTTCGGACCCGAGGAACCGAGGACCCCAGCAGTGAGTCTGTTGCCCCAGTGTCTGGTCAGAACTATCCAGAGGTGAGTGGAATAACTTACTATGTTTTAAAGCAAATAATGGACTTTTAGCATGATTCACGCATCATGAATGCCATGAAATATACTAGGTTGTTTGCATTAGAATTTCACAAATATGTTGCATTGCACATTTTATTGTTGATGTGGATGAATGTTGGATGATCCATAGCCCTCGATCTATGATATGACGATGTGATATGTACGGTACGGAAAGTAAGACCAGTGGGACCCATTCTACGTTCGCCGGCACTATGTAAGGGAAAGACCAGGACCCATTCTACGTTCTGTCACAGTTGGACCATGTTATGTTATGATATGTAAGGGAAAGACCAGGACCCATTCTACGTTCTGGCACAGTTGGACCATGTAGAGGGCTATTGGGGACAGGTTCATCCTTGATGTGATTAGCTGTGATGTGATGCATTTCATGTTATCATATGTTTTAAGTGTTTTATTATTCTGCTCACTGGGCTCTAGTAGCTCACCACTCTCCCATTTTCCCCAGGATTGCAGGTACAGGGTAGACCAGGAGGTTTACAAGAGTAATGAAGTCACGTGTATGTAATAGTTAGTGTGGACATGATAGATGTATTAATGTTATGTAAAAGTACAGTTTCAATCATGTAATGATATTAAGGATTAGATATTGTGCTTGACATTGTGTATGAGGTATCCCTCTTATTGCATGATCAAAAATGTTTTATTATGTTCATGAAAGCCAACTCATCTTATGATGTATCGCCCATTGGGGCATTGATGAGATCCCACAGAGGGATCATGATTATGATTATAGCTATGTGCAGTGCATGTTCAGGTTGAGTTGGATGAATGAAAGAAAAGTTTTAAATTTTTATGTATTTTTCTTGATCATGTATGGGATTAAACAGGTTTTCAGGATGTATGTTTGGCTTGCTACGGGTCCTAGCGGCCTTAAGTCGACCCGGATCCTAGCACCGGTAGCGGTCCGATTTACGGGTCGTTACAGACGGATTACCCTAGCTTCACCCCTTACCCCACACAGATGCCATACCCACCCTACTACCCACCATATTCACAATACCCAATGTATCCACCCCAACCTTACTATCCAAACCCTACCTCAGAAAATGTTGCCCCACCTCCACCACCTACAGAACCAACAGCCCCAGCTACTCAACCTCCTAGACCTAGCTCAGCCAGTGGGGGCAAGGTCAAGATGACAGACTACATGAAGTTGGGTGCTCCCCAGTATGAAAAAGGGGATGACCCATTCGTGTATCTGGAAAGGGTTAAGGTGATCACGGATGAGATTGGGGCTGATGACAGTAGAGCCATTCAGATGGCTGGGTTCACTCTTAAGTGCAAGAAGGCACGAGAGTGGTTCAAGAATTATGTGAACCCGAAAGTAGACAGCATGTCATGGGAGGAGTTTGCAAACGAGTTTGCAGGATGGGCTTTCCCAGATAGTTCAAGGGAGCTGAAGATGATAGAGTTTGAGTGGTTGAGGCAGACTGACGATATGGGTGTAGAGGAGTTCACAGACAGATTCTTGGAGCTGTTGCCATTTGCAGGGCAAAATCTTGACTCGGACCAGAAAAGGTCAAGGAGGTATATCATGAAACTCCACTCCAGATATTCCTCCTTGATCCAGTCAGCAGATAGGGAGAGCTTCCATGCCATAGTGGATATGGCCCGGAAAATGGAGGCCAGTGCCATCGTTCAGGGGACAGTTAAGCAGTCAGTGGCACAGCCTTCTGGTTTTAAGACCCCAGGCTCTTCTTCTTTTAGTGCAGCAGCTTCAGGTAGCAAAAAGTGGAGTAACACCACTAGGAAGCCCAAGAAGAATAAGTTTTGGAACAAGGTCAAGTCTAGTCTAGGACTAGGGAGTGGCTCAAGCTCTGGCGCGGATAATGCAGTTTGTGCAAAGTGTGGTAGGCTACACAGGGGAGTTTGTCGGGCTGGGACAGCAGCCTGCTTCAGATGCGGGCAAGAGGGACACATGGCTCGGGAGTGTCCTAGGGCAGCTTTTGGAGCACAGTCTCAGCAGACAGCTTCGGGTAGTGTGGCTCAGCCAGCAGCTCCAGCCATGACTCAGGCCAGTGGCAGAGGCAGAGGGAGAGGGGTAGCCTCTTCTTCAGCGGGTTTCAGAGGTGAAGGTCCATCAGCTCCAGCACGGATCTTCACAATGACTCAGCAAGAGGCAGATGCATCTAACACCGTGGTGGCAGGTAATTTAGTCATTGGTTGTTCAGATGTGTATGCCTTGATGGACCCTGGTGCATCTCATTCTTTTATTGCTCCGAGAGCCGTCCAGAGGTTGGGGTTGATGATCTCTGAGTTAGAGTGTCCTCTCTGGGTCAGTGGACCCAAGTGTGATCCATCAGTGGCAGAGTCAGTCTGCCAGTGTAGTCCTGTGTTCGTTGAGGGAAGATGCTTGTCCGCTGACCTGGTGGTTCTAGATTTGACAGATTTTGACGTCATTCTAGGGATGGACTGGCTATCTACCCATGGTGCTACCTTGGACTGCAGGGACAAGGTAGTCAGGTTCAGAGTTCAGGATGGGTCAGAGGTGGTCTTCAGGGGAGACAGGAGGGGTACACCTAGAGGTCTGATATCAGCTCTTCAGGCTCGTAGGTTGCTTAGGAAGGGATGTCAGGGGTATTTGGCTCATGTGAGAGAGCTTAGCAGTCAGGTTAGAGAGCCCGCCTCGGTGCCAGTGGTTAGAGAGTTTCTAGACGTCTTCCCAGACGAGCTGCCAGGTTTACCACCTGCTAGGGAGATAGAGTTCGAGATAGAACTGATGCCTGGAACCCGACCGATCTCTATCCCTCCCTACAGGATGGCTCCAGCCGAGTTGACAGAATTGAAGGAACAGTTGCAAGAGTTGGTAGAAAAGGGCTTCATCCGACCGAGCACTTCACCTTGGGGTGCACCAGTTTTGTTCGTGAAAAAGGAGGATGGATCCCTTAGACTTTGTATCGACTACAGGCAGTTGAACAAAGTCACTACCAAGAATAAGTACCCATTGCCAAGGATCGACGATCTATTCGAGCAGCTAGCTGGAGCAGGTTGTTTCTCCAAAATAGATCTGAGATCGGGGTACCATCAGCTAAGTATAAGGGATGAGGATGTGCCGAAGACAGCCTTCAGGACCAGATATAGGCATTTTGAGTTTCTTGTAATGCCGTTTGGGTTAACCAACGCCCCTGCAGCATTCATGGATCTCATGAACAGAGTGTTTAGTCAATACCTGGATCACTTTGTTATTGTCTTCATAGATGATATCTTAGTGTATTCCAGGAATGCAGAGGAGCATGCCCATCATCTGCGGTTGGTCTTGCAGACCTTGAGGGAACATGGCTTGTACGCCAAGTTCTCTAAATGTGAGTTCTGGCTGAGGAACATTTCTTTCTTGGGACATGTAGTGTCAGAGAACGGGATTGAGGTGGACCCCAAGAAGACAGAAACTGTGGCTAACTGGCCTAGACCTACTTCAGTGACGGAGATCAGGAGTTTCTTGGGTTTGGCAGGTTACTACAGGAGGTTCGTTCAGGACTTCTCGAAAATAGCAGCTCCTCTGACCAGACTAACCAGGAAGAATCAGAAGTTTCTGTGGACCGACCAGTGCGAAGAGAGTTTTGAAGAGCTTAAGAAGAGGTTGACTTCAGCACCAGTTTTAGCTCTGCCATCTAGTGATGAAGACTTTGCAGTCTTTTGTGATGCGTCCCGTGTGGGACTAGGTTGTGTACTGATGCAGAATGAGAGGGTGATTGCTTATGCATCTAGGCAGTTGAAGAAGCATGAGTTGAATTACCCCACACATGACCTTGAGATGGCAGCAGTAATCTTTGCACTCAAGATGTGGTGGCACTACCTCTATGGGGTAAAATGTGAGATCTTTACAGATCATAAGAGCCTGCAGTACATCCTGAGTCAAAGAGATTTGAACTTGAGACAGAGGAGATGGGTAGAGCTGCTGAGTGACTATGATTGCAAGATTCAGTATCATCCGGGTAAGGCGAATGTTGTGGCAGACGCCCTAAGCCGGAAGTCACTAGGCAGTCTATCCCACATCACGACAGAGAGGAGACCAGTGGTGAAGGAGTTTTACAAGCTCATTGATGAAGGTCTACAGTTGGAGTTGTCTGGTACCGGTGCCTTAGTGGCCCAGATGAGAGCGACACCTGTGTTTCTGGAGCAGGTGGCTCAGAAACAGCATGAGGACCCAGAGTTAATGAAGATTGCCAGGACTGTTCAGTCAGGCAAGGACAGCGAGTTCAGATTTGACAATAAGGGGATCCTCCGCTATGGGAGCAGACTTTGTGTACCATATGACATAGGGCTAAAAGGAGACATTATGAGGGAGGCTCACAATGCAAGATACAGCGTTCACCCCGGAGCCACCAAGATGTATCAAGATTTGAAGAAGGTTTATTGGTGGCCAGCTATGAAGAAAGAAGTGGCACAGTTTGTGTCAGCCTGCGAAGTGTGTCAGAGGGTGAAGCTGGAACATCAGAAGCCGGCTGGAATGCTCAACCCGCTACCTATTCCAGAGTGGAAATGGGAGAATATAGCTATGGACTTCGTAGTGGGGTTACCGGCGGCGTCCAACAGATTGGACTCCATATCGGTGATTGTGGACAGACTCACCAAATCTGCTCACTTCATCCCTGTCAGGAGTGGCTACTCTGTGGACAAGTTGGCGCAGGTGTATGTTGATGAGATCGTCAGGCTGCATGGGGTTCCTGTTTCAATAGTGTCTGATAGAGGGCCCCAGTTCACCTCCAGGTTTTGGCGGAGTCTGCAGAATGCCATGGGTACTAGGTTGGATTTCAGTACTGCCTTCCACCCCCAGACTGATGGACAGTCAGAAAGGACCATCCAGACTATCGAGGATATGCTCAGAATGTGTGTGCTGGACTTTGGCGGTTCTTGGAGCAGCATCTACCTTTGGTGGAGTTTGCCTACAATAACAGCCATCATGCTAGCATCGGGATGGCTCCATATGAAGCTTTATATGGAAGGAAGTGCAGGTCACCTGTTTATTGGGAAGAAGTTGGAGAAAAGGCCTTGGCAGGGCCTGAGCTAGTAGAGATTACCAGCAGAGTGGTACCCATAATCAGAGAAAGAATCAAGACTGCTGCAAGCAGACAGAAGAGTTATGCAGACATCCGCAGACGGCAGGTAGAGTTTCAGGAGGGGGATCTGGTATTGCTCAAGGTGTCTCCAATGAAAGGAGTGGTTCGGTTCGGAAGGAAAGGTAAACTGGCTCCACGGTACATCAGACCCTTTGAAGTCTTGCAAAAGATTGGGAATGTGTCGTACAAGCTAGATTTACCTGCTTCAATGGAAAGAATCCATCCGGTTTTCCATATTTCCATGTTGAGAAAGTTCGTGTCAGATCCGGGCAAGGTTCTTAGTGAGCCTGATGTGGAGATCCAAGAAGATCTCACCTATGTTGAGCAGCCAATACGGATCCTAGACACCCAGATCAAGAAGCTGAGAAACAAGGAAATCCCGATGGTGAAAGTCCTATGGAACCACCACAATTTGGAAGAATGCACTTGGGAGACACGGGAGTCCATGCTCCAGCAATATCCTTATCATTTCTGAGGTTAGTTCCTTGTGAGCGTTATGTGTTTCATGTGTATGTTATGTTGTATATGCCTTGCTATGTGCTAGTTGAGGAACATTCGGGGACGAATGTTCTTAAGGGGGGGAGAATGTAATACCCGGCTAGACTCCGGTATCGGAATTCCTACCGTCCGGTGGAATCTCGGATGTCGGAGATCTCTCGAAGGGTAAAACCATGTTTTCATGAAATGTTTTAATGTTTTTGATGATTTTAAGTAAAGAGGAAATGAGTTTTTGAATAAAAACACCCTTGGAGGAAACTCAGATTCGGCCGCCGAAACTCAAAGTTCTTCCGCCGAACATGCATGCTTTTCGGGTGAGCCTTAGGCCCCCGAAGGCATAAGTGTGGAAGGCCCAGGTTCGGCCGCCGAACCTCAAGTTCGGCCGCCGAACCTCAAGTTCGGCCGCCGAACATGGCATGCATGCGGGGGCACGTTCGGCTCCCGAATGTGGCCTGGCCAGCTACTATAAAAGAGCCCCTTAACCGAAATGGGCGAGCTTTCTCCCCATTTTCGGCCAAGGTGAGCCCTTCCGCCGTTCCTCACCATCCTTGAGTTCTTTCCTTCAAATCTTTCAAGATTTTCACAAGTTTTTGCTTTGTTTTGAAGATTTTCGAGTTTAAAGCAAGTTTTGGAGCTTTGAGGTTCAAGAACTCAAAAATCTCCCACCTCCGAGTTTAGGACGTCTCTCTCTCGATCTTCAAGAGGTAAGAGCCGATCTTAAGCTCATTTCATGTTTAAAGTAAGTTTTATGCAAGATCTATGGGGTAGAATGCATGTTTAGCTCATAGTTAGGTTTTTGAGTTTATGTTGTGTTTTTGAGCAATGTGTTGTTGTTGTGTGTTGTAGTTGGGGTTTAAGTTAGTTTGAAGCCCCTAGGAGCCAATATATGTATATTTGCATGATTTGGATGAGTTATATGCATGTTGCAATGGAAAGGAGAAGTTTTTGTGCAAAGGGAGCCAAGTTTCTGCCTTTTGGCAGAAACCAGGTTCGGCAGCCGAAGGACTTTCGGCCGCCGAACATGGCTTGGGAGGCAGGCTTGGGAGGCAGGCCTTTCGGCTGTCGAAGTTGCCCCCGAAAAGAGACTTTCGTCTCTGTCTGGGACTTTCGGCCGCCGAAGGTGCCGCCGAACCTGCCTGGGTTTCGGCTCTGGAGGGACTTTCGGCCGCCGAAGGTGCCACCGAACCTGCCCTGTTCTGCCTTCCTTTGCATGTTTTTGCATGATTGTTTTGAGGTGTTTTAGGGAGTTTTTGGGGGATGTTTTTAGAGTTATGTTCTAGTTGTTTAGTCCCTCATTTGAGTCCACCTGTGTAGGTTCGGACCAGAGGAACCGAGGACCCCAGCATTGAGTTCAGCTGCTTCTGAGTCAGTAGAGCTTCAGCCAGAGGTGAGTAGAATAAACCTTTATGTTTTTAAAGCTAATGAATTATACAGTTAAGCATGTTCATGCATCATGAATGCCATGTGATGAATTAGGTTGTTTGCATTAGAATTCACGAATATGTTGCATTGCATTTATGATGTTGATGTGGATTGGTTATTGAATGATCCTTTAGTCCTCATATGGTATGATGATGCTACGACATGATATGGTATGGAAGTCCAGGTTGTACCCATTCTACGTCCCTGGCACATTGGTATGTATGATATGTTATGTTAAGAGAAAGACCGGTTGTACCCATTCTACATCCCGGCACTTTGGAATGTAGAGGACTATTGGTGACAATACCATCCGAGATGTGATTTGTTGTGATGTGTTGCATTACATGATGGCATGAGATTTAAATGATGTTTTCTATTATTCTGCTCACTGGGCTCTAGTAGCTCACCCCTTTTCCCTAATCCCCCAGGATTGCAGGTACGGGCTAGACAGAGAAGTCAAGAAGAGTAAAGTCTTGTAATTGTAATAGTTAGAAAGTGGACATGATAAATTGTAAGATGATGTATAACTGAATAGTTATGTTATGTATAATGATATTGAGGATTAGAAGTTGTGCTTGACCCTATAGATGTTGTAATCCATTTTTGTTACATGATTTTAATGTTTATTGATGACTATGTTAGCCAACTCAACACATGTTATGCCACCCATTGGGGGCATTGATGAGATCCCATAGAGGGGTCAAGTTTATGATGATGATTATGTTCAGTGCATGCACAGGTTGAGTTTGGCGTATGATAGAATGTATGAAAGAAAAGTTTTAATTTTTATGTATGTTTTTGATCATGTATGGGATTAAACAGGTTAACAGGATGCATGTTAGGCTTGCTACGGGTCCCGGCGGCCTTAAGTCGACCTGGATCCTAGCGCCGGTAGCGGTCCGATTTTCGGGTCGTTACACCTGCAGTCTTCCTAGCAGGATTATTTGATCTATATCCTAATTGATTTTCTTAAATGTTAACCTAGAACTCAATAGCAATTATAGAACTTATTTCTTATGTTGTAAAAGTTATTTTATTTAAACAAATATGTTTTGTTTAATTTTAATTTTGGTGAGCTAGAGTTCCCTATTGTTTTAATAGATATTGTATGGAGTATTATGAGTATGCTATTGATTGTGAGCTGAGCTCCCCATATGTGAATTTTTATTTCTTAGTAGGTCGCGTGAGTTTTCTCCCTATTGATATATCTAGTTAATGACGAAACTTTATTTGTTTAATTTCTTTAATTTGGGCTTTTCAAGTTAGTATTAGTTGTGAATTGAGAGTTTATAGGCTTGCTATAAGCTTTCAGGGTTTTAAGCTAGTCTAAGTTATACTATCGATTCAGACCGTAGTTGGATCATAATAAAGTTGGTACCAAAACTTAGATTTTAAAATCACAGGAATAGTATATAAGTTGTCACGTGTGAAGTATGGTATTATTATTTGTCCTTATTTGTGATCATTGCTTCTATAATTCTCTGTGAAATCCATTTTATCTAATTTTGAATATATCTATATATATAGATATTTGAATTTTGTGCTATGTTGCTAATATGGTTTTAGTTTTAGGAAGAGATGCATAGAGGGAGAAGACTTATTGTGGCACAGGAGCCGGATGCATAGGATGAGTTTGCATATGTGAGAGTTCGACTTCTAAATGGTATGGTAGAAGGTTGAGAGTTGCTCAAGCTGAGGAACAGTCACCATTATAGCCACAATATGGTTCATTGTAGATATCATAACCAATTGTATATTAGGACTACAACAGAAACAAGCTATTAGGTCATTTTGTGACAAATCCTCCACAGCAACAAAGAGCATAACATCTTAGGCAAATTATTTAATTTAATAAGCTAGCGGGATGACCTATGATAGGACAAGAGATGCTATTAGATTTTCAGATAATATTAAGTGTGGTGGTAATAAGATATAGCTGATTAATAAATGTCTAATTGGATGTACACTGTAACGACTCGGAAACCGGATCGCTACCAGCGCTAGGATCCAGATCGACTTAAGGTCACCGGGACCCGTAACAAGCCTACTATATATCCTGTACACCTGATAAAATCTCATACATGATCATACATTTTCATAAAAACTTTAAACTTTTCATATACCAAACTTAACCTGTGCATGCATCATAACTGTATACATAAAACCCTTTACTGGAGCCCTCATCAAATGCTCCAGTTGGGTCAACATCTCATATGTCAAGCATGGTTCAACATATCTCATCATTAAAACATTTACATAAAGATCATGTACAACAGGGATTTACAATAAACATTAGGGCCAAGCACAATGCTAATCCTCATTACATTACTTTACATTACATCATTTTACATTTCATGTCCACTACTAGACTATTACATAACATAGCCATAGCCATTACCCTTGCTGACTCCCTGAGCTATCTCTGATCCTGCAAACCTGGGGGTTAGGGGAAAGGGGTGAGCTACTAAAGCCCAGTGAGCAGAACAATGAAAACAATTTAATAAACATATGCTTTCATGGAATGCATTACTACACAAATAATTCACATCATGGATGGACTGACCCAAAAATCCCTCTACTCTGTGCCCGGCCCTCGATGGAGCTCCTCAGGACTTCTTTACATACATAAGCTGTGTGCCATGGGCATAGAATGGCAGCCCTGGTCTTTCATTACATATCATAACATCTAGAGGGCTAATGGGTCGTCCTGTTGTCCATCCACATCCACAACCAATTATGCAATGCGACATATTCGTGAAATCTAATGCATCCAACCTATTTCATATACATGATACATGAACATGCTTAAAACATTTGATTTCTTGAAATAAAAGATTAGTTTAGTTCTACTCACCTCTGGCTGACTCTGAACTAACTCTGAAGCAGTTATCTCACTGCTGATCACCTCGGTTCCTCAGGTCCGATCCTACACAGGTGGACTCAAATGAGGGACCAAACATACTCTAACATGACTCTAAACAACTCCCCAAAAACCCCATAAAACATCATGAAACATGTATTCAAAACAAGCAAAGGAAGGCTGGGCAGGGGACTTTCGGCGGTAGGTTCGGCGGCCGAAGGTCCCTACAGATCCGAAAGTCAGGCACTTTTGGGGACAAGGTTCGGCGGCCGAAACTCCCTCCAAATCCGAAAGTCACTAACCTTCGGGGGCGAGTTTAGGCGGTCTAAAGCTGCCTCGGGACCCGTAGCAAGCCGGTAGCGGTCCGGTTTTTGGGTCGTTACATACACAAGATGTGATTGAGACTAATCCTCAGTTAATGGATGACAAACTACATTTTCCCTAGAATTGAGGGTATGATATGGGCTCAGTTTTAGAACTCTTTTTTGATAGATTTGTAATAGAGAGGTTCAAAGACAATCAATAGTGAAACTTCAAATCTCTTAAGCATAATGGTAAAATAATTAATGAGTATGCTACAGAGTTCCTAGAATTGATCAGGAATGCCCTAAAGCTATAGCCATTGAAATAATAAAGGTGAGGGGTTAATCAAGAGATATGCCAACCTAGTCATATTAGCACACCAACCTTTTAATCCAGTGGTGGATACGGCATGTTAGATTGAGATAAGATATGAGATTGAGAATAATGGCAAGCCTAAGAAGAATAAAGTCGAGGGACAGTCTCATATTCAGAATCTAGGTTACAGTTGAGCTTTCTATATAGGTACTATTGGAGCCCTGGGCAAAGTGTTCATAGATGTAGTTTTGGGCAATCTAAACAAGGGAAATATAGGCATAAAAATAGGGGCTATAGATAAGATTATAGCTCTAGCAGTAGTGGGCAGAATTCTTAGCATAGTAATGTAGGGCCAAGATTAAGATCATCATATGTACCACGTCCCTAATGTGGTCATGTCCACCAAGGCCCTTACTTCATTCAAAATAATGGTTGTTTCAAATGTGACCAATAAGGTCACTTTGCTAGGGAGTGTTCTACTTTTAAAGGACAATGATCAAGCTTATAAGGTCTTATGGTTTGTGCAACTCGACCTGTATATTTTAGTGCTTCTAGATCTACTAGTGTTTAATTTAGTAGCTAATAGGGTTGATGTTTTGGAGGCTGAAATTCAAGGGGTAGATCTTCTACTAGAGGTCAAATGAAAAGTTTCATACAATCAGGTACAAGGCATGATTGGATGTTCACTCTCACCCATCAAGATGCATAGGCATCCAATGTTGTGCTTTTAGGTATACTTTGAGTTCACTCTTTGGAGGTATGTGTTTTGATTGATCCGAGGGCAATGCGCTCATTTATTTCCCTAACTGTTGTTATGAGGTTCAAGTTAGCTCTTGAAAGTTTAGCATTTCCTTTAGTAGTGACTACTTTTGTGAGTGACACCCTTAAGGTCAACATGATTTTTTCATCTTGTCTGGATAAAGTGGATGATAAGGATCTTCATGCAAACTTGCTTTTTCTTTTGATGATGGATTTGATGTCACTCTTAGAATGGATTAGTTGTCCAATCATTATGCCACATTATATTGTAGGAACGAGAAAGTCATCTTACACATTCCTATAAATGAGGAGTTCAATTTTAATGGAATTAGGGATATAGCACCTTATTAACCTAGTATCAGTTATTAGTACTAAGAAGATGTTATGGCAGAGCTATCAAGGTTAATTAGTGTTACTGAAGGACACATCTATAGAAAATCCTAATGGGGATAATGTTTCTATAATCAGGAAATTTTCTAATATCTTTGAAAGGGAGATTGAGTTCTAACTAGGTTTGGCCTTTGAAAAGGATATTGAGTTCTGCATTAATATTGTACTTGTTAGTGTAAGCCCTAGTCACATGTACATTGTAAAGATATTTTATCTACAATAAATAAAGATAGGGCATTTATTTTATCACTTTGTTTATTACTGTACATATTAAATTCATAAAACATCATTGAATGTTGGGTCTGTTCAAGTTATCAAGTGTGAGGCACTTGGTAGTAAAACCTTGAAATTTTAAAAAACAACATTCTAAACTTTCCTAGTCAATCTTTGTCATGGGAGTGATATTGAACTAAGGTCTCTGTGAGATGATCATATTTTACGGGTCATAGGATATTGGATATCAATCAGAAAACATAAATACAAGTTAAGAATATTGTATTTGAAAACGATCCACTTACGAGGATACTACATGCTTGAAAGTCATAAGTGTCTCTCTAATGATACTTGTACTAGAAGTTCTTAGACTGGAAATCTCTATAGATGCCTAGATGAGTCCTTGTATGCTTTGACTTACACCTAACGGGCCCGTAAATGGGTTGGCAAATACGGATATGATTGGGTATGTCATGATTCATGCTAAGCAACATGAGAGAAGTGAAGAGATTGCCTTTCTCGAAGAAAGAGAAAATATTATTGGCCAGTTGACTAGTGAAATTGAGAAAAATGTGGCCACACCCAAGTTGTATGATAAGAGTTATCATTAATTTGATTGATTTAGTATCACTAATAGGTCAAGGAAAATGATTTAACAATGAGTATGGATGACTTGTTCTATGCCTTATGCAAATCATGATATCTTATAGCAAAGGATTGTACTAGTTCACTAGTGGGGTGATTTTCTGAGCAAATTCATAACTATTCAATTCGGGTAATTATAATATCTTGCTAGAGATTAATTATAATTTATGGACCTTAAAAATCCATTGCCAACATTGAATAGTCCTACAGAATCTCACACGATGAAATTTGGACAAATGGTACTTTGGTCTTTTCTTATTGGGCCATTAATAAATGTTTTGTTTAAAAAATTATTAATGAGCTCATGTGAATTTCGGCACACATTCCTAGACTCCGTTATTGTGGCTTAAGGTCTGATATAATTAGTTAATTAAAAGGTTTAATTATTTAGTTAAAAGAGAAAGAGTCTTAATAGGATTAGGGCTTGTTTTAAGGAAGTTTATTTTGAATTAAATGCCAATATCTAATTGAATTTGAATTCAAATTAAATCCAACTTTCTTTTCAGGTTTTCTACTCCCTTTCCCGAATTAGAGTGGCTAAAAAATAGGAAAAAATAAAATTATAATAGGACTCTAAAGATGCAGCCACATATGAGTGAGAAAAAGGAGAGAGAAAAGGGACGTCTTCCACCTCTTCTCTTTGATCGAACTTCTTAAAGAAAAAGAAGAGATTTTTCTCCTACTTGTTCTTAAGTTTTTTTGGCACTAAACACTTCAGGGATTGAAAGAGATCAGATCTCTAATCCTTTACCTAAGCCAAATTCACAAAACTGAAAGGAAGAGGCAAACATTCAAGGTGCTAGCACACTTTCTTTAGCTGAGAATTTCAATGTGTGAAATCATAGAGGGGAGTTGCTATTGAGCAGTCCCTTAGTCATGTTTTGTTGCCGAAGAGGAGATTAAAAAAGTGATTTTTGATCGTTTCGTTTTGGTCTAGTCTTGCAAATAATTCAGCAAAGGTAACTCTTGCACCTTTAATGTCATTGTTGCATACATTGACTCTTATTTGTTATTATGGCTTAAAATTATTTTGTTTTTTCACTGTGCCAATCTGATACTAAGCTCATAAGATTCCCAATAGTATTAGGTACCAATCTTATATCTATGCCACAACATAGGATGGCACCAAAAGAACCTAAAGAATTGAAAAAGTAATTGAAAGAGTTATCATATAAAGGCTTTATCCGACCAAGCACATCACCCTAGAGTGCTCCAGTGTTATTAATGAGGAAGAAATATGAGTCTTTAAGGTTGTTTATTAATTATAGAAAGTTGAATAAGGTGATAGTTAAGAACAAATATATGCTTCCTCAAATTGATGACTTATTTATTCATATGCAAGACCAAAAGTCGGAGAAGTAAGGATATAAAGAAAACACAAAAGTTATCCAGTCTCTGGAGGAAGGAACGACCGATATAAGTATAAGAATTATACTCTATTGAATGACCAACAGACACATATTTTAGTGTGGATTAGGAAAAATGACAAGTTAGATGGCCTCCTAAACTCAACCTTAAGAAAGCTGAAAGGCGAGATAAGACCAAGTACTACCATTTTCATGAAGACCACGGACATACAATGGAGGAGTACCTGCAGCTGAAAGACGAGATCAAGAGGTTAATAAGAAATGGTACACTTTGGAAGTTCATCAGAAAGAGTATAAAATATAAGAGTCTCGAGCCCGAGGTAACAACTCTCAAAACCACTCCTAACAATGAACCTGTGGCGGTTATTCATGCAATTGCAGGAGGATCGAATGTTAATAGGGGTGGCAATAAGGAGAATATCACAGATATTCAGCTCCTGAGTCAAACTCCAAGTTTTGAAATTGGTCAAGTTAGACGATCGAGTCTTTTATTTTATCCTTAAAAGAATGTTTGTGAGTTTTGAAAATGTTACAAAACTAGAATGCATTCTTCAAACTCCTTTTCGATAGGAAAATAAAAAACATTGGATGGATGAAAGCGTGGAGACAAGAACAAAGGCCACAAGACAAGTTCTGCCAGGCCATCCGAGTGTTAATCCCACTAAAAGGCTATAAGGCCATTCGGGTGTTAGTTCCACTAAACAAAAGTTTCAACGCTATAAGTCGGAAATCCATCATGCTAGAAGACCAGGTGTTAGTCCCACTAAACAAGGCCATAAGTTGGAAATCTATCAAGCCAGAAGATCGAACGTTAGTCCCACTAAAACAATGCCATAAGTCGGGAATCTGTCAGGCTAAAAGATCGAGTGTTAGTCCCACTAAAATAAGGCCATAAGTCAGAAATTTGTCAGGTCAGAAGACTGGGTATTAGTCTCACTAAAACAAGCCATAAGTCGAAAATCCATCATGCTAAAAGATTAGGTGTTGGACCCACTAAAACAAGGCTATAAGTCAGGAATCCGTCAGGCCAAAAGACCAGGTGTTAGTCTCACTAAAATAAGGCCATAAGTCAAAATCTATCAAGCCAGAAGCCTAGATGTTCGTCCCATTAAAACAAGACCATAAGTTGGGAATCCATTAGACTAGAAGACCTGGTGTTAGGCCCACTAAAATAACAACATAAGTCATAAATCTGTCAACTGGGTATTAGTCCCATTAAAACAAGGCTATAAGTTGAAAATCCGTCTGGCTTGAAGACCAGGTGTTAGTCCCAATAAAACAAATCCATAAGTCGAGTATCCACTAAGCCACATGTCCGGGAGTTAGTCCCACTTCATGAAAAGTTTCTAAAGTATTTTACGCCCGACCACAAAGCGAGTATCAGCCAGGCCACGAGACCAAGTGTCAATCCTGAATAATAAAATCCTTGAAGTCAACATCAAGGTGCTGCTTTTGAAATGAACACCCTCAATGGTATCCACACGAACGTCTTTTACCCTTCTAGAGTGCTAGCTCTCTCAAAGATGGATAAGCTATGTGCTTTTCCAATCTGCAGCTCAAAACAATTTCTCCAAAAACGTTACCCCCCACTATCACAATCTCGCAGATACTCAAATATCATACGTGACAGTTTATTTTGATAAGAAAAACTGAAAATCTTTTATCTATAACAGTTACAGATAGACTGCAGATTTTTTAAATATTATTATCTTATAATAATAATTAATATTAATAATAATAGCATCTTTATTATTATTAATTATACTAATGGGCTTTTAGCCCATTAATATAGTACATCAACAACGTTTTTATGTGTGTGACCAAATAGGCTTACATTAATTAGTAATAGGCCCAGTCTCACTAGACTCATAAATCATAAGCGGTCTCTAGCAAGACACTATGACTTGCCAACTAATATGAGGATCGATAGTCCGATAAAACCTAATAAATAGAACATGTATTAATCCCTTTGTCACACAATATCTAGTTTGAACATAAGTCATTGTCAATGTCAAACTTATAATGTTCAAACTTGTGATTTCTCGATCTCTAAGTAGACTGATAAAATCAAATGATATTGATTACACTATCAATTTATTTGAGCACGGCCATGCATTTCTCAGTCTCACTTATCGAGGGGCCAGAATATATCTCTCTCAAAGAGAGGGACAAATTCTATCTTGATTGTTAAATATCCTCTACATAATTTCTATCATGCTCAATCATAACCTTTATAATTGTCCGATTAAAGATAATATTTAGTTATATCAAAACATAACAGTCCTTATGTTGGAAACTATGACAATCTCAAGTCAAAGGATTAAGACATAACAATTTTGAGATTCACTTATGACAATAACCCATGTAGTGATCTCAATGCGGGTCCATCCAATACTTTATTCTCTAATAAGTATCTATGATTATTGAATTATATCAACATATACATAATCATCTCATGATTATCAATCAATAATTATACTAGTTATATTTTATTATTATCAACATAATAATAAGTAATCATAGATGTTAATCATTATTATGTAACATGCAAACAAATAATAATAATAATAAAACATCTTTTTATTAATAACCAAAATGACATACAAAAAAATCCAAGATAATGTCTTAGGGCAAATACACTAACATTCTAAGCATTATAATTCTCTCGCCCTTCTCCTCAATTTACTGATTTAAACGTCAGAATGGCTGGCGTAGGCGCAAACCATCTCACTTTCTCTCTCTTGCAAAATTGACCAGTCACAATGCAGCTCTATTTGGTGGATCAATCACAGCAGAGTTTTATTTTCCGGCCACATCATCAACTTGATTTCAACAACATCAATTAGCAATAAGTTGAACTATGTATTTAGTAGATTAATATACTATTCACGCAACTTCTTCTGCAATTACTTAATTTTCATATTTTATTCACTTTATCTATATGTCTCAGAGTTAGGCTTATTTTAGAACAATGTGTAGGCATATTTTAGTATACTGTGTTAGAACTAACTCAATTAAAAATGAATTATCTGAAATAAGTTAATTTAGGATATGACACCATAATTATATTCATCTTAGAAAGGCACATCAGAGTTATAATTTTTCAGATTTAGTCTTTATTTCTTACACGAAAAATAATTTTCAGAATTTTTGAATTTTGGAGCGTTTAAAAAATTTGATAAATAAAAAATATTTTTCATGTCAAAGAAAAAATTAAATAATTTTTTTAAAAAAATAACTTTTTTTTTAAAAGAGAAAACAATTTTTTAAAATTTAAAAATTTTATTAATATTATTATTTATTAATTAGAGAAAAGTAATAATTTTATTTATTTCTACTTTAGAATTTGTGATTTAATTGGTATCAAAATAGCATATTGTGTTATTGCTCGTTAACAAATAACGATAATTTTTATATATTATCATAAAATACTAATATGAAAGATAAAATATAATTATTAATTAATATTTATCCTAATATTTTAAAAAAATATAATATGTAATTACTCTCATTTTTATTTTAAAGTTTGTAATTTAATTTATGTTAAAATAATACTTCATAATATTAATTTTATGTAAATATTTTTAATATTTAAAAATTATTATTGTTTGTCAACGGTGCAATGCAATAAATACTATTTAAACACAAATTGAAGTGAAAAAATAATAAAATTATAAAGTATTATTTATTTTTTTCTATAAATTATTATTTATTTTCAAATTATAATCAAAGAATGAAATATTTTTTTTCTTAAAAAATATATATTCAAGAATACTATTTTTATAAAAATATTTTTTTATAAATTATTTTCTATAAAAAATTAGTGTTAGGTGGCTAACGTCTCTGAATACACAACAAAACTAAACTCAAGGTCATCTCAACTATAGAGCTAGACTTAGTACTATAAAGTTTTAATATACTTATATTTCTTAATTAAATATAATTTTTGAATCAAAATAAAAAATTTTGACCAAATAAATTTAAAATTAGAAAAAATAACAAATTCCCATATTAATTTTAGCCAATAAATCAAGGATAATTTGTGCATATCAAATTTGACCATATACTTTTTTTCTTTCAATTTCATTATTCCTTTTCCTTCATACACATATATGCACAAAAATATTTATTTATCAATTGTAAATTTTATGTATTTTTTAAATTTAAAATTTGACAATATAAATATAAATGAATAAAATAAAATCGTTATTGAAGGCCACTAAATAATTAATTTTTTTAAATATTGTTATATTTTATTTTATTAATTTAAAAAAAATAATTTAATGTGATATGGTATTATTAACTAAAATAAATTAAATTAAGAAAAATATATGGCTTAATTTGAATTAATGCTTTATTTATTTTTGAAGAAAATAGGTGAAAGAAAAGAGAAGAAAATATCAATGGAGAATTTGAGCTATAATTATTTTCAATCCTCTAAAATATCAATAGTGGTATAAATGAATCAAACTATTCGTGACTTATTTGAGATTTAATTTGATAAAAACTCAATTAATTTCGATTCGATTTTTAAACGAGACAAACTCGAGTTTAATTTTTAATCTCATTTAATTAATGAACTAAATTTGATCTCAATAGTATTCAGCTCATTAATATTACTGAGCTTGATTCATTTTTGAATTTATAAGCAAACTCACAAAAAGGTTTGTAAATAGTTTCGTTAAGCAGATTGAAATTAATATTATAAGAGAATGAAACTCAAATCCTACATAAATCTTCCAAATCTAAGTTTTTTAAAATTGAGCTCTACATAATTTAATTACACTTTTCAAGATTGTAGATTTTTGGATAATTAAATTTAAGAGATTGTTCTTTATAAATTTGCGAGCTAACTTATTTATATATTTATTTAACTAAAATTATTTAGTCTTAAACTAAAACTCATTATACCTATAAATAAATTGAAACATTTATGAACTATTCGAAATTAAACTCGATAAAACTCGTTTAATCTCGTTTGCTAAATGAATCAACCTTGAATTTATTAATTCTCTGTTCAAGTTTAAAATGAATAAAATTTGAGTTCGGCTTAAGCTCAAAAAAAAAAAAATGAACCAAACTTAAACCTTTTTAAAATTTGACCTTGTTCAGTTGATTTATACCGTTAAGTATTATATTTAAGTCTCAATTAAAGTCAACCATAAAAATTTTCCTTCTCTACTTTCTTTTATCTAGACAGAAATTACATAAAAGAAAATAGATCTATTAATGTTCATTTAAATTTAGATAAAAATGAGAGCAATAAATTAATGGGAGTGATATTATACAACAATCGCCCAAAGTAGGCCGTGAATTGTCACTGTAAGACAATACTACATGGCAATGATCTATTAAACCAATATACGGTCCCACCTAGAGAAAAAAAGATCCGGGCACTTCAGGTTGGCCTCAGGATAGGTCGGACAAACTTGCTTTTTCAAGTTCAGGGCGAAGCTCCATAAGAAAGTTATTGTTAACAGTTACAATCCAGCAAATCCCCTTTATGCTTGCGATCACGGGATTCTGGTCTAATTAGCCAGTAAAAATCTCTTATCAATGAGTCGGTCACATCATTGCCGGATTATCAGTGTAATACCCGGCTAGATTCCGGCATCGGAATCCCTACCTTCCGGCGGAATCTCCGTTGGAATATGGAATTTTGATGATGCCAGAGTCTTCTAGAGGGGTAAAATGTGATTTCTAAAATGATTTTTACTGATTTCATGGTTTTAAATGAAAAAGATTTGAGTTTTGAAAAGGAAAAGACCAAGGAGGTTTTTGCCAGGTTCGGCCGCCGAAAGTGAAGTTCGGCCGCCGAACATGAGTTGGTTTTGGGAGCGCTTTTGGCCTCCGAAAGCTATGTTTGAACAAACCAGGTTCGGCCGCCGAACATGGGGGTGTTTTGCTTGCACGTGAGGCCGCCGAAGGAGGTTTGGCTGGCCACCTATAAAAGCCCCTCAGACCGAAAATGGGCTAGATTTCTCCCCATTCTCGAGCTCAGGTGTGTTCATGTCCTCCTTTGGTCATTTTCATGATTTCTCTTCATCTCCTTCATATTTTTTATGAGTTCTATGGTTGTTTTGAAGAGTTTTCAAGCTTAGATCAAGGTTTTGGAAGCTTGGAGACCCAAGGAGTAGTTTCCTCCCATCTCCAAGTTAGAGCTCGCACAAACCCTCGATCTTCAAGAGGTAAGTGTGGATCTATGCTTTCTTTTACGTTTCATGAAGTTTTAAGTGAGTTTTAAGAGGTTTTGATGGTTGAGCATGGGTAGATATGCATGTTAGGGTTTATGTGGGTTTTATGCCCAATGTATGATAATGTATGTTCATGTGATGTTTGTGTTGGGGTTTAAGTTAGTTTTCAAGCCCCTTAAGCACATGGGAGAGAGTATGCATGATTGGGAAAGAGTATGTGAGGTTTGGTTTGTTTTGATGGTTTTGGCCTATGTGGGTCATAAACTATCTATGTATGCTTTAGATGTTGTTTTTAGGAGTTTAAGCTTGTTTGAGCTCCTTTGTGCATGGTTAAGGATGTATGCATGTGTTTGAGGAGTTGGATGCTTGTTTTGGGGTGTTTGGAAGGTTTGGGAGGCTTGAAATGCACAAAGGCTGAGTTCTGGATGAACTCAGGTTCGGCCGCCGAAGGTGGTTTCGGCCGCCGAACCTGCCTGAGGATGCATGGATTGGCCGCCTAACCTTGCCCCCGAAAGTTGGGTTTTGGCTTGAAAGCAGACTTTCGGCCGCCGAAGGTAATGTTCGGCCGCCGAAAGTGCCTGACTTTCGTCTCTGGAGAGAGAGTTCGGCCGCCGAAGGTGCCGCTGAACCTGCCTGACTTTCGTCTCTGGGAGTTTAAGCTTGTTTGAGCTCCTTTGTGCATGGTTAAGGATGTATGCATGTGTTTGAGGAGTTGGATGCTTGTTTTGGGGTGTTTGGAAGGTTTGGGAGGCTTGAAATGCACAAAGGCTGAGTTCTGGATGAACTCAGGTTCGGCCACCGAAGGTGGTTTCGGCCGCCGAACCTGCCTAAGGATGCATGGATTGGCCGCCTAACCTTGCCCCCGAAAGTTGGGTTTTGGCTTGAAAGCAGACTTTCGGCCGCCGAAGGTAATGTTCGGCCGCCGAAAGTGCTTGACTTTCGTCTCTGGAGAGAGAGTTCGGCCGCCGAAGGTGCCGCCGAACCTGCCTGACTTTCGTCTCTGGAAGGGACCTTCGGCCACCGAAGGTGCCGCCGAAAGTGCCCTGCCCAGCCTTTTCTTGAGTGTTTTCTATGCATGTTTAAGTGATGCTTTAGGGGGTTTTTGGGTAGTTGTTTATGAGTTG
Source organism: Manihot esculenta (assembly GCF_001659605.2). Lineage (NCBI taxonomy): Eukaryota > Viridiplantae > Streptophyta > Magnoliopsida > Malpighiales > Euphorbiaceae > Manihot > Manihot esculenta. The sequence goes on from NC_035170.2 coordinate 10,056,881, forward strand.
TTTAGAGTATGTTTGGCACCTCACTAGAGTCCACCTGTGTAGGATCGGACCCGAGGAACCGAGGTGTTTAGCAGTGTTAGCTGCTTCAGAGTTAGTCCAGAGCTAGCCAGAGGTGAGTGGAACTAACCCTTATGTTTTAAATCAAATGTTTTCAGCATGTTCAAGCATGTTCATGCATCATGAATACCATGTTATGCAATAGGTTGTTTGCATTAGAATTCACAAATATGATGCATTGCATAATACGATGATAATGATGTGGATGGATACTGGATGATCCTCTAGCCCTCAGTATGTTATGACATGATATGAATTGATATGATATGGCATGTACGATATGATATGAGATGAGAAGTCCAGGTGTGGCCGTATCGCCCCTGGCATAAAGTGTGTGAAGTCCAGGCGTGGCCGTATCGCCCCTGGCATAAAGCATTGTTGACTTGTTATGGTACGAGATTGATATGTAGGGGGCTATTGGTGACAGATTCATCCTTGAGGTGATTTATTTGTGATGTGACGCATTCCATGATAGCATATGTTAAAATGAACTGTTTTCTTTTATGGTTTCTGCTCACTGGGCTTTTTAGCTCACCCCTCTCCCCTAATCCCAGGTTTGTAGGGTCAGAGATAGTCAGGAGATCAGCAGGTTACGTCCATGGTCATGTTTATGTAATAGAATAGTAGTGGACATGATGTAATGTAAAGTTATGTAAGGATGTAAAAGAGTTATGTTGTAATATGACATTATGATATATGTTCAGAGTTATAGTATTGTGCTTGGCCCGAGTTGGATAATCCCTTTGTACATGAATTTTATTTTATATTGATATATATGTTGGACCGAGTTTGACATAGAGTATGCTGACCCTAGGGGTTCTATGAGTTCAGTCATAGTGCATATACAGGTCAAACTGGTTAAAAGTAAAGTTTTAAATGTTTTATGAAAATGTTTGATCATGTTTGGGATTATACCAGCTGTACAGGATGTATGTTAGGCTTGCTACGGGTCCCGGCGACCTTAAGTCGATCTGGATCCTAGCGCCGGTAGCGGTCCGATTTTCGGGTCGTTACAGAATGGTATCAGAGCCCTAGGTTCACATGGTCGGACCTATAGTGTGTCGGGCTCATAGAGGTTATAGTAGGGCAAGCACAATAGGAAGATCATGTCCACTAGGATAGGATATGGAGTCCTGTCTTGTATGATGATGTGAAATGCCATGACGATGAGCATGTGCATTAATGCTATGATATGTATGTTATGTATGTGATGCAGGTTCATGTGTTTCCACATGAACCATATAATGCTAATGTTTATGTGCTATGTTATGCTCTCAGAAGTCAAGATGAGAGGAACTCGTCGATCTGCGAGATTGACTGGAGCTCCGCCAGAGAATGAGGGCATGGATGCCCATCCCCCTGCTCTGCAGAGGGCAAGATCTTGTAGGGCGATCAGGGAAAGTACATCAAGGGACCCTAGAAGGTCTTTTGATGCAGGTCGGAGGAAATCAGTTCATGAAGGTATGTCAGCGGATGTGATGGAAACAAAGGAGGATAACCAGAGAAGAGATAGTAGTTTGGGCATGAGTATGTCAGTAGAGGATATGGGAGAGTCCCAAGGAGGCACTCAGGCCTCGGGCTTTGTTCCGCCACAGTATCCACCCTACCCGCAAGGGCCAGGGTATCCGATGGGAGGTACGTCGGATTTCTTCAGCTATAACCCATATCCCACCTTTATGCCCTATCCTCCCTTTTACCCACAGTACCCCATGTTTCCATCCTCATCCTTTTTCCCAGGTCCAGCAAACCCTAACTCAGGGGATGCTGCACCTCCTCCTCCACCAGCAGAACCAATAGTCCCTGATGTCCGGATACCCAAACCTGGTTCATCAGTTGGGGGTAAAGTAAAGATGACAGATTACCTCAAGTTGGATGCCCCCAAGTTCGAAGCAGGCGATGACCCTTTTGAGTACCTCAGAACGGTAAAGATGATAACAGATGAGCTAGGAGCAAGTGACAGTAGAGCCATTCAGATGGCAGGGTTCACATTGAAATGCAAGAAGGCAAGGGAATGGTTCAAAAACTATGTGGACCCAAGGTTGGAAGGCTTATCCTGGGAGCAGTTTGCCAATGAGCTTGCAAGATGGGCTTTTCCAGATAGTTCCAGAGAATTGAAGATGATTGAGTTTGAGCAGCTAAGGCAGACGGAAGAGATGAGCGTAGAGGAGTTTACAGACAGGTTCCTGGAACTGTTGCCGTTTGCAGGACAAGGTCTTGATACAGACCTAAAGAAGTCTAGGAGATATGTTATGAAGCTTCACTCCAGGTATTCCTCGTTGGTTCAATCAGCAGAAAGGGAGAGCTTCCATGTTATAGTGGATATGGCACGGAGAATGGAGGCTAGTGCCATTGTCCAAGGGACAGTTAAACAGTACATGGCACAGTCTTCGGGTTCCAAACTCCCGGGGAAAAGTAATGTTGATCTCTCCCCTCTGAGCGAGGTTGTCACAAAAAGTAAGAAGGGAGACAGAGGTCTCAGAAGATCAAAGAAGAACAAGTTCTGGAATCAGATAAAGTCTGGTCTGGGATTAGGAGGTGGCTCGAGCTCAGGCACAGAGGTTGCAGAGTGTGCAAGGTGCGGTAGGCCGCACAAGGGAGTCTATCGGTTTGGGACTACAGCATGTTACAGATGCGGCCAGGAATGGCACATAGCTCGAGAGTGCCCTAAGGCAGCTTTTATGACACCGTCCCATCAGACAACTCCAGGCAGTATGGCTCAGCCATCAGCTCCAGTCATGTTTCAGGGCAGTGGTAGAGGCGGAGACAGGGGGACAGCCCCTTCTTCAGCAGGTTCCCGTGGGGAAGGTCCATCAGCTCCAGCACGGATCTTCGCCATGACCCAGCAGGAGGCTAACACATCGAACCCGATGGGATCAGGTAATCTCACTCCGGTATGTTCTGATGTGTCTGTTTTATGAACCCTGATGTTTCTCTTTTATTTGTTTGCTTGTGAGCCCTCGTGAGATTGGGTTGATAGCTTATGGGTTAGAGTATCCCCTTGGGGTCAGTGCACCCAAGTGTGATCCATCTGTGGCAGAGTCAGTCTGCCGGTATAGTCAGAGCATGTGTTGTGAGTAGATGCCTTCCAGCTGACCTAGCGGTTCTAGATTTGACTGTTTGACGTCATTCTAGGGTTGGATTGGTTCTTCTACTAGTGGTACTACCTAGGCTGCAGAGACAAGGTAGTCAGGTTCAGAGGTCAGGATGGAACAGAGGTAGTCCTTAGAGGGGACAGAATAGGGATACCTAGAGGTTCAGTATCAACCCTATAAGCTCATAGGTTGTTCAGGAAAAGTTGTCAGGGGTTCTAGCTCTTCTGAGAGAGTATAGCAGTCAGGTCAGGGAGCCCGCCTCAGTGCCCATTGTTAGAAAGTTTTAGATGTTTCCCCAGATGAGTTTCCAGGACTACCACCTGTCAGGGAGATAGAGTTCAAAATAGAAGTAATGCATGGAATTGGACCAACCTCTATCCCTCCCCACAGGATGGTATCAACAGAGTTTAAAGAGTTATAAAGATCAGTTGTAAGAGTTGGTAGTTAAGGGTTCCCATCTGACTGAGCACTTCACCTTGGGGTGTTCCAGTATTGTTATGAGGATGAAGGATGGATCCCTAGGACTTTGTGTCGACTACTAGTCGTTGAACAAAGTCACTACCCAGATCAGGTAGTTGTTACCGTGGATCGACGATCTAGTTGAAATCAGCTAGCAGGAGCTGGTTGCCTTTCCAAGATAGATCTGAAGTCCAGGTACCATCAGTTAAGATCAAGGAAGAAGATGTGCAGAGAGCAGTGTTTAGAACCAGATATGGGCACTATGAGTTCCTAGGAATGTCGTTCGGGTTAATGAACGCCCCTACATCATTCATGGATCTCATAAGCAGAGTTTTAGTCAGTTTCTGGATCACTCCGTTATTGTCTTCATTAACGGTATCTCGGCGAGTTCCAGAAATGCAGAAGAGTATGCCCATCATCTGAAATCAGGATTGCAGATCCTGAGAGAACATGGCTTGGATGCCTAGTTCTCCAATGTGAGTTCTGGTCGAGGAGCATATCCTTCTTGGGTCATGTGTGTCGGAGAAAAGAAAAGTGAAGTAGACCTGAGAAAGTTGAAGTTGTAGCTAACTAGCCCAGGCCCCTTGTAGTGACTAAGATCAAGAGCTTTTTGGGTTGGGCAGGTTACCTAATGGAGGTTCATCTAGAACTTCTCTAGAGTTGCCGCTCCTATGGCCAGATGGATCAAGAAAAACCAGAGGTTGTGTGGTCTACTTAGAGTGAAGAGGGTTTTGAAAAGCCAAAGGAAATGTTGATGTCTGCACCAGTGGTGGCTCTGTCCGCCAGTGATAGAGGTTTCACAGTGTTCTGTGATGCGTCCCGTGTGGGACTAGGTTGTGTGTTAATGTAAAGTGGTAGAATGATTGCTTATGCTTCTAGGTAGCTGAAGAAGCATGAGTTGAATCATCTTACACACGATCCAGAGATGGCAATGGTAATACTTGCACTCAAGATGTGGAGGCGATACCTGTATAAGGTATGAGGACAGATCCTTACAGATCGAAAGAGCTTGCAATACATCTTGAGTCAAGAGAGGAGAACCAGAGGCAGAGAAAAGGAGTAAGAGCTGCATAGTCAGAAGATGAGAAGAATCAGAACTGCTGTGAGTCAGCAGGAGAGTATGAAGTCGTCCGCAAGAGGCATGTAGAGTTTCAGAAGAGAAGAAGAGTTTTGTCAGAGTGCGCGGCGGAAGCGTGTTTAGGTTCTCGAGGAAGTCGAGGTTTACTGAAGGTGTCTCCAAAAGAGAGTGTGATTCGTTATGGGCAGAAAGGTAAATTAGCTCTCAGATACATTGGACTCTTTGAAATCCTGCAAGGGATTTGGGAATGTATCCTACGAGTTAGATTTACCCACTTCTATGGAAGAGATCCATTCGTTTTTCCATGTTTCCACGGTATATGAGTTCGTGTCGAATCCGAGTGAGGTTCTTAAAGGAACCAGAGGTGGAGACCGTAGAGGATCTCACCTATGTTGAGCAGCTAGTACGGACCGCAGGCACACAAGTCAGAAAGTGTGGAAACAAGGAAATCCCGATGGTGAAAGCCCCTTAGAATCACCTTAAGATGAAAAGTTCACCGGGGAGACCGAGAGTTTATACTCCAGCAATGACCGTGTCTCTCTTTTAGAAGAGAGGTTTTTAGGTTTTGCTTGCTTGTTGCTTGCTTGCTGATGTATGCTTGATGCATGTTTGATGTTTGAACATTCGAGGACGAATGTTCTTAAAGGGGGGAAGAATGTAATACCCGGCTAGATTCCGGCATCGGAATCCCTACCTTCCGGCGGAATCTCCGTTGGAATATGGAACTTTGATGATGCCAGAGTCTTCTAGAGGGGTAAAATGTGATTTCTAAAATGATTTTTACTGATTTCATGGTTTTAAATGAAAAAGATTTGAGTTTTGAAAAGGAAAAGACCAAGGAGGTTTTTGCCAGGTTCGACCGCCGAAAGTGAAGTTCGGCCGCCGAACATGAGTTGGTTTTGGGAGCGCTTTTGGCCTCCGAAAGCTATGTTTGAACAAACCAGGTTCGGCCGCCGAACCTCAAGTTCGGCCGCCGAACATGGGGGTGTTTTGCTTGCACGTTAGGCCACCGAAGGAGGTTTCGCTGGCCACCTATAAAAGCCCCTCAGACCGAAAATGGGCGAGATTTCTCCCCATTCTCGAGCTCAGGTGTGTTCATGTCCTCCTTTGGTCATTTTCATGATTTCTCTTCATCTCCTTCATATTTTTTATGAGTTCCATGGTTGTTTTGAAGAGTTTTCAAGCTTAGATCAAGGTTTTGGAAGCTTGGAGACCCAAGGAGTAATTTCCTCCCATCTCCAAGTTAGAGCTCGCACAAACCCTCGATCTTCAAGAGGTAAGTGTGGATCTATGCTTTCTTTTACGTTTCATGAAGTTTTAAGTGAGTTTTAAGAGGTTTTGATGGTTGAGCATGGGTAGATATGCATGTTAGGGTTTATGTGGGTTTTATGCCCAATGTATGATAATGTATGTTCATGTGATGTTTGTGTTGGGGTTTAAGTTAGTTTTCAAGCCCCTTGAGCACATGGGAGAGATTATGCATGATTGGGAAAGAGTATGTGAGGTTTGGTTTGTTTTGATGGTTTTGGCCTATGTGGGTCATAAACTATCTATGTATGCTTTAGATGTTGTTTTTGGGAGTTTAAGCTTGTTTGAGCTCCTTTGTGCATGGTTAAGGATGTATGCATGTGTTTGAGGAGTTGGATGCTTGTTTTGGGGTGTTTGGAAGGTTTGGAAGGCTTGAAATGCACAAAGGCTGAGTTCTGGATGAACTCAGGTTCGGCCGCCGAAGGTGGTTTCGGCCGCCGAACCTGCCTGAGGATGCATGGATTGGCCGCCTAACCTTGCCCCCGAAAGTTGGGTTTTGGCTTGAAAGCAGACTTTCGGCCGCCGAAGGTAATGTTCGGCCGCCGAAAGTGCCTGACTTTCGTCTCTGGAGAGAGAGTTCGGCCGTCGAAGGTGCCGCCGAACCTGCCTGACTTTCGTCTCTGGAAGGGACCTTCGGCCACCGAAGGTGCCGCCGAAAGTGCCCTGCCCAGCCTTTTCTTGAGTGTTTTCTATGCATGTTTAAGTGATGCTTTAGGGGGTTTTTGGGTAGTTGTTTATGAGTTGTTTAGAGTATGTTTGGCACCTCACTAGAGTCCACCTGTGTAGGATCGGACCCGAGGAACCGAGGTGTTTAGCAGTGTTAGCTGCTTCAGAGTTAGTCCAGAGCTAGCCAGAGGTGAGTGGAACTAACCCTTATGTTTTAAATCAAATGTTTTCAGCATGTTCATGCATCATGAATACCATGTTATGCAATAGGTTGTTTGCATTAGAATTCACGAATATGATGCATTGCATAATACGATGATAATGATGTGGATGGATACTGGATGATCCTCTAGCCCTCAGTATGTTATGACATGATATGAATTGATATGATATGGCATGTACGATATGATATGAGATGAGAAGCCCAGGCGTGGCCGTATCGCCCCTGGCATAAAGTATGAGAAGTCCAGGTGTGGCCGTATCGCCCCTGGCATAAAGTGTGTGAAGTCCAGGCGTGGCCGTATCGCCCCTGGCATAAAGCATTGTTGACTTGTTATGGTACGAGATTGATATGTAGGGGGCTATTGGTGACAGATTCATCCTTGAGGTGATTTATTTGTGATGTGACGCATTCCATGATAGCATATGTTAAAATGAACTGTTTTCTTTTATGGTTTCTGCTCACTGGGCTTTTTAGCTCACCCCTCTCCCCTAACCCCAGGTTTGCAGGGTCAGAGATAGTCAGGAGATCAGCAGGTTACGTCCATGGTCATGTTTATGTAATAGAATAGTAGTGGACATGATGTAATGTAAAGTTATGTAAGGATGTAAAAGAGTTATGTTGTAATATGACATTATGATATATGTTCAGAGTTATAGTATTGTGCTTGGCCCGAGTTGGATAATCCCTTTGTACATGAATTTTATTTTATGTTGATATATATGTTGGACCGAGTTTGACATAGAGTATGCTGACCCTAGGGGTTCTATGAGTTCAGTCATAGTGCATATACAGGTCAAACTGGTTAAAAGTAAAGTTTTAAATGTTTTATGAAAATGTTTGATCATGTTTGGGATTATACCAGCTGTACAGGATGTATATTAGGCTTGCTACGGGTCCCGGCGACCTTAAGTCGATCTGGATCCTAGCGCCGGTAGCGGTCCGATTTCCGGGTCGTTACAATCAGAAAATGTTATATTTATCTCCACCTTCTTACAATATAAAGGGGGAATGATTATAAGGTAAAGGTATGCGATTTTCTTGCACAAATACTCTCGAGTTTCTCATTCACCATTTTTTCCAATATACTAACTTGAGTATCGGAGTGGCTGCTGTAGGCACCCACTACCTCACTTTCTTTGTATCATATCACAACTCCATTCTGGCCTTATCATCATTTTAGTTTCAGCAATATCATTTGGTTCTATTGTCGGAATATCCACTAAATCCTTAATGTTCATTTGGATTAAAGCCCGGTCTTTCATTCCTTTTCTTTTAGAAAGAAATCTCGCTCTCCTTTCTCTCTCGAAATGGCTGGTAGTTCACAAGCTACTGCTAAGGTTTCTGCTAATGAGGACGCAATCATTTCTTTCACCCTTGGCAGTGGACAAAACACGCCATCCGAAAAGAGTAGAAAAGGTTGATGTATCATTTCAGAAGAAAATAACGAAAGAAAAGTCCAGCTAATTTGGTGTTGGCTAATAGAAAAAGAAGAAATAATAATATACAATAGAAAAAAAATGATCAGCCTCTCCACAATGGTCTGCTTAGGTCGGCCTCTCCGTATAAGTTTGCTTAGGTTGGCCTCTCCGCACAAGTCTGTTTTGGTCGGCACAGGTGTAACGCCCCGAAAATCGGACCGCTACCGGCGCTAGGATCCGGGTCGACTTAAGGCCGCCGGGACCCGTAGCAAGCCTGACATGCAACCTGTAAACCTGTTTAATCCCATACATGATCAACAATCATACATAAAAATTAAAACTTTTCTTTCATACATTCTATCATACGCCAAACTCAACCTGTGCATGCACTGAACATAACCATAATCATAAACTTGACCCCTCTGTGGGATCTCATCAATGCCCCAATGGGCGATATACATGTGTTGAGTTGGCTAAGCATAGACATCAATAAACATAAGATCATGTAATAAAAAGGGATTACAATAACTATGGTCAAGCACACTTCTAAACCTCAATATCATTACATTTTAAATCTATACATCGTTATACAATTTGTCATGTCCACATTCTAACTATTACATACATATGACTTTACTCTTCTTGACTTCTCTGTCTAGCCCGTACCTGCAATCCTGGGGGATTAGGGAAAGGGGTGAGCTACAAGAGCCCAGTGAGCAGAATAATAGAAAACAATATTTAAATCTCATGCCATTATGTAATGCAACACATCACAACTAATCACATCTCGGATGGTATTGTCACCAATAGTCCTCTACATTTCCAAAGTGTCGGGACGTAGAATGGGTACAACCGGTCTTTCTCTTAACATAGCATATCATACATACCAATGTGCCAGGGACGTAGAATGGGTACAACCTGGACTTTCTCTTACATAGTGCCAGGGACGTAGAATGGGTACAACCTGGACTTCCATACCATCTCATGCCGTAGCATCATCATACCATATGAGGACTAAAGGATCATTCAATGACCAATCCACATCAACATCATAAATGCAATGCAACATATTCGTGAATTCTAATGCAAACAACCTAATTCATCACATGGCATTCATGATGCATGAACATGCTCAACTTTATAATTCATTTGCTTTAAAAACATAAAGATTTATTCTACTCACCTCTGGCCGAAGCTCTACTGACTCAGAAGCAGCTGAACTCACTGCTGGGGTCCTCGGTTCCTCGGGTCCAAACCTACACAGGTGGACTCAAATGAGGGACCAAACAACTAGAACATAACTCTAAAAACATCCCCAAAAAACCCCCTAAAACACCTTGAACAATCATGCAAAAACATGCAAAGGAAGGCTGAACAGGGCAGGTTCGGCGGCACCTTCGGCGGCCGAAAGTCCCTCCAGAGCCGAAACCCAGGCAGGTTCGGCGGCCGAAAGTCCCAGACAGAGACGAAAGTCTCTTTTCGGGGGCAACTTCGGCAGCCGAAAGGCCTGCCTCCCCAGCCATGTTCGGCGGCCGAAAGTTCCTTCGGCTGCCGAACCTGGTTTCTGCCAAAGGGCAGAAACTTGGCTCCTTATGCACATTTGCCTCCCAAACTCAAACCATCATGCATATAACTCATCCAAATCATGCAAACAAGCTCCTAGGGGTCTCAAACTACCTTAAACCCCAACTACAACACATCAAACGCACAAATCCAACATACATTGCTCAAAACATAACATTAACTCAAAAACCTAACTATGAGCTAAACATGCATTCTACCCCATAGATCTTGCATAAAACTTACTTTAAACATGAAATGAGCTTAAGATCGGCTCTTACCTCTTGAAGATCGAGAGAGAGACGTCCTAAACTCGGAGGTGGGAGATTTTGAGTTCTTGAACCTCAAAGCTCCAAAACTTGCTTTAAACTCGAAAATCTTCAAAACCACGTAAAAACTTGTGAAAATCAAGAGAGATTGGAAGGAAGGAACTCAAGGATGGTGAGGAATGGCGGAAGGACTCACCTTGGCCAAAAATGGGGAAAAGCTCGCCCGTTTTCGGCTAAGGGACCCTTTTTATAGTGGCTGGCCAGGCCACGTTCGGAGGCCGAAAGTGTCTCCGCATGCATGCCATGTTCGGCGGCCGAACTTGAGGTTCGGCGGCCGAACCTGGACTTTTCTCACTTATGCCTTCGGGGGCCTAAAGCACTCCCGAAGTGCATGCATGTTCGGCAGCCGAACTTTGACTTTCGGCGGCCGAACCTGAGTTTCCTCCAAGGGTGTTTTTATACAAAAACTCATTTCCTCTTTACTTAAAAATCATCAAAAACATTAAAACATTTTATGAAAACATGTTTCTACCCTACTAGAGGCTTCCAACATCCGAGATTCCACTGGACGGTAGGAATTCCGATACCGGAGTCTAGCCGGGTATTACAACAGGTCTATTTCTAAGGTCGGAAGGCCAGCCTCTCCACACCGTTTTCATTGTCAAGAGCAAAACATAGTCGTCTTGCTTGTGATTATAATCTTTTCAAGACCCAAGCTCAAGGTAACAATTCTCAGAACCACCCATGACAGAGAACCTGTAGGGGTTATTTCTATAGCTGGTTATTCATGTAGCTACAAAAGGACCTAACGATGGAGACTTAATCCTTAAAAGAACAATATAATAGATGTCGAGTCTGGTAAGTTGAGCGAAAAGTAGAAAGGACCATTTAGGGTTTCGAAAGTTATTCAGCCGGGGTCTAATAAGCTAGCCAATCTAAATGACCGAGTCATTTCCTACTTCTGGATTATTCACAATCTAAGAAAAATTTATTAATAATAGTTAACGATGTATTTTTTCATATGTTTTGTTCTTCAGGGACAAGGAACGATAGGATTTCCGTCCTCAAAAAGATTAAAAAAAGGCCACAAAGCGGGTTTCGCCAAACCAAGTCACAAGGCGAGTTTCACCATACCATAATCCGGACATTGGTCCCACTAAATAAGGCCACAAGGCGGGTGCTACTAGCGCAGGTTACAAGGCGGATTCCACTAGACCACAATCCGGGCTTTGACCTCACTAAACAAGGCCGCAAGGCGGGTTTCACCAGGCCAGGTCACAAGGCAGGTTTTACCAGACCACCATCCGAGCGTTATTCCCACTAAACAAGACCACAAGGTGAGTTCCACCAGGCCAAGTCCAGGCGTCAGTCCCGCATAACAAGGCCATAAGGCCATCCAAGCATGGGTTCCACATAACAAGGCCACAAGGCCTTTTGGGCGTTGGTCCCGCATAACAAGGCCACAAGACCATCCGAGCATGTGTCTTGCATACCAAGGTCACAAGCCATCCAAGCATGGGTCTCGTATAACAAGGTCATAAGCCATCCAGGCATGGGTCTCTCATAATCAAGTTAACTCATATGCCAGGCCATAAGGTGTAATTCATCAGGCTAGAAGACCAGGTGTTAGTCTCACTGAAAAAGGCATTTTGATGCTAGACCACAAGGCGGGTATACGCCAAACCGATCAACCAGGTGTTAATCCCACTTCACGAGAAGTTTCTAAGACATTTGATGCCTAGGCCATAAGGCAAGTATAAGCTAGGCCATACGACCGAGAGCGTCGGTTCCATCTCACAAAAAGAGAATCATATGCATGTGTTGCTCCTATTATAATCATTCCCAAAAATCTAAATTTTTTTGTGAAGGAGGAAGGCCCATTATAGGCGGGTGAGTTTTTTGATGATCGACAAAGATAGGACGAGCTGCCAAGTGAGCAAATGAAATTTGCAAGAAGCTCGTCAGGGCTAAAAAAATTGCTCGGAAGTTCATTAAGATTGGAGAAAGCCCGAAAGCACCATCATAGCTGAAAAAAATGCCCGGATGCTGGATAGGGCTAGAAAATGTCAAGGAGCTCGCAAGAGCTAAAAATTGCCCGGAAGCTCGTTAGGGATGGAGAATGCCATGAAGCACTATCAGGGCTGGAAAAATGTCCGGATGCTCGATAGAGCTGAAAAAGGCCAAATAGCTCGCAAGGACTAAAAAAATGCTTAAAAACTCATTAGGACTGCAAAAATGCTTAAAAACTCATTACGGCTAGAAAATGCACGGCATCCTGAGAAAAAGCTAAGGAGCTCGCAAGAGTTAGAAGATGCCCAGAAAATCCCTAAGGCTAGTTAGGGCTACAAGTTCGTCAGGGCTGGAAAATACCCAGATGATCCTCAGGGTTGGTTGGCACTAGATAAAGCCCGAAAGCTAGTCAAGGCATTACTATATCACTCACATCAATTTTTGTCAGATAGGATCTTGGACTTGACTGGTCAGCAGGGCAAGTAAGAAAGGACATCGTGCTCTTAGACCGGACAAACATGCCACATGCCCCCATAACACTGCAACTTTTGAATTTAAAGATTCAAAGAGCAAAGGGACCTCTAGTGTTACATAATAATAACCCAAAGTAGGCAGTGAGCTATCACCATAAGACAGGAACACATGACAAGGATCTGTTAAATTAATATGCAATCCCACCTAAAAAAAGAAAACCCGAACACTTCAAATTGATTTCAGGACATGTCGGTCTCAAGTCAAACAGACTCGCTCTCTCAACTTAAGGGCGAGACTTCATAAGGAAGTTACCGTTAACAGTTACAATTCAACAGATCCCCTTTATGCCCACAATCACGGGATTCCTGACTAATTAGCCGATGAAGATTTCTTACCAATGAGCCAACCACATCGTTGCCAGATTATTAGGAAATGTTATATTTATCCCCATCTTCCTACAGTATAAAGGGGGAGTGATAACAGAGATAAAGGTATGCAATTCTCTCGCACAAATAATCTCAAGTTCCTTATTCACCATTTTCTCTAATATACTGACTTGAATGTTAGAGTGTCTACCGTAAGCACCCATCACCTCACTTTCTCTGTTTTGTAGAATTAGCTAATCACAGGACAACTCTATTCCGATCATATCATCATTGTGATTTTAGCAATATTAAGGGTATAATAAATAAAAATAAATATTTTTATTTTTTTCTATTTATTTTCAAAATAATATAAGAAAATTTTTATTTTTTTAATTCTTATTTACAATTAAATAATCAAAAAAAGGTTAAATTAAAATTGATTATTAATGAAAAATTGGATCGGGTGGAATCTTGTTAAACTGAAGACTGACCCTGCGTAGAAAATAATTGAAGGAAAAAAGAAATAAATATATTTATTTTTTTCTATTCATTTTCAAAATAATATAAGAAAATTTTCATTTTTTAATTCTTATTTACAATTAAATAATCAAACAAAGGTTAAATTAAAATTGATTATTAATGAAAAATTGGGTCCGGTGGAATCTTGTTAAACTGAAGACTGACCCTGCGTAGAAAATAATTGAAGGAAAAAAGAAATAAATATATTTATTTTTAAAATAATATAAGAAAATTTTTATTTTTTAACTTATGAAACTGAATGCTGACCCTGCATAGAAAATAATTGAAGGAAAAAAGAAAAGTTATCTTAATCATCTTTCACTTGAATAAAGAGTCAAACTCAAAGCTTCACCGGCTCGGGAGCACGTGTGGAGGCAGGAGCAAGGCTTGGATACCTTCCTTCTTCTCTTTCTAAAGCTTAACTGCTCAGGTACGGTCTCAGGCTTGGACTTCTCCCTCTTCTTCCTCAGTCCGTATAGCCGTTATAAGCCACCTCTTCCTCTTCCTCCTCCTAAAACCTCAAAAATCAAATTACAATCTAATCCATGAATCTATCTTTTCCTCTTTACTCTTCAATTCAACACTCTTCATCATCGGAAGAACATGGGAAAGGGGAAGAGGAAGAGGAAGTTCAGTTCAACCAAGGGCTATGATTGAATTTCTGGTTCTGATTTTGAAATGATATTTTTGGGTATGTATTTATAAATACAGAAAGAGTAGAATGGGGAGTAGGGTTCCTGTGCAACACTACAACTTAAGGTCTGCTAATTCCTTCATCGGTAGCTCTCTGCATGATCTCAATACCGTCGATTCCCGCCCCAATAATCTCGACGCCATTGGGGATGCCGTTGATCGTCATGCCGATGATAGCTTGGACGCAGATGATGATTCCAATGCTGCTGTTGTAAGTCGGCTTTTTCTTTTCCTTTTTGAAAAAAAAAAAAGAGATTGTATAAGAATGTTCCGGTAGTGGAAATAGGTGTTCTCCCCTAAGAAATCTAAATTTATGGTCAAATTTTTTTTTTTATCAAAAAGTGAATAAGAAAAAAGAAAAAGAAACAGATAAATTACTGAGAGGACAAGGTTGCCAAAAGTTTCGGATAGTTTGTAATTTTTTTTCCAATAGAAGCCTTCCAAATGTTGTTGAACAATAAGTAATACCTAATAAAAACTCTTCTCTCTCTATATATTTCATTCTCTTTATTAGTTTTAGAGAATGAATTGTTATTTTTGAAAGAAAATGCAAAATTTTCTTGGGAAATGGCGCAAACTTTCCCATTACCAATTTATTCTTTGTCTACCAATTTTCATATATGGAACATAGAAAATTTTGTTGTTTAGAATCTTTGTTGACAAATTATTTCCTTTGTTTAGTTTCTGAAACCTGAAATATCATCTTTCTTAGTATCCTAAAAAATCTGGCTCTCACTTTGACTAGGTTCATTAACCATTAGTGTAATAGATGCTACACCCAAAAATTTCAAGCATATTAAACTGTATAGAGTTAATAATTGCATAATTTTGCTCCTCCAGGACTGCATGCATGAATCCTATAGGAATTCCTTACCACTTCATGGTGTTGGAGTGGAAGAAGATCGAACTAGCCTTGAGAACAATGGGTCTTCAAGAGGTGCCTATGATATGTTGACCATTGAGGGTACAAGTCAGGATATGTCCAAACTAATATAAACTATCCTTATGACATTCTTAGTTAATTTGCATATGAAACTAAACTTGCCATTTTTGTTTTCAGTTTCGTTAACCCATTTCTTTTGGATCTTGAACTAGATGTTTCGCCTATTGAGTCTGCTAGAGCAAGATTTTTGCAAATAATCGTGGACCACTTTATTAGTGATCATGTGATTGAAGTGGCTGATAATGAGGCTGAATATGTTGGTCTCTCAGGACAAGACAAATTGAATAAAAGGAAATCAGGAGATGTGCAATATGAAGGTGATCCGAGGTTTGCTTTGCCCTTGATGTATGTTGCTAATCTCTATGAAACACTAGTGCATGATGTAAATATGAGGCTGGCTTCTTTGAATGGTATTCGAGATAAGACCATTGGAGTAGCCCTTGAAGCTGCTGGTGGTTTGTATAGAAGAATGGCTAAGAAATTTCCTAAAAAAGGTAAATTGTTTTCCTTCTATGGGCATTTTTAGTTGAAAATTGAATTTGTTGACTAGAATAGTGTTGATTTATTTGCTGATTCTAGGTATATGATTTGATTTGATTAAGATCCTTAATTATCTCTGTAATTATTCTTTGATTATTTGCTTCCTGTTTAGTTATAATTCTTTGTGTATAAATGATCATGTAAATCATTTGTAAAGATCAAGAGTGAAATATAAGAATACTCTAAAATTCTCCAAAATTCTTCATAGTATCAGAGTTTTTTCTTGATTTTAGGATTTAAATTCAATTTTTTTTCTAGATCTACCTTTTTGGTACTACCCTATTTAGGGACCTTTTCACCTCTCACCGTCGGCACCAAAAGGACCGCCGGACCATCGCCGACCAGACCGCCCAGCTTCAACGCTAGAAAGTCACGCACGTGAGGCTCTCGTGCCTTCCCTTCTTGGCGCGTGAGACACCATTCGACACTGCTTCGCCGCTCCGATCACTCCGATGCCAATTCCGACCCTCTTTTCAGTCTTTCCGTGTTGCTACCTGATTTTTTGGTGATTCGGTTGGGCTCTCTTGTGTATACAACCTTGGGTACTTCCTATTCTTTCATGGTTTATTTGTTTTTACCGTGGCAGAAGGTAAAATAGTCTTGATTCCTAATTCTGATAATTCTTCCTTGCAAATTAGTCCCGTAAAACTTGATGAAATCAATTATCTTATTTAGTCAAGGTCTTGTTGTTGTTTATCAAGGTTAGAGGACTGCAGGGTTATGTCAATGGTAATAAGAAGCAATCGGATGAGAGTGATCCAGATTTTCCTCAATGAGACTCGGATAATAGTCTTGTTATGACATGGTTACTTAACTCTATACAACCTCATATCTCTAAGTCCTATTTGTTAATTGATATTGCCATAAAAATATGGAAGCTTTGTCCTTAACGTATTCTAAGATTAGGAATGATCCCCAAATTTATGATATTCGGAATAAAATCCATAGTACTAAGCAAGGAGAAATGACAATCTCCCAATTTTATTCTGAGTTACATAGCTTATGGCAGGAACTTGATAGTTGAAAAGGAGCGAGTCTATGATTTTCTTGCAGGGTTGAATAACAAATATGATCCAATTCGGGTGCAAGTGTTAAGGAAAAATCATTTTCTTTCTCTAAAAGAGGCCCATGCCCATGTTCAACAAGAGGAAAGTTGTCGACATACTATGCTCTATACTGCACCAGTTGAAAAGGCGGGGTTGGCTACTAGTTTGAGCACTTCGTAGTCTCCTAATTCTGAGAAAGATCACCTGCATTGTGACTATTGTGGAAAACTGAGGCATACTAAGGAGACTTGCTGGAAGTTACATGGTCGTCCCACTAGAGGCTGGGGGGGGGGGGAGATAAGAGAGGTACCTCTAGAACTCAAGCTAATTTAGCAGAAACTGTGGAGGAGCCTTTTAAGGAGACAACTGAGTTCATTTTCTCTAATGAAATTCAGAGTCTTAAACAACTCCTGTCTTATATTGACACCTTCACATCTAACTTTGTAAAGTTAGGTAATACTTCCTTTCTTGATACTGTTCCATGGATTATTGATTCTGGTGCAAATAGATACATGACAGGCTCTTCTAAAGGCTTTCTCAATTATTTTTCTTTTCTAACCAAAGATAGTTTCAGAATTGCTGATGGCTTTTTACTCCCATATTCGGAACAGGTTTTGTTATTTGTGCACCCAATATTAAATTATCATTTGTCTTTCATATTCTCCATTTTCCTATTAACCTTTTATCTGTCAGTGCTATCATCAATGCTCTTAACTGTAAAATTGAATTCTTTTTTGATTATTGTGTTGTTCAGAATCTTCTCACAAGAAAGAGGATTGGTAATGGTAGATTGCATGATGGCTTATACATGTTGGAAGGTGATCTAGGTTCTCCGATATCTCAAGCCTGTTTTAGAGAAAATAAGGATGTCAATAAGGAAATACTACTGTGGCACATACAGTTAGGACATCTATTATTTTTTGTCTTAGAAAAACTTTATCCTAATTTGTTTGTTAGAACTCAGTTTGGTTCTTTATTTTGTGATGTTAGTATGCCAAGCACACTAGAACTTCCTATCATTTGAGTTATAATAAAACCCAAATTCCTTTTGTGATTATTCATTCTGATGTTTGGGGGTCTACTCAAACTGTTTCCTTATCTGGTAATCGATGGTTTGTCACCTTTATTGATTGTTGCACTTGAAAGACTTGGGTCTATTTGATTAAAGCTAAAAGTGATGTCTTTTCTTGTTTTTTAATCCTTTCACAAGATGATTTGTACTCAATTTGATACTAAGGTAAAAATTTTGAGAACTGACAATGAAAGAGAATATATGGATAGTAGGTTTTCTGCTTGTGTGGAGACTAATGGGATAATATACCAGACAAGTTGTCTTTATGCTAGTGCTCAAAATGATATTGCTGATAGAAAAAATAGGCATCCATTGAAGGTAGCTCGATTTCTTATGTTAACTATGAACCCACCCAAAGCATATTGGGGAAATGCAGTCCTTGTATCTGCTTATCTTATCAATAGAATACCCCTTAAAGCCTTTGACTTTCTGAGCCCTTTGGAGATTCTACAAGGAAAGAATTCATACATTGTTCCACAAAAAATATTTAGGTATGTTTGGTTTGTCCATGCTAGGACGGTGGGAAAATTGGACCCCAAGGCCTTTAAATGTGTGTTTGTTGGGTATTCTCTGAAGGGACACAGGTGTTGTCATCCTCCATCTAGGAAATATTTTGTCACATCTTTCCAGGGGGAGAACAATGAGTAAAAAGAGGTGATTCCGAATTCTGTGATTCTGAATGATATAGTTTAGTTAGAGAGCTTGAGTTCTAGTAGACAAGGGGAGATGTCTAATCATGGGGAGAGAATTTGACGTTTGGATAAATCAGATTTGAGGAGGTATTCGAGGAGAGACAAGGCAGAAGAAACCATTATGCAGTCTAGAGTCAAGAATCTTTTTTTGGTGAGATACCCATAACTCTTGAATGCTCTAATGATTTAGATAAACCTATTGCAGAAAGAAAAGGGATCAGATCTTGTACTAAACACCCTATTTCCAACTTTGTTTCTTATAAATCCTTGTCTCTCTCCTATAGAGCCTTTGTCTTGTCTATTTCCTCTATGTTTATTTCACAGGATTGGAAGGAAGCTCTTGCAGATCCTAAACGGAAGGGAGCAATGATTAAAGAGATGAAAGCACTGGCAAAAAATGAGACCTGGGAGCTTGTCACTCTCTCTCATGGGAAGAAATTTGTTGGCTGTAAGTGGATGTTCACAGTGAAACATAAAGCTGATGGCACAATTGAATGGTTTAAAGCCAAATTGGTTGCTAAAAGATTCGCCCAAACCTATAGATTAGATTATTAAGAGACATTTGCCCTAGTTGCAAAAATGAACTCAATCAGAGTCCTATTATCTTGTGCAGCCAACTTGGACCGAGACTCACAGCAGTTTGATGTGAAAAATACTTTCCTCCATAGAAATTCAGAGGAAAAAGTGTTCATGGAGATCCCTCTTGGATTCGCTGATGAGAAAACACAGAGAAAGGTGTAGGCTAAAATAATCTTCCAGAGCTTGGTTGATAGGTTTAGCAGAGCCATAATATCCTTCAGTTACCAACAGGGCAATGTTGATCACACTCTGTTTATTAAACATCACAAGAGTAAGATCACCCTTCTTATTGTGTATGTTGATGATGACAGGTGATGACAGGTGATGACAAAGAGGAAATGGCTCAACTAAAAAGATTGTTGGTCTAAGAATTTAAAATAAAAAATCTAGGAAAACTGCAATATTTCCTAGGTATTGAGGTGGCTAGATTAGAAAAAGGAATTTCCATCTCCCAAAGAAAGTACATTCTGAATCTTTTAGAAGAAAATGGTATGTTGGGGTGTAAATTAGCAAAATCTCTCATTGAAAGTAATCACAAGATGCAAGTAGGAACTGGTGAGTCTGTGGATATTGGAAGATACTAGAGATTGGTAGGGAGATTGATTTATATCTCACATACTCGACCGGATATAGCCTATACTGTTAGCTTAGTTAGCCAATTCATGCATAACCCTCGCAAGACTCATATGAAGGCTGTACTTTGCATCTTGAGATGCCTAAAGTCTGCGCCAAGGAAAGGGCTTCTTTACTCCTGTAGAAAGATAATATTTGTTGTATTTCACAATAGAGATTACAACCTATTTATACATGAGAGACGGTATCTAAACAGGAAGAAAAATCAAGCCTATGATTATGCAATCCCTAAAATTAAGTAACTAACCCATCTATCAATATTTACTTCCTATATTAACATATTTACTTCCTATAACCTATAACACTCCCCCTCAAGTTGGAGCATAAATGTTAATCATGCCGAACTTGTTACATATATAATCAACTCGAGTTCCATTTAGAGCTTTAGTAAAGATATCTCCTAATTGTTCTCCAGTTCGGATATGTCCTGTTGATATTATCTTTTGTTGGACCTTTTCACGAACAAAATGACAATCAATCTCGATGTGTTTAGTCCTCTCGTGAAATACTGGGTTGGAGGCAATGTGTATAGCTGCTTGATTATCACACCACAACTTAGCAGGCACCGAATTTGTGAATCCAACTTCTTCCAACAGTTGACGTACCCACAAGATTTCACAAACTCCTTGTGCCATGGCTCGATATTCAGATTCAGCACTAGAACGGGAGACCACATTTTGCTTCTTACTTTTCCATGAGACCAAGTTACCTCCCACAAAAACACAATACCCAGTAGTTGACCTTCTATCAACCTTCGAGCCTGCCCAATCAGCATCAGAAAAGCATTCAATATTTGAGTGCCCATGGTTGCCATAGATTATCCCTCGCCCTGGGGCCCCTTTAAGGTAACAAAGAATCTGTCCCAAAGCATCCCATTGGGCAACAGTAGGAGATGACATAAACTGATTTACCACACTCACTGAATATGCAATATCAGGACGAGTCACTGTCAAATAATTCAACTTGCCAACTAATCTTCTATACCTTTCAGGATTTGCAAATGGCTCACTGTCTTCTGTGGTAAGTTGAAGGTTAGGAGTCATTGGGGCACTACAAGGCTTAGCACTCAATTTTCCTGTTTCTGCTAACAAATCCAGAACATATTTTCTTTGAGACAAGAAGATGCCTTTCTTACACCGCATAACTTCGATTCCCAAGAAATATTTCAATGAACCCAAATCCTTTGTATGAAACTATGTTTTAAGAAATTCTTTTAGGGATGTGATGCCAGCAATATCACTTCCTGTGATAACGATATCATCCACATATACTACGAGCAGAATTAATCCACTATCAGAATTTCTATAAAACACCGAGTGTCACACTTACTCATTTTCATTCCAAACTGTTGGACCACATCACTAAACCTGCCAAACCATGCCCGAGGACTCTGTTTCAAGCCATAAAGGGATTTTCGAAGTCTACAAACCTTGCCTGACTCCCCCTGAGCAACAAAACCAGGTGGTTGCTCAATATAAACCTCCTCCTGAAGATCACCATGAAGAAAAGCATTTTTAATATCCAGTTGATGCAAAGGCCAATCATGTGTAGCTGCCAAGGAAATAAACAATCGAACAGATGCGAGCTTGGCAACCGGGGAAAAAGTATCAGAATAGTCCACTCCATAAGTTTGTGCATAACCTTTGGCCATTAAACGGGCCTTGAGGCGAGCAACAGATCCATCAGGATTTACTTTTACTGCAAACACCCATTTGCACCCAATAGCCCGCTTTCCTAGGGGCAAGGACATCAACTCCCAAGTACCATTAGTGTCAAGGGCCATCATTTCCTCTTCCATTGCAGCACGCCAACCAGGATGGGACAAAGCCTCAATAACAGTTTTGGGAATTGAAATAGAATCTAAAGCAGTGGCAAAACAACGAGAAGAAGAGGATAATTGATCATAAGAGACACAAGCTGAAATAGGATAAGTGCAAGTACGTTTACCTTTACGAAGAGCAATGGGCAAATCCAAATCAGACAGTGAAGGATCAGAGGGAGCAGGATCTGTCGACGAAGAAGCGGGTAGCGGAGCGGAGTCAGAGTCCTCTAAGCGTCTGGAATACACATGAAAGATGGGAGGGCGACCTGGCATATGAGTGAAAGGTGTAGGAGTAGTCTGAAGAGACAGAGAGCGAACAGAGTATAACAAAAGGTCATCTTCCTCACCTTGAGTGTTATAAACAGAGGATGGTGGAAAAAATGGAGTGGACTCAAAGAATGTTACATCTGCAGACACAAGATACCGATTCAGATCAGGAGAAAAACAACGATACCCTTTTTGACGTCGAGAGTAGCCAAGAAAGACACATTTGAGTGATTTGGGATCCAATTTAGTAACCTGTGGACGGACATCACGAACAAAACAAGTACACCCAAAGATACGTGGCTCAATAGGAAACAAAGATTTAGTGGGAAACAAAATATTATAAGGGACATCACCATGAAGGATGGAGGAAGGCATGCGATTAATCAAAAAACAAGCAGTGGATACAGCATCAGCCCAAAAGCATTTAGGTACTTTCATTTGGAATAAGAGGGCTCTGGCTACTTCAAGAAGATGTCGATTTTTTCTTTCGGCAACTCCATTTTGTGAAGGAGTGTCAACACAAGAGGACTGATGAAGAATCCCTTTTTGTAACAAATAAGATTGAAATTCCCCAGAGAGATACTCTTTAGCATTATCACTTTGCAATATACGAATGGGAACATTGAATTGGGTTTGGATTTCAGCATAAAATGCACAAAAGATAGAAAATAATTCTGACCGACTCTTCATTAAAAATAACCAAATAGTACGAGAGAAGTCATCAACAAAAGTAACAAAGTACTTAAACCCCAAACATCTGAATGTACTAACTCAAAGGGGGACGAAGCCCGTTTATTGACTCGAGATACTGAAGGCAAACGATGATGTTTGGCAAATTGACAAGACTCATAATCTAAAACAGACAAAGAATGAAACTGTGGATATAACTTCTTCAAAGCTGAGAGAGAAGGATGCCCCAAACGACAATGAACATCAAAAGGTGTTAAACGCGTGGAACATGCAAGTGATCTAGGTAGTTGCTGATCCAAGACGTAGAGACCCTCTGTGTTTTATAGAAAATGAGTAAGTGTGATCACTCAGTGTTTTATAGAAATTCTGATAGTGGATTAATTCTGCTCGTAGTATATGTGGATGATATCGTTATCACAGGAAGTGATATTGCTGGCATCACATCCCTAAAAGAATTTTCTTAAAACACAGTTTCATACAAAGGATTTGGGTTCATTGAAATATTTCTTGGGAATCGAAGTTATGCGGTGTAAGAAAGGCATCTTCTTGTCTCAAAGAAAATATGTTCTGGATTTGTTAGCAGAAACAGGAAAATTGAGTGCTAAGCCTTGTAGTGCCCCAATGACTCCTAACCTTCAACTTACCACAGAAGACAGTGAGCCATTTGCACTCGTTGAGCTTGTTGAGTTTTCACATCTGTACTAAAGGGCATCAATACATTAAGTTCTTCATAAACTCTTTTAAAATCCATAAAATAGGATGTCAAAGTTCTATCATTTTTCTGGGCTCGGTAAAACGCCTTACACACATCATAAATACGGGAAATATTCCCTTTGCCAGAATACAGAAATTCCAAATACTCCATTAATTCTTTAACAAATTCACAGTGATTAATAAGACTAATCACCTCACTATGAATAGAATTTCAAATTTGCAGAAACAAACGAGCATCATCCCTCATCCAATCTCTACGAGTTTCATCAGTTGGAGGATCCTTGGTAAGATGATCATCCATTGCAATACTTCGTAAATAAATACGGATAGTCTTACTCCAATCTAAAAAATTAGATCCATTTAATTTGTGTTCCGTGATTTTAGTCATCACAGGAATCAGTTACGGTGGTTTTAACTTCAGCCATCAAAACAACCAACCCAAAACAATCAAAATAGCAAAAGATCATAAGGACAGTACCCGTGAACAGTACCGATGAACAGTACCCGTGAACAGCACCGATGAACAGTACCCGTGAACAGTGCCGATGAACAGTGCCGATGAACAGTACCGGTGAACAATACTGATGAACAGTACCGTGAACAGTGCCGGTGAAGAGATCCAAATGTTACCCTTTGTGGATAACCCAAATGAACGGAGCCCTAAGTCCAAAAAAAATTTTGAAACTTGACGAGAGAGAAAAGAGGAAAAAAATCTCTACGAGAAAGGCTCTGATATCATGCAGAAAGATAATATTTGTTGTATTTCACAATAGAGATTACAACCTATTTATACATGAGAGACGGTATCTAAACAGGAAGAAAAATCAAGCCTATGATTATGCAATCCCTAAAATTAAGTAACTAACCCATCTATCAATATTTAGTTCCTATATTAACATATTTACTTCCTATAACCTATAACAACTCCAAACATGGTCACCTTCGAGTTGAAGCTTTTATAAATGCAGATTGGGCAAGATCTCTCGATAACAGGAGATTCACCTTTAGCTACTGCACAATTGTGGGAGGGGACTTTGTCACTTGGAGGAGCAAAAAGCAAAGTGTTGTTGCTCGGCTAAGTGCTGAAGCAGAATACAGAGCAATGATCTAAGGTATGTGTGACCTTTTATGGTTGCGCAAGTTATTGGAGGAGCTGAGGTTGCCCGAGAGAGACAAGATAACTTTGTATTGTGACAATAAAGCTGCCATTGGTATAGTACAAAATTCAGTTCAACATGACCGAACGAAGCACATTGAGATTGGTCGGTACTTCATTAAAGAAAAATTAACAAACGGTGTCTTGAGCTAGTTCATGTGACTTATACTGGGCAACTTGCAGATGTATTTACTAAAGGCTCAATAATAAGATCTACCATAATCTGATTTGAAGTTGGGCATGTGTGACGTCTATGCACCAACTTGAGGTGGAGTGTTGACTTATTTGCTGATTCTAAGGATATGATTTGATTTGATTTGATTAGGATCCTTAATTATCTCTATAATTATTTTTTGATTACTTGCTTTCTATTTAGTTATAACTCTATGTATAAATAGTCATATAAATCACTTGTAAAGATCAAGAGTGAAATATAAGAATACTCTATAGCACAAGGAGATGAGCTTTCTTTTTGTTTTTTTCCTTTTGTTGGAAAACATTTGGTGCCATGTTCATGTTCAAATTACATTAATATCTCACTAATTGATTTTTATGCTACACTTTTTGGCCAAGAAAATTCAATAATATAGTTTCTTTTTGTGCATTATTTTTGGGCCTTTTTGGTAACTTGGGTTGTATGTTTCTCCTACAGGTTCTTGTATATTTAAAAGAAGAGAATTAGCAACTTCTCTTGAGACAAGGACACGATTCCCAGAACTAGTAATACAAGAAGAGAAGAGAGTACGTTTTGTGGTGGTCAATGGTTTGGATATAGTTGAGAAGCCTAATAATGTGCCTGTTGAAGATGCTGAGTGGTAAGTGATATGATAAATTTTCTCATTTCTGCCTTGCCTTTTGGTTATATTGCTTAATAGTCCTTTGGCTTTTTTTATATTTAATCATTTTCTTTATCTAGTTTGGTGAAATGTGTTATTGTAAGACCCTAGTTTTTCATATGCAATATTTTTCAACCAAACCTAGATGCCTACAATGACATTTCTTGTCTAGGAACTTCTTCTTTTGTGGGAGGGTGTTGGGGGAGTGGATTTGAAGCTACTAAACTTCTGCTTAAACATATAAAAATTAAAATGGAAAGAAGTGCATCGGGCAGTTATTTGAAAGAACCTAGCTTTGGGACAGATCCAAACTAGGCTATCCTTCCCAAGACAAAGGGTCGAAAATTTTCAGCATTGCATGTCCAGTAAGCAAAGAGAACGTTTTTCTAAACTGTCCATTCTCAAGCCTGCTCTTAACAATCTCCAAGAGTAAGTTCCTCTTATATTGTCATAACGACTTTCGAAGTCTGAATGTGTTATCTTTTTCTTTTGAAAACAGGCCTACTACTTTTAACTTCTCATCCTTAGTCCCACAATTGATCTGTCAAATTGCCACTAATCAAAACACCATACTCTCACACAAATACACATTAATTTATGACCTGATAATTTTTTTCCTTTCCTGTCTTCGACATAAGCATTGATGCACTCGATTATCCTGATTGTGCTCTTTGTTGTTGGCTTTTGATTAATGAGTGGAGGTATTTAGGGAGAAAAGTTTTAAGTTGCACTGGTTTTTATCATACTAAAAATCTTCAGCTTTCATTTGTTTTTTGAAAAGAGAAACAAAATAATTGTAAATTGATGGGAGCTATATGAGTCATTTGAGAGAAAAGTTGACTTTCCCTTATTGTAATACTTTCCCTTAAGCTGGAGTATAGATAGTTTCATACATAGCTTGTTACAAATGCGATCAACCCTAGCTTTATTTAGATTTCAGAGCTTTTGTAAAGATGTCCCCTAGTTGTTATTGAATTTTAATGTAATTGATAGGGATCAAAGTTATTAAGGCAAGAGGCGACACTAAAGCGATAGAGTACTTCATGGCCTTAAATGAGAGGGAAAACAAGGGTCTTTTTGAAGGGGTAATTTACACAGACCACACATCAACTTAGGAAGTGTAACAGTAAAGTAAATAAACTTTATTTTGTAGCATAACAATCCTTCAACTTCTATTTAAGTAACGTAAAAAATCATTTCACTTACAATAGCAGGTTTATTTTTTATTTAAAATACTAAAAAATTAATTAAATAATATAGATGAGAGAGAAAAAATATATATATATATATATTTAATTTAATAAGTGTCAATAGTCAGCAAATTACTAGAAACCTTCTATTGCAGGTGAATGGGTTTTTATGTTACTTAAATAGTAGCAGAAGGGGTTTTATGTTACAAAATGAAATTTATACATATTAAATTTGGGTTAGACCTAACTCACTCCAAAACTAGCTCAAGGTGGAGGAGTGTCTATAACCTATATAAGGGGCACATTATCCTTTCCACAACCGATGTGGGGTTCAACACACCCTCTCATGCCCAAAATTTTATTGGTGAGTGACATATTTATAGGAGACCTAATATCGGATGGGAAGGCTCTGATACCATGTTAAATTTGGATCAGTCCTAACTCACCCCAAAAGGTAGCTCAAGGAGAGGAGTGCCTATGGCCCATATAAGGGGCACATTATCCTTCCCACAACCGATGTGGGATTCAACAATACACTTTACTGTTATAACCTCTAAATTGATTTACGATTTGTATAAATTATCACTTTTTAAAGTGAGGTGACATAATGTGTGTATCTCCTCTCCTCCCCCAAGCTCCCCCCCACATACTTCTAACATGAAAATGTCATATTTTTAATTACTCTTTTTGTCCCATAATTTTTGTTGATCTTTTATTTAGTTGTTCCAAAATTATTATCTACTTTCTTTTTTTTACACTATAGTAACATATAAATTGACTATTATGGCTCTATTTAATTTTATTTTATTTCCAAAATAGTTTCTCATTAATTTTTTTTTTTAAATGAGTATTAAAAATATCTCTTTTATATTTAACAAAATGTATGTCTTTAAGATGGGTATAATTGAAAAGTTAATAAAAAAAATTATTTTCTTAATATGTATGAAAAAGCAAAGTAGACAAAAATTTATGGGACAGAGGGAGTATTTGGCATCTAAACAATATTTAAGTGAGATAATTTATTTTTAAATCTTATGCAACTTTTAAAATTATAAATTTAAATATAAATAATTAATATATATGATAAAATTTTTAAGTAATATACATATTATTTAGGGCTATTTTCATAAAAAATCTAAAATTTTTTGCTATTTTGTAATTAAATCCAAAATTATAAAAGTTGGTAAAATTGTCCAGAATTGAAATATGTGTTGCAATTATATCCAAGTTTAAAATTTAAATTAGGGAAAATGTGTCTTACTGACGTGACAAGATGATGTGGATTATTTTATTATACTCATATGCCATGTAGATAAATGTCATTGATAAAAAAAATTCCAAACTTTTAGCTATTTTGCAATTTAATCCAAAATTTTAAAAATTGATATAATTCAATTTAAAATCTCTAAATTTATCATCTTTCACTACTAAATCTCTAGAATCCTATTATTATACTTCATTTATATCTGTGTAATGCAAGAAATTATAATAGAACTTTCTATTTTTTAGTTCTGATTCTCTTAATTTTTTTGGGTTTTAATTATGTTTACTCTTAATACAATGTCTCTGCTTGTACCTCCAAGTGCTAGCTTATACTATTAAGCTGTAATGAAAGATTAATAGCACAACTGTAAATAGTAATACTACAATTTCTATTTTTTATTATATTTATATGGTTTTTTATAATAAATATAGTGAAATTTATTATGATAGACACCTAACAAAGTATTTAGAAAATAAAAAACTAATAAATATGAGACCTATTATAATTTTTGTTGGAACTAGTGGCAAATAGAAAGAAGTTAAAGTTATGATTTTCTTACATCAGGCCAAACGAGGATGAAGACAAATAAATTTAGAAATTTTGAGTTGAATTAATCAATTTTAAAATTTTGGATTAAAATGCAAAACAGTTAAAAGTTTTAGATTTTTTTATTAATAATATTTATCTACGTGGCATATAAATATAATAAAATAATCCACATCATTTTTCCACGTCAGCAAGACACACTCTTCCCAATTCAAGTTTTAAGGTTGAATATAATTACAATAAAATTTGTAATTTTGGACAATTATACCAACTTTTAAAATTTTGGATTAAATTGCAAAATAGCGAAAAGTTTTGAAGGCCTATTATATAAAATTTAAGTTATTTTATTGTTATTATTATCCAATAATATAATATTATTTTAAATAATTGAAAGAAATAGTTATTTATTTTTAACTTTATTTAGCATAATATGCTTATAAGAAATTACAAATATAAATTTAATATGAATAACTAATTAATATATACAATAAACTTTTTAATATAATATACATATGATTTAATTATTTATTATTAATATTGTTAAAATAATATAGTATAATTTTAAATTATTAAAATAATAATTAATAATTAATTATTTGTATTTATATTTTTCAGAACTCTCACCTGTCTATAAATACATTAACATTATTTATTATATATAATTAATACCAATGTTATCTTCCATTCCCATCTTCCCATCTACCCTTATTAATATATAGAAAAAAAAGTAAAAATGTCGAGACTTCAAAAGAGCCAACTCATTTATTATTTTCTATTTTGCTTTTGTGTCTTCTTCTTCTTCCCCTTTTCTTTCTTCTTCTTCTTTAGTTGTTTCTGTTGCTTAGTTTAAAACACATTAAACTTAAAAAAAAAAAGAAGAAAAAAGAAATGTTGTAAAGAGTCCGCGCTTGGCGCCTCCCTTCATTGAGACAAGCGCATTAGTGAAGGGAGTCTCACCTGGTACCTCGCACAACACCTTAATAACATTGGTAAAGATGAACTTTTCTTAATCTTGTCATGAATAAAGTGGCAATCACTCTCAATATATTTGGCTCATTCGTGAAATACCATGTTATAAATTGTATAAAGGACAACTTAATTATCACGCCATAACTTTGTTGACATGGAGAACTTAAGACCAACTTCGTTCAATGACTAATACATTCAAACAATTCACATACTAATTGTGCCATAGCTTATACTCTGACTGAGCTAGACCAAGTGGCCACATTATATTTTCTCTCTATGACTCCAGATTTCTCCCAATAAACACATGATACCTTGTAGCAGATCTTATGCTACTTTCTTATGCTCAACATGCATCTAAAAACCACTCAAGTTTAGAGGGTCCATGATTTGAATACAACAAACCTCATCGTGGAGCTCCCTTCAAATAGTACAAAATCTGGTCTAACATTGTCCAATGGTTAATTGTCGGAGAAAACATGAATAGACTCACAATACTAGCAGCAATTACTATGCCAACAAGTCTTCTATATCTTTTAGGATTTTCAAACAGTTCATTATCGTTAATTAAGAGTTGTAAATGTGGGGTCATGGGTGAATAATACATTTTCTGTATCAACAAGTCAAGAACATACCTTTTTTGAGACAAGAGAACACCTCCCTTGCATCTTGATTTTAATACCGAAGAAATACTTTAACAAGTGCAAGTACTTGGTCTGAAATTGAGCATGAAGTAAGGTTTTTAGAGATGAAATACCTTCAACATCACTCCTAGTTATGACAATATCATTGATATATATAACTAATAGGATAATGCTAGCATTAGATCGTCTATAGAATAAAAAATGATCAACATTTTCTTTTTTGCATCCCAAAATTCTTGAATTGACTCGCTAAACCTCCCAAACCAAGCTTGAGAACGCCGTTTGAAACCAGTGTAATGGCCAATCATATGTGGCTGCCATAGAGGTGAATATTTGAATGAATGCCATCTTTGTGATTGGAAGCAAGTGCCTAAACAATCAATACCGTAAGTTTTAGCGTATCCTGTAGCAATAATGTGGGCTTAAAGATGGGCCACAAAACCATTGATATACCTTGCGTGCAAACGCGCATTCACATCCAATGGCCTTCATTTCTATAAGCAAATGTACTAAAAGTCCAAGTATCATTAGAGGGACCTCTCTCTGAGGCGAGGCAGCAATCCCAAGTGAGGCACCTCTCTCTGAGGCCCTCGCCTTAGAGGGAGAGGCGCCAAGGGCCTCCATTTTTCTTTTTTAACAGAAAAAAAGAAAAAAGAAAAAAAAAGCAAAATCTTGTTGAAAGAAATAAGGAAAGAGGAAGGAGGAGGAGGAGGAGGAGAAGAAGGAGGAGGAGGAGAAGAAGAAGGAGGAGGAGGAAGGAGATGTCTCGATGGAAGAGAAAGTAGTTTAAATAATATTTGAAAGTCACCTTTTCTTCTTGGAAGAAGAAGAGATATGAAATCTTTTACTTTTCTTCTTTTTTGCTTTTTTCTTGTATATAATAAATTACCTTGGTATTAGAAACATGGAAATACAATATGAATATTGGAAATATTAATATATTATTTATTTATTTATAAACTTATAGAAACTTAATATTAAGTTATTTAGTTTTATTTATATATTTTATTATCATTTTATTTTTATTATATATATTATATTATTCTTCTATATTCTATACTATAATTATATTCTATATTAAATAATATTATTATTTATGATATAGATTATTCTATTATATAGTATATATAATTTAGAGATCTATATACTATTTTATTTTTAGTTAATATTATTAATATTATTATTATTTAATTATTTATATATATATTAAGAAATGAATATTAATCTTCTATGCATTTTATATATATATATATAATTTATCATCAACTATATTTTATATATTTTAATCTGATTAAAGAAATTAATATTTAGTTAGATTAAAATATATAAACTATTGTTGATGGTACATTATACGTGTTGAATCCCATATCGGTTGTGGAAAGGGGTAATGTGCCCCTTATATGGGTCATAGGCAATCCTCCCCCTTGAGCTAGCTTTTGGGGTGAGTTAGGCCTGACCTAAATTTAACATGGTATCAAAGCCTCTCCATCCGATGTTGGACACCCCATAAATGTGCCACGCACCAGTAAAAATTCTGGGCGTGAGGGGGTGTGTTGAATCCCACATTGGTTGTGGAAAGGGGTAATGTGCCCCTTATATGAGTCATAGGCAATCCTCACCCTTGAGCTAGCTTTTGGGGTGAGTTAGGCCTGACCCAAATTTAACAATACGTATATATACATGTATATTTAAAATATATATAAAAAAAAATAGTTTTGTTGCCTTTTTCAGAAAAGAGTCACCTCGCCTCTTTCAAAAAGGTGTCACCTCGTCTGTTGCTTCTCGCCTAAGCTGATAGGAGCCTCTATCGCCTTAGGGCCTCTTGCCTAGATAACCCTAGGTGGCATCAGTAAGGACAAGATAACAATATTTGGAAAGTAGTGCCTATAATCTTTTTGGAGACGAGAGTACTCGAGAAAGACACACTTGAGGGACTTGAGATCTAATTTGGTGATATAAGGATGAACATCATATGAAGCAAATGCTACCAAAAATTCAAGGTTCAAGAGTAAACAATGTTATAGACGGAAAAAGGATAGTGTATGAGATATTATTATCAAGAACAGAGGATGGCGTTCTATTGATATAAAAAAAAAATAGATGTAGAGATAGCAACAACTCTAACTGTATAGGAGCTTTCATTTGGAAATAAGTGCACGTATAACCTCAAGAAAGTGTATGTTTTTCCTCTTTGCAACTTTATTTTGAGTGTGTCGATATATGAGGATTAATGCAGGATGCCATCTTATGTCATATAAGAGTGAAAGGTGGTTGAAAGATATTCTTTGGCCTTATTATGGCATGAGGTTCACATAGAAACATTAAATTGTGTTTTGATTTTAGCACATAAGGTACAAAAGATGTAAAATAACTCAAAATGACTTTTCATTAAATATAACCAAGTCATATGAGAATAATCATTGACAAAAGTAATAAAAGTACTTGAAACTAATATGAGACACAATGGGTAAGGACCCCAAACATCAGAATGAACTAACTTAAAAGGGGACGAAGTTTGTTTATTGACCCGAGAATTTGAAGGAAGATGATGGTGCTTAGCCAGCTGATATGACTAAAAATTTAAAGATAAAATATTCTAAAATTGAGGACATAATTTCTTCAAAGAGAACGATGAAGGGTGTTCCAGCCTATAGAGCACTTTAAAAGGCTCAAAATACTAGAACAAGCAATGGATCTCATCACTTTTGTGTCAAGGACATAGGGACCTCCGAACTCTTGCCATTTGCCAATAATCTACTTTGACCCTAAAATAAGCAATGATTAGAAAAAAAATAAGACAACAATTCAAAGTGTGAATGAGTTTATTAATGAAAATTAAATAAAAGAAAACGTTGATAGACTCAGCATAGAGGACAATGAAATTGACAAAGTTAGATTAATAGTTTTAGAATCAAGAACAGAAGTAGAACTATTTGCTGAAGTAACTCTAGATGATGTAGTGTGAGATTGAAAAGAAGAAAAGAGTCTTGGATTGCACGTCATGGGATATGTAGAACTAGAATCAAGGATCCTTTTTGATAAAGAGAAAACAAGAGATGTAGTGGATTTATCTAATTCAATAATAGCAGTAATGTGAGAAGTAGTGGACTTTAAGGATGCTTTATACTAAGAAAATTGAGCAAGCTCATCTATAGAAACTAGAACAATATTCTCTAAGGATAGGGTGTCCACAATATTAGAAGCGACAACATGAGCTGATTGAACACGTTGATTTTTGTTTTCAAGTTATCTACATGTATGTTTGGTATGTCCTGGTTCATAACAATAATAGCACACAATTCCACTTGACTCCGATTACAACTACCAATACCCTCACCTTTGTTTTCACTTCTATTTTGCTAGTGGCTAGTGGCATTCCAATTTCCATGGTTGATAAAAACACTATTAGCTTGAGGTGATAGAATCTGTGCCATTTCAGTATGGAGAATTCTAGTGAAAGCGTCATTGAGAATGTTAAATTCGGGCCAGGCCTAACTCACTAAAAAAACTAGCTCAAGGAGGAGGATTGCCTATGCCTCATATAAGGGGCACATTACCCCTTTCCACAACCGATGTGGGATTCAATACACCCCCTCACGCCTAGAATTTTTACTGGTGCGTGGCACATTTATGGGGCGCCCAACATTGGATGGGGAGGCTCTGATACCATGTTAAATTTGGGCCAGGCCTAACTCACCCCAAAAGCTAGCTCAAGGAGGAGGATTGCCTATGTCTCATATAAGGGGCACATTACCCCTTTCCACAACCGATGTGGGATTCAATAGAGAACAATATCAAATTCTGGGGGCAAACCAACATTAAACTTATGACTGCCATTTGTTCCCATTGTGATTGCAAAACTTTAATGTTTGTACCAAAGGGAAGCATTGAAATATGAGTAAGAGTTTATCTTGCATTTTTGAAGAATTTTGGGAGGAATTTTTTATTATATTCCTATTTAATTGATCTTTGTAAGGTTTGACTATTTATACACAAAGAATCAATCTAATTAGGAGTATTTACAACACACCTAGTTAGGAATATTTACAATAAAGGTAGAGAATAAAAGCCCTATAATCAAGCATAATTATAGGGATCCTCTATGTTGGTCAACACTCCTTCTCAAGTTGGTGCATGGATATTACACATGCCCAATTTGCAAACCAAGGTGTGATAAGTGTTGTTGCTAAGTCCTTTGGTAAATATATCGGCTAGTTGTTTTTCGAAAGTCACGTGATCTAATCTCAAGGCACCGTTTGTTGGTTTCTCTTTAATAAAGTCTCGATCAATCTCTATGTGTTTCGTTCGGTCATGTTGAACCGGATTATGAGCTATACTGATGGCAGCTTTGTTGTCATGGTACAAGGGGAGTTTATCCCTCTCTAATGGTTTCAATTCCTCCGACAATTTTTGCAACTATAGGAGTTTACAAACACCTTGTGCCATTGCTCTATACTCAGCTTTAGCATTTGATCGAACAACGACACTTTTCTTCTTACTTCTCCAAGTGACAAGATTTCCTCCCACAAGTGTGCAGTAACCAATAGTCGATCTCCTATCATCAAGGAATCCAGCCCAATCTGCATCTGTGAATACGTTTATGCGGAGATGACCATGTTCAGAGAATAAGAGACCTTTTCCCAGAGCAGACTTCAAGTATCGCAAAATGCGAAAAACAACAGCTTGCATGTGAGGCTCATGCATAAATTGACTAAGCTAAATGCATATACTATGTCCGGTCGAGTATGTGAAAGATAAATGAGTTTGCATGCCAACCTCTGATATCTGCCAATATCCACTGATTCACTAATCCCTGCTTGTAGCTTGTGATTGCTATCAATGGGAGTTTCTGTTGGTTTATTGCCTAACATACTAGTTTCTTCCAAAAGATTCAAAATGTAATTCCTCTAACAAATAAAGATCCTCTTATTTGATCTGGCAACCTCAATTCTCAGGAAATATTGAAGTTTTTCTAGATTTTTAATTTCAAACTCCTTAGTCAAAAGCTTTTTCAGTCGAGTCATCTCGTCAGTATCATCTCCTGTCATTTCTATGTCATCAACATAGACTATGAGAAGAGTAATTTTACCTTTCTGATGTCCGATAAATAAAGTATGATCAGCATTGCTCTGTTGATAGCCAAAGAAAATCATAGCTCTGCTGAATCAATCAAACCAAGCTCTGGGTGACTGCTTCAACCTATGCAAAGCCTTCTTTAGCCTGTACACCTTTCCTTTTGTTTTTTCATTAGTAAATTCAGGGGGGATTATCATATACACTTCAAGTCTCCACTAAGCTCTATGGTGGAATGCAATTTTTACATCAAATTGCTATAGGTCGCAGTCAAAATTGGCAGCGTAAGCTAACAATACTCTTTATTGAGTTTATTTTGGCAACAAGAGCAAATGTCTCCTGGATGATTTACTCCATAGATTTGAATACATCTCTTGGCAATTAGTATGGCCCTGAATCTTTTAATTGATCCATATGCTTTGTGTTTCATAGTGAATAACTATTTGCAGCCAATTGTTTTTTTTTTTCAGGTGGAAGAGACACCAACTCCCAGCCCCAGATCTCATTTTTAGCCAAAACTTTCATTTATTCAATCATTGCTCTCTTCTAGTTAAAATCTTTGAGAGCTTCCTTTCAATCCTATGGGATAGACATAGAGAAAATTGATGAGGCAAAGGCTCTATAGAATGGAGATAAAGAATCATAAGAGAGAACGTTAGATCAAACCTAACTCATTTTCTTTGAGCAATTGATTTATTTAGATCATTAATGAGTTCCAGGGTTAGAGATGACTCGACAGATGGAGAAGAGGAAGATTCATGACAATGAGTAGGCTACACAATGACTTTTTCTGCTTCTGTTTTATCACTTCTTGAGTATCTCCTTAAATCTTATTTAGCCAAACGGCCAATTATTTTTTT
This sequence comes from Manihot esculenta, assembly GCF_001659605.2. Classification (NCBI taxonomy): domain Eukaryota; kingdom Viridiplantae; phylum Streptophyta; class Magnoliopsida; order Malpighiales; family Euphorbiaceae; genus Manihot; species Manihot esculenta. The sequence continues at coordinate 10,092,605 of NC_035170.2, forward strand.
CTTATCACCAATAGTTCCCCCCTGTATAATAGTTTCCTCTCAAGTAGAATGTTCTAGAGTTATAGGACTAGGATTCATCTCTTCTCTCTCGTTGTCCTCCCTTGAAGAAGATTCGGTCTCTCTAAACGTAATATTCATACTGACAAAATATTTTCTAGGTGGAGGATGGTAACTCTTGTAACCCTTTTGTGTGGGACAGTACCTAACAAATACACATTTAAGACCCTTCAGATCTAGCTTTCCACCTGTCCTAGTATGAACAAAAGACATGCATCCAAACACCTTTGGTGCAATAGCATAAGTATTTTTCTCTTGTAGCACCTCTAAAGGGCTTTTAAAGGTAAGAGTTTTGGGAGGTACTCTATTAATGAAATAAGTTGCGGTTAAAATAGTATCTCCTCGGTCGGTTTTTGCAAGATTCATAGTGAAAAAGAGAGATATAGCTACTTTCAACAGGTGCCTGTTTTTCTTTTTAGCAAAACCATTTTGGGCACTAGTGTAAAAACAACTAGTTTGATTTAGTATCCCATTAGATTCTAGATAAGCAGAAAAATAACTATTCATGTATTCTGTGCCATTATCAGTTCTCAAAACTTTTATTTTAGAATCAAATCGAGTACAAACCATATGATGAAAAGATTAAAAGTAAAAAAAAAACACAACTTTTTCTCTTTATCAAATAAATCCAAGTCATACGAATGCAACAATCAATAAAATTAACAAGATGGTTTGCTATGATGGGGCTAGGAAATAACAACAAAACAACATATCTAAGCAAAGGAGGAGGCTCCCTAAATAAAAAATTTGTAAAATAACCCAATAGAAGTTGCAAACACTAAGAAGGCCTAACCCAACACCAAGACGACCAAGAAGCGGCCAGAAATAGGCCGGGAAAACACTGACGATGCTAGAGGAGAAACATTCGGTGGAAACAGAAGCTCACGCGCCCCTATGCCAGCACGTGAGGCTCACGAGCTTAGAGATCCAACGCCGGAAGTTGAGGACAGGCCGGCGACACTCTAGCGACTCTGTTGATGGAGGCCTTTAGATGCGGTAGTACGAATTCAGGGAGTTAGGATTCCAAAACCCCTAAAATTGTAATTGATCCAAATTGAAACCCTAAACATAGATTTAAGAATGATACCATGAAGAATTTTGAGAGAAACTTTTTATTATATTTCCATTTAATTTATCTTTATAAGGTTTAACTATTTATACATGAAACACGCATAATTATAGGATCCTCTATGTTGGTCAACAATTTCTAAACGATAAAAACCATTGCATACATCATAGAATCAGAAAACTTTTCTTTTATCAAAATACAAATCAAAGTAACTATTAACTCTTTAACGAACTTGCTATGATTAATTAATTAGACTGATTATCTCACTGTCACTAGAATTTTAGATTTGCAGAAATAAGTGAGAACTCTCTCATAATCAAGTTAGCTTTGTGTCATCTTTGGGTGGATCACCAGTAAGATAATCATCCTTGTCAATACTTTGCACACATTGTTTTACTCCAATCTAAGAAATTAGTCACATTAAGTTTGTGTGTCATTGTTGGAATCACATCTGGCACTATAGGCTTGCTCTTTGCCATTTTTAGGTGGAGATAAAATAGAAAAAACACAAGAATGCCATTGATATAATAGCTAAAACCACAAGTTACTGATCCAATGTCACAAATAGAAGCCCAAAAATACCACTATCCAAAATGGAGTACAGAAACAAAAGCAATAATACTAGAACAAACAGGAAACAGAAGATCCAAATACTGCAAAATTCAAAACAAACTAGTGCAACTTATGACTCAACAAACGGGGCATTAGCTCACTGGGCTAGAGTCCCCATGTCAAGTCAATAAAAAAAGAAGAGGTTGAAGTGAAAGGCATTGCTGGAAAAGCCTTCACATGCCGACGCGTGGATCTAGACATCATGACAAATGGGCATCTGGGGCTTACGCACCACCCCTCTGGTGATTGGATCCCAGGGGATGGTCAATCAGTGGTGGCCGCTAAAACTCTTAAAATTAAAAGGAAAAACTCGCCAGGTTTCTCAAAGAGACCTTTTTTCTATTAATTATGCTATGATGCCATGTAAGCTGAGAGATAACGTTGTGTGTATTCCATTAAAAATGAAGGAAATATATATATATATATATATATATATATACACACATCGTGGAGAATATCTTCCTAATTAGTATAATACAAAATTTGTAAATGGTGTGATTCCTAAGGTTTAGCTATCCTAAATAGGAAATTACATAATACACAATTGACTTCCCATATTATAACAAGAAACTATGTAAATAACCAGCTGAAAAATCTCCCAAGACTCTGAGAAAATGTTGACATTATATGCTTCTTGGATACTAGTTTTAGTGTCTCTAAATTCTGGATTTTATGCTTATATTGGTGAAACTCTGCATCTGTAGTGTTCTATTGTTGATGTGGTTTGTTTGAGGTTAGATATTGTATGTTCCCCTTTTTCATTGTATATCTTTATATCTTTACTTCATAGTTTATACATTCATTTCTAGGTAGCATAGATGCCTCTAAATACTCATTTTGCAATATCATATGAACTCAATTACACTGATGTATCAGTGGCATATTAGGCAACAACACTTGTTTATAGTTTTTTTTTTAATACTAATCTGATAGGTTGCACTTTTTAGCTTCATCATTCATAGCATGTACTTAGCTAGATTTATTTACTTTTTAACTACAACTACAAGAAGTTATGTTGATCTGAAAGAAATAGATTGTCAGCTATTTATGCAAACCCATATTTGGTGTTGGCTCACTTGCTTGCTTGTGGAGAAAGTGTTATTTCGTTCTTTCCCTAAAATTTGGCAACCAAACTCTTTCTAAAAACTTTCCTATCACAACTTGCAAAATTGCCATACTACAACTCCAAACTAACCCTCATTTTGGCTTGGTTACTAATATTGCAGGTTTAAAAGATTGACAGGTAGGAATGATGTCATCGTCTCTGCTCGAGACTATAAATTCTACTCTCCAAGGCACAAGTATAGGCGCGTTGTGTCCAACATTCCTGGTTTGCCAGTATGATTTAGTAATTTTAGTGATATCTAAATAGTTCTTAGCATTGAGCCTCGTTGTTATTCTTGAAGGTGGAAAAGATTGATCATTTTTGTGTTATTTCAGACACTTCCTGCTACAGACAATTCTTCTACAATTGCTACTGCACAAGGATTTAGATCCGTAAGTCGTAATTCAACTTTATCTTTTTGCAGTTTATGGGATTATAAAAGAGTGATAATTTGTATCATCTAATAGTTCATATTATCACATGATTATTAGTATTCATCCATGCATTTTACTTTAAGAATTTATATCGGTTAGCAAAAGAAAAAATTACTATTTAGTCCCTAGCCCATCAATTTCAAAAAATATATTAAAATGTTCCTGAGATTTTAAAAAATCTATTAATTAGTGTTTTCACTAATTTTAGCTGTTAAGTATAGCAAAAAAAAATCTAAAATGTTTTCAATATGAAAAAACTAATTAGTGGATTTTTTATAAAATTGAAGGACAAACTAATGCGTTTTCCTAAACTACAAGCACTAAATAGTAAAAGACTTAACGATTAAAACTAATAGAATGACTAATTAGTAGATTTTTTAAATCTCAGGGACATTTTAGTATATTTTTTAAAATCAAGGTATCAACTAATAAGTTTTCTTATAATATAGGGATTGAATGGTAAATTTCCCTTTAACAAAAAGTAAATATCTATTTAATAAGTCCATTATTTTTCAGAGCATGTGTCTATGGCTGGCCTCTTAATACATATAGCAACTCTTGTACACACAACTTATTAGGTTAATAACTATATATATATATTATATATATATATACACACACATATATTTAAGTATGAAGGAAGGAAGGAATAATAGAATTGAGAAAGAGCATGTGATTTAATTTAAAAATGACAAATTACTCTTTATTTTAATTGGCTGAAGAAAATCATAATAATATATCATTATTTATAAAACTTTAATTTGACTGGTTAGATCATATTCCTATTTAAATTCAAATTCTATTTTATTAGAAATATTATCCTATTAATAATTTATTTATTTAATCGAAATTAAATTAATCAACATAATTTTCTAAGGAAAAAAAATAAACCATAGGTTATAAATATAGATTTAATTTAATTTAGAAAATTATATTGATTAATTTAATTTTCAATTGAATAAAGAAATTATTAATAGGATAATATTTCTTAGTGGAATAGAATTTGAATTTATAATAAGTATTCAACCCCACCAATCAAATTAAAGTATTTAATAATAAATTATTATAGTATTTATCTTTTAGCCAATTAAAATAGAGGGTAATTTGTCATGTTTAAATTTAATTAACTAACTTTTTGTCAATCCCATGATTTCTCTCTCTTTCCCACTTATATATATATATATATATATATATATATATAGCTAATTTAACAATAATCTTTAAAATATAAATTTTTAATTTATATAATCAAGATATTTATATTTCTATACTATATTTATGGTATTTTATTTATAATATTTTAATGGTTTATTGGACGAAAAGTCCAAAATTTGCAGTCAATTCACATTCATAGTCTATTTTTTTTTTCTTGGATAATAAAGGCAAACGATTTTAGCTGATAGACTAAATTAAATTTGAAAGTTTACAGTAAATTATAATACAGTGTTTGAAGTTTTGTTTGATTAATGAAATTGCTAATTAGTTTTATTAATCAAACGAAACATAAGAGTTATATTATAATTCACCGATAACTTTTTAAATTCAATTTAGTCCATTTGTTAAATCGTAACTAAAAATTTGGTTTTATTGTCCAGAAAAAATTTGGCTATAAATGTAAAAATGATGCAAATATTTGGACTTTTTCATTTAGTAAGCCTATTTTAAGTACAACAAGTATAAATAACGTGCAACTTATAGTGCTTAAAGACTAGCATATAAAAATGTGGTCGCAAGTCATAAATAAAATCTTATCTGGAATGGTTAGGCATATAATGGTTCAAGCAAGTCTTCAAATTCTCCCCTGCCCTTTGAGTTATGGACCGGCAAAACACTTGATTGAAGTCAATTGCTCTCTTGGAGCTTGTTGTATATGTTCATGATACTTCCCTTAAGTTTGTTAGATTAGAAACAAATGGACAGAAATATATCTTTCTTTAGCTATGCAAAGGTATGTGATTATTGGAAGGGATTTTGATGGATGACTTATTAAGATTGAATCTGGAAATGTCACTTCTGTAGAAGATCTTTCTCTAGGGATGAGATTGACTTCTTCTATATGGAATAAAAGCAGAGGGAGAAGTGGGTCCAATTCAAGAAACAAAATTTTCAAAAATGATACATTAAAAGAGGTAAGACCAGATAATACATTTTTTCGGTGTATTCACAAGCAAAATGGCCTAGTTGGCCACAATTCTAGCAACCCATTCTTGTCTTGTCTTTCACGTCACCACACTTTCATCTTTTGCGCTTTGAGAACTCGTTCCCTTTCTTAGGTTCTTGTCTAGTCTCTTACCTTTCCCTTTTGTTGTTTTCCCATTTGTGTTTGAAACTAGGAGCCTTCTTGGAACTAGATTTAGCCATATATGCATGAGCATTAAGCTTAGCGGTCTCTAGGTACTCATACTTCAATTCCACATGGCATGCAATATCAGAAAAGTTCTTGTTGTTTTCATTGTGAGTCATATTCACTTTCGTATATTCCTAGCAATCAGGAAAACATAACTTGCACTAGGCTTTTATCAGTGAGGTTATAACCCAACAATGAGTTTCTTGATCATGTTTGATACACTCTAATTTTACTTCATGAACTTGCACCAAGGGGAGAATGATGTAATTGAAAGAGAAACTAAATTCTCAAAAAAAAAAAAAAAAAAAAAGAAAAGCCCACAAGCACTTAGATCCGAGGCTTGAAAGCATGCTGAGTTGTGTGTAATGGTGACAGATATGACAAGTGGTAACTAGGTTTGTGAACCTGAGTCTGAACTGTACTTGAGGGGCACTATTGGAATGTGGTTGTGGGAACAAATTTCACATCAGCAACGAATAAAAGAGAATGATAGGAAATAATTGTTAGAAAACAAACTAAAAAGTTCAGGTTATTTTGGTGATGAAAACCAAGTCCAAGCCCTCTACAAGAGAAGATGTTGGCTTGTTTGTTAATTGTTGCCCTTAGACTCATGAATTCTAACAGATTCAAGTCTAACTATCGTAAAGTGTAGAAGGCTCTAATAGCCCCTCATCAATTTAATGAAGACTCCTAAATTTCCTTGGTTTGAGTTTCCTCAAGCACCTTGTTGTTTCTGCATGCCTCATGGATAAAGTAAGTTTGAAGTTTAGCTAAAAGAGTAGTTATGTTTAGATACCAACTTTATATCCTTTATCTTCATTAGCGGGGGGCCAAAATCAAACTCCATCGAACAAATACATCATTGATGATTAGATTCCATTATAAAGTTGAGTTTCAGATGTACCCATTTATTTAAGGGAGAATAACATTTAGCCCTTTTGGTCTAGTAAAATTGACTATTTAGTCCCTTTATTTTTTAAAAACACAGTAAACAATCTCTATCTTTCCATTGTTAATTATTTAGCCCCTCCCATTTATTATAAGAATTAAATAGTTATTATTTTGAAATTATAGAGACCAAGTAGTTAGTATTTTGAAATTACGACTGAATAATTGTGCTTTTAAAATTATAAGTACTAAATAGTTATATTTAAATTTACATATACTAATTAGAAATAAGAGCATTTTAGTGATTTTATATACTACTAATAGAGTAGATAGACAGAAAGATTAAATGGTTAACAGTTTCAAATGAAAGGGACTAAATAGTTAATTTAGTCTGTTTTTGAAAATAAAGGGATTAAGTAGTCAGTTCTACTGAACTGTAGTTAATTTCCCTTTATATAAAAATGAACTGAATGATAAAATAGTAGTTTTTCAAACGTGCTATCCATGACAGTAACTGAATACATCACCCTACCAAGCATAAGTGGTACAATGGAAGCTGTTAAAACTAAGAATAATAGAAGACAGAAGAAAATAATACAAGAAAATTTTACGTGGTTCATCTACGAGAGCCTACATGCACGAATACAAAAGCTACATTTTTATTGAATTGAATTGTCTTCTCATAATACAAATACAAAAACTTCCTATTTACAATAGAGGATCAAGACATCTATATTGTGATACTATAAATTAAGAGATTTTCCTACTATTAATAGAAATATATCAAATTCTCTTATTTTAAAAATATATAGACATATATTATTTTGTGTATTTAGGAATACAAATCCTATATTAAATAGAATAACTTTCCGTAACACTCTCCTCAATTGTAGCATGGAATCTCATCAATTCTAACACTCCCTTTGATGATATTCTACATAGAAGCCAAAACTTTTTCATAACAACTTACAATCAGCAGCTCATGAGCATATTTAAAATTACTCACACAGAGGCACTCACACAGGACCAAAATATAAAACAAACTCTTAGTCGGCGAGGAAACATCAACACAAGACCAGCTTATAGGATTAAACAAGCCACACCAATTGAACACAAATGTAGGTGTAAACACTGCCCATGAACAACATCAATAAATACTACCCATGAACAGTAATCATGAACAGTGTCATTGAATAGTACCGATTATAGTGTTCAAGCTCAAAGGTTTAAAAACTCTGATATCATGTTACAGTTAAAATAACATAAGAGAGTAGAAAATAATACAAAAAGATTTACATGGTTCGACTACGAGAGCCTATATCCACGCACACAAAATTTTAAAAAAGCTATATTTTTATTAAATTGGATTATCTTCTTATAGTTCAAATATTTTCCTATTTATAATAGAGGATTCAAGATGTATATACTATGATACTATAAATTAGGAGATTCTCTAACTATAATTTGAATATATCAAATCCTCTTATTTTAGGAATATATAGACATGTATTATTCTATATTTCTCTTTAGAAATACAAATTCTATGAATAATTTTTTATAACAGAAATAATTAATTATAAACATTGTTATTAAATATGGCCCAAAAACCTACACGACTATATTTTGCTCAAGGCAAATGCTTGCATCTATTTGATATTTGGGCCAATGAGTGTTTGATATTTGAGCGACATTTATTAAGATAGAACGTACATGCTCTTTTTTAATATGTGCAGCCACAAAATGAGCAGCAAACTCCCTCAAAGCATCACGTGGATTCTTTGTCGCATCAGCCTCAGTTTCACCCAATTCATCAGAACCATCATCAAGTTCACCAAGGTCAACATGCAACCCAGTTTTCTCAAAATCAACAATGTGGACCAAGTTCTCACTTGTCCGAAATCACCCACGCTAATCAGTCTCCTGGCATTCCACAACACATGGCCTACTTACAACCGCTCACAGGAGGTCATGTTGCAGGGCGCTTGCATTTAATGGTGAGTATCATTGTCATTATTTTAATGATTATGCTGCACAGTTGATCTTCCACTTCCTTTCGCTCATCTCTTCTCTCTCTATCTCTCTCTCTCTCTCTCTCTCTCTCTCTCCCCCCCCCCCTTCTATTTCAATGATTATACAAAATGTTTATACATATGCACACCTTCTAATAACACACAAAGGTAAACATAGATTGTGGTGGGCTTCTGGGAGTCCTTTGGCAGAGGGCCTAAATTTTCATTAGAATTTTACCTGGGCACCCTTTGTTTAATGTTTTTACTCGATGAATTATTCATTTAAAAACCCTATGGAGAAATAAGTTTTCAGCAACAATGCTTCTATAACTTGCAGCCTGCAAGCCCGGCAAAGTTTTGCGATGAATGTGGTGCTCCATATCTTAGAGAAACTTCGAAGTTCTGCTCAGAATGTGGTACAAAGAGGCTAGGTATGTGACATTGAAGATCCATAAATCTATTAAACCTTTTCCTCCATCTATTGTAATTTGTAAATCTTGGAAATAGTTATGTAATTAGAATGGGATTAGTCTTGTTTCTTGCTAGTGATTGCTCTCTTTGGATCTTTTCAAGGTAGGATTGACAGTGGTCAGGGTCATGGTTATAAAACCTGGATCGAACCGGCCAATCACTAGCAAGAAAAAAGAATCCATTAGAGATGCTGGTTCAGTCTCGCACTCTGTTTGGAAAAAAAATGCAAAAAAAAAAAAATAAAAAATCAATTTTAGTTAAAGATGCATGATTTTTATTATTTTTTAGAATTTTTTTCAAATTAAAAAGAATTAATTTTTTTCATTCTAAATATGATAATTGGAAAAAAAAATCAATTAAATTAAAATTCTTAAAAATTTTCTAATTCTGAACCCGGAATAAAAGCCCATTTTTCATAAAATCCACAGTTAACCGAATTGGCTGGGTAATCAGCAAACTGGTAAATCAGGAAGATTTGGACAGTTGCTGTAGCAATTTCTCAAAAATGCCTAGTGGGCTTTAAAAAAATTTGATACGGTTTCTAGTTTGGAGACTGGAATCCATATCACCATGGTGGGCTTTAAAACTAGCTATAATAAAGTATATAAATTTTATTTTGTAATATGAAATTTTCTGAGCTTCTATTTAAGCAATATAAAACTTTATAATAGTAGGTTTTTAGATTATCTTATTGATATGATACTTGTTGAATTAAAAATATGTATATTTTTTCTTTATCTCTAATATTTAATTAGTTTTTAAATATTTAAAAAAAGCAAACAAATTATTTGATTGATTTTTTTAAAAAATTAAATAAATATTATATGTAAAGGACAAGAAATATGTATGTATATATATATATATATATATATATATATATATATATATATATATATATATATATATATATAGTTGAATAAGTATCATATCAGCAAAATAACTTATTATAGGTAAAATGATAATTTTATAAATTAAATAGAAATTGGAGTTTTTTATTATAAAAAAATAAAGTCTTTGTAATATATATTAGAATTGTTTCTTTTGTTAATTTCAAATTATGACGCGAATGTCAATAATTTATTTTATTAGTGTGTTATGTTAATTTTATTTTTTTATATCACAATAATTGTTTAAGATTTTTTTTTCTGTTATAAATTTTAAAGAAAAATTATTATTTGATTTTGGTATTATAAAAAAATTTATTAGCAAGTCTTTTAATTTTTAAAAATATATTAAAATATTTTTAACCTTTAAAAAAATCTACTTTTACGTTAAATATCATAAAAATAATTAAAAATATTTAGAAATTAATTAGTAATTTTTCACCACAACTAAATAAATTACATAGATTAAATAGTAAAATATTTAATGGTTTTTTTTAAACTGATAAAATATTTAATGTTTAAAACTAATAAAAGATTTACTAGTAGATTTTTTAAAATTTTAGAGATATTTTAATATATTTTTTAAAATTAAAGGACTATTAATAATATAAAAATTAAATAGTAATTTTTTAAAATTTTAATACATTAAAAACTCTTAATTAATAAACAAATTTATTATTATGAAAATTATTCCCAATATTTTATAAAGTTAAACTCTTTAGTCTTGTTAAGAAGATTGTTAATCAATTTATGAGACTAAAAAGATTAAAAATATTTAAAATTATAGAAACTAAATAATGAGTATAATTAAAATTACAAAGATTAAAAAAATATAAATAAATTTAAGGTAATTAACTGTCTTTCTAATAGAAAAATTTAAAAAAAAAATTATTTTTTAGTCTCCAAATATAAGTATAATTAATTTTTTAGAATCAAATATTTTTATTTCATCAAAATTTAAAGTACTTTTATCCCCTAAATCTGTTAAATCAATAGTAAAAAATAAAATCATATTCAGTAAAATATCTTTTTCTTTAACTTCCTAACCTCTCTATCTTCCTCTCCCAATCCAAGATTATATTAACAAATTTATACACTGGATACATTGAATTCGGATTCATCATCTCATATGGAATTGACGAAATAGATAAATTAATTTTCAAAAAAAAAAAAATATTGATAGAATTTTCAACTTTACAAACGTTTTTATTTCAGTGAATTGTTATAATTTGATAAATTTAAGATGGTTGAATACGTAACTCTGGGTTTTATATATTTAGTTCATGCATTAGCTTTTGAGATTTATATAAAAATACAATTACTTAATTTTCATATGGATGTGATTCGCACATTTTTTTAATTTATGGATATTAAATAATTATATTTTATAAAATTTAATATTAAAATTTTACAATTAAAAATTAAGAGTATCAACTGATTTTTTTATATAAAAATTAAATTAAATTTTATTTAGTCAAATAAAAAAATATTGATTGATGTAAGAGGTTTTGAATGGGAGAATATCTTTTGAGAGATGTGAAATTAGCCATTATCTGCTTATGGGATCCACAATCTCATATAGAGTAATTAATTTTTTTAATTTTTATTAAAAAGAATTTTCAACTTTAATTTTATTCGGAATTTTTATAATTTAATAAATTTAAGAACATTGAATACGTAAATCTTGACTTTTATTAAAAAAATATATATTATAAAACTTTTTATTCGGAATTAATTGATTTTTAATTTTTTAACCTTTTTCTTTTATTATTCTATCTGTTTGTAAATCTTGTTATATTCCCTATAAATCTTTTCATTTTTTAACCTTTTTCTTTTACTACATTAATTTTATTTTTTTTAATACCAATATTAAAATAATTATTTTAAAAATTGTATTTAATAATGATAGCTTATAATAATTATAATATGAAAGTAACAATAATATTTAACAAAATACAATTAAAAATTAAAATCAATAATATTTATAGTAATATTTAAAAATTATGGATTAATTCACTTTAGTTAATATTAAATTAAATGGATAAGAAAAATTAAAAAAAAATTATAATTCAATTAAAAAGAAATAAAAAGCTTATATTTAATAATTAAAATAATAATAATAAATTTATATTATTTAGTGTAAATATACCGTTGTTAGTTGAATATCAAAACTCCATTAAATTTTAATTGAAAATAATTAAATTATATGAGATTTGAGGAGAGATAAAAAAAAAATATTTATCTTAATTAATTAAAATATTTTTATAATTTTGAAATTATATTAAAAATATTCTTATATTTCTATTTTATTAATTACAAGGGATATTGTTAGTTTCTATTTGAAGTTTATTCTAAATAATTAAAATGTCTCTCTAATTTTAGAATTACATTAAAATATTTTTATATTTTTATTATGTTAATAAAAACAATATTTATTAGTTTTTATTCATTTTATTTTTAATTTATTAATTAAAAATAAAAAAATAAATATAAATTCAATTAAATTCTTATACTTTATTCTATATAAGTTGGATTTATTATTTTTTTCAATTAAAATTAAACCTATAATAAAAGATAAAATAAATTCAGCCATAAAATAATAATATTTTTTAATAATAAAATACTGTTTTAATATTAAAATATTATTTTATTAATAGAATTTTATTTTTACGATTTTTAAAATTATTTATTATTTTTATATATTTTTTAAATATTTTTATATTAATTAAAATAATAAATTTAAATTAAAAAAATAATATTTTATTATTAAAAAAATATTATATCAAATCAGGATTTATTTGATCTTAAAGAAAAGTATATGGGCTAAATTAATTAAAAAAAAATTAAATTAGACTTAGTTAACTCTTAAACAAAAATAGAGAGGTTTAATTAGACTTATTTTTAAAATTTTTTTACCTCCACTTACTCTATTCATCAAATAAAATTTACTATCTACTTTTTTTTATATTTTTTCACATTTCTTTTCTTATTTATTTCAAAAAATAGAGATTTACCATTAATAATAGAGTGTTAATGGTATGAATAATTACAATGTAAAACCGATGAGTAGTGGGTGAGTTATTTAATAGAAGGTTAATTTGCACATACAATTTTTTTTTTATTTTAATTAATAAATTATTAATAAAAATAGATAAAAATTAACAAAATATATTTTTTAGTTAATAAATTAAAAATATAAAAATATTTTAATGTAATTTTAAAATTAAAAGACATTTTAATTAATCCGGACAAAGTAGCGAGGTATAATATAAAAACTGTTTTTAATTTTAATTAATAAATTAATGGATATTTTTAGTTAATAAAATAAAAATATATAAATATTTTAATATAATTTTAAAATTATAAAGATATTTTAATTAATTAAAATATATTATAGGTGTACGATAGTAATTATTCTTTAAATTAATATCTAATAGTATATTAGAGGGAGCTTACTAATATTTGAATAGAAATTTTTTATAAAAAAAAAAATTAAAGCTGAGTGATTAAGTTGAAAAGACAATAAAGTTGAAGGACTATAAATAAAATTTATCCATGGAAGTACAACAAACAACACATGAAAGGTACAATCACATGAAAGAGGACAATAATAAGATAGACGTGTCATATCAAATAATAAATGAATTTTAGTTATAGTTTATTTGAAATAAATTTTATTTTACACACGAGTCTTATAAATACTCTTTATTATTTAATAATACATTTATATAATAAAAAATAAATTATTTTTTAAAAACTAAATATTTTACACATAGAAATTATTTTAATTAAAAGAAAAAATTATTATTTAATTTTTATAAACTAATTAATTAATCTTTTAATATTATAAAATATATTAAAATATTTATGTAACTTTAAAAAGTATATTAAAATGGTCGCTCAATTAATTATAGCTATGGAAACTTATTTAATATTTTAAAAAATTTACTATTTAATTTTTTTAATAATTTTAATTATTAAATATTAAAAAAATTTAAATATTTTGAATATAGAAAAATTAATTAATTAATTTTTTAAAAATTGGAGAGATTAATTAATAAATTTTTAAAATTATAGAGAAATTTATTTTTATATTATATAAATTAAGTAATAATTTTTTAAAAAATTAAATAATAATATTTCTTCATATAATTAAGTAAACTTTTTAGGTAATGGGTTGTGCAAAACAAATCCACTTGAAAGAAAGCATCCGGTTTTAAAAACAGGGGATGAACAGTTAGAGAAGTTGAGAAGTCTGTGGGCAGAGAGAGAGAATGACATTTGCGGACATCATTAATTAATGCAAAAAGACTGCCCACTGGTTTTGACGATTTGGTCTTTCTCTAATATGTTATCCCTTTGACTCATTCAAGATCTACTCTCCATTTATAGAAACTATCATTCCCTTTTTCCTTTTTTATTTTTTTATTTTATCATTTCCATTGTAATAAATACTTCAACCTAGGGTTAGCATTCAGTTTAGCTGAATTGATAATTTTTTCCACTTGAATTGAAATTAAGATAAAATCAAATTTAATAAAATTTAAAATATTCAATCGATTAGTTATTAATTAGAAATAAATTTATTGAGAAAAATAAAAAAATTAGATTATAAAATAATAATATTAGTAAAATTATAAAAATAATCACTATAAATAATGTTTTATTATTATAATTATAATTGAATATATTATTTAATATTAAAATTGATTAGTTCAATTATTAAATAAAAAACAATTGAACCGAAAATCAAAAATTAATTTCTTTTAGAAATTATTAACGATAATAGAATGGAATCGAATATACCTCTATTAAAATAATTGAATTTCACATGTTCAACGGAGTCTGAGGTGGGACCGGCCAATTGGGAGTGGCTCTATGGGCATCAATGAAGCGCTTATACTGGAAATGTTAGGGGTTAGAGAACCCCTGGCAATTCATAAGCTAAAGGAGATTTGTTATCCCTATCTCCAGATATTGTGTATCTCATTGAAACTAATATTTCTGATTTTTTGTTAAGCGAAAGTTTCAAGTTGTTAGTTTTATAAATATACTTGTTGTGAATCATTTCGACAGTACGACTGGTCTAAGAGTTATCTGAAAGGATCATTTTTCGATAATTATTTGTGAAATAATTATAAAACCGATGAGTATAGAATAGTCATTACAAAACGAGGGTAATTTTTCCTCGGTATAAACTAAAACACCAACGACTTTAATTTTATCAAAGGCTTAACTCTATAATTATTTATTCAATCCACTTATTCATAGAGTTAAACTGAATACAAAAATGAAAAAAAAAAAGAGATAGAAACTAAAACTATAATTGGTGCGTTTGACAAGAAGAGAAAAGTAAAATAAACCAATTCAAATAAGAAAAGACCAATGCAATTGTTGACACTTAGATATTGATATTTGCACGTATAAATTTTGTCGCTTAACATAAATTTCCAATTGCCATTAAAAATAATTGGTGCGTTTGATAAGAAGATGTTGTCATTACTCTTCATAATGACAAGGCACAAAAACAAAAGAGGTGTTTGCCTTATCACATGACTCATAAATAAACCATGTGAGAGTAAAATGACATATGATAACATGAAATACGATAAACTATCCTAATTAGAAGATGTGTAATAATAAGACTTCAACGATCCAAATACAGATCTCATATCTATCCTACTTATAATAATTTGAATAAGACATCTCGGTTAAAACATATATCACTGGTGTCACCCATCATAAGTCAATCTTAATCGAAATTCTATTCTATTTATATTATTTAATATGACCGCATTAAATATAATTAAACATTGAGCGTAGTTATTTATACTTTTAGACTATAAAACATAAAATGCTCATAATGCCATATTTAATACTTTATTAACTTTGTTGTTTGACGATTTGATATAGAATTAGAACTATTGGTAATCATACGAAATAATAAGATATTCTCTAAAATTTAAGGCCTTTAGTCCAATCAAATAAAAAAGAGTTGTAATTGTTAGGTATTTACCTTGATATAATTGGTTAGGATTATATATTGAAATTACTAACCGTTTAATAATAAATTATTATTATTATCATAATTAAAACGAGACATTAAAATTCTTTTTAAATTTTGATAATGACGGTTAACATTATTCGATTAAAACAAAAAAAATTAATTAAATTGAATTAATTTTAAAATTTGATTCGATTTTTTATTTAATTCGGTTCGATTCAGTTTTTAATTTTAGAAATTTTAATTATTTTGGTTTGATTTAATTTTGATCAGAAAAAAAATAAAAAAATGAATTAAACTGATGAGTGATAATAATATGTTATTTTTAATAATATAGAGAAATTAAATTATATTAAAATTAAAATATTTTAATTAAATTTTAAAAAACTAAAAATAAAGTGTAAAAAATAAAAAATTTATTAAAAATTAAAATCGATCAAATCGAATAGAATCGAATCGAATCAAACCATTTCAATTCGATTCGATTTCTTACTAAAATCGATTTAGTTTGATTTTCATAAATATTAAAATTTTGATTTTTGATTTATTCAGTTCGGTTCGGTTCAAAACCGAACCGATCGAATGTTTAGCTTAACTAAAATCATAAAATTTATTTCACATTTTAAAAATTAAAAGGTAAAATTGAGATTTTTTTTAAAAAAATATAATAAATTGCCTTGAGACTTCATAATAAAAATATCAAGATTAAAATATTCTTATGGGAGTGAAAGGGTAAAAAAGCAGTTAAGAAATGGATAACGCGCGCATGGACACAAAGATTGCATGAAAAATAATAATTTATTAAAAAAAAAAAAAAAAACAAATGAATGGCAGATTACAGTGACCATAGGCATAGCAACAAATTTGGATTAATTTTTATTTAATAATTAATCATTATAAACTGGACTCCACTACCTTTTTATTTTTAATAAATATAATATAATCTCCATCATCTACTTGCGCTTAACACTTTTTTTTTTTTTTTGTCATTATATCTCCAAGTTGCTGCTTTGTAAGAAAAGTCGGTAAGATTTGGGCAATCATCAGTACATACAATCATCCACTCATCTATCTAAAGTAAAAAGTGTCCGCTGTTGCCATCTGCTGAAGTTTGTTTTTCATAATTACATTAATAGCAAATTTTATGCTTTATCAACTCAAATGGAACCATCAATTTATATTGCATATTTATATCTTTAAAAAAAACTTAATCACACCATAAATTTTAAATATATTCAATAGGACACCTTACTTATTTTAAAAAATTATTATTCAATTATATTATTAAAAAATTTAGTGATTGATTTCTTAATTTTAAAAAATATATTAAAACATTTATCACGCTTTACTAATTAACTTCTTCAAATTTAAATCTATTATATGATATTTTAATTTTAATTATCTAATATTTTGATGTTATTTTTTTTCAAATTCAATAAATTTATTATTAAAATTATTTAATATTTTATTATTATATTTAATAAATTAAATGATATTATAATTTATTTTTAATAAAGAGTAAATTATGATCTTAATGTTTATAAATTTTATTTAAATTTATTAAAATTAGTTGGGGTTAAATTAAACATTTATTTTGTAAAGCTTAATAAGTTTTTATATATATATAAATTTTACTTTTTAAAATTAAAATATCTAATAATTTAATATTATTGATGTTGTGGGGATTAGATGGATGACTTGATCGGGATAGAGTTATGCTGTAAATGGTTAGAATCTAAAGAAAGTGAAGTGGTGGTGGCAGCCACTCCGACGCTCAAGTCAGTATATTATAGAATAGAAAATGCAATTGATTGCTTAGAACTTGAATGGTTTGAGAGAATGGCGTGTCTTTATCTATGTATTTCTTCCCCTTTTATATTGAACAAGGATGGCTTAAATATGGCCTTTCTAGATTATTTGGCAGTGATGTGACTGACTGCTTGATAAGGGATATTACCAGTCAATAGAATAGTAATCTCATGATTATAAGCGTGGTAGGGATATGTTGGGCACTACTTGCTAATTGTAATTTCGTGCCAAGGCTCACCCTATTGGAGGAAGGGGTGAGTCTTTAATGATAAATTGGGTGTTAAGGCACTCGGATATTTTTTTCCTTAGACTGGACTACGTCTTCCACTTGTCAGATCCTTACCACGTGACTCTATCTTATAGTGACAACTCATGACATACTTTGAATTATTGTTATGTAGTATTAGAGGTCCTCCTCGCTGGTCTTCGATTCTTCAGGTTCAAAGGGGAAAACTGTTCTCGAGGTCTGGAGCATGTGGCCTCCTGAGATTGATTTTTTGTTGCTCACGCCATTTTGTCTATCTGGCCCCTCAATGATGATAGCACTGCTTATCGTCCCGTATTTAAAACCTGCCGTCAAAACCGTTTTATAAATGCCCTTCTTCTTCCCCAAATACCATTTTTACTAGCTTCTGTGATCGTTTGCTTTCAGATTAACTCGTTCGCAACTTCTTTTCTACTTATACTCCTTATGGTAATTTTCGCTCCTCTTTAGTATGAAAAGAAATACCTCTTCTTCCCTTTCCCCTAGCGGGAGTTCTACCTCTAGCTCCTCTTCCGATGGCTCCATTTGTGCCTCGACCCCTATCATTCTGTTGTGGAAGGCTCTAGAAAGTAAAGGCAACTTGATTAGTGATACCCCGTCTATCCTTTCTGAATGTGATGTAGACCATCTCTATGATACCTATTAAATTTTTCAAGAGGCTTTTCATGTCTTTGCTCCTTCTCCACGCATCCGTGTGAGTGACTTGATTCTTGCTGAGATACTATTATGATCTTTGAGAAGCAATTGAAGACAGGTCTCCGATTTTCTATGGACCCATTTTTTTATGGATGTCCTTCGATTCCACAAGCATTTGGTTGTCCAACTGGATCCCAATAGCTGGAGAATCCTGGTGGCTTTCCGGTTTGTCTGCCTTAACAATCACATCGAACCGAGTGTAGCACTTTTCTTCCAGTTGTACCAGCTGGGTACCTGCAAAAACTAAGAGTTTTGGTACTTTAGCATGTGAAAGCACTTGACCATGTTTGACCGGATACCTTCCTCCTTGAAGCGGAGGAAAATAAATTTTTTGTCCTTCATCACTGAACGCTAGGGGGGTTTTGGGTGCCTTCAGATAAGATGGCACTATTGGGCAAAATTGAGGAAGGATAGGGTCCGTCCAAGGAGGGAGGAGGACAAGGCTTTAGCCTTTCTTTTAATGAAGGCTAAATCCCCAAAGAAAATAGACATCACCTAGCCTTTCATTTAAGCAAACTTATTTTAAAGAATTGCTAAGGGTTAACTCCCCGTCCACCATAGTAGTAATGAATAGCTTGAAAATCTTGGAATAATGGAGATAACACTCGGACATATAGCCTAGCGTATGCCTGTCTTGGGTCTAAATTATCTTGCAAGATTTAATCTTGAGGCTAGTACTCACCCATAAACACTCGTCCTACCCTTTGGGCCTTGAATGTTTTATACGTGGGGCTATCACCCTGTAATTGAGTTTGATGAAACCTGCCTTATGGCCTAGCACAAAGCCTTCGATTAGTGGGGCCCTTCGCCCGCTCATTAGGTTTGGCTTATACCCTAGGATTTCTTATTGGGGGTTAATACCTGGTGAGACTCACCCCATGGCCCTTTATGATTACTTTTGATTAATGGGTCTTACGCTCAGATCGTAGTCTCGGCAAAACCCGCCTTGCGATCTGGTCAAGTGGAACCCACTGTGTGCCCTTTGTTTGGTGGGAGTAATGCCCGAATGATTTGGTAGGACCCACCTTGTAACTTAGCCTGGCGGAATCCATCTGGTGGCCTTTGTTTAGTGGGACCAATTCTAGAATGATCTGGCGGAACCCACCTCATAGCCTTTGTTTAGTAGATCCAATGTCTGAATGGTCTAGCGAAATCTGCCTTGTGACCTGGCCGAGCAGAACCTGCCTTAGGGCCTTTGTTTAGTGGAACCAACGCCCGAATGATCTAGCCCCAATTTGTGACCTGGCTTGTCGGGACCCACCTTGTGGCCTTTTCTTATCTTCTTAATCTTTCTCCTTTTTAGAGGAAGGCAATCCTATCGTTCCTTATCACCAAATATCACAACATATGAAAATACCTCATTAACTTTTTTACTGAAAGAATTTTCTTATGTTACAAATATATCGAGATTGAGAATCACTCGGTTCTCCATCTTGGCTAGCTTATAGAACTTCTGGGTGAATGACATCTGAGATTTAAAAGTTCTTTTTCAACTTATCGAACCGATAATTACATCTTTAATCTACTTACTTTCTCTGATCATCCCTAGGTCCTTCCATTATTAAATGTATGACCCCTACAGGCTCTCGATCAGGGTGACTTTAGGAGTTGTTTCCTTGGGCTCAAGTTTCCTTTCTTTCCTGCCTTTCCTGATGAATTTTTGAAGAGTTTCATCGCTTATCAGCCTCTCGATCTCATCTTTTAGTTGTCGATATTCTTCTATCATATGATCGTAATCTTCGTGGAAGCAACATTATTTTGTCCTGTCTCATTTTTCTGCTTTCTCAAGATTGAGCTTGGGTGATCACCTTATTTCTTTATCATTTTTTCTAATCCATATTAAAATATGAGTCCATGAGTCATTTAATAGAATATAGTTTTTATACTTACTTTAGTCATCCCTCCTTCGAAAGATGGGATAACTCCTGTGATCTCTTTCATGTCCTCACCTCTCGTGCTTTTGATTCGCCCTCTTGTCCTCTTTTAATGCTTGGACTTCGTCATGAAACCTGATACACTTCTGAGTTTTCTCTATCAACTATTGATATGTTGCGGCTGAATTTTTAATTAAAAAATCCATGAACTTGACTTTTCACATTCCTTTCTTCAACGCTTTGCACGCTATCTCGTAATTTAATTTTTTCACCTGTATAGTTTCAGCATTGAACTGTAAAATAAAACTCCTTAAAGACTCGCCCTCTCCTTGGCAGATCTTTCACAAGTCAGAGGAAATTTTCTTAGTAGGTATACACGTAATAAATCTGGATTTAAATAACGTAGCAAATTGTGTGAAGTTTTAAATTAAACCTAGACTCAGATGTTGGTACTATTTTTGAGCCAAACATGTGAGTTTTGATGGAAACACTCGGCATAACATGAAATCGTTGAGATCCTGAAGTTGCATAGTCATCATAAAGACTAACAGGTGGCTTTTAAGATCTGTCGTTCCATCATACCTATCCAAGCTAGGTAGCTTAAACTTGGTTAGAAAGGTCTCAGCTAAGATTTCTTCTGAAAGAGGCGAGGCACCATTTAGACCGGAATCTTCTTCCTGTTCCTTTTCATACTTTTGTATGGCCCGTACTAACTTGCAATTGATACTTTTTGGAGCTTCGTCTGATTCATCTTTGGACTCGGACTTTCCTTTAGGCCGCATTCTGACTGCTTATGTCCGAGCCCTCAGAGTGTCTACAGAAGCTTTCTCCCTTTTCCCGAGAGCCATGTTTAATGCTTTCTCTCGTGCCTTATACTGCCCAAAAGTAGCCTACAGCCTTTGGATGCATTTGAGTATCTATTTATTATTTAAATTATTGAGGTCCATTTCATTGACTATAGGGGAGCGTGTTTTGTCTATTATTAGGAGCGAAAGAAGCAATGACATCCTCATTGTTAGTAATATTAGTAGCAGCTCACGAACTATCGACCACTTGGAGATTGAAAGCAAAGAAACAAAATTTTCTTCGAGGGAATAAGTAGGAGACCGGATGTAATCCAAATGAATGGAGAGGATCCAATGGATTTTCCAGCAATGGAACCAAATGATGTCGCGAGGATTAGATAGATGACATGGCCGGAATGAAGCTATACTGCGATTGACTAGAACCCGTAAGAGAGAGAAAGTAAGATGGTAGTGGATGCCAACGGCAGCCACTCTGATACTCAACTCAGTATATTGTAGAATAGAGAATACAATGGATTGTTTAGAACTTGAATGGCCTGAGAGAATAACATACTTTTGTCTTTATGATTCTTCTCTTTTTATACCGAAGAAGGTGGGATAAATATGGTATAT
This sequence comes from Manihot esculenta, assembly GCF_001659605.2. Classification (NCBI taxonomy): domain Eukaryota; kingdom Viridiplantae; phylum Streptophyta; class Magnoliopsida; order Malpighiales; family Euphorbiaceae; genus Manihot; species Manihot esculenta. The sequence continues at coordinate 10,114,547 of NC_035170.2, forward strand.
TTCGATTATCCGATAGTGATGTAGTCGGCTACTTGATAAGGGATATTGCCAGCCAATAATCTAGTAATCTCGTGATTACAGATGTAGCGGTGATATGTTATATGGTATCTGTTAACAGTAACTTTATGTCAAGATTTGTCCTATTGAGGGAAGGGCGAGTCTTTGATGATAAACCGGGTGTTAAGGCATCCAGATCTTTCTTTTCTTAGGCTGGACTTTATCTCCCACTTATCAGATCTTTGCCATGTTACCCTGTCTTGTGATGACAGTTCATGACTTACTTTGTGCGATTGTTATGTAGTATCAATTATTAAAATTAAAATTCATTTTAATAATCTTAACTTAAAATTTTGATTTTTTATTGTTTATGTATAAATTAAACATATAAATATTCATTTATTAACTTTAAAATTTAAATAGATATAGATTGTATATTATAAATTTAAATTTTTAAATATTAAAATTTAGGCTAATTAATACAAAAAATCCAAACATTTTCACTTACTCACGTTTATATACTAAGATTTTAATTTTAAACAATTAAATCCAACCTTCAAAATTTGTCACAATTTTAACTAGATCATCAAATTAATTTTGATCAAGTGTCACATCACCCACCTTCATCCCACTTGAAATTTTATATTATTTTTTAATTATTTATTAGCATGTGAAGATTTCTTATCAACGAGCCGACCACATTATCATCGGATTATTAGAAAATACTATATTTATCTTCATCTTTTTACAGTATAAAAGAAGAACAATCGTAAAGGTAAGGGTACGCTATTCTCTCGCATAACTACTCTTTAGTTCCAAATATTATACTCGCACTTTTCTTTAACTTACTGACTTGAGCGTCGGAGTGACTACCGTAGGCGCCAACCACCTCATATTCTCTGTTTTGTAGGTGGACCAATCACAGTACAGCTGCATTCAGCAATATCATTTGGTTCCGTTGCAGGGAAGTCCATAGAATTTTCTATATTCGTTTGGGTTAAAACCGGTCTCTTATCATTTCCCTCTTAAAAAGAAATCTCTCTTTTATCTCTCAAAATGACCAAAAAATCATGAGCTGCTACTAAGGTTACTACCAATGAGGATGCTATCATTTCTTCTCCATAGGTACCATAGGAACTCGAACAGAGGCAATCCAAACGTGGTCCAAAGGGAATGACAAGTTTGAGGAAGGAGAGCCATCAAACAATACTTCGAAGGACATCAGTTGGAAGTTAGTATGAGCTGCTCAAAGGTACCAAGAAGGATGGGAAGAGGACAAAAGCACGGGTCAAAAGCAAGGCTAAAAGCCAGAAAAGCAAGGGTATGAGGGAGATTACAGAAGTTATCTAATCTCTCGAGGAAGGAATGACTAGGTAAGTATAAAAAATATACCCCATTGAATGACTCACGAACGCATATTCCAATGTGGATTAGGAAAAATAACAAAAGATCAGATGGCCTCTCAAACTCAATTCTAAGAAAGCCGAAAAACGAGACAGGACTAGGTACTACTATTTTCATGAAGACCACGGACATGTAACGAAGGAGTGTCGGCAATTGAAAGACAAGATTAATAGGTTAATAGGAAATGACACACTTTAGAAGTTCATCAGAAAGAGTAGAAAAGATTGATGGATCATTCTAGAATGAATAACGAAAAGAAAAGGCCAGCTAATAGAAAAAGAAGGGGTCTGCCTCTCCACACAAGTCTGCTTAGGTCTACCTCTCTGCACAGGCCTATTTAGGTCTGCCCTTCCACTGAGGTCTATTTAGGTCTACCTTTTCGCACAGGTCTACTTAGGTCTAGTTAGGATGACCTCTCCACAAGTCGGCCTCTCCACACTGTCTCATTGTCAAGGACAAGACGTTGTCGTCTTGCTTCTAGTTATAATATTTTCAAGGCCCAAGCTCGAGGCAACAATTCTCGAAATCACCCATAATAGTAAACTTATGTTTATTTATACAATTGTAGGAGGACCGAGTGAATGTCACATGTTCAGTAGCGTTGGATGGATGAAAGCGTGGAGAAAAAGCCACAAGGCTATCCAGACATTGGTCCCACATATAATCCGAGTGTTGGTCCACAGAAAGAAACATTCATAAAAGACCGCAGCTCCTTTGGGCATATTTCTCGCATAACAATGTATCTCATGCTAAGCCACAAGACCATCTAGGCATAGGTTTCACATATAATCCGGACACTAATCCATGTAAATTAACATTCATAAAAGACCACAACTCCGTTGGGTATGGATTTCACATAACAAGGCATCTCATACCAGGCTATAAGGCTATCTGGGTATGGGTCCCGTATATAATTCTAGTAGACCATAGAAATAAACATTCATAAAAGATCGTAACTCTGTTGGGTATGGGTCTCGCATCATAAGGCATCTCATGCGAAGGCATAAGGCAATTGCCAGGCCATAATTCGGGCATTGGATCGTGAAAAAAAAAATTCATAAAATAGCCACAAGTAGGGGTGAGCAGTATTCGTTTCAAACCGAAAAAACTGACCGAACCGAATTAATTTGAAAATTTGATTCTATTTTTTATTCAATTCAGTTCGGTTTGATGTTTAATTTTAAAAATTTCGGTTATTTTGGTTCGGTTCAGTTTTGATCAGAAAAAATTGAAAAAACTGAACCGAACTGATTAGTGGTAATAATATGTTATTTTCAATAATATAGAGAAATTAAATCATATTAAGATTAAAATATTTTAATTAAATTTTAAAATACTAAAAATAAAGTATAAAAAATCAAAAATTTATTAAAAATCGAAATTGATCAAACTGAACTGAATCAAACCGAATCAAATCAGTTCGATTCGACTCGATTTCTGACTAAAATCAATTCGATATAATTTTTATAAATACTAAAATTTCAGTTTTCGGTTTATTCAGTTCGGTTCGATTTTGAAACGAACCAACCGAATGCTCACCCCTAGCCACAAGGCCATTCAGGCATAGGTCCCGCATAACAAGGCATTTGATGCTAGGTCGCAATGCGGGTATATGCCAAGCCGGCCAACCGAGTATTATTCCAAGAAGTTTCTAAGGTATTTAATGCCAGGCCACAAGACGGGAATGCGCCAGGTCAACCAATCATGTGTTGGTCCTGTTTCATGAAAAGTTCCTACGGCATTTAATGTCAGGCCGTAAGGCGGGGATATGCCAGGCCGACCAACCGTGTGTTGGTCCTATTTTACGAAAGGTTTCTAAGGCATTTAATGTCAGGCCACAGGCAGGGATACTCCAAACCAACTAATCGTGTGTTGGTCCCGCTTCACGAAAAGTTTTTATGACATTTAATGCCAGGCTGCAAGGCAGGGATATGTTAAGCCCACCAACTGTGTGTTTGTTCCGTTTCACGAAAAGTTTTTAAGGCATTTAATGCCAGGTCATAAGGCAGAGATACATCAAGCCGACCAACCTTGTGTTGGTCCCATTTCATAAAAAGTTTTTAAGGTATTTAATGCTAGACTACAAGGTAGGGATACGCCAGACTGACCAACCGTATGTTTTTTCTCATTTCATAAAAAATTTCTAAGGCATTTAATGCCAGGTTGCAAGGTGAGGATATGCTAGGCTGACCAACTGTGTGTTGGTCCTGTTTCATGAAAAATTTCTAAGGCATTTAATACTAGGCCACAAGGCAGGGATATGCTAGGCCGATCAACTGTGTATTAATCCTGCTTCGCGAAAAGCTTCTAAGGCATTTAATGCCAAACCACAAGGCAGAGATACGCTAGGCCGACCAACCGTGTGTTGGTTTCGGTTCACAAAAAGTCTCTAAAGCATTTGATGCCAGGCCTCAAGGCGAAAATACGATAGGTCAACCGACCGGGTATTATTCCAAGAAGTTTCTAATGTATTTGATGTTAGGCCACAAGGTAGGGATACGCCAGGTCGACCAACCATGTGTTGGTCCCATTTCATGAGAAGTTTGTAAGGCATTTGATGCCTAAGCCATAAGGCAAGCATAATCTAGGCCACGCAACCGAAAGCATTAGTTCCATCTCACGAAGAGAATCATAGACATGTATCATTGTCCTTACAATCACGCCCAGAAATCTAAAACTTTTTGCAAAAGAGGAAGGCCCATTGTAGGCGAGTGAGACCTTTTGAGGATCGACAAAAGCAGGACGGGCTGCCAAGTGAGCAAATGAATTTTGCAAGGAGCTCGCAAGGGCTAGAAAAATGCTCAGAAGCCCTTCAGGACTAGACAAATGCTCAAAAGCACGTTAGGGCTAGAGAATGCCCGGAAGCTCGATAGGGCTTGAAAATGCCCAGGACCTCACAACGGCTAGAAAAATACCTGGAAGTTTATCAGGGCTGGAAAATGCCTGAAAGCTTGATAACGCTAGAAAAAGGCAAGAAGCTCATCAAGGTTGAGAAAAAAGCCCAAAAGCTCAATAAGGCTGAAAAAAACCAAGGAGCTTGTCAGGGCTGAAAAAATACATGAAAGCTCATCAGGGCTATAAAAGGCCAGGAAGCTCGTCAGGCCTGTAAAAGGCCAAGGAGCTCTTCAGGGCTGTAAAAGGCCAAGAAGCCTGTCAGGGCTGTAAAAAGCCAAGGAGCTTGTTAGGACTGAAAAAAATACTCAAAAGCTCGTCAAAGCTGGTCGGAGCAAGAAAATGCTTGGGAGCACTGTCAAGGCTGAAAAATTCCTGAAAGCTCGATAAGGGCTAAGAAAATGCTCGAAAGCTCTTTAGGGCTAGAAAAATACAAGGAAGCCCATCAGGGTTGTAAAAGGCCAGGAAGCTCATCAGGGCTGTAAAAAAGCCAAGGAGCTCATTAGAGCTGAGAAAATGCTCGAAAGCTCGTCAAGGCTGAAAAAATACAAGAAAGCCCGTCAGAGTTATAAAAGGCCATAAAGCTCATCAGGGCTGTTAAAAAGCAAAGAAGCTCGTCAGGGCTGAGAAAATGTTTAGAAGCTTGTCAGGCTGGAAAAATGCTCGAAAGCACGATAGGGTTGGAAGATGCCCAAGAGCTCGATATGGCTGGAAAATTCCCAGAAGATCGTTAAGGCCAGAGGATGCTTGGAAGCTCGAGTGAAATCCTCAAGAAGGAAAAGGACCGGAAGCCCGAAAATGCTAAGGAGTTCAAAATTCCCAAAATTTCGTTAGGACTGGAAAAGCATGAAAGCCCGTTAGGGCCGAAAAAGGCCAAGGAAGCTCGACAGGGCAAGGAGAATGTTCAGAAGCTTAACAGGGTAAGAAGAATGCCCGGAAGCTTGATAGGGCTAGAAAATGCCCAGAAACTCCTTAGGAGTAAAGAATGCCAGAAAGATCGATAAGGCTAGAAAATACCTAGAACCTCAAGTCAAGTCCGCAAGATGACCAAAAGCTCGTCAAGGCTGGTCCGGGCTAGAGAATGCCCGGAAGCACATCAAGACTAGAGAATGCTCGAAAGCTCGAGAATGCCCAGAAGAATGTCAAGGCCAAGAATGCCTGAAAGCTCTTCAAGGCATTACTATATCACTCGGATCAATTTTTGCCAGACAATATCTTGGACTTGACTGATCAGCAGGGCAAGTAAGAAAAAAGCAAGGACATCATGTGTTTAGCCCGGATAAATAAGCCATATGCCCCAGATCATAAAGACAAATTGTCAGCTTCGAATCTAAAGAACTGAAGATCAGCGGGGGCTCCTATGATCTTACACAACTCTCGTCCAAAGTAGGTAGTGAGCTATCACCATAAGACAAGTCCACGTGGCAAGGATCTAATAAACCAATACGCGGTTTCACCAGTAGAAAGGAAGGCCCGGACGACATGATATCTAGAACTGAGAGAAAAGAAGACTTGGGCTCTACAGGTTGGCCTCAGGATAGGTCGGCGTCAGGTCGGACAAACTCACCTTCTCAACTTCAGGGCGAGGCTCCATAATTAAATTATCATTAACTGCTACAATCCAGCAAATCCCCGTTTACGCCTGCGATCATGGGATTCTTGACTTATTAACCAGTGAATATCCCTTACCAACAAGCCAACCATATCATTCTCGAATTATTAGAAAATGTTTTATTTATCTTTATCTTCTTGCAGTATAAAAGGAGAACAATCATAGAGGCAGGGTACACTATTCTCTCACACAACTACTCTTTAATTTCAAACATTATACTCGCCCTTCTCTTCAACTTACTGAGTTGAACATCAGAGTGACTGCCGTAGACACCAACATTCTCTGTCTTGCAGTGGATTAATCTCAGCACAATTTCATTGGACCAATCACAACACAACTCTATTTCAGCCACATCATCAATTTATTTTCAGCAATATGAGATAAAAAAAAAAAAAGAAATATCGATTAAAAAAGTTACTAAACAATGTACACTAAATTGATCCATTAAAAAAGTTACTTAAAAATCATCTAAATCCTTATAATTTTAAATTGATGCAAAAATCTCACTATCATAATTTTTTTCACCAATGAAATCTTTCAAATATTTTACAAAATCTCAAAATTTATCTTTATCAATCTATCGAGACTATAGCTAACATAAATTTTGAGAAAAAAATAAAGATGAGCATGTAAAAATAAAAATTATGAGAAAAAATAGAAAAACTTTTAGCTTTTTATAAGGAGTGGAGAATGAATTTTATTGAGTTCAATTTTATTAACTAAGTTAAATTCAATTTATTATTTTAAAATTTTTCAAATTTAATCAATAAAAAATTATTTTTATAACAGATAATTACTTACAATTTTTTAATATATTTATTATTTATAAAAATAACTATTTAAAAAATAATTACCATTTATAAATATTATTATCGCGTACCATTTAAAAAATCACTTATTATTTATAATATAATTATCACTTAGATATTTTTTAAAAAAAATTATCATTTTAAAAAATATTTATCCCTCATCATTTATAATGATAATTATTTTAAAATAAATAATTATTTTTTAGAAAAAAATTATTTAAAATGTTTGTAAAAATAATTTTTTAATCAAATTTTATCAAAAATTTAAAATAAATATTTATTTTTATATGTATGAAATTTATAAAAATAAAATTTTAATTTTTTTATTTTTTTATAATCAATAATATAATTTTAATATATGTATTATTAAATTTTAACAATATAATAAATTTGAATTCAAATAAATAATAAATTATTTAATTTAAAAGTTTTAAATAAAGTTTCCTCTGAAGTCTTTTTGTAGTTTGGTACTCTCGTCTTTTCCTCTTCTTTAAACCTAACTTCTTCTTTTCTCTACCCTATGGAAAATAATATGCGTCAATTGACTGTCGATAAAGAAGAAGATATTGTTGTCCCTATTAAGAGTTGCAGAGATATTCCGATCGTCATTTATGATTTTTGTATAGTGGGAATGTTTTTCATATACAATCCAATCAATTTTCAGAATATGCAGACCTTTTGACAAATTTATGGCGGTAATCCTCGGACAGTTATTATATTGAAGGATTTGGTTACTAGTTACAAACCGAACATTTTATTTTTACTAGTTACAAACCGAACATTTTATTTTTAATAGAAACAAAAGCTCTTAATTATTGTATGGAATTTTTTTGTAATTTTTTATATTTTGATGGCTACTTCTCAGTCAATAGACAATGATTGAGATGAGAACTTTCGTTAATGTGGAAATGGGTTTGTTTTTGTGGTTAGCTTTTCTTCAAATTTTATTGATTTGGTTGTTTCGAAAGGTAATATTCAATTGAGGTTTACTAGTTATTATGAGTCTTGGAACCTTATTTGAGATTTATCTCGTAGAAGCTCTATTCCGTGGTTTTGTTCGGGAGATTTTAATGATTTATGCTCGAGAGATGAGAAAGAAGGAGGAGTATCTTTGCCAAATTATCTTATACAAGGGTTTAAACAGGCATTTAGGATCAATTTTGCCAAATTATCTTATGTAGGGGTTTGATTTTGAATTACTGTAAATCTTTATTAGACTTAGAACTGATATTTCTGTTAGATTGGTTCATCGTAATACTACTCTAACTGCTCATACTTTGACTAGAGAATTTAACTGTTTATATTTTGACTAGAGAATCTAACTGCTCATACTTTGACTAGAGAATCTATCGGATATAATCGTCTCTCTATTTGGGATGATATCCCTCTTTATTTGATAAAATTTTATTAATACCCGCAGTAGTTTTAAATAAAGTTTCCTTTGAAGTCTTTTTGTAGTTCGATACTCTCGTCTTTTCCTCTTCCTTAAACCTAACTTCTTCTTTTCCCTACCCTATGGAAAATAATATGCGTCAATTAACTGTCGATAAAGAAGAAGATATTGTTGTCCCTATTAAGAGTTGCAGAGATATTCCGATCGTCATTTATGATTTTTGTATAGTGGGAATGTTTTTCATATACAATCCAATCAATTTTCAGAATATGCAGACCTTTTGACAAATTTATGGCGGTAATCCTCGGACAGTTATTATATTGAAGGATTTGGTTACTAGTTACAAACCGAACATTTTATTTTTAATAGAAACAAAAGCTCTTAATTATTGTATGGAATTTTTTTGTAAATTTTTATATTTTGATGGCTACTTCTCAGTCAATAGACAATGATTGGGATGAGAACTTTCGTTAATGTGGAAATGGGTTTGTTTTTGTGGTTAGCTTTTCTTCAAATTTTATTGATTCGGTTGTTTCGAAAGGTAATATTCAATTGAGGTTTACTAGTTATTATGAGTCTTGGAACCTTATTTGAGATTTATCTCGTAGAAGCTCTATTCCGTGGTTTTGTTCGGGAGATTTTAATGATTTATGCTCGAGAGATGAGAAAGAAGGAGTATCTTTGCCAAATTATCTTATACAAGGGTTTAAACAGGCATTTAGGATCAATTTTGCCAAATTATCTTATGTAGGGGTTTGATTTTGAATTACTGTAAATCTTTATTAGACTTAGAACTGATATTTTTGTTAGATTGATTCATCGTAATACTACTCTAACTGCACATACTTTGACTAGAGAATTTAACTGTTTATATTTTGACTAGAGAATCTAACTGCTCATACTTTGACTAGAGAATCTATCGGATATAATCGTCTCTCTATTTGGGATGATATCCCTCTTTATTTGATAAAATTTTATTAATACCCGCAGTAGTTTTGCTTTCAAAAAAAATTAAATATTAATAAATTTAAAGATGTTAACATTTTCTTAACTAAATTTTAAAATTAATTTAATAAATAAATTTAATGCATTATCATTTTTAAATTTAAATAAAATTATGAATAACTAAAAAAATTAAAAGGTATTCTAGGAATCCCTTTATATATTATAGATTATATAAAATTTTATAACTTTTTAATTAAAAATTTCATAAATTAAAATTATAAAAGTAACAGAAAATATTTTAAAAATATCATTATTATCCAGTCAAAACATTTTTTCTTATTTTTGCATATTTTACCATTTAATTATTTTTAGTGTCATATCATTATTATTAAAATTTTAATTTTTAAATTTTAAATTGTTAACCAACCAAAATAAAGGTAAATATGTTTAAAAAATATCATTATTTCCCTCTTTCAATTGTAATGTTTATTTTATAATTTATAATTTAAAAAAAATTCATTATTTCTATTTTCAATTTTAATGTATATTTTATAATTTCATTCAATAGTAAGATATTAAAATTATAACATTATATATATAAAAAATAAATATAGAATTAACTCAATTAATTTTTATTTATTATTTATACATAATAAATCAATGTATGATAATGAAATTTAGAAAAAATATAAATAAAAAAATAATTCACTAAAAAAGAAAATCAATAAAAATGTAATATTATTATATATTAGGATGATTTCAAAAGAAAATATTTTTTTTTTATCTTGTAGTGATATGATACATAATTTTTTTTATTTAAACTATTTTTGAGAATAAAACTACTTTTCCATATTTATTATTTGAAGTATTAATAATTAGTATTTCTTCTAAAATATTTTTTTTTTCTCTTTGGGAATGATAATATTGTAAAATTACTCATCACTTGGTACAAATTACTTTTTATAATTCACTTACCAGTTAAAAATAATTTTATGGATATTATGTTTTTGAAATTAAGAAAAAATAATTTTTTTTATAAATTTTGAATTAAAATTATTATTATTATTTTATATTTTTATTTTAAATATAAAATATGTGATTTTGAAATTTAAAACATCAAAATTTTATTAAAATAAATTAATCATGTGGGCAAAACAATTTATCTTTTTTGTTTATAATTTATTATTCAAAATAAAATAATAATTATCTAAATTCCTTTAACTATAAATATGCATAAAATTATATAAATTGTTGTTCAAACATTATTGATTAACATTTGAAATAAAATTATAATTAATCAATAATTTTATTATTAAATAAATTTATAGTGAAATTAAAAAAAAATAAAATATCAAATCATATTAATAAAATGAATTAATCATGTGGGCAGAACAATTTATCTTTTTTGTTTATAATTTATTATTCAAAATATAATAATAATTATCTAAATTCGTTTTACTATAAATATGCATAAAATTATATAAATTACTATTAAAAATTATCAATTAACATTTGAAATAAAATTATAATTAATCAACAATTTTATTATTAATGTTGAGTACACTTATAGCATTGAATCGGTTCGGTTTAAAATTAAATCGAATTAAATAAATTGAAAATTAAAATTTTAATATTTATAAGAATCGAATTAAATTGATTTTGATTAGAAATTGAATCGAATCGAACCGATTTGATTCGATTCAATTCAGTTCGGTTAGATCGATTTTAATTTTTAATAATTTTTTTATTTTTTACACTTTATTTTTAGTAACTTAAAATTTAATTAAAATATTTCAATTTTAATATAATTTAATTTCTCATATTATTAAAAATAATATATTATTATCATTAATTGGTTCGATTTATTTTTTTTTTTCAAATCAAAATTAAATCGAGTTGAAATAATTAAAAGTTCTAAAATTAAAAATCAAATTGAATTGAATCAAAATAAATAAAAAATTAAATTAAAATTTTAAATTAATATAATTTAATTAATTTTTTTAATTTGAACTGAATTCGCTACTGTATATTAGCAGAAATCCTTGGGCAAAAAATGAGATTTCATCGTGTGGTATAGATTTACAGAATTGAAGATTTTTTTCAAATTGAAATCTGAATTTGGAAGCAAAATGAGACCAAGTTGAGTGTGGATCTCATAAGATATATAAAATAGATGTCATCTCTTCTGCTTTCTTCAAAACCACATCCACAACAGCCAGATGTCCCAACCTTCATTGGGCAATGGAAAACCTTCTGACTTTCTCATTTAATGAGCTCTAATCCCTAAATAATTTTTTATTTTTTATTTTTTAAAATACCTCAATTATTATCTTTTTTGTCAAAGCTTGATAATTTAGAAAGTCTATGCCAAAACTATTCACCAAATGTAGACTAGTCAAACCATTATTAAATGCATTAAAAATCTACCAATTTTCTATTATTTTATGTAAATAATATCATAAATAGACAATTTTTTGTATTTTTTAGTTAAAAAATAATTATTTATTTTTTATATAATTAAAAAATTTATTAATTAATCACTTAATTTTATTAATATATTAAAATTTTTTAAATTTTTAAAAGTTTATTAATTAATTTATTTGTTAATTATATATTAATATTTTTTAAATTTTTATAATTTAATTATTAAGTGTAGAATAAAAATTTAAATGTTTTCTTTTATATGGACTAATTAGTATATATTTTTAAAATTTAAAAATATTTTAATATATTTTTTAAAATTATAAAATTAATAATTAATGTATTTTTTATATTATAAAAATTAATAATAAATACTTAATGATTAAAATTAATAAATAAATTAATTAGTATTTTTTAAAAAAATATTTTAATATATTTTAAAATTTTAAAAATTTTTTAATAAAATTTTTATATTGTTAATGTAATTAGAAAATAGAGTTATGCCGAAATTCATCAATTCTCTAAGAAAGAGAATCTTATGCTCACATTAGTAAATCGAGTAAGTATAAGTAATTGTTTAAAATTTAAAAATATTCTTTTATAAAGATTACGTTTTTATATCGTAAAAGATAAAATTAAATATGGCAACTCTTGAAAATCCGGCAATGGTATATCCGATTGTTTGATAAGGGATTTGATCAATTAATTGGTCGCTAATTTTTTGATTATCGGCGTAATGAGATATGTTGAACTATATTTACTGACGGTAATTTTATCACAAAATTCAATTTATACAAAGTAAGACAAATTTTAATAATAAATCAAGTGTTATGATATTTAAATTTTACGTTTTTTGCAATGGAACCACGTATTAACTTATTAGGTACTTATAATAACTCATAATTTATTTTAAATTATCATAAAATGAGTAAATAATACTTTTTAATTTAATTTATGACTTATATGTCTTAGATTCACTTTTTGTAAAAATACAATAGTTTATTATTATATTATAATAGTAATGAAGGTAATATAAGGTATATTGTAAGATGAGTGTTTTTCAATTTTACTAGTATACAAGCTAGGTTATTCAATTTTAGGTTTAGTTGATGTGTGATTAGGAATTGGAATTTAATTAAAGTTTTGACATTTAGTAAAAATATTTAATTAAATTTTAATGGAATTTAATTTAAGGAATCCCATTAAAATATTTAATAAAAAAATAAAATTATATAACTCTACTTAATACAACCATTGCACCAAAAGAAAACCAACAGTGGTTTAGATTAGTGGTGTTGACTTGATCTTAGGTGAACTTTAATTGTAAGATTAATATTTGAATTTGAGAATCCCTTTTATTAGGAGAGCTTTCTGATTTCATTTTAATAGTATTTTTAATTTAAGCGTGAATTATTTCCATATTTATATATGCGGATAGGAGGAATGCTATGTTGACCAATAAAAACAAAATAAAAGGGAAGAGATGAGCACGTGAGCATTTGTTAGATTTAAAAAATTAAAAAATTAAATTAAATTTAATAAATTAAAAGTTAAAATTTTAATATTTATAAAAATTAAATTGAATTGATTTCAGATAAAAATTAAATTAAATCAAACCAATTTAATTCAGTTTAGTTTCATCGGTTGAATTTTTAATAAAATTTTTTATTTTTTACACGTTATTTTTAATATTTTAAAATTTAAATAAAATATTTCAACTTTCAATAAAATTTAATCTTATAAAAAATAATATATTATTACTAATCGATTAAGTTTAATTATTTTTAATTTTTCTAATAAAATTAAATCGAATTGAAATAATAGAAAATTTTAAACTAAAAAAATAAAATAAATAAAAATTTAAATTAAAAATTTAAATTAATTTCGGTCAATTCTTTTAATTAAATCTAATACTATCTACTCCTAAAAGTGAAAGAAAAAAATACAATATATAAAATAATAAAAAAGTTTACTATTTAATCCGTATATATATAATATTACGAAACTAACCCGTTAATATTTATATTTTTAAAAATACTTTGAATAGTTTCTAAAATTTTAAAAACTCAACTAAAAACACTCTTGTTAATTTTAGCACAATTATATTGGTCTATACAGCTTAAAGCAAGAGAAAATCTACTGATAATTAGGGGTGAGCATTCGGTCGGTTCGGTTCAAAACCGAACCGAACTGAATAAACCGAAAACCGAAAACCGAAATTTGAGTGTTTATGAAAATCGAACCGAACCGATTTTGGTCAGAAACCGAATCGAACCGAACTGGTCTGATTCGGTTCGGTTCGGTTCGGTTTGATCGGTTTCGATTTTTAATAATTTTTTTATTTTTTACCCTTTATTTTTAATATTTTAAAATTTAATTAAAATATTTTAATTTTAATATGATTTAATTTCTATATATTATTGAAAAAACATATTATTATTACTAATCGATTCGGTTCGGTTTTTTCGGTTTTTTTCTGATCAAAATCGAACCGAACCGAAATAACCAAAATTTTTAAAATTAAAAACCGAACCGAACCGAAATATATAAAAAACCGAACTAAATTTTCAAATCGGTTCGATTCAGTCGGTTTTTTCGGTTTGAACCGAATACTGCTCACCCCTACTGATAATACCATAAAATTAACTGTGAAATTTAATAGTCTCTCGTCTCATAATTTTTATTTATTTTTTTATTTTAAAATTATTATCTATATTTTTTTAAAACTATAATAATATATAAATTAACTATTATAATTCTATTTAATTTTACTTATTCCTAATAAATTTCTCAAACCATCTCTTAATATTTAATAAAATTTAATATATTTAAAATAAATATAATTAAAAAATTATATTTTTTAATGTGAGTGAAAAATTAAAGTGGATAAAAATTATGAAATTGAATGAGTTGTAAATACTTTTTAATTTAATTTTAAAATCATATGGACTATGTACTATCTGTTTTGAAAGAATAAAAATTAATTAATTAATTAATTTTTATATATTATAGAAATTAAATAGTATTTTCTATGTCTTTTAAAATTTTTTATACAAATTAAATTAACAAAATTAGTGATAAAAATTATATTACTATTTAATTAAAAATGTCTATATTAATAGAATGAAACTAATTAATATTTTAAAAATACTTATTAGAGTGTAAATCAGGAAAAAAATAATATTTAATAAACATTGAAATCATAAAATGTCATTTATTTTTTTTAAAAAAATTAAAGACGACAGATGAAAAGATGAAAGGAGTAATTCAGTATAATCTCTAAAATTTAATAAAACTCACTATTTTTTTTTAAAATTACAAACAATTTAATTCTTAAATTTTATTTTATTAATGATGTGGTAAAAAAATAAAACTATATTGTAATTTGCTAGATTTACAAAAAAGAGAATATGAGGTGACAGGTGTCCACAGTAACCACTCCAACGCTCATATCAGTAAACTAGAGAAATATGACGAACGTAGAACTTTGAGAGTAGTTGTGTAAAAAAAATATCGTACTTTTAATTCTATGATCGCTCCCCTTTTATACTGTAAGAAAATGAAGATAAATATAATATTTTTTGATAATTTAGCGGTAATATGATTGGCTGTCTGATATAGGATTTCACCAGTTAATAAGTTGGTAATCCCAGGTGTAATGGGGATATACTAGATTGTGCCTGATTACGGTAACTTTACGTGGAGACTCGTTTTATTCAGGAGAGGGCGAATCTTGGTAATATACCGAATGTTTAAGGTGTCCGGGTCTTTTTTTCCTTGGACGGTACCGTATTACCCATTTATCATATTCTTACCACATGGTCCTGTTCGGTAGTGAAAGGTCATGGGTTACTTTGGTGACTTTTGTGCAGTATCAAAAGTCCCCCACTGGTCTTTGATTTTTCATATTCGAAGGTGACAATTTGTATTTTCGGTCTGGGATACATGTTGAGATTTTGTTGGTCTTTACAGTTTGCGTTGTTTTGCCTGCTTTTGACCATGATGATTGTCTTATTTCTCGAGTTGTATTCAAAACTTTGCTGGCTGCACCACTGTATAAAAATTCTTTTTTTCTCTTCTTTTGCTTATAATTGTCGTTTGTGGAAGAAATGAACAAGGCTACTTTCTTTTCTTCTTTCGAGAATAACTAGATCTATGCGAGGATACCATATGGTCTACAAAGAGCAGCTGAAGACGAGTCTTCAAGAAGGTGCAAGCATACTGCTCAGCTCTGTGTATTGGCTGAGGACTGCAACCAGCCATACTATAATAGTTTTCAGTGCCACGACCCCTAGGAGGGGGTTAGATTGTGCAAGATTGATTCTAAGGGTCAGGGTAGAAAGATAGTTGGAGAAACAGTCCTCTTCATAAGGTTTTACCTAGATAAACGATATCTTTCCGGAGGATAAGGTCAAGCATGAGGGTGAGGGATAGGCTGAAGAGAACCCCATTGACCGAGTCTCTACTAATGACGTAATAGGTGTTTAAGAAAATTCTGATGTAATAGAGACTTGTAAGGAATAAACTGAAGTCCTCCTTCTCCCCCTGTGATCTTTCATAATGAAAATATATGTTCTGCATATCTATTCTTATGTGTTTGTATGTTCCGTATTTGTCATATGTCTTCGTTGCTACTAATGACTTAAATAATCTTTTAACAATTGACCAAGAGGCTACTGCCCAACCAAACTATAAACCTAGTGACCACTGTTTTTTGCCAAAAAAAAAAGGAGGCTAATGCAGATTCACTTAGTAGGTCCTAACACCTGGTTAGTGGTAATAAAATTGTAACGACCCGAAAATTGGACCGCTACCGGCGCTAGGATCCAGATCGGCTTAAGGCCGCCGGGGCCCGTAGCAAGCCTCACATACAACCTGTATACCTGTTTAATCCCATACATGGTCAACATATACATAAAAATTTTGAACTTTCACATTCATTTACCAAACTTATCCTGTGCATGCACAACTCATAAGCATAACCATCAACCCCACACTGGAGTCCTCATCAATACTCCAATGGGGTAACATAACATATAATAAGCTTGGTTTACATAAACAATGATAAAACATTTTATATACCATGTACAAAGGGATTAACCAACATACTAGGGTCAAGCACAACTATAAACCTCAATAGACATCATTACATTACATTACTGTACTATGCTTTACATTACATCATGTTCATGTCCACAACTAGCTATTACATAAAACATGACTTCTAATCCTGCTGACTTCCTGGACTAGCCCGTATCTGCAAACCTGAGAGATTAAGGGAGTGGGGTGAGCTACTAGAGCCCAGTGAGCAGAATAATAAAACATTATATTTAAAATTCATGCTTTCATGGTATGCATCACATCACAACCAAATCACATCAAGGATGAACTTGTCACCATTTGGCCCTCTACACAGTCCCATCATGCCAGGGGCGTAGTGCAGGCACACCTGGACTTCCATATCATATCATACATATCCAATCGTGCCGGGGGCGTAGTGCAGGCCACACCCGGACTTTCTCTTACATAGTGCCAGGAGCGTAGTGCAGGCACACCTGGACTTCCATATCATATCATCATTATATCATGTCATAACATACGAGGGCTAATGGATCATTCAATGTTCATCCGCACCAACATCATATTATGCAATGCAACATATTCGTGAATTCTAATGCAAACAACCTAATATATCTCATGGCATTCGTGATGCATGAACATGCTCAAAACTGATTTATTTACTTTGAAGTATAAGAGTTATTCTACTCACCTCAGGCTAGCTCTGAAAGACACTGAAGCAGCTAACTCACTGCTGGGGTCCTCGGTTCCTCGGGTCCGAACCTACATAGGTGGACTCAAATGAGGGACCAAACATACAAGAACATGACTCTAAAATACTCCCTAAAAACCCCCTAAAACACCTTAAAACAATCATAGAAAACATGCAAAGGAAGGCTGAACAGGGCACTTTCAGCGGCAGGTTCGGCGGCCGAAAGTCCCTCTAGAGTCAAAAGTCATGCACCTTCGGCGGCACTTTCGACGGCCGAAGGTTCCTTCCAGAGACGAAACTCATGCATGTTCGGCGGCACTTTCTGCGGCCGAAACTCCCTTCCAGAGCCGAAAGTCCACTTTCGGGGGTAGGGTTCGGCAGCCAAAGGCTGGCCTTCACAGGCAGGTTCAGCGACCGAAAGTCCCTTCAGCTGCCGAACCTGAGTTCTTCCAAAGGGCAGAACTCAGCCTCCACAATGCACATTTTCCTCCCAAACCATTCCAACTCAAAACCAACACTACCAAAACATGCATACATACTTCCATAAGCAAAAAGGGGTCTCAAACTAGCCTAAACCCCAACCAAAACACATCAAACATACATATAAAACATACATTGTCAAAAACTCAACATTTACCCTAACAACATTCAACTAACCTAAACATGCATTTCTACCCCATAAACTTTCATAAAACTCATTTAAAACATGAAATGCGCTAAGGATCTACCCTTACCTCTTGAAGATCGAGAGGAGAGGCGATCCAACTCGGAGATGGGGGAGATCTAGCTCCTTGGGTCTCCAAGCTCCAAAACTTGCTCAAAGTTTACAAATCTTCAAAAGCCAAGAAAACACTTGTTAAAACTTGAAAGATTGGAGGAAAAATCATAAAAAACAACCATGAGAGAGCATGGACTCACCGTTGGCCGAAAATGGAGAGAAAAATCGCCCGTTTCGGCCATGGAGCCCTTATATAGGGGCTGGCCAGACCACCTTCGGAAGCCTAAAATGCCTCCAAAAGTCATGCAAGTTCGGCGGCCGAACATGGGGTTCGGCGGCCGAACCTGAGCCACTTTCGGAAGCCTAACTTGCCCCCCTAAACTATCCCATGTTCGGCGGCCGAACTTGAGGTTCGGCGGCCGAACCTGGAAATGCCTCCATGGTCTTTTTCATTCAAAACTCAGTTTCTTTCTTACTTAAAATCATAAAATACATTAAAATATTTTATAAAACATTATCTTACCCTTCTAGAGGTTTTCGACATCCGAGATTCCACCGGACGGTAGGAATTCTGATACTGGAGTCTAGCCGGGTATTACAAAAATAATTTAGAGAAGTTTTTGCAAAACAAGATTAATACCTAGACATGTGGTCTGGTGGACTCCCGCCTTCCAATTATGAAAATGTCTCAGAGAAATTTTGCGATATGGCACTTACACTCCGTCGCGTGTCTAGAGACTTGGTCATAAGACTCGCCCTATCAACATCAATCTTTGATTGAAACCTTCGTCTTTTAGGGATTGGCACTCATAGGTTTGCCTATCGGTTGCTCACCCGATAGCCTTATATAAGATGCTTTATTTTGCGAGACTAATACTCAAATGCGGCATGACAAAACCCGCCTTGTGGTCTGGTATGGATAACTTTGATTAGTAGGACCAATACCCGGTCTTCTAACCTATTGATTAGTGAAACCAACACCCGATCTTCTAGTCTTGTAGTATGGTCTGGCAGATACCGCTTTATAGACTTGATTAGTGGGACTAACACTCGGATTGTGGTTTGGTAGGACCCGTCTTATGACCTAGCCTGGCGGAACCTGCTTTGTGGCCTTGTTTAGTGGGATCGACGTCTGAATTGTGATTTGGTGGAACCCACCTTGTGACCTGGTCTAGCAGAACCAGCTTTGTGGCCTTGTTTAATGGGATTGACAATCCGATTGTGGTCTTGCAAAACCCACCTTGTGGCCTTGTTTAATGGGACCGAAGCTCGGATTATGGTCTGGCGAAACCCGCCTTGTGACCTGGCCTGGTAGAACCCGCCATGTGATCTTGTTTAGTGGGATCGACGCCTAAATTATAGTATGGCAAAACTAGCCTTGTGACTTAGCCTGGCGAAACCCGCATTGTGGCCTTGATTAATGAGACCAACGCCTAGATAATGGTCTGGCAGAACCTACCTTCTGGCCTGGCCTAGCAGAACCTACCTTGTGGCGTTGATTAGTGGGATTAATATTCGGACTGTGGTCTGGTGGAATCTGCCTTGTGACCTTTATTAATGGGACCAATGCCCAGATTGTGGCCTGGCCTGGGGGAACCTGCTTTGTGACCTTTTCTTCTCTTTAATTTTTTTGAGGAAGGCAATCCCAACGTTCCTTATTACTAAAGAGCAAAACACATGACAAAATACCTGTTATTGATAAAATTTTTCTCAAATTATATATATTCCAAGAATGGGAAATAATTTGGCCATCTAACTTGACCGAATTATAGGACTCTAGGTGAATGACCTTCAAGACCCTAAATGGTCATTTCTAGTTCTCGCCAAGCTTACTAGACCGGCTGTTACATCTGTGATTTGCTTATTTTCCCTAATTATCACTAGGTCCTTTCGTGATTACATGAATGATCCCGACAAGCTCTCGGTCAGGGGTGGTTTTGGCAGTTGTTGCCTCAGGTTTAGGTCTCCTCTCTTCCCTACCCTTCTTGGTAAACTTTCAAAGAGTGACGTCCCTTATCAGCCTCTCGATTTCATCTTTTAGTTGTCAACACTCCTTCGTTGTATGATTGTGGTCTTCACGGTAGTACTTGGTCCTGTCTCGTCTTTCCTCCTTCTCGAGATTGAGCTTGGGCAGCCACTTGACTTCCTTGTCATTTTTCTTGATCCACATTAAAATGTGTCCGTGAGTCATTTAATGGAATATAATTCTTATACTTACTCTGGTCATCCCTCCTTTAGGATACGAGGTAACTCCTGTGATCTCCTTCATGTCCTCGACTTTCCAACTTTTGGCTTTGCTTTTGGTTCTCCCTCTTATCCTCTCTCAGTGCTTGAACTTTGTCATCCAGCCTGATATACTTTTGTGTTTTATCTATCAACTGTTGATACATTGCTGCTTGGTTTTTAATTAAGAAATCCATGAGTTTGATGTTGCATGTTCCTTTCTTCAATGCTTTACACGCTATCGTATGATTTAACTCCTCCACGTGTATTGCTTCAGTGTTGAATCGTGAGATAACAATCCTTAAAAACTTGCCCTCTCCTTGGCAAATCTTTAGCAAGTTAAAGGAATATTTTTTAAGAGGTATGCAAGTAACAAATCTGGATTTAAATAACGTAGTAAACTGAGTAAAGTTTTGAATTAAATCTGGGCTCAAATGTTGGTACCATTTCTAAGTCAAACCTGTGAGTGTTGAAGGAAACACTCGATACAACACAAAGTAATTGACTTTCTGAAGCTGCATGGTCATCCTGAAGATCGCCAAGTGGCTTCTAGGATTTGCTGCTTTATCGTACTTGTCCAAGCTAGGCAGCTTGAACTTGGCTGGGAATGTTTCTGCCAAAATTTCATCTGAAAGAGGTGAGACATCCTCCATGCCAAAGTCCTCCTCTTATTTCTTCTAGTACCTTTGAACAGGTCATACCAGCTTCCAATCCACACCTTTCAGGGTATCGTATGATTTATCTTCTTCGACCTTGGCCTTCCCTTTGGACCATCTTTTAGTCGCCTCTGTACGAGTCCTCGGAGTGTCGACGGGGGCTTCTTCCCTTCTCCCGGGAGCCGTGACTGATGCCTCTCATCGAGTCTTGTACTGTTCAAGAGTAGCCTACAACTTCTGGATGTATTGGAGCATCTGCTTGTTGGTCAAGTTGTTGAGATCTGCTTCATTGACCATTGAGGACATGTTTTATCCACTGTCAGGGGGCCGAAGAGATAATGATGCCCTCATTAGTAGCAACCTTAGCAGTAGCTTATGAACCACTGGTTATTTCGAGAGAGAAGAGAGAGAGAGATTTCTTTTTTAAAATAAAAGGAATAAGAGACTGGTTTTAATCCAAATGAACAAGAAAGATTCAATGGATTTTCCAGTAATGGAACCAAATGATGTGGCCAAAAAATAGGATTGTGCTGTGATTGGCTAGACCCGCAAGAAAGAAAAAGTGAGGTGGTGGGTATCCATGGCAGCCACTCCAATGCTCAAGTCAGTAAAGTGGAGAATACTGTGAATGAAGAACTTTGAAAGTAGTTGTGTAAAAGAATAGCGTACCTTTACTGTAATACCCGGCTAGACTCCGGTATCGGAATCCCTACCGTCCGGTGGGATCTCGGATATCGAAAACCTCTAGAAGGGAAAAACCATGTTTTTATAAAATATTTTAATATATTTTATGACTTTAAATGAAAAGGAAGTTGAATTTTAAATGAAAACAGCCTTGGAGGAAGATGCAGGTTCAGCCGTCGAACCTCAAGTTCGGCCGCCGAACATGCATGTGTTTCGGGTGTGCCTTAGGCCCCCAAAGGCATAAGTGAGGGAAACCAGGTTCGGCCGCCGAACCTTATGTTCGGCCGCCGAACATGGCATGCATGCGGAGGCACGTTCGGCTCCCGAACGTGGCCTGGCCAGCCATCTATAAAGGGGTCCCTTAGCCGAAATGGGCGAGCTTTTCTCCCCATTTTCGGCCAAGGTGAGCTCTCCGCCGTCCCTCACCAATTTTTGAGTTCTTCCTTCAGATCTTTCGAGATTTTCATGAGTTTTCATTTTATTTTGAAGATTTTGAGCATTTGAGCAAGTTTTGGAGCTTTGAGGTTCAAGAAACTCAATCTCTTCCATTTTCGAGCTAGGGTCATTTTCCTCTCGATCTTCAAGAGGTAAGGGCCGATCTTGAGCTCATTGCATGTTTTACACAAGTTTTAAGTTGATCTATGGGGTAGAAATGCATGTTTAGGTTTTGGTTGGTTTTATGGGTTAAGTTAAGTTTTTGAGCAATGTATGATGTTTGTGGTTGCTTGATGTGTTGTAGTTTGGGTTTAAGATAGTTGATGCCCCTAGGAGCTTGTATGCTTGAGTATGCATGTTGTAGATCAGGTTTATGCATGTTTGAAAGGTTTGGGAGGCGTTTGTGCATGTTGGAGTTGAGTTTCTGCCACTTTGGAGAAACTCAGGTTCGGCCGCCGAATGGACTTTCGGCCGCCGAACCCGCTTGTGGAGGCAGCCTTCGGCTGCCGAAGCTTGCCCCCGAAAGAGGACTTTCGTCTCTGGAGGGCAGTTTCGGCCGCCGAAAGTGTCGTCGAACATGCATGAGTTTCGTCTCTGTCTGGGAGTTTCGGCCGCCGAAGGTGCCGCCGAACCTGCCTGACTTTCGGCTCTGGAGGGACTTTCGGCCGCCGAACCTGTCGCCGAAAGTGCCCTGTTCATCCTTCCTTTGCATGTTTCCCATGGATGTTTTGAGGTGTTTTATGGGGTTTTTGAGGAGTATTTTAGAGTCATGTTCAGGTATGTTTGGTCCCTCATTTGAGTCCACCTGTGTAGGTTCGGACCCGAGGAACCGAGGACCCCAGTAGTGAGTTCAGCTGCTTCTGTGTCTGTCAGAGCTAGCCAGAGGTGAGTGAAATAACTCTTTATGCTTTAAAGTAAATAAATCAGTTTTAGCATGATTCACGCATCATGAATGCCATGAGATATAATAGGGTGTTTGCATTAGAACTCACGAATATGTTGCATTGCATAATATGTTGATGATGCGGATGAATGTTGAATGATCCTTTAGTCCTCGTATGTTATGATATGATGATGATACGGTACGGAAGACCAGTGAGGCCCATTCTACGCCCCTGGCACCATGTAAGAGAAAGACCAGTGAGGCCCATTCTACGCCCCTGGCACAGTCGGAATGTTATGTTATGTTATGTTATGTTATGTAAGAGAAAGACCAGTGAGGCCCATTCTACGCCCCTGGCACAGTTGGACTATGTAGAGGACTATTGGTGACAAATTCATCCTTGATGTGATATGATTGTGATGTGATGCATTCCATGTTATCATATGTTTTAAATGTTTTATTATTCTGCTCACTGGGCTTTATAGCTCACCCCTCTCCCTTAACCCCCAGGTTTGCAGGTACAGGGTAGACCAGGAGGTCAGCAAGAGTAATGAAGTCTTGGTTATATAATAGATAGTGTGGACATGAATAATGTTGAGATGTTATGTTAAGTACAATATATAAATGTAATGTAATGATGTTCATGGAGGTTAGAGGTGTGCTTGACCATAGAATGTTGTTATCCCTTTTAATACATGATCTTAGATGTTTTATGACGTTTATGTAAACCAACTCAACACATGTTATGCCACCCATTGGGGCATTGATGAGATCCCAAAGAGGGGTCAATATTTATGGTTATGTTTATGTATAGTGCATGCACAGGTTGAGTTTGGTGTATGAATGAATGAATGAAAAGAAAAGTTTTAAATTTTTATGTATGTTGTTGATCATGTATGGGATTAAACAGGTTCACAGGATGAATGTTAGGCTTTTACGGGTCCCGGCGGCCTTATGCCGACCTGGATCCTAGCGCCGGTAGCGGTCCGATTTTCGGGTCGTTGCATTTACTCCTGTGATCGTTCTCCTTTTATATTGTAAGAAAATGAAGATAAATATAACATTTCTTGATAATCTGGCAATGATGTGGCTGGATGCCTGATATGGGATTTTGTAAACTAATAGATTGGTAATCCTGCTATTATATGCATAATGGGGATATACTGAACTGTTACTCATAACAGTAACTTTACGCGAAGACTCATCCTATTCAGAGGAGGGTGCTTGGTGATAAACCGAGTGTTTAAAGTGTCCGAGTTTTTCTTTGGCGATACTGTGTTATCCATTTGTCAAATTATTACCACGTGACTCTGTCTGTAGTAACAGCTCATAGCTTACATTGGATGACTCTTGTGCAACATCTGATAACAAAATAGTCTTCTTATTAAATTTATTATTAATTAACTGAAAAAGTAAATTTAAATTAAAGAGATTAAATTATTATAAATATTAAAATTATAAAAAATAAAATTATTAAAAAGAGTAAACTGCCATAAAAATTAAAATTTAAATAATTAGTAAATTTTAGCATAAAAATCATTTTATCAATAGAATAAAATATTAAAAATTAAATTATTTTTTATTAAAATAGTAAAAATTAAATTATAAATTTTAATAAATTTTGGAAAGTATATTATAAATTAACCATGAAAGAAAGGAAAGAGGGGAGAGATCGAAATGAGGTTTCGGAGAATGAGGGGGATGGAGCCCGTACGTTCAAGTTGTACAACAACAGGGCACAAAAAGGGAAGAGATATATAATGATGATTTTGATAGATGTAGGCCCCACTATCAAACCACACAACTCAACTATAGAGAGAAGAGAGAGAATATAAAAGAGACAAAAGATGATTTTGATTATTATTGAAATTGCATAAAGGGTATCTCAAATTCACTTGAATTACATGATTAAAAATTCAAATGGGTTATTAAAATAATCAAAATCCATCCCCCCTTCATACTCATAGAGCACTCAACCCTACCCCTCTCTTCTTCTGGTCAAATTTTCTCTCACACTCTCCATGTGTCTTCGCACGTGCTAACTCTCATGACCAAAACTGTAAAACTCACCATACCTAATACCATGCATGAGCTGGACCGGGATTCCGTGTGTGGATTTCAAGCTGTATTTGAAAGCTCCCCTTCTCTTTCTCTCTTTCCTACTTTTAGCTAACTATATTTTCCTTTATTTTTTTCAAAAAAAAAAAAAATATTTGGGTTTTTTTTGTGGGTTTTATTTTCTTAACCCAATAGCCTATAAATAAGTCTCTTCTTCACTTGTTTTCTCCACACAAGTTCTTTGCCACTTAGCTAACTACTTCTGCTACTACTTCTGATTCACACAAAATAACAAACACCATCTATGGAATTCATTTCCTTATTGTTTATGCTATTCTTTGTTTCAATTCTCTTTGTCTTTCTCTTCCATTCTATCTTCAAATTCTTTGATTTCAATCCCCGGAATTTGCCACTCCCTCCTGGCTCATTGGGTTGGCCTTACATAGGCGAAACCTTCCAACTCTACTCTCAAAACCCAAACGTCTTCTTTGCCTCTAAACTGAAGAGGTGACTTCTGACTACCAATTCTTCTTTAACATTGAAATTTTCTCATATTCAGCTAATGGGCTAATGGGATTTTGTTGTGTGTTGATGTAGGTATGGCTCTGTCTTTAAAACCCACATCTTGGGTTGTCCCTGTGTGATGATTTCAAGTCCTGAAGCTGCTAAATTCGTGCTTGTAACAAGAGCTTATCTGTTCAAACCAACATTTCCTGCAAGTAAAGAGAGGATGTTAGGCAAACAAGCCATCTTCTTTCACCAGGGAGATTACCATGCTAAGTTGAGAAAACTTGTACTTCGTGCCTTTGTTCCTGAAGCAATCAAAACCATCGTCTGTGATATTGAATCCATTGCCAAAGACTCTCTAAAATCTTGGGAAGGAAGAATTATAAACACTTTCCAGGAAATGAAAACTGTACGTATTCTTCCATTTTCTTGCATTCTTATCAGTTAAAACAGAGAAGCTCTGTTTCTCTCTGCCTACCAACTGAACTGGTTTTGCTTGTTTGATGCAGTACACATTCAACGTTGCACTACTTTTAATATTTGGAAAGGATGAGTTCCTATACAGAGAAGATCTGAAGAGATGTTACTACATTCTTGAGAAAGGATACAATTCAATGCCCATTAACCTGCCAGGGACACTCTTCAACAAATCCATGAAAGCAAGAAAAGAACTTGCTCAGATCTTGGCAAAAATTCTCTCTAGCAGAAGGCAAATGAAGCTCGATAAAAATGACTTGCTTGGATCCTTCATGGGTGACAAAGAAGGCCTCACAGACGATCAAATAGCTGATAATATTATAGGTGTAATCTTTGCATCTCGTGACACAACTGCTAGTGTTCTAACATGGATTCTCAAGTACCTTGGAGAAAACCCCAGTGTTCTTCAAGCTGTCACTGTGAGTATTGTCTTTAAATTCTGACATTATTACAATATTATTGTAGAATGAAAAATATAAAATAATAATAATAATAATTTAAATGACCTTGTTTTGTGTGCTGCCTTCTGGGTTTTGCAGGAAGAGCAAGAGGACATAGTAACAAGTAAAGAGAAGGGTGGTGAGGAAGAGCTTCTCACTTGGGCAGATACCAAAAAGATGCCAATTACTACAAGGGTGATTCAAGAGACACTGAGAGTTGCTTCAATTTTATCTTTCACTTTTAGAGAAGCTGTTGAGGATGTTGAATATGAAGGTCAGTGAGTTGTGTCAAATGCAGAAACTGAGACATTTTTTTTTTCAAATTTTATTCTTTTGGGTTTTTGTCTTCAAGCTTTCTAAGAGGCTTAACTCAGATTATTAAACATCTTATCAATTATGGCAATAGTTTCTTATTTACTTAATTCTCATTTTCAGGATATCTAATCCCAAAAGGATGGAAAGTTTTGCCACTTTTCAGAAACATTCACCATAGCCCAGAAATATTTCCAGATCCTGAAAAGTTTGATCCTTCAAGATTTGAGGTATAAAGGGAAATTTGATTATAAAATGATCATTTCTATTTACCATTTTCAAAATGAAAGTTGATATGAAATTCTTTTTGATAATAATAATAATCTTATTATTTTTCAACACAGGTTGCACCAAAGCCCAATACTTTTATGCCATTTGGCAATGGGGTCCACTCATGTCCTGGGAATGAGTTAGCTAAACTGGAGATATTGATCCTCCTCCATCACCTGACCACTAAGTACAGGTTGGTGAAGTGAACAAATCAGAAAACAAAAATTATTAACAGTATTAGTTACCTTTTCAGTAGAAAGTAAAATGAAAGAAAGTTGTTTCAGTTACTAAATATAGAAAGTTTTCTTGTTTGCTGACATGGGCAATTTTGTTTCTCTCTCTCTCTCTGTTTCTGCAGATGGTCTATGGTGGGAAAAGATAATGGGATTCAGTATGGACCTTTTGCCCTTCCCCAGAATGGGTTGCCAATCCAATTGTCCAAGAAATCATAGTTTTGATCTCTAACTCCAAGAGAAGAGAAAAACAAACTCAACTTTCTTTATATGGAAAATGCTTGCCTTTGTAGATGATCTTTCTTCCTTTCTTCAAAGGAATGTTGAAGAGAAAAGAGAGACACCAAACAGATGCAATTTAGCTTCAAAAGATTGACAGTTCAAGCAAAGAAAGAAAATTTGAAGACTGTTATACAAAAAGGGAAATCAAATGTACAGAAGAGTCTCATACCCTGAAAAAAAAATATTTATTTTGACTTTTTTATGATTTGAGAGTGGAAAAAAATAGAAAAAAAAAAAAGAAAAAGATTAGTGCATTATGCTTATTGGGTTTAATCCCAAAGTGGGATTGGTTGTATTTAACTACATATAGATTAGAATTTGAAGCCGCAAGGCAAAAAACTAGAAAATGGAATTTGATTTATATAGCTATATCCTTTCAATTTCTCTTTCAGCATGGTTCAGTTTATTTATTTTATGAAATTTAAAATAAATTTTACAAAAAATTTTTAAAAAATAGTATATAAAATGTGTTCAATTTATTTATACAGTTTTAAAATATTCAATTATATGAAAACTTAAATTTTATTGTAAAAAATAATTTATTTTAAAATTGCAATAAAAAATTTAAAAATTTTAAGATATTTTATTCACATGAATTTCTTTTTCTTAAACTATTGTACATCATATACTTGTATTTTACCATTACTTCTTTGAATTATTTGTATATAAAATTTTTATTATTTTTTAGTTTGTAATAATTTTAAATTTTAATATTCTTATTTAAAATATAAATAAATTCAGAGTATTTAATTAAATTTTTTGATAAAAATATTATTAAAAAATAAATTTTATTAAGGAGTATAATTTTTCTTCAAAAATTTTTAATAGCGACTTATTAAAAAAAAATCAATCTAATCATAACTAACGATTATTCTTTAAAAAATATATCATTATTTTTTATAAAAGCATGAAATTGCGATTTTAATAATTTCTCATGCTTATGATTTAGTTATTATAAAATTTTATTTCAAATTTAATATAAATGTTAATTATGTAGAATTTAATAATAAGTAGGATTAGAATTTTATATTTATATATATCCTAAATTGCATAATTAATTTAAGTTAAATTTTAGATAAAATATTTATATAGCACAATACTATAGTCCATGCGCTAGCACTCGAGAACAGAACCACGTGACAAGAGTTTGATAAGAGAATATTCGGTTTCATCGAGAGAAAAGAAGATTCGGACACTTCCGGTCTCGGCTCTTCATCAAGACTCGCTCTCTCAAGACTCCACGAAATGTTATCATTAGAAAACGTAATCCAACAGATTTTCATTATACCTATAATCAAGAAATTCCTATTAATTAGCCGATACCAACCAGGTTTTTAGAAAATTCAATAATTAACTCTATCTTCTTATAGTATAAAAACTAATGATCGCAGAGACTGAGATATATATTCTTACACAACTACTCTTGAGTTCTAAACAATTCCTTATATTTTCTATTTTCTTCAGTTTACTGATTTAAGTATCAGAGTGGCTACCATAGGTTCTAACCACCTCACGTCTCTTTCTTGCAGAGTAACCAATTGCGGCACAGTTTCGTTATAGCATCATACTTCCGGTCTCAGCACTTCGTCAAGACTCGCCCTCTCAACTAAAAGGCGAAGCTCCACAGAAAATTACCATTAGAGAACGTAATCCAACAGATTTTTATTACACCTATAATCACGGGATTCCCTATCAATTAGCCGGTACCAACTGAATTTTTAGAAAATTCAATAATTAACTCCATCTTCTTATAACATAAAAACTAATGATCGCAAAGGCTAAGATACGTATACTTATACAACTACTCTTGAGTTCTAAACAATTCCTTACATTCGCTGATTTCTTCAGTTTATTGACTTGAGTATCGGAGTGGCTATCATAAGTACCAACCACCTCTCGTTCTCTTTCTTGCAGAGTGACCGATTGCAGCACAGCTTCATTTCAGCCACATCAATTGGTTCCATTGTCGAAAAATCCATTGGATTCTCTTTGTTCATTTGGATTAAAACCAGTCTCTTATCCTCTTTCTCTTAAAAAGAAATATTTATTTTCTCTCTCTTGAAGTGGCCGAAAGTTCACAAGCTACTACTAAGGTTGCTACCGATAAGGGCGCTATCATTTCTTCCGCTCTTAACAGTGGACAAAACACACCCTCTATGGTCAACGAAGGAAATCTCAACAATATAAACAATGAGCAAATGCTTTAATATATTAAAAGGTTGCAGGCTACTCTCGAGCAATACAAAACTCGGGGGGAGGCATCATTCATGGCTCCCAGGGGAAGGGAGGAAGCCTCCGTTGATACCCCAAGGACTCGAATAGAGGCGATCCAAACGCGGTCCAAAGGGAAGGCCAAGTTCGAGAAAGAAGAGTCATCAGACGATGCTCCAAAGGATGTCGAGTGGAAGCTGGTACGGGCTGTTCAAAGATTCCAGAAGAAGCAGGAGGAGGACTATGGCTTGGACGATGCCTCACCTCTATCAGAAGAGATCCTAGTAGAGACTTTTACTGCCAAGTTCAAACTCCCAAGTTTGGACAAATATGATGGAACATCAGACCCTAAAAGTCACCTAGCGATCTTAAGGATGACTATGCAGCTTCAAGATGTCAACGACTTTGTGTTGAACCCAGTGTTTCCGTCAACACTCATAGGTTTGGCTCAGAAATAGTACCAATATCTGAGCCCAGATTTAATTTAAAGATTTATATAATTCGCTATGTTATTTAAATCCAGGTTTATTACTTATATACCTCCTAAAAAGCTCTCATTTGACTTGCGAAAGATTCATCAAGGAAAGGACGAGTCTTTAAGGAGCATTTATCTCACGTTTCAATGCAGAAGCAATACAGATAAAAGAATTAAACCATAAGATAGTATGTGAAGTATTGAAAAAAGCAGGCAACATCAAATTCAGGGATTCCCTAATCAAGAATCCAACCGCTATGTAGCTATGGGCAAAGTCCAAAAGTATATAAGACTAGATGATGAAGTCTAAGCATTGAGAGAGGACAAAAGGATAAGTCAAAAGCAAAACTAAAAGCCAAAGAGACGAGGATATGTGGAGACAAGAAAAAAGGCACAAGGCGAGTATCTACCAGGCCACCTAATCTGGGTGTTAGTCCTGCTAAACAAGGCATTTTATGTCAGGCCACAAAGCGAATTCCACTAGGCCATAATTCAGGTATTAGTCCTGCTAAATAAGACACCTTATTCTAGGCCACAAGGCGAGTTTTGCTAGGCCATATTCCGGGTGTTAGTCCTACTAAATAAGACATCTTATTTCAGGCCATAAGGCAGATTTTGCCAGACTATAATTCGAGTATTAGTCCCACTAAACAAGGCATTTTATGTTAGGCCACAAGGCAGGTTCTGCTAAGCCACAATCTGGGTGTTAGTCTCACTAAACAAGGCACCTTATACCGGACTATAAGGCAAGTATTCGCCAGGCCATAATCCTAGGCGTTAGTCCCGCTTCATAAAAAACTTAAAAGGCATTTTATGCTAAGGTCACAAGGTGGGTATCCGACAGGCCACATTATCGGATATTAATTCCACTGTACAAAAAGTTTAAAAGGCATTTCATACCAGACCATAAGGCGGTTATCTGCCAGGCCACATGTTCGGTTGTCGGTCCCGTTCTTCTAATTTCTCAAGTTATTTATTTTATGGCTACTAATTAGGCCAGTAACCGAGTGATATGTCTGGTTAGCAAGCCTGTTTTAGTTACTTTTTAGCAAAGGCAATGAGTACCAAGTTTTATTTTGGCCAGGTGTTAACCCTTAGCAATTTTTTAGAAGTTATTGTTTAGCTATGGTTGGATGAGTGTTATGGTCAAGTACGAGTATATAAGCACTTAGCGAAAATAATAATAAAAAATATAGAAAGAAAGATTTCTCATTAAAAAATGAAAGTTACAAAACAGGGTAATTATCATTTATAGGCAAAATCAGATAAAGCGATACGAGCATGGAAGACCAATCTAAACAGGTCACGTGCCCTAGATCGTGAAAACAACTGTCACCTTCGAATATAAAAAATTGAAGACCAACGGAGAGATTTCTGATATAGCATAATAATCGCCCAATGCAGGCCATGTACTGGCACTCGAAAACAGAGCCACGCGACAAGAGTCTGATCAAAGGATACTCAGTCCCACCGAGGAAAAAGAAGACCCAGACACTTATGGTCTTAGCTCTTCATCAAGACTCACCCTCTCAACCATGAGGTGAGACTCCATGAGAAGTTACAATTAGAAAACGCAATCCAATAGATTTCTATTACACCTATAATTATGGGATCCCCTATCAATTAGTCAATACCAACCGGATTTTAAGAAGATGTGATAATTAACTTCATTTTCTTACAGTATAAAAGCTAATGATCACAGAAACTAAGGTGCACATTCTTGCACAACTACTTTTGAGTTCTAAATAATTATTTATATTTGTCATTTTTTTTTACTTTAATAACTTGAGTGTCGGAGTGGCTGCCATATACGTTAATCATTTCACATTCTCAATTTTACAAAATAATCAATCGCGGTACAGTTTCATTTCAACCACATCAAATATAATTTAAATTGAATAAAATATCAATTTAATCAATTAAACTTTAATTTTAAAAATAATGACAATTTAAATAACGAATCAAGTTTCAGGTCAATTTGTTATCTTATTTAACTAACGATATTATATAAGAAATCTTATTATTTCCCTCTTTTTGCTTTTATAGATAATATAAATTTATTAATACTTTTAATAAATATATATGTTTATTAATTATTATAAATTTATTAAAAATAAATTTTTTAGAATACAAAATTATGTTTTTATTAAATAAATAAATTTCAATTATGAATTATGTAAAATTTAATTCACTTCAGTTTTCCAATATCAAACCATAAAATTCACTGAAAATAAATTATATTTAAATTCAATTCAACTCCATATAATTTTATAAAAATAAAAGTGAATCAAATAATATGTTCAAATACTTATGAATTTAATTTTATATGAGAAACCATTTAGTGACAATTTATATTGGTTTATTTATTATATATATTTCAATAAATTGTTAGAAGTCTTATATAAAATTTAAACGTAAACTTATTGATACAGAATAATTAGTTTTAAATTTTACAACAGATTTAAATTAAATTTAATTTTTACTACCGACGTCCGATAGAGATTCACGATAACTTTTCGAAAAGAGAATTTTAAGACGTATGACTTTTAAAAGTGTGACGAGAGCCGAAAGTGAAAATTCTACTAGAGGTAATTATTTTCAATTTTTCCCTTACAGAAAAATATAGTGTAAATAGTGGTGTGTTTGGATGGTAAAAAAAATGTATTAAATAAATTGGATATATGTAATATTCAGTTTTAGCATAAATTTATTTCTTTTAAAATAATTTATTTTGACCTATTAAATAAAAATTTCAGACATATATGCGAATTTATATTTTTAGTAAAAAATTTCAATTGTAAGAATAAAGTTAAAATTTTTAATCATGTACAATTTTAGCTAAAGATCTAAATTAAATTAAAAAATTAACAATAAAGGATAATAAAGCCCTTATATTTTTATTTATTAATAAAATAATCTATTTATTTAAAAGTTACATTTAAAGTAAATATATTTTATATTGATTATCATTTATGCAATATAATGGTAAGGGTATTATAAATTGATACTCGGTTTTACCTATAGAATGGTAGATTTGAACACTACAGGCGCTTGGTTCTTTACCAACATTTACTCTCTTCCGAGTATGTTAAGTGTTCATGAAAAGTAATCGTTAATAGATATAATTTAGCACATCTCTATTATACCTACAAATGTGAGATCTCTTATTCACTAGCAGTACCAGTTGGATTTACAGATATTCGATAACCAGCCTCATTTTTTTACAATATAAAAATAAATGTATATCGAGATCAAAACACATTTTTACACACTTATTTTAAACTAAAAACAATCACTCTATAAATTTACTGATTTGAGTGTCGAAGTTATGATCCATAAGCCCCAACCACCTCAGGTTATCTCTTTTTGTATGTTATTTAGTTACGATTCAACTCTATTTGCGGCCATATCACATATATAATAAATATTTATTATATGTAAACTAATATTATAATGAATTTAATATAATAAATATATTTTTATATTTATTATATACAAAAAGATTTCGTCAACAATATATGCTCAATACTATACTATTATAATTATGTATTGTATATATTGTGCAACTATAACACAGCAGGTTGATCCCTCAAAACAGATAGCTGTAGTGCATCTCAAGTTTTAGCTGGATTTGAAGAGATGAATCTTCACCACCAAAAAGGCAAAGGTTAATAATTTTTGAAAAAAATTATTATGCAGTTTTTATATTATTAAAAAAATTCAGTTTTTAAATTTAAAAATTTATTAAAATGTTTTTAAATTTTAAAAAACTTATTAATTAGTCAAGTTTTAGCAATTAACTATTTTATTATTTAGTTCCTATAATATAAAAAGCTCATTAATTGGTCTGTTAGTTGGATAAAAATATTCACTATTTAATCTCAAATTAAGGGTATTTTAGATTTTTACATAATATTTAATCATTAAAATTGATGAAATAATTAATTATTAAATTTTTTAAAATTTTAGAAAAATTTTAATATATTTTTAAAAATTAAGTGATTAATTAATGAATTTTTTTATAATATAAAGATTATATTGTAATTTTTTAAAATTTTTTAAAATCAGGCCTCTTTTAATAAATTATTTTTAAATTTGAATTTAGTATTTTAATATAGTTAAGACATTAATTTTTAAAAGTTGAAAGAGTGAATCGAAAAGTTATTTTCTTTTAATTTTTGGTTGATTACCATTAAAACAGCTAATATTGGTAAATAAAGTTTAAAAATTAAATTATACACGCATTTTTTTTTTATTATTAATAATTATTAGAATAATTATTGATTATTAAAATAATTAATATCATTAAACAATATGAGAATATATCTACCAATAGAATAATACAAGATTAAATTTGCAGGTCCCATGAAATTATATTAAGAGAATATTGAAAAATATTCGGTTCAAATCGACTGAATTAATTAAAAATTTTATTTATTTTTTTATTTTATTCTATTTTTATTTTAAAATTTTAATTATTTTGGTTCGATTCAATTTTAATTAGAAAAAATTGATTAAATTAAATCGATGAGTGATTATTATCATATTATTTTTAATAATATAGAGATATTAAATTATAATTAAAGTTGAAATATTTTAATTAAATTTTAAAATATTTAAAATAAAGTGTTTAAAAATAAAAAGTCTATAAGTTCAACTGATTAAACTGAATCGAATCGAACTGAATTAGACTAATTCGATTCAAATTAATTTTTATCTAAAATTACTTCTGTTAAATTTTCATAAATTTTAAAATTTCAATTTTTGATTTTCTCAAATCAGTTTAATTTTAAAATAAACAGACTAAACTACTATAAAATATTATTATTTAAAGTATAAAAAAATACAATTTACATTATAATTATTTGGTTCCTTTATTTTTTAAGGATGCATTAATTAGTTTTTATCTCTTTAAAACGTTTTACAAAAATTAAATAGTTATATTTTTTAAATTACACTAATTTCAAAATTGTAAGAATTGTAGAGTCTGATGAACAATGTTTTTGTTATTTCTCACATTATTGACGGCTTAAAAAAAATTGTTGAGCTATATAATTGACTGTTAAAATCCTTGGATTAGATAATTAATGATTTGAAAAAAAAATATTTTTAAAAATAAAGGAATTTAATAGTTAATTTTATAAAATTATAAAAATTATATAGTAAAATTTCCTTTTAAATATTAGTGATAAGTAAATCAGAATATTTACATAAATCATTTGATTTTAAAAATAAAATAAATTAATCGCATCAAATTAAAATTCACAATATAAAACATGTACATACCGGAATAGAATTAATTTAAAATTTTAATTTGATTTTTTATTTATTTCGATTGAATTTAATTTTTAATTTTAAAATTTTTAATTATTTCGGTTTGATTCGATTTTGATAAGAAAAAATTAAATCGAATCGATTAATAATAATAATATATTATTTTCAATAATATAGAGAGATTAGATTATATTAAAATTAAAATATTTTAATTAAATTTTAAAAATTTAAGCCGATCAAACTGAATTAAACTTAATTAGACTGATTCAGTTTGATTTGATTTTTTACCAAAATCGATTCAATTCGATTTTTATAAATATTAAAATTTTAATTTTTAATTTATTCGATTCGATTCGATTTTAAATCGAACTGATCGAATTCTCACTCTTAAATATTTATATAATAAATATAAAATATATTTATTATATATAATAAAATAAAATATATTTATTTTTAATATAAAATTTAAATTAAGAATTTATTTTGTTAATAAACAAAATCTCAAACAACAGATTGTAGTTTACAGTTAATAGCTTCAATCAATAAATGGATGCGCCTTCTAGAAATTTCAAAACTTTTACGTATAGAATTCAATTGCATTAAATTTCTTAATAAATAATTTATTTTGTATTTAATAAAAT
Source organism: Manihot esculenta (assembly GCF_001659605.2). Taxonomy (NCBI): domain Eukaryota; kingdom Viridiplantae; phylum Streptophyta; class Magnoliopsida; order Malpighiales; family Euphorbiaceae; genus Manihot; species Manihot esculenta. The sequence continues at coordinate 10,150,569 of NC_035170.2, forward strand.
TATATTTTTAATTAAAATTTTTATTTATTATAAAAAAGTAAATAATCTCTATTCTATGTTATATTGACAGAAACAGATATACTGAATTTTAAATTATTAATTTTAATTTATAATTATAATTTAAATATAAAAAATAATAATTTATAGTGTTTGTGTATAAATATAAACGATTTACTTATTTATTTATATTACGGTTTTAATGGAGAATATAATGTTAAGTGGAAATTGAAAAAAAATAGATTTTTTATTGCGGATTAATAATATTTGATTCAAATCGAAAAAATTAATCGAATTGAATTAATCTAAAATTTTAATTTGATTTTTTATTCATTTCGGTTTGATTTGATTTTTAATTTTAAAAATTTTAATTATTTAAATTTAGATCGATTTTAATTAAAAAAATTGATTTTAGATCATATTAAAATTAAAATATTTCAATTAAATTTTAAAATATTAAAAATAAAAATAAAGTGTAAAAAATAAAAAATTTAATAAAAATTCAAACTGATAAACCGAATTAAATAGAATTAAATTAGATTAATTTCGATTTGATTTCTAATTAAAATTAATTCGACTGAATTTTTATAAATATTAAATTTTAATTTTTAATTTATTTGATTTGATTTAATTTTAAACTGAATCTACCGAATATTCATCCACATTTATGAATATTTTATATAAAATATATTTTAAATATAAATTATTATTTTTTTTAAATAAATAAATAAATAAAGATTATATTAAAAATATAGCTGAAAATCTGTATTAATAGACAATGCATTTAATTGTATAAAAATATTTTAACTGAAAATTTAAAATAAGCATATGATATAATTGAGAAGGTAATTCAAAGCTATTACATGAGCAGTTGAAGAGTCAAATTCAGAAAAAAGAAACACGTAACTGACTAATTCTTACAAAAATTGTTATAATCAATTAATATCCATTGACTTTGATTTTTTTTTTAAAGAAAAATTTTCCTTCCCTAATGATGTAAACTCATTTGGGACATCTGCATCTGAATAAATTGAAAAAAAAAATCAAATTTGTATTAAAAATTAAATAAATTAATTTTTTTATTAAATAAAACACTGAATTTTATGTGTCTAAAATAGGCTCCGTTTATTTTAAAAAAAATATTTAAATTTTAAAAATTATTTTTCAACAAACTAACTTGTTTGCTATCATTTAATTTTAATTTAAATAATAAAATATATGATCAAATTTATATATAGAATTGTCAAAATGCTAATAACTTTCTTTTAAAATAATTTAATTTTTTAAAAATATTTTTCTATTAACTAATTATAAAATATGAAAAGTATTTTACAGCCTTTCAAAATAAATAAAAATCAATATTCATTAATTTTATTATTATTTTTACTGCAATAATTTCTTTAAATATTTTTATTTCACATAGAAAAGAAAATCAATTAAAATATTATAAGTTTGATTTCGTATGCAGACAAAATTAGTAAGTATTATTAAATATTTAAATAAAATTAATTAAAATATTTAATTTAATAACGGTCAAACTATTTTTTCATATGAAATCAGCTGTTTTCCACGTTGCACACTAAGTAAAATAGATTCAATTATATGGTGACACGTCAAGACACAGTGTTTAATTTTGGGATTTTGAGTTTGAAATAAGAAAGCATGGTAAAGAAAAAGATGAATTTAAAAATATTAAAATAATTAATTTTTATAATATTTGATGGAATTTATAATATCTCAACTAAATTATAATGCATGAATAATATTAAATTGAAGGGCAAAAGGTCAATGGTAATAAAAAAATTAGAAGAGATGAGTCATGAACAACTCACACTTTTGTTTCGTAATCATAATCTTTAATTTTATGTCAACGTTAAACTTGTCAGTATTCTCGTTATGGATTCCCTTCATGCACCCCTTGACTTTCTTCTCACTTTCCTTTCTTTTTTTTTTTTGAAATTATTCTTTCTATTTAAAAATACCCAGGTAATAATTAACAAACGTTTTTTTCTTTAGAAAACCATTTCAATCTAACCTTATCAAGTCGGGATGGGTCGTATTCTGTTCAAATTAAAAAAGTCGATCGAATTGAATTAATTTTAAAATTTAGTTTGACTTTTTATTCAATTCGATTCGATTTGATTTTTAATTTTAAAAATTTCAGTTATTTTAGTTCAGTTCGATTTTAATAAAAAAAATTAAAAAAATCGAATCGAATTGATTAGTGATAATGATATGTTATTTTAGAAATTAAATTATATTAAAATCAAAATATTTTAATTAAATTTTAAAATATTAAAAATAAAAAGTAAAAATAAAAAATTTATTAAAATTCGAAATTGATCAAATTGAACCGAATCGAATCGAATTAAACTGGTCGGTTCGATTTAATTTCTGACTAAAATCGATTCGATTCGGTTTTTAAAAAAACTAAAATTTCAATTTTTTGGTTTATTCGATTCGGTTCGATTTTGAACCGAACCGACCGAATACTCACCCCTATTAACAAGTCTGTTTAATTTATTATTTTTTTATTAAAATAAAATAAAAAATTAAAGAAATAAAAATTAAAATCTCTTAAATTTATTTAAATATACTTATTATTATTATCAGACAGTTCTGTCAGGTAAGTGCTGATTTATTATTATTAAATGGTTCAAAAAATATATTAAATTTAATTTTTAAGTTAAAATTTTTATTTAATAAAAAAATATACAGACACAATTTTAATATTTTTGAAAATTTAAATTACTCTGGCTAAATAAATTTTTTAAATTTATTTTTAAATTATTCCTTAAAAAAGTGAAATAAAATATTATTTATTAAAATTTTAGAATGTAAATTTCATTATTATTAATATATTTAGCCTTATTTGATTTTATTTAATATTTTAATAATAAAATTTGACACTTTTAATTTAGAAATAATAAACAAATAAATAAACATAAACTTAGCGTATTAATTAGGGATGGTTGTATCTGTGTGTACTAATTAACGAACCAACTGGACATGTATAGTGTACGGATTTATTGAATTTTTTTTATAAAAAATATAAATAATATATAGGAAAAAGCCATTTGTTCTTCATAAACAACTTTTCTACAAATCAAGGGACGCTTGATCAGAATTATGTAATCGGTCAGTTAGATTCAATTAAACTAATTGAAATTATAATTAAAATGAAAAGAATATATAGAAATTAAACCCTAAATTGAAAATTTAATTAATTTCTTTTGTCAATGATTCATTTCAATAATTTATATAAATCACAACTAATTATGCTAAATAAATCAGTATTCAGATTCAACTATTAATCCCATTTTCATTCAACCATAATCACAATAAACATCAAATTACAAATTGAAAATTCATTTGTTTTATGGAAAATATATTTTATATTTAAAATACTTAAAAATTTTAATTAATAAAAAAATATTTTTTAATTAAAAAAAATTAAATTACTTTTTAAAAAATAATTTTCTGCCTTCAAGAGAAATTCATTGCATTTACAGATTTAGTCTGCTAGTATGTATAAATCTTAGACATCTCATATTCTATTCCTTCAATTTTCATTTCAAAAAAAAAAATTATTTTTTATATTTTAAAATTTTTATTAAAACTTTATAAATATATTTTATTTTTTAAATTAAAATAAAAAATAAATTATTTTATTAAAATATTTTTTATAAAATATATTTTTTAAAAAAAGTATTTTTTAAATACAGTTATTTTCGCAAATAAACCGAGTCTAAGTAATAAAATTTGCTACTATGATAGTGAGATGCAGTTGCAACTACAAGAATTCAAAGAACAAAATGAGAGCAATGAAAATCTAAACCAGCAACTACAGAAAGAGCGAAATCTGCTAACTTTATATATACGAGACTTAAAGAAGAATAGTAAAATAAGCAAAATCTCCCAAGCACACATAAAGTGCTCAAGCGGCCAATGACGGGAGAAGTACATTGTTTACATTAAAAAAAATTGAACTTGTAAATAGAATAAGCAAATTCGTTTGTAATTAAATTTATAAATGGGTAAAGTTTATTGTTGCATACTTCGTTTGTAATTTGATTTTAAATGGAGCATAAAATCCATTTTTACTATAAATCAATTCACAAACGGATATTATATTTATATCTATCACATATTCTTGAAGGAATAAGAAGAGATGCTAATAAGTCATAATTATGAATAGCATTTTAGGAGGAAAATAAGTTGGTTCAAGTCAAAAAGTTATTAGAGCAGTTATGTCAGGGTTGAATATAAAAAGGAAACAACTGTATTGAGTAATGCATTGAAAAATGAATAAAAACAACTGTTGTATTCCCCACATCTCTATTTCTATTCTTATTTTTCTCTAAATTCCTTTTTCACCTAAATTTACTTTTTCGTCTCTTTTCACTCTAAATTTTATTCATCACAAATTCTAATCTATGACAGTTGGTATTAGAGCTAAGTTGAGAGGGCCGAGAGTTGAATTTTGAGTCTATTTTCGCAAAATGACAAAAATTTAGTGTAATCAATCAAGAATCAATAATGGTTGAAATGAAAAAAAAATGTATTAGAGCTTTACAGGAGAGTGTAAAGGAGAAGGAAGAATGGAGAGAAGAAATTAAGCAAAGTGTAGCAGAAACTAAAGATGTGTTCCTGGAAGAGCTCCAAAACATATTCGGAGTTGGAGAATATGAAAAGGGCAAGGAGTCTCAAGAGAGAATGGCGACGGGAATGGAGAACTAGGAAGAACTGAGGTAAGGGAATCCTTCCCAATCCTAAAGAAGCACCTATTCCATCGACAGGAGACTCCAGTATGGTTGATGTTGTAGCAAAAGTTACTAGTATGCCTAAAATTATTTCCAAAATTAAATTGATTACCAGTTTATTCTTAATAGATAGCGGATGCTTAGTACCATAATTGGATTACAAAGAATAAGCCACATAGTTGGGAGTATTTTGAAAGGGAATTGTGTGAGGTTTAGAGAGAGAGCTTAAGGATGTAGTAGAGAAGTTTATCAAAATTAGGCAAGAGGGAACTATGGAAAAATATAAAGATAAGTTTGAGGATCTTAGAGTTAGATTGGAGAAAGTGATGCCTAACTTAGGAGAGAACTATTTTCTTTCTGTTTTTATAGGGAGATTGCGAGATGATATTAGGCCTATTGTAAGGATGTTGAAACCTATGAGTGTTGCTCATGCTTTTCAAATTGCAAAGTTCCAAGAGCAATTTCTCAATAATATCAAAAAAGCACCTCCCTATTACAGAACCTTTCAAACAAAGTCCAATTTATTGAGCCAAAATTTTCCTTATGCCCTAAAATCTAAATTTAGACTTGAATCCAAACGTAAATAAATTAGTTATAGTTCAAAAACCCACCCCTACAACCAGCTAGTCCTCTATCAATCAAAATAGCACTAAAACCACCACTACTCCTATCAGTAACAATTTCAACCTTATTAAACAATCCAAACCTCGTTTCAAATGTGATTGTAACGACGTGGAAACCGAACCAGTAATGGCGCTAGGGTTCAGATCGACTCAAAGTCACCAAAGCTCGTAGAAAGCTTATTATACATCCTATTACATCTAATATAATCCCAAAATTCAGACTTGAATCCAAGCCTAAATAAACTAGTTATAGTGCAGAAACCCATCCCTGCAACCAACCAGTCCTCTATAATTAAAATAGCACTGAAATCAACACTACTCTTACTAGTAACAATTTCACCCTCATTAAACAACCCAAACCTTATTTCAAATATGATTGTAACAACGCAAAAATCGGACAGCTACTGGCACTAGGATTCAGATCGACTTAAGGTCACTAAAACTCGTAGAAAGTCTATTATACATCCTATTATATCTAATATAATCCCAAACATGATCTTAAAAATATACATAAATATTTTCATAACATGAATTAAGACTCAGCATGTGTGAATATATATAACTGAAAATATAAACCTATACTAGAGCTCTCACCAAATGCTCTAATGGATAATATTACATGCCTCAATTTGGTTTATGTTAGCAAATCCAGAGATCACAGCAAAACAAAATATGCAACAAAATAAAAATTTAATCTCTAGATTATCTCCCAAGAACCAAGTGATTCGTTTAATTCGAAAAGAAGGATTCAAATTCTAACATTTTAGAAGCTTTTAAAATATTCAATAAACTCTAGGTGCTGCTTCTCGCGAGCACTCTTTGTCGGTATCCACACAAATGCTTGTCCTCTAGAGTGCTAGAGCTTGAAAACGACTACGAGTTCTATGTTTCCTTTATTTATTTTTCTAAACTGAAGAATTCGTGAGTTCTCAACTCCCTTACTCTTATAGAACGTGTTTCTATTACGTGGTGTAATAAAAAACAGATACTGATATATTTATGGAGAGAGAAACAGAATGTATTCTAATCCATATCAAATAAAAATTAGTTTATTAATAATAATATCGAATATTAATATTATTATTAATAGAAAATTAATAGACATCAAGTCTATTAATAATGTTCAACCCAATAATATATTTTTTTTGTGCGACCCAATAGGTCCATATTAATTGGCAGTAAGCCCAAATTTTATTAAAGCCTACAAATTATGAGTAGCTTCTAGTAAGATATTAGAACTACCCAATTAATATAAGGATCGATTATCCAAATAAAGCATTATAACATAACATGCATTAATCCTTTTGTCATACGATATCTAGTTTGAACATAAGTCATGTTCAGTGTCATACTTTTATTGTTTAAACTTATGATTACTCAATCTTCAAGTAGACTAATAAAATCAAATGTCATTGATCACACTATTACTTTATTTGAGCACGACCATGCATTTCTCAGTCTGACTTATCAAGGGGACCAGAAGATATCTCTCTCACAGAGAGATAAATTCTATCTTGATTATTCAATATCCTTTACATAATTTCTATCATACCCGATCATAACCTTTATGATTATCCGATCAACGACAATATTTGATTATGTCAAAACATAATAGTCCTTATGTTGAAAATTATGACAATCTTAAGTCCAAGGATTAATTTATAACTATTATAAGAATTATTAATGACACTAATCCATGTAGTGATCTCAGTGTGAGTCTAGCCAATACTTTGTTTACTAACAAGCATCTATGATATTGATTTGCATCACCATACACATAATCATCTCATGATTATCAATCAATATGCATAATAGTTATATATATTATTATCTCTATAATAATAAGAACCAATGATACAAATCATTATTATGTAATATGCAAATAAATAACAATGAATAATAAAATGAGTAATCTAAAAGTCCAAATTAATGGCCTAGGGCACATACACGAACAATTCAAACATAGCTTAAACTTAAAATTTTTATGTAATAAGATCATTGGCAAAGAGATCATAAAAGAAAACTCAGGCAAAATACAATTCTAAACCACAAATACATTATATGTCCACAACTAATGTATTACACAAGAGCTATACCAAAGAACATGTTGACCTCCCGAGCTAACTTTGATCTTGCAAACATGGGGTTAGGAGAGAGAGATAAGCTACTAGAGCTAAGTGAGCAGAAACAAAACATAAAACAGTTTAATAAAACATATGATCGTATGAATGTGTCATAACACAAATAATTCACATCAAGATGGACTCGTTACCAGTAACCCTCCATAATTTCAATAGTGCCTCGGCAGCAATGGGTGCTCCTCAAGACTTCATCTCAAACATAACATAATATATTTATAGTGCCAAATATGTAGAATGGACATTCTAGTCTTTCTCTTACATAGTGGCATGGACGTAGAATGCGCTTCGACTTGGACTTTCATATCCATCATACATATCACAACATGCTCGAGGGCTAGTGGATCATCCAACATCCATCTACAATAGCAATTAATTATGAAATGCATCATAAAATAACATATTCATATACACATGACATTCGTGATGCATGAGCATGCTTAAAACATTTGATTTCTTTTAAAATAATAGTTTAGTTTAGTTTAGTTCTACCCACCTCTAATTAACCCGAGCTTAGCTCTGAAGCAGTTATCTCACTACTGGACTCTACGGTCTCTCAAGTCCAATCCTACACAGATGGACTTATATGGAGGACTAAACATAATTTTTACAACTCTTAAAACTATTTCAAGAAATCCCTAAAAGCATATAAAAAACGTGTAAAAAAAGGGTTGAAAATGACTGAACAGGAGACTTTTGACAACAGGTTCGGTGGCCTAAAGTCCTCTTACAGATCCGAAAATAAAACTTTCAGAGGCAGTTAGGCTGTCTAAAGGGCAGCCTTCACAGGCAGATTCAGCAACCGAACTTGGATTCTTCTGCAATATATATAGAACTCGATTATGCATTCTATTAGTAGCCCTCAAAATGCAACCAAACTCGCATGCAACTGCTAAAAATTATATACTTGCAACTCAAAACACAAAGAACTAACCTAAACTTCAACATGCATTCATCAAAAAGAGATTCTCGAATTAAAACAAAACTCAACTTCAAGAATCAATAAGGAATTTGCATGCATCATAACCATCAACCCAAAATAGAAACAAACCTACTTTAACCCTTAGATCAACAAAAAAACAAGGACTGAAAACTTACCTCTTGAAGAAAATGACAACATATTCAGAAAGAGAAAGAAAGGGATTGTGAATAAAGCTTATCCTTATAAAACTTTTTGATTTTCAACCAAAAACTTCAAACCAAAAAGAAGATCATAAATTTCTGAGAATTTTAAGAGAAATATAGCGATAAAACATCATGTGTTAATGTATGCTCACATCTGCCTGAAAATGGAGAAAACTTCTCTCTATATTCAGATTGAGCTCAATTTATAGGCGGGCTAGAAAAGCCACCTTCGGAGGCCGAACCTTAAAATTTACAAAAAAAAATTTAAAGAACATTTTAAAATTTATTTTATAAAAATCCATTTTACCTTTCTAAAATTTTTGGTTTCGAGATTCCGGATTTTAATAGAGATTCCATGGAAAAGTTGAAATTCTGACACCGGAGTTTAGCCAGATATTACACTCTTTCTCCCTTAAGAACATTCATCTTCGAATGTTCAACTGTATGTGGAAACACATTGCATACATATCAAGAAAACATATAAAACCATCTAACAACTTATTTCAAAAGAGATGAGGATACTACCTAGGCATCGACTCTCTGGTCTCCTAGATCAACTCTTCCATATTATGGTGATTCTATAAAACTTTCACCATCGTAATTTTCTTATGTAACGACCCGAAAATCGGACCGCTACCGGCGCTAGGATCCAGGTCGGCTTAAGGCCGCCGGGACCCGTAGCAAGCCTGACATGCAACCTGTAAACCTATTTAATCCCATACATAATCAACAACATACATAAAAATTAAAAACTTTTCCTTTCATACATTCTATCATACACCAAACTCAACCTGTGCATGCACTGTACATAGACATAATCATAAGCATTGACCCCTCTGTGGGATCTCATCAATGCCCCAAAGGGCGATACAACATATGTTGAGTTGGTTTACATAAACATCATAAAATATCTGAGATCATGTATTAAAAGGGATAACAATATTCTATGGTCAAGCACACCTCTATCACCCATAAGCCTCATTACATTACATGTCTAAACTGTGCTTTTACATAACATCAAATACAATTATCATGTCCACACTATCTATTACATAGACGAGACTTCACTATTCTTGCCGACCTCCTGGTCTACTCTGTGCCTGCAAACCTGAAGGATTAGGGAGAGGGGTGAGCTACTAGAGCCCAGTGAGCAGAATAATAAAACATTCAAAACATATGATAACATGGAATGTGTAACGACCCGAAAATCGGACCGCTACCGGCGCTAGGATCCGGGTCGACTTAAGGCCGCCGGGACCCGTAGCAAGCCAAACATACCTCCTGGAAACATGTTTAATCCCATACATGATCAAGAAAATACATAAAAATTTAAAACCTTTCTTTCAATTATCCAACTCAACCTGAACATATACTGTGCATAGTCGTAATCATAATCATGCCCCAATGGGCAATACATCATGAGATGAGTTGGCTTTCAAAAACATTATAAAACATAACCATAGATCATGTATCAAAGGGATAACAATACTCATAGGGTCAAGTACATCTATAACCTCAATAAATCTCATTACATAACATACTGAAATCTCTTACATTACATTATAATACAACTGTCATGTTCACAATCTAACTATTACATAAACATGCTTCAAAACTCTGGCTAACCTCCTGGTCTACCCTGTACCTGCACATCTGGGGTTAGGGGAGAGGGGTGAGCTACAAAGCCCAGTGAGCAGAATAGTGAAATCATATATTAAAATTTCATGCTTTCATGAAATGCAACACATCACAACAAATCACATCTCGGATGGTATTGTCACCTATAGTCCTCTACATAGTCCAACTGTGCCGGGACGTAGAATGGGTACAACCGGTCTTTCTCTTATCATAACATATCATAACATACCAATGTGCCAGGGACGTAGAATGGGTACAACCTGGACTTTCTCTTACATCGTGCCAGGGACGTAGAATGGGTACAACCTGGACTTCCATACCATATCATGCCGTAACATCATCATGCCATATGAGGACTAAAGGATCATCCAATAACCAATCCACATCAACATCATAAATGAAATGCAACATATTCGTGAATACTAATGTAAACAACCTACTATATTTCATGGCATTCATGATGCATGGATCATGCTCAAAATTCATATTTCATTTATTTTAAAACTTAAGGTTTATTCCACTCACCTCTGGCTAGCTCTGACAAACTCTGTAGCAGCTGGCTCACTGCTGGGGTCCTCGGTTCCTCGGGTCCGAACCTACACAGGTGGACTCCAATGAGGGACCAAACATACATAAACACAACTGTAATATACTCCCCAAAAACCCCCCAAAACATCATGAAACAATCATAGAAAAACATGCAAGAAATGGCTGAACAGGGCACTTTCGGCGGCAGGTTCGGCGGCCGAAAGTCCCTCCAGAGCCGAAAGTCAGGCAGGTTCGGCGGCACCTTCGGCGGCCGAAAGTGCCAGACAGAGACGAAAGTCTCCTTTCGGGGGCAACTTCGGCAGCCGAAAGGCCTGCCTCCCCAGCCATGTTCGGCGGCCGAAAGCTCCTTCGGCTGCCGAACCTGGTTTCTGCCAAAGGGCAGAAACTTGGCTCCTTTGTGCACATTTGCCTCCTAACTCTTCCCACATGCATATAACTCAACCAAAACATGCATACAAGTTCCTAGGGGTCTCAAACAATCATATACCCCAACTACAACACTTCAAACACACACAGTCAACACACATTGCTTAAAACATCAATATTAACCCATAACTCAACATATATCCTAACATGTATTCTACCCCATAAAACAACCTAAAACTTACTTAAAACACATAAGGAGCTTAAGATCGGCTCTTACCTCTTGAAGATCGAGAGGGAGACGACCTAAACTTGGAGATCCACGAAAATGAGCTCCTGAGTTCCCAAAGCTCCAAAACTTGTTTCAAAAGTTTAAAACCTTCAATGCAAGCTTAAAACTCAAGAAAAATGGTGGGGATTTGAAGGAAGAACACTAGATCTGGGGAGAGGGAGGTCGGAAGCTAGCTGTGGCCGAAAATGGGAGAAAGCTCGCCCATTTCGGCTAATTGACCCTTTTATAGTGGCTGGCCAGGCCACGTTCGGGGGCCGAAAGTGCTTCCGCATGCATGCCATGTTCGGCGGTCGAACTTGACTTTCGGCGGCCGAACCTGAACTTCCCTCACTCATGCTTTCGGGGGCCTAACGTGCCTCCAAAACGCATGCATGTTCGGCGGCCGAACTTGACTTTCGGCGGCCGAACCTGGGTTTTCCTCCAAAGACTTTTCATGCAAAAACTCATTTAATTTTCATGCTTAAAACCATGAAATACCTTAAAATATTTTATGAAAACATGTTTCTACCCTACTAAAGGCTTCCGACATCCGAGATTCCACCGGACGATAGGAATTCCGATACCGGAGTCTAGCCGGGTATTACATTCTCCCCCCCTTAAGAACATTCGTCCCCGAATGTACCTCAACTAGCACACATAGCATGGCATAACCCATAACATACATACATAGCACAAAAACACATAGAGATCTAACCTTAAAAGAGATGAGGGTACTGCTGGAGCATAGACTCCCGTGTCTCCCAAGTGCATTCTTCCAAGTTGTGGTGGTTCCACAGGACTTTCACCATCGGGATTTCCTTGTTTCTTAACTTTCTGATTTGGGTGTCTAGGATCCGTATTGGCTGTTCAATATAAGTGAGATCCTCTTGGACCTCCACATCAGGCTCACTAAGAACCTTGCTCGGATCTGACACAAACTTCCTCAACATTGAAACATGGAAAACCGGATGGATTCTTTCCATTGAAGCAGGTAAATCCAGCTTGTACGACACATTCCCAATCTTTTGCAAGATCTCAAAGGGTCCGATGTATCGTGGGGCTAGTTTACCTTTCTTCCCGAAGCGAACCACTCCTTTCATTGGAGACACCTTGAGCAATACCAAATCCCCCTCCTGAAACTCTAACTGTCGTCTGCGGACGTCTGCATAACTCTTTTGTCTGCTTGCAGCAGTCTTGATTCTTTCTCTGATTATGGGTACCACCCTGCTGGTAATCTCTACTAGCTCAGGCCCTGCCAAGGCCTTTTCTCCAACCTCTTCCCAGCAAACAGGTGATCTGCACTTCCTTCCATATAAAGCTTCATATGGAGCCATCCCGATGCTAGCATGATGGCTGTTGTTGTAGGCAAACTCCACCAAAGGTAGATGCTGCCTCCAAGAACTGCCAAAGTCCAGCACACACATTCTAAGCATATCCTCGATAGTCTGGATGGTCCTTTCTGACTGTCCATCAGTCTGGGGGTGGAAGGCAGTACTGAAATCCAACCTGGTACCCATGGCGTTCTGCAGACTCCGCCAAAACCTGGAGGTGAACTGGGGCCCTCTATCTGACACTATCGAAACGGGAACCCCGTGCAGCCTGACGATCTCATCCACATATACCTGCGCCAACTTGTCTACAGAGTAGCCACTTCTGACAGGAATGAAGTGAGCAGATTTGGTGAGTCTGTCCACGATCACCCAAATGGAGTCCACTCTGTTGGACGCCGCCGGTAACCCCACTACGAAGTCCATAGCTATATTTTCCCATTTCCACTCTGGAATCGGTAGCGGGTTAAGCATTCCAGCCGGCTTCTGATGTTCCAGCTTCACCCTCTGACACACTTCGCAGGCTGACACGAACTGTGCCACTTCTTTCTTCATAGCTGGCCACCAATAAACCTTCTTTAGATCTTGATACATCTTGGTGGCTCCGGGGTGAATGCTGTATCTTGCGTTATGAGCCTCTCTCATAATGTCTCCTTTTAGCCCGATGTCATCTGGTACACATAGTCTACTCCCATAGCGGAGGATCCCCTTGCTGTCGAATCTGAACTCACTGTCATTGCCTGACTGAACAGTCCTGGCAATCTTCACTAACTCCGGGTCCTCATGCTGTTTCTGAGCCACTTGCTCCAGAAACACGGGTGCTACTCTCATCTGGGCCACCAAGGCACCTGTACCAGACAACTCCATCTGTAGACCTTCCTCAATGAGCTTGTAGAACTCCTTCACCACTGGCCTCCTCTCTGCCGATATGTGGGATAAACTCCCTAGTGACTTCCGGCTTAGGGCGTCTGCCACGACATTCGCCTTACCCGGATGATACTAAATCTTGCAATCATAGTCACTCAGCAGCTCTACCCATCTCCTCTGTCTCAAATTCAAATCTCTTTGACTCAAGATGTACTGTAGGCTCTTATGATCCGTGAAGATCTCACATTTAACCCCATAGAGGTAGTGCCTCCACATCTTGAGTGCAAAGATTATTGCTGCCATCTCCAGGTCGTGTGTGGGGTAATTCAACTCATGCTTCTTCAGCTGCCTAGAAGCATAAGCAATCACCCTCTCATTCTGCATCAGTACACAACCCAGTCCCACACGGGACGCATCACAAAAGACTGTAAAGTCTTCATCACCAGATGGCAGAGCCAAAACTGGTGCTGAAGTCAACCTCTTCTTAAGCTCTTCAAAACTCTCTTCGCACTGGTCGGTCCACTCAAACTTCTGATTCTTCCAGGTTAACCTGGTCAGAGGAGCTGCTATCTTTGAGAAGTCCTGAACGAACCTCCTGTAGTAACCCGCCAAACCCAAGAAACTTCTAATCTCTGACACTGAAGTGGGTCTAGGCCAGTTAGCGACAGTTTCTGTCTTCTTGGGGTCCACCTCAATCCCATTCTCTGACACTACATGCCCCAAGAACGAAATGCTCCTCAGCCAGAACTCACACTTAGAGAACTTGGCATACAAGCCATGTTCCCTCAAAGTCTGCAAGACCAATCGCAGATGATGGGCATGCTCCTCTGCATTCCTGGAATACACCAAGATATCATCTATGAAGACAATAACGAAGTGATCCAGGTATTGGCTAAACACTCTGTTCATGAGATCCATGAATGCTGCAGGGGCATTGGTCAACCCGAACGACATTACAAGGAACTCAAAATGCCCATATCTGGTCCTGAAAGCTGTCTTTGGCACATCTTCATCCCTTATCCTTAGCTGATGGTACCCCGATCTCAGATCTATTTTGGAGAAACAACCTGCTCCTGCTAACTGGTCGAATAGATCATCGATCCTTGGCAAAGGGTACCTATTCTTGGTAGTGACTTTGTTCAACTGCCTGTAGTCAATACAAAGTCTAAGGGATCCATCCTTCTTTCTCACAAACAAGACCGGAGCACCCCAAGGTGAGGTACTCTGTCGGATGAAACCCTTTTCTACCAGCTCTTGCAACTGCTCTTTCAACTCCTTTAACTCGGCTGGAGCCATCCTGTAGGGAGGGATAGAGATCGGTCTAGTTCCAGGCACCAACTCTATCTCGAACTCTATCTCCCTAGCAGGTGGTAAACCTGGAAGCTCATCCGGAAAAACGTTCTGAAACTCTCTGCAACTGGCACCGAGGCCGGTTCCCTGACCTGACTGTCTAGCTCTCTCACATGAGCTAAGTACCCCTGACATCCCTTCCTAAGCAACCTACGAGCCTGAAGAGCTGATATCAAACCTCTAGGTGTACCCCTTTTGTCTCCTCTGAAGACGACCTCTGACCCGTTCTGATCTCTGAACTTGACTACCTTGACCCTGCAGTCCAAGGTAGCACCATGGGTAGATAGCCAATCCATCCCTAGAATGACGTCAAAGTCTGTCAAATCTAGAACCACAAGGTCGGCGGAGAGGCATCTTCCCTCGATAAAAACTGGACTGTACTGGCAGACTGACACTGCCACTGACGGGTCACACTTGGGTCCACTGACCCATAGGGGACACTCTAACCCAGAGACTATCAGACCCAACCTCTCAACGGCTCTCGGAGCAATAAATGAATGAGATGCACCCGGGTCCATTAATGCATACACATCAGAACACCCAATGACAAGATTACCTGACACCACGGTGTTGGATGTGTTAGCCTCCTGCTGAGTCATGGTGAAGATCCTGGCTGGAGCTTATGGACCTTCACCTCGGGAACCAGAAGAAGAGGCTGCCCCTCTCCCTCTACCTCTGCCACTGCCCTGAGTTGTGGCTGGAACTGCTGGCTGTGCCACACTACTAGAAGCTGTCTGCTGGGGCTGGCCCATAAAAGGCGCTCTAGGACACTCCCGAGCTATGTGTCCCTCCTGTCCGCATCTGAAACATGTATTAGTCCCAGCTCGACACACTCCCCTGTGTGGTCTTCCACATCTCTGGCATTCTGTACTATCTGAGCCTGAGCTCGAGCCACCGCCAAATCCCAGACCGGATTTCAACTTGTTCCAAAACTTATTCTTCTTCGGCTTCCTGGTGGTGTTGTCCCACCTCTTCTTTCCTGAGCTCTGAGAAGAGAACCCTGGTCCTCCTCTGCCTGGGGTCTTAACCCCTGAAGACTGGGTCACTGATTGCTTCACTGACCCCTCAACTATAGCACTTGCTTCCATTCTTCGAGCCATATCCACCACAGTGTGGAAACTTTCTCTCTCGGCTGACTGAATCAACGAGGAGTACCTGGAATGCAGCTTCATAACATACCTCTTGGCTTTCTTTGTATCTGTATCTAGAGCTTGCCCTGAAAAAGGCAACAGCTCCAAGAATTTATCCGTGAACTCCTCTACACCCATGTGCTCTGACTGCCTCAGTTGCTCAAACTCAATCATCTTCAGTTCTCTGGAACTGTCTGGAAAAGCCCATCCAGCGAACTCATTCGCAAATTCCTCCCATGTCATACCGTCTAGTCTCGGGTCCACATAACACTTGAACCATTCCCGTGCCTTCTTGCACTTTAAAGTGAACCCTGCCATCTGAATGGCTTTGCTATCACTTGCCCCTAGCTCATCAGTTATTGTCTTCACCACTCTCAGATACTCAAAGGGGTCATCCCCTGACTTGTATTTGGGAGCATCTAGCTTGAGGTAATCTGTCATCCTTACCTTGCTCCCATCAGCTGAGCTAGGTCTAGGAGGTTGAGTAACTGGGGCTGCTGGTTCCGTAGGTGGTGGAGGTGGAGGTGCAGCATTCCCCGAGGTGGGGTTTGCCGGGTTTGGATAGAAAGGTGTGGGTGGATAAGCTGGGTACTGTGTGTAAGGTGGATAGAAAGGTGGATAGGGCATGTAGGTAGGGTAGGGGTTAAAGCTGGAGTAATCCGATGTGCCTCCCATCGGATACCCTGAACCCTGTGGAAAGGGTGGGTAATGGGGTGGAAAACCATACCCCGAGGCCTGAACGCCTCCCTGAGACTCCCCTGTCCCTTCTTCCTCCATGCTCACATCCAGGTTCCCATCCCTCCTCTGCTCCTCTTCCATAACCTCCCTCACATTTGCCAAACTTCCTCCTCTATCAGTCCCCCTTCTGCTAGCATCAAAAGACCTTCTAGGGTCCCTTGACACTCTTTCTCTGTTGGCTCTACAAGACATTGCCCTAGGCAATGTAGGAGGACGGGCGTTCGTGCCCTCATCCTCAGGTGGCACTCCAGTCAATCGTGCAGATCGACGAGTTCCTCTCATCCTGTTTTCTGAAAAACAGTACACATCATACAAACATTAGCATCATATGGTTCATATGGGCACACATGAACCCTCATCACATACATCACATAGCATATCATTAATGCTCATGCACAAAGTCATGGCAATTCACATCATCATGCAAGACAGGACTCCACATCCTATCCTAGTGGACATGACCTTCCTATTGTGCTTGACCTTCTATAACATCTATGAGCCCGACATTCTAGGTCCGATCCTATGAACCTAGGGCTCTGATACCATTCTATAACGACCCGAAAATCGGACCGCTACCGGCGCTAGGATCCGGGTCGACTTAAGGCCGCCGGGACCCGTAGCAAGCCAAACATACCTCCTGGAAACCTGTTTAATCCCATACATGATCAAGAAAATACATAAAAATTTAAAACCTTTCTTTCAATTATCCAACTCAACCTGAACATATACTGTGCATAGTCGTAATCATAATCATGATCCCTCTGTGGGATCTCATCAATGCCCCAATGGGAAATACATCATGAGATGAGTTGGCTTTCAAAAACATTATAAAACATAACCATAGATCATGTATCAAAGGGATAACAATACTCATAGGGCCAAGCACATCTATAACCTCAATAAATCTCATTACATAACATACTGAAATCTCTTACATTACATTATAATACAACTGTCATGTCCACAATCTAACTATTACATAAACATGCTTCAAAACTCTGGCTAACCTCCTGGTCTACCCTGTACCTGCACATCTGGGGTTAGGGGAGAGGGGTGAGCTACAAAGCCCAGTGAGCAGAATAGTGAAATCATATATTAAAATTTCATGCTTTCATGAAATGCAACACATCACAACAAATCACATCTCGGATGGTATTGTCACCTATAGTCCTCTACATAGTCCAACTGTGCCGGGACGTAGAATGGGTACAACCGGTCTTTCTCTTATCATAACATATCATAACATACCAATGTGCCAGGGACGTAGAATGGGTACAACCTGGACTTTCTCTTACATCGTGCCAGGGACGTAGAATGGGTACAACCTGGACTTCCATACCATATCATGCCGTAACATCATCATGCCATATGAGGACTAAAGGATCATCCAATAACCAATCCACATCAACATCATAAATGCAATGCAACATATTCGTGAATACTAATGTAAACAACCTACTATATTTCATGGCATTCATGATGCATGGATCATGCTCAAAATTCATATTTCATTTATTTTAAAACTTAAGGTTTATTCCACTCACCTCTGGCTAGCTCTGACAAACTCTGTAGCAGCTGGCTCACTGCTGGGGTCCTCGGTTCCTCGGGTCCGAACCTACACAGGTGGACTCCAATGAGGGACCAAACATACATAAACACAACTGTAATATACTCCCCAAAAACCCCCCAAAACATCATGAAACAATCATAGAAAAACATGCAAGAAATGGCTGAACAGGGCACTTTCGGCGGCAGGTTCGGCGGCCGAAAGTCCCTCCAGAGCCGAAAGTCAGGCAGGTTCGGTGGCACCTTCGGCGGCCGAAACTCCCAGACAGAGGTGAAACTCATGCATGTTCGGCGGCCGAAAGTGCCAGACAGAGACGAAAGTCTCCTTTCGGGGGCAACTTCGGCAGCCGAAAGGCCTGCCTCCCCAGCCATGTTCGGCGGTCGAAAGCTCCTTCGGCTGCCGAACCTGGTTTCTGCCAAAGGGCAGAAACTTGGCTCCTTTGTGCACATTTGCCTCCTAACTCTTCCCACATGCATATAACTCAACCAAAACATGCATACAAGTTCCTAGGGGTCTGAAACAATCATATACCCCAACTACAACACTTCAAACACACACAATCAACACACATTGCTTAAAACATCAATATTAACCCATAACTCAACATATATCCTAACATGTATTCTACCCCATAAAACAACCTAAAACTTACTTAAAACACATAAGGAGCTTAAGATCGGCTCTTACCTCTTGAAGATCGAGAGGGAGACGACCTAAACTTGGAGATCCACGAAAATGAGCTCCTGAGTTCCCAAAGCTCTAAAACTTGTTTCAAAAGTTCAAAACCTTCAATGCAAGCTTAAAACTCAAGAAAAATGGTGGGGATTTGAAGGAAGAACACTAGATCTGGGGAGAGGGAGGTCGGAAGCTAGCTGTGGCCGAAAATGGGAGAAAGCTCGCCCATTTCGGCTAAGTGACCCTTTTATAGTGGCTGGCCAGGCCACGTTCGGGGGCCGAAAGTGCTTCCGCATGCATGCCATGTTCGGCGGCCGAACTTGAATTTCGGCGGCCGAACCTGAACTTCCCTCACTCATGCTTTCGGGGGCCTAACGTGCCTCCAAAACGCATGCATGTTCGGCGGCCGAACTTGACTTTCGGCGGCCGAACCTGGGTTTTCCTCCAAAGACTTTTCATGCAAAAACTCATTTAATTTTCATGCTTAAAACCATGAAATACCTTAAAATATTTTATGAAAACATGTTTCTACCCTACTAAAGGCTTCCGACATCCGAGATTCCACCGGACGGTAGGAATTCCGATACCGAAGTCTAGCCGGGTATTACAGAATGCATCACATCACAGCTAATCACATCAAGGATGAATTTGTCACCAATAGCCCTCTACATAGTCCAACTGTGCCAGAACGTAGAATGGGTCCTGGTCTTTCTCTTATATAACATAGAATAACATAACAGTCCAACTGTGCCAGAACGTAGAATGGGTCCTGGTCTTCCTCTTACATAGTGCCAGCGAACGTAGAATGGGTCCCACTGGTCTTACATTCCGTACCGTACATATCACATCGTCACATCATAGATCGAGGGCTATGGATCATCCAAAGTTCATCCACATCAATCAACAATAAAGTATGCAATGCAACATATTCGTGAATTCTAATGCAACAACCTAGTACATCTCATGGCATTCATGATGCGTGAATCATGCTAAAATGTCCATTATTTTCTTTAAAACATAATGAGTTATTCCACTCACCTCTGGATAGCTCTGACCAGACACTGGGGCAACTGACTCACTGCTGGGGTCCTCGGTTCCTCGGGTCCGAACCTACACAGGTGGACTCAAATGAGGGACCAAACATACATGAACATAACTCTAAACTACTCCCCAAAAATCCCCTAAAATATCATGAAACAATCATAGAAAAACATGCAAAAGAAGGCTGGACAGGGCACTTTCGGCGGCAGGTTCGGCGGCCGAAAGTCCCTCTAGAGTCGAAAGTCAGGCAGGTTCGGCGGCACCTTCGGCGGCTGAAACTCCCAGACAGAGACGAAACTCATACATGTTTGGCGGCACTTTCGGCGGCCGAAACTCCCAGACAGAGACGAAAGTCCTCTTTCGGGGGCAGGCTTCGGCAGCCGAAAGGCTTGCCTCCCAGGCAGGTTCGGCGGCCGAAAGTCCTTCGGCTGCCGAACCTGGTTTCTGCCAAAGGGCAGAAACTTGGTTCCTCATGCACATTTGCCTCCCAAAACCATCCAAACATGCATAAACCTATTCTACAATATACATACTCAAGCATACAAGTTCCTAGGGGCTTCAAACCATCAAAACCCCAACTACAACACATCAAACAACTCACATTGTTCATAAACACATATTAAACCCATAAACCTAACCATGAGCTAAACATGCATTCTACCCCATAGATCTACTTAAAATTTACTTAAAATATGCCATAAGCTCAAGATCGACCCTTACCTCTTGAAGATCGAGAGGTGAACGACCCTAGCTCGGAAAATGGGAGAGAGAGAGTTCCTTGAACCTCCAAGCTCCAAAACTTGCTCAAATGCTCAAAATCTTCAAAACAAGGGTAAAACAAATGAAAATCGAGAAAGATTTGAAGGAAGGAACTCAAAACCGGTGAGGGATGGCAGAGAGCTCACCTTGGCCGAAAATGGGGAAAAAGCTCGCCCGTTTTCGGCTAAGGGACCCCTTTATAGGTGGCTGGCCAGGCCACGTTCGGGAGCCGAAAGTGCCTCCGCATGCATGCCATGTTCGGCGGCCGAACTTGAGGTTCGGCGGCCGAACCTGGATTTCCCTCACTTATGCTTTCGGGGGCCTAAAGCACTCCCCGAAGTGCATGCATGTTCGGCGGCCGAACTTGAGGTTCGGCGGCCGAACCTGAGTTTTCCTCCAAGGTTGTTTTCATGCAAAACTCATTTCCTTTTTACTTAAAATCATGAAATACATTAAAACATTTTATGAAAACATGTTTCTACCCTACCAGAGGCTTCCAACATCCGAGATTCCACCGGACGGTAGGAATTTCGATACCGGAGTCTAGCCGGGTATTACATCTTATTTCTCAGCTTTCTAATTTGTGTGTGTATAATCCGTAATGGCTGCTCAATATAGGTTAGATCTTGTAGGATTTCTGTATCAGGCTCAATAAAAGCCTTGTCCATATCTGACACAAATTTTCGTAATATAAAAACAGGGAAAACTGATGGATTCTCTCCATGAAAGCAGGTAAATCTAACTTCTAAGATACATTTCTAATCTTTTGCAAGATTTTGAAGGGTTTGATGTAACTTGGAGCTAGTTTACATTTCTTTCCAAAATGAATCATCCTTTTCATAGGAGACATCTTAAACAATACCTTATCTCCCTCCTGAAAGATAACTTGCTTCCTATGGATATCTGCATAGCTCTTTTGCCTATTCACAACTGTTTTGATTCTTTCTCTAATAATAGGCACCATTCTATTAGTAATCTCTACTAACTCTGACCCTACTAAAGCCTTTTCTCTCACTTCTTCCCAACAAACAGGTGATCTGCACTTCTTCCTTTATAAAGCTTCTTAGGGAGCCATTCTAATGCTAGCATGATAACTGTTATTGTAAGTAAACTCCACTAATGGTAGATTTGCCTCCAAGAACTAGCAAAGTCTAGTACGCACATCCTCAACATGTCCTCTATGGTTTGGATGGTCCTTCTTAATTGCCCATCAGTCTGTAGGTGGAAAGCAGTGCTAAAATCTAACCTTGTACCCATAGCATTTTGCAAACTCCACCATAACTTGAAGGTAAACTGGGATCTTTAATCTAACACTATAAAAATCGAAGCTCCACGGATAGGGCTGAGCAGAATTCGGTTTAAACCGAAATAACTGACCGAACTGATTAATTTAAAAAATTTGGTTCGGTTTTATTTTTTTTTCGGTTCGGTTCGGTTTGAAATTTTAAAAAAATCGGTGATTTCGGTTCGGTTCGGTTTTAGACGTAAAAATTTCGATTAGACCGAACCGAACCGAAATCACTTATACTACGTCGTTTGAGTAATTTCCTAATTCCCTATTTCCCTTCCCTTCCTTTGCCTAAATTTAAAACAAATTTCTCTCTCTCCGTGCATCTCTATCTCTGTGCTCACCCACCCCTAAACCTAACGCCCTCACCTCTCAACGTGCCTCGCCTCTGAGTTCCATCCAAGTTCCAGCGGCGGTTCCACCATCCACCGTCCAGCCTCCGGTCTCTTTCTGAGTAGTAGAGCCACGCACGCATCTCGTCGCAAGATTCTCGCGCATGTGATGTGCCTCCACTCTCCTCTCGACTGGACTGATTCACCATCGTCGATCTTCACCGATCTTTAGTCTCTCTCTCTTTCCACGCAATCATCGGCGTCGGCCGTCGCTCTCTATTGGCTCTCCACGCATCATCGGGCAGTCGGCAATTTGGTCGTGCTTATTCCACAGCCCTCAGTCCTCTCCGAGTCTCTGTGTCGCGCTTCCAGCCTTGAGCCTTTCACAGTTCGTGGACTAGACTCCGGGACCAAGAGTGCCACTCGCGCCTCCAGCCCTCGGTTGTGTCGGACATGGTTGCCTGCCAGTGCCACGGCGTGCTGTTGAACTTGAGTCAACCGTAAAGGCTAAGTAAATATTTGTGATTTGCTGTTGATTGTTGAATTTATGTACTCTTGGTTGAATTTGTGTACTATTGATTGTTGAATTTGTGTTATTGATTGTTCAAGTGTGTGCTCTTGATTGTTGATGTAAACTCATGGCCGTGAAGTATTCTATTCTAGATTATGTTAACTGTTATTGATTTTTTTTTTAAATCGGTTCAATCGATTGAACCGACCGAACCGAACCGAACCGAATCAAATCGGTTCGATTTGGTTATCCCTCTTATTCGGTTCGGTTCGGTTTATGTAAAATACTGCAATTCGATTTTCGGTTATTTCGGTTCGGTTCGATTTTGAACCGAACAGACCAAATGCTCAGCCCTATCCACGGAACCTAATGATTCCTTTCACATAGATCTATGCCAGTTTGTCCATAGAGTAACCACTCCTAACAAGGATAAAGTGAGCATATTTGGTCAATCTGTCTACTATACCTATACAGAGTCGTATCTATTGGATGTCACTTGTAACCCTAATACAAAATCCATTACACATGTTCCCATTTCTATTCTGGCATCGATAGTGGGTTGAGCATTCCAACTAGCTTCAAATGTTCCAACTTCACCATCTAACACACCTCATAATTAAATACAAACTAAGCCACTTCTCTCTTCATATAAGGCCACTAGTATAATTTCTTCAGATTCTTATATATTTTGATAGCTCCAGGGTGGACACTGTACTTGGCATTATGAGCTTCTCTCATAATGTCTCATTTCAATCCTATGTCATCTAGTACACATAATTTATTTCCATAATGAAGAATCCCTCTATTGTCAAACCTGAAATCTCCATTCTTACCTTGCTGAACTGCTCCTGCTATTTTCACCAACTCTAGGTCCTTGAGTTGTTTTTATGCCACTTGTTCTAGAAACATAGGTATCACTTTCATCTGTGCCACCCAAGTACCTATACTAGATAACTCTAGCTTTAAGCCTTCATTAACTAGTCTGTAAAACTCTTTCACCATTGGTCTCCTTTCCACTGAGATATAAGATAAATTGCCCAGTGATTTCCAACTAAGAGTATCTGCTACTGCATTTTTTTAGCCGGATAATACTAAATTTTACAATCATAATCACTAAGCAGCATAGTTTTAAATAACAGTCATTACGTAGCATAACGACCATTATTTACAAGTTTTGGAGAAGGTCATAGCCGTTATTTAATGGTTATAAAATTTTGTTAGAGTAATGGTCGTTACAAGCCGTGACTTAACGACCGTAATAGCCATTACTTTCTTTTCTTTACAGGAATTTGCAGAGATGTTGTCTTCTTATTGGGACAGCCTTCTTCATGTGATACTTGAATAATTGATGGCTTGAAAACTCTCTTTTCGGTCTTATCACTTCATTTTCCCAAAGCCAAATTGCTATAACTTTAAAAAAACATTAGATTTCTCTCAATTCTCAAGCTCTCTTCTCAACTTTCTCCTAAATTTCTATAAGTTTGACTACTAAGGATTGCAAATTCCTATGTTCACTTCTTCAAGAATCAAGAACTCCATATTTTAGAGTGGTTTTAAAATCTATTGTGCAAAAAGGTTAATTTTTATTATTTTTTCAACAAATATTAGATATTTTTAAATCATTATTGTAGTTAATGCAAAAATAAAAATAATTAGAAGTTAGAATGTTAGATAACTTTGATAATAAACTCAAAACTTAAGTTTTTAATATTTTTCAATAAATTTTAGATTTTTTTAATCCTTTTAGTTTCTACTTTGTTATGAATGTATAAATAAAAATGATTAGAAGTTATAAGGTTAGATAACTTTTTTTAGAAGATTAAAGTGGATCTACTCAAGAACCTGCTAAACGGTCATTCTGATGGTAATTGGGATTAATTATTATGCATAATGTTTAAAAATTATAAATTTTATATTTATTTGATATATTTATACTTATTATTAAGTTGTATAACTTAGTTTTAATTGCACCTTTAGATATTTGTTAAATTTAGGAACTTTGAAAATTTTTCAAAAAAATTTGCATAGAGACAGGGCATTACTATTACTTTATGACCATTATAGATCTATTTTTATTATCTATGATCGCGATTTAAAATCATGCTAAGCAGTTCTACCTATCTCCTCTGCTTCAAGTTCAAGTCTCTCTGACTCAAGATGTATTGCAAGCTTTTACGATCTATAAATATGTCACATTTCACCCTATACAGATAGTGTCTCCATATTTTTAGTGCAAAGATCATAGCTGCCATCTCTAGATCGTATAAAGGGTAATTTAACTCTTGCTTTTTTAATTGTCTAAAAGCATAAGCTAGTATCCTATCATTCTGTATCAACATATAACATAGTCCTACTCGGGATGCATCACAAAATACTGTGAAATTCTCACTACTTGTAGACGGAGGTAACACTAGTACTAACATCATCCTTTTCTTTAACTCTTTAAAACTCTCTTCATATTTATCTGACTAAATAAACTTCTGATTTTTCTGAGTCAACCTAGTTATAGGAGCAACTATTTTGAAAAAATCCTAAATAAATCTCTTGTAGTAACCTGCCAAACCCAAAAAGTTTTTGATTTCTGTTACTATAGTGGGTTTGGACCAGTTAGCTACCGCTTTTACTTTCTTAAAGTCTACCTCGATTCCATTTTCTGACACTACATATCCCAAGAAAGAGATACTTCTCAACCAGAACTCACACATAGAGAACTTGACATACAACTTGTGTTATCTCAAGGTCTGCAATACTCTCCTCAGATGATAGACATGCTCCTCTGTATTCTTGATGTATACTAAGATATTGTCAATGAAGACAATAATAAAGTGAGCCATAAACTGTCTGAAAACTCTATTTATGAGATCCATGAATGATGTAGGGGTACTGGTAAGCTCGAATGACATTACTAAGAACTCATAATACCCATATATGGTCCTGAAAGATGTCTTAGGCACGTCTTCTTCTCTAATTCTCAACTAATGATACCTGGATCTCAAATCTATCTTGGAGAAGCAACCGACTACTGCTAACTGATCAAACAGATCATCAATCCTGAGTAAAGAATACTTATTCTTAGTAGTGACTTTATTCAACTGTCTGTAGTCAATACAAAGTCTCAGAGATTCATCCGGAGGTGAGGCACTAGGTTGGATGAAACCCTTATGTACCAACTTGCAACTATGCTTTTAGCTCTTTCAACTTGGCAAGTGCCATCCTGTAAGGAGGAATAGAGATGGGTCTAATTCCTAATAACATTTTAATTTCACACTATATTTCCCTATTAAGTGGTAAACCTGGCAGATCCTTGGGAAAAACATCAAGAAACTCTCTAACCACGGCCACTGAAGTTGGTTCTCTAACCTGACCATCAAATTTTCTGACATGAGCAAGAAACCCCTGTCAACCCCTTCTAAGCAACCTATGAGCTTATAAGGCAGATATCAAACCTCTAAGTATATCTGACTTGTCCCTTCAAAAGGCAACCTCTGATCTATCTTAGTCTATGAACCTAAATACTTTGTTTCTGCAGTCTAAGGTAGCACCATGAGTAAAGAGCCTATCCATCCCTAGAATGACATAAAAATTAGTCAAATCTAGAACTACAACATTGGCTAGAAGGCACATGTCCTCAATTATAACTGGATTGAATCGACAGGTTGACTCTGTCAAAAACGGATCACACTTAAACTCACTAACTCAAAGAGGACATTTTAACTTAAAAACTATTAAATTCAAATTGTCTATGACGCTTGGAGAAACAAAAGAGTGAGAAACATCAGGGCCCATCAGAGGTTTATAATCAAATAAGTGTGAAGTTCTTTATGGAATTAGGATAATTCTCTAATTCTCTCTAAAAATTTCACAAAAATTAAATTAAATTATGTTTTAAAAATACTTTTTAAATAAAAAATTAATTTTTTAGTTTGAAGATTTTCATTTCAAAAAAATTGAAATTTTACATGATTTTCTAAAAAATTATTTTAAATTTTACTCTTATAAAGAGTTCATCTTTGATTATGCTTCTTCTTCTACCATTTTGCTTCTTAATTCAAAATGGGCGTGAGGATGAATTGAGATCATAATGGTTATAAGTAAGTGGACTTGTATGTGACACATAATCTAAACAGTTCAGTTCTCAAAATTATCAGTTTTTGTAATTTTCGCTGCTCTATTTTTCTTATTAAAGCTTGCAATTTTTAGTGATAAATATTAATTATTGCCCTGCATAGTCTCTTTGCCGCATAGACCACTTCAACACTTAATTGCATAATTTTGTAATTTTTTCTTTTTTTTTTTTTTTTTTTTTTTTTGTATTGGAATGTTAGCTAGGTTAAATTTTGAACTTTTTAATACTGTTTTAATAGTTTAATTTGTTAAGATAATTTTTTTGCCCCTAATAGTTTTTTTTTTCTTTCTTTTTTCTCGTTTAATTTATAGTCAATTTTGTTTCTTTTTTGAATTACAGGCTAACATTTTCTTTTTTTGTTTTCAAGAGTTTGATGCTAAATTTTGAAAGTAGGAGATCAAATGAAAGAACTTGGATTGAAATCCCAATATAAGTGGAAGCTAGCCCAACACAAGCATATTCGATAAAACTCAGGTGAAGATTATGCCAAACAACCTTCTTTTTTCATATTCATACTCATTTTTTAGAATTCGGCATATAATGAATGATAATAGACTTTATGGAATTGTCTTAATTATTATCCGACTTGATTATTCCTACCAATCCTTCAATTTTAGGATTAATATTCTCGACATCTCATAATATTTATTCACTTTACTTTTTCATTTTTTAATCATATCCATCTTAAAAATATTAAATACTTTATTTTTTTCATTTGTTAATTATACTGCCTTTAAAATATTAAATTTATTAAATATTAAAAAAATATTTTAAATACTCACATAAAAAATAACAATCAATATGAGTTAATTTTAAAAATAAAATAAAATAAAATAAAAATATAATAACCTGTTTATATATTATTATTATAATATTAAAAAATAGATAATAATTTTCAAACAAAAAAATAATGATTAAAAATTATAAAACAGTTTGAGAAAATAGTACTAAAGTAAATATGAAAATAGCATGTATTACACTCATAGAATTGCTTTTGTATGATGAAGGAATTCAATAAGCCGAGTACAAAAAGCCGAGTACAAAATGCCTAAGCATGTAGGTTTTGTTAATAAATCTTGTTATTTATGTAAGATTTCGACTTTAAATTTCAGTCAGAGCGTCAAGCATGTCATAGTTTCACTCGGTTCATTGGTGCTGTAATGTGATCTACATTGGCATAACTGATCTAAATCTGTTTTGCATCGTATCTCTTGCTTGTATTTTGCTGTATACATTTAGCTTACCTTGCTTTGGCATTATGAAGTCGCAAGGGAAAATAAATAATCTAACATGCATCAAGGCTTAGAAAATCTTTGTAAACTTCCAGGGAAGAGGATCAGAAATTCACTACTTTCCCAGGAAATTCTAAACCACCATAACGAGTCAACATCCCATGACAGATCATAAAAAGTTTGCAGCTGCAAAACTAAGATGATTTTGTACCGATTCCAATGAAGGCAGCAAGCAGAAAGTTTCAAGAAATCTGCCAGAATATCGTTCAGAATGCAGCTCCAATTGAGTTTAGCGTAACGTTGATCACATTGAGGTAAGCAAGCCGACTACTTATCAAGTATATTGCAAGCAAGGCAACAATGACCAACACGAAAATGAAAAAGCTCCTATTGCTCACTTATGTATTTGAAATGCTTTCCCAACTTGCTTATAGCTCTCTACATTACAAATATGAATAACCAGAAACTGATAAACTATCTATATCTAGACCTTCTAGAGGTAGGAAATGGCCATGCAGGTGAAAACAGAAACTATGGGAAAAAAGAAAGCTAGAAACCAGAGAGACAATCATAGAAGGATACAAAAGCCAACAAAACAAAAACTCTAAACACAAACTCATAGGGAATGAAGCCTGTCGGGAGCTGACCACCATATGGAAGATGCATCATAGAAATACTTTGATTCGAGGCAGCTCACTGAAACCCATCAGAAGTGAAGAATACCATGACTTCCCCTCCCCTTTGATAATAATGAGGCTTTAGACAAGCAAGATAGCTCCACAACAGCAGTCCACAGCTCGAGGAGCATTCTTATCAATTTACTCCATGTTCTACCCTCAAGCAACAAACTTCAGAAATACCTTAAATTAATCCCTAGAGCAGGGTATGGTAACAACTAGCAGACGTTGACAATCCCATTTCCTATATTCTGATTCTCTGAGGCATCTCCAGCTTTTGCAACTGGCCCATTCTCTGAATGGTTCGAGTCCCCATTTGACTGAGCAGTTGAAACAAGTCCCTGTGTCGCATCACTTCCAAGCTTTGTGATACATCTCTCAACCTCCAATGCACTGTGTGATACATTTTCTACTTTCCTCTCACCTTCAAGCTTTCCTTCTAATACCTGCATTTGTGTGAAATAGAAATACAAAAGAATTCACTCTTAATGGGTTACACGTCTACCAACCAATTAACAAAATAGAGCATTTTATGACAATCAAACAGAAGAGAAAAAGAAAAGTATATGCAAAGCAAGTCTTGCCTGTTTCTGCAACTGCTGTTGCTTGGCCTTCTTCTCCTGAATTAACGTTTGACGCCTCTCGTAAAATCCAAAATCATCCAAAATGCATGTTTTGCTTGAATGATCTTTGAATATTTTGAACATTTTAAGCCCCTGCTCCAGCTTAACCTACAAGACATCCCCAGAAAATTGTTTAGAATAAAGTATACATACAGAAGATCATAAAGAACAGGAAAAGTGCGGCAGTAGGAGGCAAGTAATTAAGCCAAAAAAGGAAGAAGTATAATCACCTCTTGTGTGTCCCTGCTGTTAGTTACAGGTTTGTTTTCATTGTTCTCAAGGGTGATGTGCTTCAATAAACTGTTAGGTATGTCCTTTACAATGTGCCATTTCAATGGGAAACAACCAGTCCACTTATCCTGTTGCCAGTATTCCACATTCTTGTGAAAATCAACCGGCCCAACCATCTCAGCAAGGCCAACAAATTGTCCACTAGTATTTACCTGGATAAAATTCAAAAGAATACATGATAAAGGCACAAAAAAAAAATCCAAGTAGTAAAACAAGAACTAACGCTCTGTTTGATGCACAATGTAATGCAATCAAATTTTCTATTCAATCTCAATAGAAAATTTGATTGCATTTTATAGGCATTTTTATGCTCACCGAGAAGAAAAGAAATACAGGGCAACCAGAAGATTTCTGCTGGGCCTCCTGATATGCTGCATCAAGCTTCTTGTTCCCATTTGGAGTGCTGGCCCACACGTTATACTTTATGCTCTTATGGACATCATCCTCACTGTAAGATTTGATAACAAAAATTTTAGCATCAACATAATCCTCAGGGAAATCTGCTTTGTTGTATTGTTCCTTGTCTGGAGTAACAACAGTCTCATCCTTTCCCTCAGTAACAGTTTCAATTGAAGGCACATTCTGCCCCTTGACAACTAATGTGACAGGTGTGAAACCCTTCTGGTTCTTAAATCCCCTGGCCCTTGGTCCCCTATTTAGCTCATTCAAACCATCAATACCCTCATTTCGGTAACCAAAATAACCATTGCCTCGCCCTCTGGGTTTATATTTGCTGTCGATGGCCAACCACCCATTTGCATTTATCCTTGAATCATAACCAGTTGATCCAATGCCCATACTAGACCTAAAAGTATTTCCATATTGACCATAAAACTTGTTTGGGTACATTCCATTTATGTATCCATGAGTTGATCCCATGCCAGAAATAGGAGCCAGGTGATGCAATCCCTGCAATGTATGTTAACATAGTCAAATAAGATTAGATGCTAACCAAATTAACTTTACAAAATCTGATGCCTGATTAGAAATACAATTCCAATTAAACTAAATACTAGATTTTAAAATCACTCAGTCAGACATTGAAAATGTTAAAAAAAAAATCAATTCAGATACTCAGGCAAATACGTAGCCAGTTCAGAATCCTAATAGATTCTGCGCCTTAACTCGTAACTCATTCAAAAGTTTTACTTCAGTCATTGAGAAAAACAATCATATAAATAAAATAATAAAATTCTGCCTACCATATAACTGGAGTTTTGCCGGAAATTATGGTTCCTTGAAGATGGAGTATTATTTGCCTTCAAGAATGAAGAAGCAATGCCAGTGCTTCTGTACTTCCCATCAAAGCCAAATTTTGGATCCTGATAACCAGCAGCAGGTATACCCCCTGGCATAATACCCCTTCCATTTGTATTATTCAAATTCAACAATGAATTTTGATATGTTGGTTTAGTAGGAATTGAACCATTGTTCCCCTTCAATCCTCCGCCATTGACAATGGTACTAGAATTCACTTTGGTTTCTGCCAACTTAGGCTTCTGGTCAGGAGCAGTGGAGGAAGTAAGCTCGCCTTGAATCGATACTGCCTGACTTGGAGTGAATGAGCTGCTGTTAGGTGTCAGCGGCTGGAAATAAGCAGGATACTGGTAGTGCTGAGGCCCATATATCTGGCCATCATTTACCAAAGTTGGAACTGGGGAAGCTGCAGGTGAATATGGGCCATAAGGTGCATATCCATAACCATTATGATACATAACAGGCCCATTATCCCCATAAACTCCCTACCAAAAGCAATAGGCACATTAAACGACTGTCAAAACTCAAGTGGCATGTCGAGAACTTCAATGGTAGAAAGACTAAAAGGACAGATGAAAACAAATTAAAAGATCTGCTACAAAATAAATTAGTTTTTTACTATGTATACTTACTGACGACATCTCCACTCCATCTGTATGTGCATATCTAGAATAGTCATCCCACTCATTACCATTTCCATTATAGCCTGAAAGAATTTAGAGGAAAAAACCAATATAAATACATTGTGGAAGCCATTATCCAGTAATAACAGCAAATGATAAGTGCCGCTAATATTCAATTTCCAAGATTCTTCACAATTCGAATCAATGAATGTAGACGAGCTTTTGTTAAACAAACTTCAAAATTTGAATTCACAAAATAAAACCAAAACGCATCATCTTACTACCATAATAATAGGCGGGAGATGGATAACCACTAGGAAGGTAGCACATCGTCGGATCCATTAAATCAGGTAGAAATGGCGTCACCGACCGCTCAGATGACTGGATCTGACCATTTGCAGGAATACCCGACTCCACACCACCATATTGGTAAACAGAAGTCTGCCCAAAAGGCAGAATCAACGTTAAATCATAACCTACCGAGTCCACCCCTAAATCAACCTTCATAACAATAACAAAGTTGATTATACATACATACATACATACGTATATATGTATATATGTATATATACATTTATTTAATAAGAGTGAATTACCTTCTTGGTGGGCTCAGGAATTTCGAAGGTCTTTGCTTCAGAATCTAAGGACAAATTCTGCAGCAAATCTGCAGCTTCTATAGGAAAGAAAAAAGTAAAGGAAATACACAGAACACAGTTTTGGGTCTTAACCATTAATTAAGACGAACTCATAAAGACAGGCAAAAATTATCAATCCACTAAGCATCCCTTCTGCAGAGACGATTCTATAAAATAAAATCTCTTAACAATTTTTTCTTTAAAGAAAAAGTATCAATCACCACTGCAATCACTCTTGCAGCAACAAGGTAGAATAGAACCCAGCATAACACATCTCCAATCAAGTGAATCACAGCATCCATAACAAAAGCAAAAGCAAATCCAAGCCATATATGAACAAAACAATAGCACACAACACAAAATCACAAAGAACACATGAAAAAGAATATACAGATCTCAACAAGGATAGAAAGCAATGAAAACATGAAAAAGAAAATATATCCAGATGAGGAAATTGAGAAAGGATACTCTCAGAAGAGGGAGCAACGGTAGCCATGAGTGGATAAAAATGATTATCAGATCCTATAGATAAAACCCTAAATCTCCGATAAACAAGGTGAAAGTAAGATTTAGGGGTTTGAGCGGAGAGGGAGGGAGACGGCGTGGAGGAGTTCACACTTCGCAGCCGCCAACGAGGGTAAAGGTTTTGAGGGGAAAGACTAAAGAGGGTTTTGTTCACTCGAAAGTAGTGATTCAAATACCACCACGGCTCTCTCTTCGGGACCCACTTCTTTTAATTTTTTCAAAAAAAATTAAATTATAATTTAGTTTTTTTAACAAAAATTATAATTTAGTTAATTAATTAACTTTAGTAAAATCAATATTTTTAATTAGATTTGACAAAATTATGTTTTTTCTTTTACTTTGATCGATTAAAAATAATATGAAAAATTATTATTTTTATGTTTTTAATTTAATTCATTAATTAAATTGATTTTAATTAAATTCCATTGTATAATAAAAATTATCTATATATTTAAAATAAATATTAATTTTTTAAAAATTGCATTATTCATTTAAATATTAGACAGTTCTGTAAAGGATTTTCAAATGATAAATGGGAAATATTTAAAAATAATTATTAACTGATAAAATATTAAGTCATGTGTAGTTTAAAATTTTAGATAATTATCGATACATGTGATTAGCTAAAAAAATTGATGAAATGGAATTAATTTAAAATTTTAATTTAATTTTTTATTTATTTTAATTTTATTTAATTTTTAATTTTAAAATTTTTAATTATTTTAATTTAATTTTAATAAAAAATTAAAAAAAATAAATCTATTAATAATAATATATTATTTTTAATACTATAAAGAGATTAGATTAGATTATATTAAAATTAAAATATTTTAATTAAATTTTAAAATATTAAAATAAATAATAAATAATAAAAAAATTATTAAAAATTTAAATTAAATCAAATCAGATTGATTCGATTTAATTTTTAATTAAAATCGATTCGATTCAAAATTTAAAAATATTAAAATTTTAATTCTTTATTTATTCGGTTTAAATGAACCAATAAAATGTTGATTCCTGATTCTGATGAGAATTAATAAATATTAAAATAAATGATTAACCAAATTAATAAATTTTACGTTTAAATCTAACAAACAGGTATTCTTTGTATTTTGCAAGAGTATAATAGTTCAACATGTACATAGTGAAATAATAATATTAAATATTAAAATAGATTATAATATTAAATAATTATAAAAAGAATTTCAAATTTCATTATTAATAATATTTAAATATTATATAATTTCAGTAAGGAACTCAAATATTACGTAATTTTAAAAAATTATTAAAATAAGATAAATCCATTGGTATTAAATTAAATTTTGATATATAAAAGTATTTATAATTTTTTTAAACAATCATGAGAAGGTGAGCAGAAAAAGCGTTAATGGAGGAATGGATGGCCTATGGGAACTCCTAGAATTTGAACTTTAATCCTTTATTTAGAATAAAAAATTTTACAATAATTTAATTTAATTTAATTTTTTTTTAATTTTTTATTTAAAATTAAATAATTCAATACTTTTTAATTTAAAAAATTTTTATTTAAAAAAATTGAATTATTACATCATTTTGCAAGAATTAATTTGTTTTTTTAAAAAATGATTCATGCCAAATAAAAGATAAAAAAAATAAATTTATGGGGATTGATTTAAAGAAAATTTATTATTTAATTTTTGTAAAATATAAATTTTAAAAAATATATTAAAATATCTATAAAATTTTTAAAAAATCTACTGTTTTATTATTTAAAAAATTAATTAGTTAATTTCTTAATTTTATAAAAATATTTAGTAAATAATTTTTTTATTAAAAGTATTTTAAATTTTTTTATCATATTTAATGATTAAAATTAATAAAAAATTAATTAATATATTTAAAAAATCTCAATAGTAACTTTGAAAATTAAAAAAATTAACTCGTGAGCTTTTATATACCAAATGACCAAATAATAATTTTATGTTGATTTAATTAGCTAACTTGTGAATTTAAGGCTTTGCTAATTAACATCAAGCTTGATGAGCAAAAGAAAAACTAGATGTAGAAGCCCATGAAAATTTGGCAAAAAGCTTGTTTTTACGATTATGGACTCTTATTTTAAATTAAAATTGAAATTGATGGATTTAAATCGGTAATTCAATTCGATTAATTTTAATTTTAAAACATATTCAGCCAACCATGAGATGCCATGCAGCCACTTTGACACATAACCTATGGTTGGACACATGGGACTCTCTACAGGTTGTAGGCTTGGGCTTGGATCATTGGAAGCAAATAATCCAAAAATGGATTTTTTTTTTTTTAAAAAATATTCATTTTATTTCATAATTTTTACCCATTTTACTATTAACTTTTTATATATATATATATTTTAAAGATATTAAATCTTATTAAATACTAAAAAATATTTTAGAGTTTTTAATAAAAACACTACACAAATATTGCACAATTAATTAAAATTATTTTAGAAGAATATTCACTTTTATTTTTTTTATTCGTATTGGTTTTGATAATGTATATTCACTTTTTTTTTTTTTGTTATAAAATAATTATTTTACTCTTTGTATTTACAGTTAAAATAAATAATTTTAAGAATAAAAATATAGCTATCTTCATTTTAATTTGTTATTTTCCTTCTTCCCCTATTTTCCTCCAATCCAAACACAATAAGGGAGAAAATATTTTTATTTTTCTTCTAAATTTTCCTTTCTCCCTTATTTTCCTTCCATCTAAATATATTATAAAATTAAAATAGATAAAATTTCTAATTTATTATTAGACTATTATAATTCTATTGATATTGAATTCAATGCACCCAAAATAGTAAATTAGGTAAGGTACAATTTTTTGAATATGTACGAGTCTGATATGAAAATTGAAGTATCAATTGTGCTCAGAAGATTTTTTATAAGAGAAAAATACAAATAACTTGTATGCTATTTCTGTTTAAATGTAATATTATTTTATTTATTTATTATTTATTTATTTATTAAATTATGTAGAAAATACATAATTTAATTAATAAAATTTAATATATTTATTTATTTATCATTTGAATTTTATATAAATTTGAATTTAAAATTTTTGAACCAAATCAAATTGAAATTAGATTTAACTGTTTAGAATTTGACTTAAATCAAAACCAAAACCACAAAAAATAAAAATCATAACTACTTTAAGATCAAATCGAAACCGTAAAAAACTAAAACCGTTTTGAACACTTTTAAATCAAATCAATTTTGGTTTGATACAAAAAAAAAATCAAATCCCCAATTTCAAATCAAAGCCAACCCATGGCAAGAACTAAGTCACACTAGTTCATCACCTTATCTATTTCAATTATAAACCCAGACCAACTTGGGATCCGTTTCATCGGTACGACCGGCTGTTTTGGTCTGGGTATAGTAAATATGCCTACAGTGAAGGAAGAAGGATACTTTTAACAATTTCGTGTACATTTCATTTTGGTTGCCACACTAAACAGTAGAACAAAAACCTACATAGGCATACAACAGATTGTAGACATGCTTAAATCACAATTTACATTTGGTTTCTCTTAAAATATACATTTGCTTGCAAAGTCTGATATATATTTCTGCTTACAAAGTTAAATAATATATTTCATCCACCAGTTTCATTCCTTAGAGCCCATCTCTGGATGTCCAGTAATTCAAAGTTCCACTTCTCAACTGCATAATTCCACTTGTAGAAGTTAGATGCACATCATTTGAGCCAGTAAAAAACAAGCATCAAACATATGAGAGCTTTCGACCTCTCGTTTAAAACATTTTTCTTTGGGTATGAAATTCCCAGCAATATTGTAGCCACTAGAACATTAACCTCTCCATTGCAACATTATGCTTTTATTTTAGTCAAATGAAAGCCATCTCTTCTAAAAGAGAAATAAAAAATAATAGAAGGAAAAAGGTAAAAGCAAATGAGCATTTCAACTATATGGATCTGGCTTCCTTGTTCATGCATTTAGTAATTAGGATACAAGGTGAAAGAAGTATCACACCTTGTCAACATCTGCTGTACCAGTGGGATTTTGCCTCCTTTTCTTGAGTTGTTCAAGACGAGCTTGAATGAGGCTATTCTGTTCTTCAGCCTATTAAACAAAGATGGAAATCTCAGTTCACAGACAACTCTTAACAGTAAAATAAGGTTTAATGTTAACCAGAAGAACTAATACGGTGGCAACCAGTGTCTAAGCAGGATAATGCCAAGTGAGTTTACTTACAAGCAAAGAACATCAAGCTATTATTAAATCATCCTGCTGCACAAAATTGATGATTGACCTTTATTTTTTTCTTCCACTTTCAAACAAACACTTTACTCCTGCATTAAATGCCTTTTAAGTGGAAGGTGCAAATAGTAAACGACAATCACATGATAACATTTTTCCTTAATTAAAGGAAAGATGTCTTGTTTTTTCTTTTTGGGCTTCCATGGCATAGACTTAACAGAAACAAGAATA
This sequence comes from Manihot esculenta, assembly GCF_001659605.2. Classification (NCBI taxonomy): domain Eukaryota; kingdom Viridiplantae; phylum Streptophyta; class Magnoliopsida; order Malpighiales; family Euphorbiaceae; genus Manihot; species Manihot esculenta. The sequence continues at coordinate 10,188,088 of NC_035170.2, forward strand.
GGTTTAGTAACATAGGGAGAAAAATGTGCAATGCTTTATACAAGGACCATAACGTTAGGACAGAAACACAGGACCATATTTGGACATATCTCATGGACTTTTTAATTTTCCAACTAAAATTTATTAAAAAAGAAAACATAATGGGTATTTCTCTTAATCAAAATGATACCCATAATGAGAAAGCAGAGTTGTTAAGGTGAGAGGCGACAGTAAGGCGAAGGGGTACCCTATAGCCTCAAGCGAGAGGCAAGAACCTTTTTGAAGTAAGGCCCCATACTTGTACATATATGATGTATGCATACATATGTGTATATATATATATATATATTGTATTACTTCCTTATTAATTAATATAGCATAATTATAAGAATGTATATTCAATATTGGAAGTCAACTATGTAGCTACTAAATTATTTGTTTCCTAATTCGTTAGAATAGATACATCGACACACACACATATATATATACGCATAATTATAGGAATATATCCTCAAATTAGCAAATAAAATTTATTCCTTTGATCAGCTGCTTCAAAAGAAGTATGAATAGTTTGGTGTTTAAAAAGAAAAAAAAAAAGCCCTACATATTATTTTCAAAAGGAGATGTCTCGTCTAGCCTCATGTCTCGAACCAAGTAAGGACCTAGCCTCGTCTCGCCTCATGCCTCAAGCCAGGTAAGGACTTGGCCTCGTCTCGCCTCATGCCTCGAGCTAGGTAAGGACTTGGCCTCGTCTCACACCTTTAATAACATTGCATCAACCTAATTACCTTTAAAAGATCTTGCATTCAATGCACACACACTGTGACTAGCAAATAGACATCTTGTTACTTCCAACTTCCAAGGTTCATTGGAAATAGCCAAACTACATGCTTTTTCCTTCTCAAATACACCTGAAGGGACACCTTTCTCACAATGTTATTATTAAATCACCGTGCTTGGATTAGGCAAGGCCTCTTGCAAAAGGCATGTTTCCTCCTCTGGCTCGATACGCGAGGCGAGGCATTGCCTCTTGAAAATAATATGCAAAGACTTCTTTCCTTTTTTTTTTTTTTCTTTTAAAACATCATATTCTAATCCATATTTTCTTTTGAAGTAACTGATTGGAGGACTAAATTTTAAGTATTAATGAGAAAATATATCCCATAATTATGCTAATTAACTAGAGACGTATATCTATATAATTATGCTAAGTAATTATGAGCAAAGGTAAATTAAAATGGTTTAGGAATATATTCATCATAGGCCAACCAAAAAATTAGTACAAAAGGTTGAAAAAAGTTAAGTTGCAAGAGATGAGAAATAAACCCAGACATTTCTATTGACCATAACCCAATTAAACTAGTGGCAAAATTTGTAACTTAACAATAAATAAGATTAGGTTCGGTTGAGTTCAAAGTTTAACAACTATAAGTTATAGAATCCATGGAAAGGAAAAAGAAGCGGTTGGGGGCTTTGTCCACCTCCCTCCCTCAAGTGCAAAAGTTAATATTCTTCTTCCCTAATGTCTTTTTGCAAATATTGGTCTAGACATGGTGACCAAATGCTTAAGGCCAATAAAGCATGTTGAAACCTCAAAGCCTAGCAGCACATGACCATCCAAGATGTGGGCTTGCATGGGTAATGATCTCATCAATGTTAACATGGGGGCCTAAGCTCAAAAGTGGATTTTAATACAAATTTCTAAATACTAAAATTAAAGGGGTATAACTCTCTTTAATGAATAAAAAAAATGTAAACTTGCTAACCCAACCACAACAATAACTTATAAAAGTGTGCAAGTGATAGAAATTATTGAAAATATATGGTTTAACTAGTAAGTTCCCAAAGATGTTTGCTAACAACGTGTTCTCGTTCATATTTAGACATACTTCTAAACAATGAGATATTAATAGCAAGTTGCACTCACCCTTTCCAAAATGCTCGTCAAGCACTGAATCTCATTTTTCTTTGCAATTGACAAATTGCATGCAACATCCATTACATTGGTCCTACAAACAAGGAACACATGCAAATGAAAACTACACCAAATTTATTATAATGTTAAGGAGAAACTCAAAAAGACAAATCAAGATAAAATGTTGATTTTAGCAATCCAAAAAAACCCTTATTATGCTTTCTATAATGACGCCTGCACTTTCTATTTTCTTCGTACAATTGGATAAATTACTATCAAGTCACTATTAGTTTGTCAAAATTAACTATTTAGTCATTTTTTTAAAAACTCAAATAAAATATTACTACATTTTGTAAAATTAAACACTTTAGTCCTTTTATCAAAATACACGTTAGTCATTGTTTTATTCTTGAATATTTACACTAATTAGTCCCAATAATTTAATCATCCATACTCTTTAGTCCTTATAATTTTAAATGTTCATCCTATTTAGTTTCTCTGATCAAGACCAAGAGTAAAATAAGTTGATTGATATTTTCTTGAACATAATTCTAAAAGAAATAAAGAGTTTTATTTTCCAAAATACAAAGACATTTTTTTAAAAAGACTAATTAGTTAATTTTGATAAGTATAGAAACTTGATATAATAATTTTAGCCAAGATAGTGAATTGCCATGTGGCAAGTACTAGGGAGCAGCACCTTCCTCTTTCTTGATTTTCATAGTACAAGGATAAAAATTCATTATTCAAGATTTACTAGATGATAAGTCAGACAATATAGAGAAAAAATTCACTGTAAACAAAAGTAATTTTCAGGTTAATCTGAAATGGTTAATCCAATTTCAGATTCAGAGTTTGAAGATTACATGAAGATAGAGCACAAGAATTCTAGCAAATTTACTATTAAAATAAGGGTGATGAAAATGTAACAAAAAGACTCTAGATTCCAAATAGAAATCCATCGTTTCAAAAGAAAGAGGAATGGGGAAGAAAGAGGGAGAGCAACCCTCATTTATAAGCAAAAGCATCAACAATTTAACAGTTTAAAACCTTGCTAGAGCCAATCCACTCTCCTTCTACACTATTAAATTGCACAAACGAGATAGTTTCAATTAACAAATATGACTGATCACAGATTTGATCAGCATGCTATATCTAATATGCATAATGATTTTATTGAATCATCACATATGCTAAGAAATGATCATATATGAATTCAAGTTATTCAACTAGAGATATCTCATAAAAATTTTAAGAATTCACCACTATATATTTATATGTCACTGAGAAAGTAATTGATGCCTACTTATTCGAAAATAGAGGATCCAGAGATTGTTCTTCCACAAGTTGGTCCACAGTATCAAGAGTTGTTCCCACCTGTAACAATTAAGTCACTTGATATGAGAGGAAAATCTGAAAAAGTCATGCAGGATTATAATATGTTGGGGAAGAACATAGTTAATAACCTTCAAATTTGGATAATTATCTTATTTTTAGGGCAGAAAAAAACTTGGAAGCTTGACCAATAAGAGTTTTCTGGATCATGATTAATTTTAGTTTACCAGTTAAGTTACAAAATGCAGTCCACAAGATTTCTCCGGAATCTTACAGACAAAGAAATTAGTTTTTCTGAAGTCAACATTTTTGTTCTGTATTTATCAGTCAATTTTCAGTTCCAAGACCTGTAATGATTCAAGTCTTAGAAAATGAAAAGAGGTACATGTCTAAATAGCCTTAGTATAAACCTTTGCAAGCAGAAATCAGTAAATCATTTTTACATCTACTTTTCTGGAGTGATAGCAGGAACCTGTATGCAAAGGTCCTAGCATCAGATCTTCATCCTAAACATCCATTCACCTGCTCCTTGGGATGCAACATGAAAGGAAAATATGCAAGAGAGCACCAAAAGGAAGACAGGAAGGGAACTAGAAACTAAGTCCAAAAAACTTAAAACAAGGAATATCAAACACTTATGGAAAGAAACTCGTTGGCTGTAAATGGGTGTTCAGAGTGAAACACAAACCTGATGGCACAATTGAACGGTTTAAGGCCAGATTGGTTGCTAAAGGATTCACCTAAACCTATGGAGTGGATTACCAAGAGACATTTGCCCCAGTTGCAAAAATGAACTCAATCAGAATTCTGTTATCCTGCGCAGCCAACTTGGACTGGGACTTGCAACAGTTTGATGTGAAGAATGCTTTCCTCTATGGAGATTTAGAGGAAGGAGTGTTCATGGAAATTCCTCCTGGGTTCGCTGATGAAAAGACACAAGGAAAGGTGTGCAGGTTAAAAAAGGCTTTGTATGAGCTAAAACAATCTTCCAGAGCTTGATTGGACAGGTTTAGCAGAACCATGATGTTTTTTGGCTACCAACAAAGCAATGCTGATCACACTCTATTTATCAAACATCACAAGGGTAAGATCACCCTTCTTATTGTTTATGTTGATATAGTGGTGACAGGCAATGACAAAGAAGAAATAGCTCAACTAAAGAAGTTGTTGGCTCAGGAATTTGAAATCAAAGATCTAGGAAAACTGCAATATTTCTTAGGTATCGCGGTGGCTAAATCAGAAAAAAGAATTTTCATCTCCCAAAGAAAGTACATTCTGAATCTTTTGGAAGAAAGTACATTCTGAATCTTTTGGAAGAAAGTACATTCTGAATCTTTTGGAAGAAACTGGTATGATGGGGTGTAAACTAGTAGAATCCCCCATTGAAAGTAATCACAAGCTGGATGCAGGAGCTGGTGAGTCCGTGGATATTGGAAGATACCAGAGATTGGTAGGAAGGTTGGTTTATCTCTCACACACTCGACCTAATATAACTTATGCTGTTAGCTTAGTTAGCCAATTCATGCATGACCCTTGCGAGACTCATATGTAGGCTGTACTTTGCATTTTAAAGCTTTTACAGATGCAAATTGGACAGGATCTCTCGATAACAGGAGATCCACCTCTGGCTACTGCACAGTTGTGGGAGGGAATCTTATCACCTGGAGAAACAAAAAACAAAGTGTTGTTGCTCGGTCAAGTGCTGAAGCAGAATACAGAGCAATGGCCCAAAGTGTGTGTGAACTCTTATGGTTACAAAAGTTATTAGAGGAGTTGAGGTTGCTTGAGAGAGACAACTTTGTATTGTGACAATAAAGCTGCTATAAGTATAGCACAAAATCCAATCCAATATGACCGGACGAAGCACATTGAAATTGATTAACACATCATTAAAGAAAAATTAACAAACGATGTCTTGAGCTTAGTTCATGTGACTTCTACTGGGTAACTTGCAGATGTATTTACTAAAGGGCTCAATAACAAGATCTACCATAATTTGATTTGCAAGTTGGGCATGTGCAACATCTTTGTACCAACTTGAGGGGGAGTGTTGACTTATTTGCCGATCCTAGCTGATTCTAGAAATATGATTTGATTTGATTAGGATCCTTAATTATCTCTGTAATTATTATTTGATTATTTGCTTCCTGTTTAGATATAATTCCTTGTGTATAAATAGTTATATAGACCAATTGTAAAGATTAAGAGTGAAATATAAGAATTCTCTAATTTTTTTCAAAATTCTTTAGTTTGGTTACATAGATCAGTTGAGAAAGCCATTAATTTAGATTCAATAACAATATAGGAGATTTTTCATATAGTAGCTTAGGCCTTGTGCACAAAGACCTTCCTCACAGCCAAAGGTTCTAAACTGTTTAAAGAAAATTCAATTGCTTCTCTCCTATCAATGATGAAACTTGTTCACGTTTCAGATTAGGAAGGAAAAGACCTCTCATTTTTTGAAATTTTCCCTAGCAAGTTCTATTAAAATGAAAATTTTCACCATTTTCCTCGTTTCTCACAGGAAAAAGTGTTAAGTAATAATGTCTACATCTCATTTAGATCCGAAATCCTAAACCTGCAACTGTATGGCAGTTCACATGCAGTCTAGAAAGTAGAAAGTCATCTGCTCAAAGTTTCAAAGAGACCTCGGCTTATCCTATTACCTGCAAGGAAGCAGATGGTATAGCCCGGAAAGAACACCCGTTTAAGTACTTACATTGAGAAAATGGGGAGGTGGTGTGTACCTTCGAGGTCACTGTCACATATAGGAGGGCAAGGTTTAAGAAGAAAAATAACTATTAACTACTGACAAATGTTAAATAAGGGGAAGAGTTACAGTTGTATAAGGTAGTATTATAAGTGTTACATAGCTGAGATAAGTTGGATGGGTGAGTTAGAAAAATAAAAAGGTATTTATTGCGGTAGGAATAGTTATGCAGGTAGAGAGAAGTTGTATAAATAACAACTGTGAGCCGTAACAACGGGCATCCAAGAAAATAACAAGATTTTAATCACTTTCCTGCTCAATTTCTCTTTGTTCTCTCTCTCATACCTTCTTCCTATCCTCTATTCTCCTATTTTCTTCTTGCTTTCTTCTCTATTTTTCTAAAACTTGAACTGTTAGGCTCAAACTTCGGCACACAGCCAGGTTCCAGGAGTGGGCATTGCTTGATTGCTACTACATCAGAGTAGCAATTGTGCCCAGAATCCATATCTGTGATAGTGAGTAATGAGGCTGTGAAGTTAGCAAAACTGGAAGAACATGTGAAGATTCTCCAAGGAGAGTTGAGGAAGGCTACCAAGGATATTCAGGACCTGAAGAATGGGATGAATAGCATCATGGAAGGAATCAGGTAATCTGCTTTGGGGACTGGGGTGACACTTTTTGAGGATTTCTGAGCCCAAATCCCTTCTGTGATGACTGATAAGAGGAAAAAGAAGTAACAAGTGGGGCAGAAAATGCACCAGGGATTGAGGGCAATGCCAATTCCCAATCTTTGGTTGGATAGGTTGGAAGGTAAGGAATTCTTCTCACTCCTAAAGAATTCCTATTTTCTATTAAAAAAGAAGCTGGTGTTCTGTTGTGGCGGTTGAATCTGGAAATACACAGCAGATGCTTGCCAAAAGTGGAGTTAGTTAACCTTGATGGTACATGGTAGAGAACTTGGGTTTGGATTAGGAAGTGTGCAAAATATTTTGATATATGGTGAATGTACACCAGAAAAGATAATGAAGTCAACACCTATCAAAAAAGCGAAAACAGAAATCAATCAAGCCCGTGCCAAAACGTCATTAACTTAAAATTATTTTGATACTCTCTCACTAGTGGAGAAAAATTTATACCAACTACTGGAGTTGAAAGCAAGTTTAAAAATAGAATAGGAAATGGAGCAGAGGTATCATACTAACAATTTGCCACCAACTTCTGGAAATTGTTTTACAAAAATAGCCAAATGACCCAAATCAACAGTAAATGAAGAACTTAACTGAATATCTTACAATCTTGTATAACTGATAATTTATATGAAAAAAATGCAAAAAAAAAAATTATTATAAAAGTTATTTAAACAAAGATGCAAAAAGGAATGGTTGAAATCAAAAGAAATAAAATTTATGAATAGTTTGTGTTAAAAACTTTAACTTGTACTTATATATAAACTAAATGAAACAATTCAAATACAAATTTAAAGGAAATTCAAGCCCTGAATCGATTTTTGAAAACAATTTAGACATTAAAGATAAAAAGGATGAAACGAAAAAAGAGAGAAGTCAGTTGGTGTTTTACAAAAACACACAGCCCTTTCTTTCTCTTGGAAGTCTAGAATCATGCTGGGTACAGCCACAACTGTTCTTGTTCTTCTTCTTCTCCTCCTCCTCCTCATCTTCTAGAAATCTGGAAATTCACATGGCAATGCCTCTATCCTTCTCCCTTTCCTTCTTCTTCTTTCTTCTCTTTCTCCTTCTCTGCCAGGCTGTGTTGGTCATTTCAGAATTACTAAAACAGGATGTAATGGTCAATATAGCCATTATGCCGGATATAATACCATTTCTTTGCAATATTTGAATCTCTGGAGGTGTAGGTGGGTTAGTATTCCATTATGTATTGCATGATTAAATACATAATGGACAATATTTAAGACTCTAGTTGCAAGGCCTTGGGTGAAACGCTCACAAATCAAAATAAACACATTTAACCAAAAAGCAAGAGCAATATAAGAACAAAATATATACCAGTGTTTCAAGGCTTAACGACTCAAACTCATCCTGCAATAGGCAAACAAGACAACATTCAAACTTGAAAATGCAGAAAAAGGAAGAATAAAAAGAAGAATCAGAAGATGCTGATGAAGAAGAAGAGATTCAACGACTTCCAAAGAAAATATAAGCATTAATGTTACTGAACACTGCAGGAGGAACTCTATCACATTGTAGTTATATATTCATGAGCAGAATTGTCAGGTATCAGGAAAATCCAAATTTTCAAAAGCAATCAACACAAAATTAAAATAAATAAATAAATAAAATTATACTTAAGGAACTTGGAAGTATGATTTAGATTTTATGTAGGGTCATTTGGGGCACCATTGAGAATCTTACAACCATGTTTATTTCATTAACTTAGTGTTGTTTCAGTATTATACGGCTTCAAGATTCACAGTATTTTATATATTTCTATCTCCAATCAAACAGGGAAGTTGGATGTCCATGGGATATAAGAGTTTTTCTTTGAAATTTTTCATTTACTTTTTAGTCCCTGTTGATCTAAAAAGAAAAATCAATATATAGCTTTTTAAGTCCAACTCCATAGTCTTCCGAATCCAATGTTTTTAAGGTTTATATTACTTGAGTCTACATATCCATGCTTGTAATGCTTATTCATCAATTTTCAGTTACATAAAAATCTAGCAATTATGCTTCTGTAGATCGTGCTATGCAGTTCAAACCTATGAGTGATGCTGATGAGATCGAAATGATAATAAGTTGTTTACACGAGTACTTGGTTAAATATACGCTACTGACAAATTATTGTTTGAATAAATAGTAAACTGCCATTTTTATTGCAAAATAAACTATAACAGGAAAACACCAGTACAGACATGGAAAGCAATTACACTGATGCAGTTTGAAAAATAGAAAGCATTATACAGAGTTCCATGTCAAATCCAATGCATTGAATAAGCATTTATAACAATGAACAATATAAGGTGTACCTCAGCCCTTTAGCACAAAAGATGAGCAAGAATTATTTTAATTTTAAGCAAATAGTGAGAAGAGATGCATACCTCTATCATTTTATGCAAAGAAGTGATAACCTGAAAATTTTGTATCACAGTGCAGAGCTTTAGTCTAAATTTCAAAGGAATTACAAGCTGAATGTTTGCAAACATATATGAGTTTTCCTGTTTGATTATTAAAAACACATACAAGTTTAAATTGTAAAAAGAAGACATGCTACACAGACATATGCTGATGAGTAAAGAACTCCCTGCCTTCTCTTTTTGTATTCACATCATGCTCATTTTTGGAAGTAAAGAGTTTATCCACTTGATTTCCAAACGAGTCTATGTTGAGGACAACAAATGATTGACCTATACAGCAAATTTACCAGACAGCTTCTTCTTTTTTTTTTTTTTTTTTTTTTTTTTTTTTTTTTTTTTTTTTTTTTTTTTTTTTTTTTTTTTTTTTGCAATGAGAATGAGGTAAATTTTAGGTTCTTGAAATCTTCGCATCATATTAAGGTAAACCAGATTTTTTTTTTAATTTTCATTTTTTTCAGTACCTTCTGTGCATCATATGCACAAAAACTTATCAACAATCCTGTTGCCAATATTCAAGAAACCTATATACCTCAGAGGTACTTCTGATAAAAAAGCAGCAATTTTTATACTGAAAAAATTAGCAACTTCCAACATATATAAAATCTGAATTTTTTTTTATGCCCAAACCACGATCAAAGACGGTAGCAAATACCTGGACAAATAGCCGGTGGAGACTTTCCTGCTCTGCACTGCTGAAATTTGAAAATGCTTTGATAAACTCCTTCATGTTTGAAGCAAAAAATAGAAGTTATTTCTACATATACAGTCCTTGAAGCGCGTAGGAAACAGAAGTCCATGCTTAATGTTTCACCATATCACAACAATAACCCACTATTCAATCTTCAAGTACTCTTATTACCAATAAAAATTATATATGTGTGCATTTGAAATGGAATTGGATCTGAATTTTGCGGTATCATAAACAAAATTAACGTTAAACTAAAATACCCCTCAATCTCAAATTCCCTGATAACTAATTGAACCCTAGGAAAAAGAAAACCAACTCATTCTACCAACAAATATCGCATGAGATCACAAAGAAATAATAATAATAATAATCAGCTAGTGAACCCAAGAAGTAATAATTCATTTTATAAATGCATACCTCTTTGGAGCAGGAAGTAAGAAGGGAGCGAATTGCAAGCTTGAAAGACTTGGTGAAATCAGAATATCTTGATCCTACTAAAGGACCCATCTTCTCCATGTGTATCAAGCTGCAGACAACAAGAAATTTAAATATCGGCAGAAATGTATCGTATCAGCAAATATCAGAAAATTAAGGCAGCCGATCCTATATTGACCATGTCGTGAGTCCGAAATCACACAAAGGGCCCCAGTCCGTTACGACTCGCCTACCTGATGCAAACCCAGAAATTGTCGGCGGTATTTACCGTCGTCTGCTGTTCTCCGAAACAGATGAGAAGAAGAAGAAGAAGACGAAGAAAAGGGAAAAAGGAGATGGATAGAAGGGTCAGTTGGCGTACCTAGACTGCGGCATACATTGAAGTTTGAATTTATAGAAAGCGGCAAACAATCAATTTATCAGGTTTGAATTTGTTGCTGAAACATTTATCTCAGACAAAATAAATAAATTTGTTCTTAAACATGGCAGCAGTGACTTTAGTCCAAACCAATTGCAAACTTAAAATTTAGTAAAATTAGTATTTGATCTGTGTATTATACAAAAATTTATTAATTAATTTTAAAAAATATATTAATTTATGTAATTATTTATATAATTATATTATTTCACAATTTTAAAAAATATATTAATTTACATAATTATTTTATTAATTTTAACTCTTAAATATTTTTAAGAAAAATATTATAAATTTTCTAAATTTTAATAAAATTAATTAATTAATCTTTATAATTTTTAATTTCAATTAAAAATTCTCTTATCTTTTTAAAATATAATTATTAACCGCTTCTATTAATAATTCTGGTGATCAATGGATAAATTTTTCAGTGCAATGATAAAAAGTATTTAAAAATTATAAAATTAATCTTGATACCTTTATAATATTAATCTTAATACTAACATCCATCAAACACAGATTCATTAAAATTAATATAATTCATCAATCAAACCCAAATCCATATAAAAAATTGTTTGTTGATGAAGATCTTGAGAAAACCCAAATTCTAAAACGATGAAAAATGATTGAATGGTGAGTGCAGACTATGGTGGGATGAAAAAAGCAATCTTTATGGAATCGAAGTTTTAGCGCGATGAGAGAACAGTGGGTTGCGATGAATCCACCGCAGAACACACCCTTGCCGCACTTCACCATGTCTAATCAGTGCTCTTGCATCCTCGACGGATCCCCTTTCTTCCCCTCTCATCCTTAATGCTGTTGCCCATAAAATGGAGCACACAAGACTCAAATTCAACCTCACGCCCTTGATACTTTCAAAAACCAGCACCTGACCCACTTTAGAATGAGTCTGGTTCTTAGTCTCGGTGCTAGTAATTCATCTTTTCAAGTCCCAACAGCTTGAATCAACTTCGACGAATAAATAATGTGCTTTTATCTAGGGTGAGCATTCGGTCGGTTCGGTTCAAAACCGAACCGAACCAAATAAACCGAAAACCGAAATTTTAGTGTTTATAAAAATCGAATCGAACCGATTTTGGTCAGAAACCGAATCGAACCGAACCGGTCTGATTCGGTTCGATTCGGTTCGGTTTGATCGATTTCGATTTTTAATAATTTTTTAATTTTTTACACTTTATTTTTAATATTTTAAAATTTAATTAAAATATTTTAATTTTTATATAATTTAATTTCTCTATATTATTGAAAAAACATATTATTATTACTAATCGGTTCGGTTTTTTCGATTTTGTTCTGATCAAAATCGAACCGAACCGAAATAACCGAAATTTCTAAAATTAAAAACTGAACCGAACCGAAATATATAAAAAACCGAACTAAATTTTTAAATCAATTCGATTCGATCAATTTTTTCAATTTGAACCGAATACTGCGCACCCATACTTTTATCCGTTGACTAAATTCCGAATCCGACATTATTTTTATTTGAATGTAGAAAAAAATAGACATGTAAATTTTAATTATAAAAATTAAATTTAGCTACAGCAACCACTAAATTCTATAAGTTAACCATTGATAAAAAGAAATGCTAAAATAATAGCACTGAAATTTACATATAAGTTATGGAAAAAAATATGTTACTTTACGTAAATTTTGGATGGGAATTATAAATTATGTTAAATACTCAAATTTTCTACAATGTTTTAATTTTTTAAAGCTTTAATATTTTAATTTAAATTATATAGTTTAAATAGTAATATTAGATGAGTATTTCTTAGTATGATAATTAAAATTTCTATAGTATTTATAAAAATATTATTCTAGTTTTAGAGTTTATTTGTTAGTTTATTGTATAAAAAAAAATCACAACTTTACATTTAACCATAATTATAACTAAAACTTTAAATTTTGCATGATAAAATTTAATTTTTCAATTTGTTGCAATTATAGTCTACATTTAAGATAATTTATCAAATTGAACATAAAAATTTAAAATTTTATGTTTAATTACGAATATTATACCCACAATTTTGAATATTATATCTAAACTTTTTAACTTTTATTATAATTATAGCTAACTCTTAAAATAATTTTGATCAATTTTAAATTAATATAGCTTAAAAATACTTGATTCTTATTGTTTCAATTCCTAAATTGAAATGTGAAATCTCCATTTTAAACAAAACTCTAAGTCTAATTAGTTTTAAATTAGAATTATAAAGTTTAAATTAGGGATTATAATAATAAAAGTTAAATAGTTTTTTTTAAGGTATATAGTTAATTAAATGATAAAAAATAAATATTAAGATAATAAAAATTAATTATTTTTAGCATGTGATTAATTAGAATTAAAAAAATATCTATGTATATTTAATTAAATGTTTTAAAAAATAAATAAATAATATATGGTATAATATTTACATTAATTTAAAATTGATGAAAGTCGACTATAATTATAAAAAAATTAAAAAGTTTAGATATGATATTTAAAGTGATACCTAAAATAAGTTATGAGTTGTCACCACAGAATAGATTCATGTAGCAAGAGTCTGATAAGTGGAAAACACGGTCCCACTCGATAAAAGAAAGACATGTACACCTCAACACTTGATTTATCATCAAAATTTGCTCTCTTCTAAATAGGACAAATCTCGATATAAAGTTACCGTTATCAGGCACAGTCCAGCGAATCTCCATTACACTTGTAACCGCGGGATCACTGACCTATTAGCTCGCGATATTCTTTATCAAACAGCTGGCTACATCATTGCCGGATTACCAGAAAATGTCATATTTATCTTCATCTTCTTATAATATAAAAGGAGAACGATCACAGAGACAAAGACACGCTATTCTCACACACTACTCAAGTTCAAGCAATTCATTACATTCGCCCTATTCTCCAGTATACTGACTTGAGCGTCGGAGTGACAGCCGTGGGCAACCACTACCTCATATTTTCTTTCTTGCAAGTCTAGTCAATCACAACACAACTCTATTTTTTGGTCACATTATTTGGTTCTGTTGCCGAAAAATTCATTGAATCCACCTTGTTCATTTGGATTAAAATCGGTCTCTTGTTCCTTTTCTCTTAAAAAGAAATCTCTTTTTTCTTTCAAAATGGCTAGTAGTTCATGAGTTGCTACTAAGGTTACTACTAATGAGGACTTCATTATCACTTTCGCCTCAGGCAGTGGGCAAAACACACCCTCAATGGTCAATGAAGCAGATCTCAACAACTTGACTAAGGAGCAAATGCTCCAATACATCCAGAAGTTGTAGGCTACTATCGAGTAGTACAAAACTCGGAGGAGGCATCAGTCACGACTCCTAGAGAAAGGGAAGAAGACCCCGTAGACACCCCGAGGACTTAAATAGAGGCGATTAAGAAACGGTCAAAAGGGAAAGCTAAGGTCAAAGAAGATGAAGTAGATGACGCTTTGAAAGGTATGGACTAGAGTTAGTATGGGTTGTTCAAAGGTACCAAAAGGATAAGAGGAGGACTTTGGCATGGAGGAATACATCCAGAAGTTGTAGGCTACTTTCGAGCAGTATAAAACTCGAGGGAGGCATCAGTCACGACTCTTAGAGAAATGGAAGAAGACCCCATCGACACCTTGGGGACTCATATAAAGACGACTAAAAGACGGTCAAAAGGGAAAACTAAGGTCGAAGAAGATGAAGTAGATGACGCTTCAAAAGGTATGGACTGGAGCTAGTACGGGCTGTTCAAAGGTACCAAAAGGATAAGAGGAGGACTTTGGCATGGAGGAAGTCTCGCCTCTTTCAGAAGAAATTTTAGCAAAAACTTTTCCAACCAAGTTCAAGCTACTTAGCTTGGACAAATATGATAGAACAGCAGATCCTAAAAGCCACCTAGCAATCTTTAGGACGGCCATGCAACTTTAGGATACTAATGACTTTGTGCGTGTGCCGAGTATTTCTGTCAACACTCATAGGTTTGGCTCAGAAATGGCACCAACATCTGAGCCCAAGTTTGATCCAAAACTTTACGTAGTTTGCTACATTATTTAAATCTCAATTTATTACTTGTATATCTCCCATAAAACTCTCCTCTGACTTGTGAAAGATTCGCCAAGGAGAGGGCGAGTCTCTAAGGAGCTTTATCTCACGGTTTAATGCCGAGACTATACAGGTGGAAAAGTTAAATCATGAGATAGTGTGTGAAGCATTAAAGAAAAGAATACGTAACGTCAAGTTCATAGATTCATTAATAAAAAATCCAGCCGTAACATATCAACAATGGATAGACAAAGGCCAAAAGTATATCAGGTTGGATGACAAAGTCCAAGCATTAAGGGACGACAAAAGGGCAAACCAAAAGCAAAGCCAAAAGGCAGAGAGGCAAGGACATGAAGGAGACCATAAGAGTTATCTCGTCTCCCGAAGGAGGGATGACCAGAGTAAGTATAAGAATTATACTTGATGTGGCCAAAAAATAGAGTTGTACTGTGATTAGCTAGACTTGCAAGAAAGAAAACGTGAGGTAGTCGGTGCCCATGGCCACTCCAATGCTCAAGTTAGTATACTGGAGAGTAGAGCAAATATAATGAATTGCTTAGAACTTTAGTGTGTGAGAATAACGTACTTTTGCCTCTGTTGTAACGACCCGAAAATCGGACTGCTATCGGCGCTAGGATCCAGATCGACTTAAGGTCGCCGAGACCCGTAGCAAGCCTAACATACATCCTGTATACCTGTTCAATCCCATACATGATCAATCATTTACATAAAAATTTAAACTTTTTCTTTCATTCACCAAGCTTAACCTGTGCATGCACATCTCATAACCATAAAACCCCACACTAGAGCCCTCATCAAATGCTCCAATGGGGTAACATATCATATATTTGGCTTGGTGTACGTAAACATCAATAAAATATCTCATTAAAAAAGATCATGTACCAAAGAGGGATTAACATATTCTAGGGCCAAGCACAATTCTATCCTCAATACAATTCTTTACACTACATTACATTGCTATACTTTACATTACAATGTCTTTCTCATGTCCACAGCTAGCTATTACATAATACATAACTTTACTCTTGTTGACTTCCTGATCTATCCCGTACTTGCAAACCTGGGGGATTAAGGGAATGGGGTGAGCTACTAGAGCCCAGTGAGCAGAATAGTAAAACATTATATTAAAGATTCATGCTTTCATGGAATGCATCACATCACAAACAAATCACATTAAAGATGAACTTGTCACCAATAGCCCTCTACATATCCAATAGTGCCAGAACGTAGAATGGGTCCAGGTCTTTCCCTTACATAACATATCATAACATTCCAATGTGCCAGGGACGTAGAATGGGTCTTCCTGGACTTTCTCTTACATAGTGCCAGGGACGTAGAATGGGTCTTCTTAGACTTCCATACCGTATCATCATCATATCATATCATACCATTTCATACGAGGACTAATGGATCATTCAATGTTCATCCACATCAACAACATAATATGCAATGCAACATATTCGTGAATTCTAATGCAAACAACCTAATATATCTCATGGCATTCATGATGCGTGAATCATGCTAAAACTTTCATTATTTGCTTTGAAACATAAAGAGTCATTCTACTCACCTCAGGCTAGCTCTGAAAAGACTCTGAAGCAGCTATCTCACTGCTGGGGTCCTCGATTCCTCGAGTCCGAACCTACACAGGTGGACTCGAATGAGGGACCAAACATATACTAACATGACTCTAAACTACTCCCCAAAAACCCCCTAAAACATCACAAATGTAATACCCGGCTAGAGTCCGGCATCGGAATTCTACTTTCCGGTGGAATCTCGGATGTCGGAATCCGCTAGAAGGGTATGCTTTATGTTTTTGTAAAGGATTTTAGTATGTTTTCATGTTTGAAGTCCAAAAGGAAATGAGTTTTTGAAAGAAAAGAGCCAAACAAGAAATGCAAGGTTCGGCCGCCGAAGGTGAAGTTCGGCCGCCGAACATGCATGAGTTTTGGTTTCACGATAGGCCTCCGAAGGTGGTCTGGCCAGCCACCTATAAAAGGCCCTAGGTCGGTGAATGGATAAGATTTTCTTTCCATTCATAGACAGAGGTGAGATCATGCTCTTCCTTGGGTGATTTTCATGTTTTCTTCAAATCTAGCAAAGTTGTGATGAGTTTGATGTTGTTTTGAAGCTTTTGAGCAAATTAACCAAAGTTTTGAAGTTGAAGACTTTGAGGGAGAGTTTCTCCATATCTCCATGTTGGGATCGTTTATCTTCTTGTTTGTAAGAGGTAAGTGAAGATCCTGACCTTCTTTTCATGCTTTATGCAAGTTTTATGGAGTTTTATGGGTAGAGATGCATGTTTAGGTTTAGTTGAGGTTTTGGTTGATTTGTGGTCAAAGCATGTTTGTGTGTTTAGTTGTGTTGTTTGTTGGGGTTTTAAGTTAGTTTTGGACCCCTTTGTGCCTATACTTGAGTATATGCAGGTTGTGAAGTTGTTGGTTGCATGTTTGAGTGGTATTTGGGTTGGTTTGCATGAAGCAGAACACGTTTCTGCCTAACTGGAGAATCCAGTTTCGGCCACCGAAAGAAGGTTCGGCCGCCGAACATGCTAAGGAGGTGGTTTCGGCTGCCTAAGCTTGCCCAAGCTTGCCCCCGAAAGTTTGGACTTTCGGCTCTGGAGGAGGGTTTCGGCCGCCGAAGGTGCTGCCGAAGGTTAGAGACTTTCGTCTCTGGAGAGGACTTTCAACAGCCGAAGTGCCACCGAAAGTGATTGAGTTTCGTCTCTGGAAGGGACTTTCGGCCGCCGAACCTGCCGCCGAAAGTGCCCTGTCCAGCCTTCTTTTGCATGTTTTATGTGATTGGTTTAGGATGTTTAGGGAGTTTTATAGAGTTGTTCTTGAGCTAGTTTGGTCGCTCATTTGAGTCCACCTGTGTAGGAATGGACCAGAGGAACCGAAGAGAGCAGCAGTGAGCACTGCTTCAGAGTAGTCAGAGTCAGCTCAGAGTCAGCTAGAGGTGAGTGGAACTAAACGTAATGTTTTAAATTGAGAAAGCAAATGCTTTTAGCATGTTCCATGCATCATGATATGTAATAGGTTGAGTGCACTAGAATACACTAATGTGACGCATTGCATTATTCTATGCTTGTACGGATCAGACATAGTGGATTCATTAGCCCTCGTAGTAAAGTCCTGAGGAGCCCTGAGAGGGCCGGGCACAGGCACCCTAGGGTGCGTAATAAAGTCCTGAGGAGCTCCTTCGCGGGCCGGGCACAGATTGAGGGAATTTTGAATCAGTCCGTCTGAGATGATGTGATTTACTTGTGATGTAATGCATTCCATGTGAGCATGTTTTATTGACATGTTTGATTTTTCTACTCACTGGGCTAGTATAGCTCATCCCTCTCCTTTAACCCCAGTCTTGCAGGATCAGAGTCAAAGGGAAGTCAGCAGGGTACAGGAAGAGTAAAGACTTGTTGTAATAGCATAGAGTGGACATGTAATATTGTAAAGACATGGTTTAGTCTTGTATAGTGTAGAGTAGTGTGCTTGACCCATGTTGTAAATCCTTTTTAGATACATGGTCTGTTTATGTGCTGTGAATGTTTTACCAGTATGTGAAAAAAAAAAACTAGGCTTAACAGAGTATGAGTTTCCATCTAGAGCAAGCTCTAGTAAGGGGTGTACAAAGATAGTGCATGCACAGTTGAGCCTTGGTTCAGAGCATCAGTTTTATTTTTTTACTGAAAATGTTTGATCATGTGTGGGATTTTACAGGTATGCAGAGAGTATAGCAGGCTTGCTACGGGTCCCGGCGACCTTACGTCGACCTGGATCCTAGCGCCGATAGCGGTCTGATTTTCGGGTCGTTACAACAAACATGCGTAAAAAATCATACAAAAGAAGGCTGAACAGGGCACTTTCGGCGGCAGGTTCGGCGGCCGAAAGTCCCTCCAGAGCCGAAAGTCATGCACCTTCGACGGCACTTTCGGCGGCCGAAGGTTCCTTCCAGATCCGAAACTCATGCATGTTCGTCGGCACCTTCGGCGGCCGAAACTCCCTTTCAGAGCCGAAAGTCCACTTTCGAGGGCAGGGTTCGGCAGCCAAAGGCTTGCCTCCACAGGCAGGTTCGGCGGCCGAAAGTCCCTTCGGCTGCTGAACCTGAGTTCTTCCAAAGTGGCAGAACTCAGCCTCCATATGCACACTTTGCCTCCCAAACCATTCAAACATGCATTTAGCTATTCTACAACATGCATACACAAGCAAATAAGCATACAGAGGCCTCAAACTATCCTAAACCCCAACTACAACACATAACAACTCAAAACAACACACATTGACCATAAACTCAACATTAACCTAAACATGCATTTCTACCCCATAACCCCTCAAAACTTGCTTAACACATACAAGAAAGGTAGGATCGAAACTTACCTCTTGAAGATCTAGAGGAGAAACGATCCTAACTTGGAGATGTGAGAGATCTAGCTCCTTGGGTCTCCAAGCTCCAAAACTTGATCTTATCTTCAAAAACTTCAAAAACCAAGCAACCACTTGTTAAAACTTGAAAGATTTGAGGGAGAACATCAAAACCAACCATGGGAGGGCATAAACTCACCTCTGGCCGGAAATGGGGAAGAAAACTCGCCCATTTTCGGCTATGGAGCCTTTTATAGGTGGCTGCCAGACCACCTTCGGAAGCCTAAAGTGTCTCCAAAACTCATGCAAGTTCGGTGGCCGAACATGAGGTTCGGCGGCCGAACATGAGGTTCGGCGGCCGAACATGAGGTTCGGCGGCCGAACATGAGGTTCGGCGACCGAACCTGGATTTCCCTCTATGGTCTTTTTCATTCAAAACTCAATTTCTTTCTTACTTAAAACCATAAAGTGCATGAAAACATTTTATAAAAACATGGTTTTAACCTTCTAGAGGTTTTCGACATCCGAAATTCCACCGAACGGTAGGAATTCTGATATCGGAGTCTAGCCGGGTAATACATTCTCCCCCCCTTAAGAACATTTATCCTCGAATGTTCCTCAACTAGCATATGCATAACAGAAACGTAAACATACTCATGAAAAACACATAACACTAACCTTAGAAGAGATGAGGATATTGCTGGAACATGGTGTAACGACCCGAAAATCGGACCGCTATCGGCGCTAGGATCCAGATCGGCATAAGGCCGCCGGGATCCGTAGCAAGCCTGACATACATCCTGTAAACCTGTTTAATCCCATACATGATCAACAGCATACATAAAAATTTGAACTTTTCTTTTCTTTTACCAAGCTCAACCTGTGCATGCACATAAGCATATACATAAACATAAACATAAACCTCGCACTGGAGCTCTAACCAAATACTCCAATGGGGTATCTCATCATACACAAGCTTGGTGGAACATAAGCATCATAAAACATAGATCATGTTTACAAAAGGGATTACTATACAAACTCGGTCAAGCACAATTTCTAAACCTCAATCTCAAAATTAACATTTACATGACATAACTATTCATAACTTTACATCATTTTACAATTTATCATGTCCACATTCTAACTATTACATACACATGACTTCATTCATCTTGACTTCTTTGCCTAGCCCGTACCTGCAAACCTGGGGGATTAGGGAGAGGGGTGAGCTACTAAAGCCCAGTGAGCAGAATAATAAAACATTTAAAATCTCATGCTCTCATGTAATGCAACACATCACAACAAATCACATCAAGGATAGTGTTGTCACCTATAGTCCTCTACATTCCAAAGTGCCAGGACGTAGAATGGGTCAACCGGTCTTTCTCTTAACATAACATATCATAATATTCCAATGTGCCGGGACGTAGAATGGGTCAACCGGTCTTTCTCTTACACAGTGCCGGGACGTAGAATGGGTCAACCGGACTTCCATACCATACCATATCGTATCATATCACATCGCATCATATCGAGGACTAAGGATCATCCAACATCCATCCACATCCATCATAGAATAATGCAATGCAGCATATTCGTGAATTCTAATGCAACAACCTAGGATATCACATGGCATTCGTGATGTATGAACATGCTCAAATCTATATTTAGTTGCTTTAAAATATAAGTGTTTATTCTACTCACCTCTGGCTAGCTCTGAAAATAACCTGGAGCAGCTGACTCACTGCTGGGGTCCTCGGTTCCTTGGGTCCGAACCTACACAGGTGGACTCAAATGAGGGACCAAACATACTAGAACATGACTCTAAAAACATCCCCCAAAAACCCCCTAAAACACCTCAAATCAAACATGCAAAACATGCAAAGGAAGGCTGAACAGGGCACTTTCGGCGGCAGGTTCGGCGGTCGAAAGTCCCTCCAGAGCCGAAAGTCAGGCAGGTTCGGCGGCACCTTCGGTGGTCGAAAGTGCCCTCCAGAGACGAAAGTCTATTTTCGGGGGCACGCTTCGGCAGCCGAAAGGCTTGCCTCCCAGGCAGGTTCGGCGGCCGAAAGTCCTTCGGCTGCCGAACCTGGTTTCTGCCAAAAGGGCAGAAACTCGGCTCCTCATGCACATATGCCTCCCAAAACCTTCAATCAAGCATTTTCCTATTCTATAACATGCATACTCAAGCATAACAGCTCCTAGGGGCTTCAAACTATCCTAAACCCCATCTACAACACATCAAGCATGCATATCCAACATACATTGCCCATAAAACACATAAAACCTAAAAATGCTCAACTAACATAAACATACATTTCTACCCCATGAATCAACTTAAAACTTGTTTAAAACATATAGTGAGCTCAAGATTGGCCCTTACCTCTTGAAGATCGAGAGGAGAACGACCCTAGCTCAGAGATGGGAGAGATTGAGTTTCTTGAACCTCAAAGCTCCAAAACTTGCTTTATACTCGAAAATCTTCAAAACAAAGTGAAAACTTGTGAAAATCGTAAAAGATTTGAAGGAAGAAACTCAAGATCGGTGAGGGACGGCGGAGAGCTCACCTTGGCTGAAAATGGGGAGAAAAGCTCGCCCGTTTTCGGCTAAGGGACCCCTTTATAGGTGGCTGGCCAGGCCACATTCGGGGAGCCGAACGTGTCTCCGCATGCATGCCATGTTCGGCGGCCAAACATAAGGTTCAACGGCCGAACCTGGTTTCCGTCACTTATGCCTTCGGGGGCCTAAGGCACACCCGAAACGCCTGCATGTTCGGCGGCCGAACTTGAGGTTTGGCGGCCGAACCTGAGTTTTCCTCCAAGGTTATTTTCATGCAAAAACTCATTTTCCTTCTAGCTTAAAAACATAAAACACATTAAAACATTTTATAAAAACATGGTTTCACCCTTCTAGAGGTTTTCGACATCCGAGATTCCACCGGACGGTAGGAATTCCGATACTGGAGTCTAGTAGAGTATTACATTCTCCCCCCTTAAGAACATTCGTCCCCGAATGTTCCTCAACTAGCACATGCAATGCATAAAACATATCATACACATAAAACACACAAGAACTAACCTTAGAAAAGATAAGGGAATAGCTGGAGCATGGACTCCCGTGTCTCCCAGGTGCATTCTTCCATATTGTGGTGGTTCCAAAGGACTTTCACCATCGGGATTTCCTTATTCCTCAACTTTCTGATCTGGGTGTCTATGATCCGTACTGGCTGCTCAACATAGGTGAGATCTTCTTGGATCTCCACATCAGGCTCACTAAGAACCTTGCCTGGATCTGACACAAACTTCCTCAACATTGAAACATGGAAAACCGGATGGATTCTTTCCATTGAAGCAGGTAAATCCAGCTTGTATGACACATTCCCAATCTTTTGCAAGATTTCAAAGGGTTCGATGTATCGTGGGGCTAGTTTACCTTTCTTCCCAAAGCGAACCACTCCTTTCATAGGAGACACCTTGAGCAATACCAGATCTCCCTCCTGAAACTCTACTTGCCTTCTGCGGAGGTCTGCATAACTCTTCTGTCTGCTTGCAGCAGTCTTGATTCTTTCTCTGATTATAGGTACCACCCTGCTGGTGATCTCTACTAGCTCAGGCCCTGCCAAGGCCTTCTTTCCAACTTCCTCCCAGCAAACAGGTGACCTGCACTTCCTTCCATATAAAGCTTCATATGGAGCCATTCCGATGCTAGCTTGATGGCTGTTATTGTAGGCAAACTCCACCAAGGGTAGATGCTGCCTCCAAGAACCGCCAAAATCCAGCACACACATTCTAAGCATATCCTCTATCGTCTGGATGGTCCTCTCTGATTGTCCGTCCGTCTGTGGATGGAAGGCAGTACTGAAATCCAATCTGGTACCCATGGCATTCTGTAGACTCCGCCAAAACCTGGAGGTGAACTGGGGTCCTCTATCGGACACTATTGAAACAGGAACCCCATGCAGCCTGACGATCTCATCAACATACACCTGCGCCAACTTGTCCACAGAATAGCCACTCCTGACAGGGATGAAGTGAGCAGATTTGGTGAGTCTGTCCACAATCACCCATATGGAGTCCAATCTGTTGGACGTCGCCGGTAACCCCACTACGAAGTCCATAGCTATATTCTCCCATTTCCACTCTGGAATAGGTAGCGGGTTAAGCATTCCAGCCGGTTTCTGATGTTCCAGCTTCACCCTCTGACACACTTCGCAGGCTGACACAAACTGTGCCACTTCTCTCTTCATAGCTGGCCACCAATAAACCTTCTTCAGATCTTGATACATCTTGGTGGCTCCGGGGTGAACGCTGTATCTTGCATTATGAGCCTCTCTCATAATGTCTCCTTTTAGCCCTATGTCGTCTGGTACACACAATCGGCTCCCATAGCGGAGGATCCCCTTGTTGTTGAATCTGAACTCACTATCTTTGCCTGACTGAACAGCCCTGGCAATCTTCACTAATTTTGGGTCCTCATGCTGTTTCTGAGCCACCTGCTCCAGAAACACGGGTGCCACTCTCATCTGGGCAACTAAAGCACCTGTACCAGACAACTCCAACTGTAGACCTTCATCAATGAGCTTGTAAAACTCCTTCACCACTGGTCTCCTCTCCGCCGTGACGTGGGATAGACTGCCTAGTGATTTCCGGCTTAGGGCGTCTGCCACAACATTCGCCTTACCCGGATGGTACTGAATCTTGCAATCATAATCACTCAGCAGCTCTACCCATCTTCTCTGTCTCAAGTTCAAATCTCTTTGACTCAGGATGTACTGCAGGCTCTTATGATCTGTGAAGATCTCACATTTAACCCCATAAAGGTAGTGCCTCCACATCTTGAGTGCAAAGATTACTGCTGCCATCTCCAGGTCATGTGTGGGGTAATTCAACTCATGCTTCTTCAGCTGTCTAGAAGCGTAAGCAATCACCCTTTCATTCTGCATTAACACACAACCCAATCCCACTCGGGATGCATCACAGAAAACCGTGAAATCCTCATTGCTAGCTGGCAAAGCTGACACTGGTGCTGACGTTAACCTCTTCTTAAGCTCTTCAAAACTCTCTTCGCACTGGTCAGTCCACACAAACTTTTGATTCTTCCTGGTTAGTCTGGTCAGAGGAGCTGCAATTTTTGAGAAGTCCTGAACGAACCTCCTGTAGTAACCTGCCAAACCCAAGAAACTTCTAATCTCTGTCACTGAAGTGGGTCTAGGCCAGTTAGCCACAACTTCTATCTTCTTGGGGTCCACCTCTATTCCATTTTCCGATACAACATGCCCCAAGAATGAGATGCTCCTCAGCCAGAACTCACACTTGGAGAACTTGGCATACAAGCCATGTTCCCTCAAGGTCTGCAGAACCAACCTCAGATGATGGGCATGCTCCTCTGCATTCCTGGAATACACTAAGATATCATCTATGAAGACAATCACAAAGTGATCCAGGTACTGGCTAAACACTCTGTTCATGAGATCCATGAATGCTGCAGGGGCGTTGGTTAACCCGAACGGCATTACAAGGAACTCAAAATGCCCATATCTGGTCCTGAAAGCCGTCTTTGGCACATCTTCTTCTCTGATCCTCAGCTGATGATACCCGGACCTCAGATCTATTTTGGAGAAACAACCCGCTCCTGCTAGCTGGTCGAATAGATCATCGATCCTTGGCAAAGGGTACCTGTTCTTGGTAGTGACTTTGTTCAACCACCTGTAGTCGATACAAAGTCTAAGGGATCCATCCTTCTTTCTCACAAACAAGACTGGAGCACCCCAAGGTGAGGTACTCGGTCGGATGAAACCTTTGTCTACCAGCTCTTGCAACTGCTCTTTCAATTCCTTCAACTCAGCTGGAGCCATCCTGTAGGGAGGGATAGAGATCGGTCAAGTTCCAGGCATCAATTCTATCTCGAACTCTATCTCCCTAGCAGGTGGTAAACCTGGCAGCTCGTCTGGGAAGACATTTAAGAACTCTCTGACCACTGGCACCGAGGCGGGCTCTCTAACCTGACTACTAAGCTCTCTCACATGAGCTAGATACCCCTGACATCCCTTCCTAAGCAACCTACGAGCCTGAAGAGCTGATATCAGACCTCTAGGTGTACCCCTCTTGTCTCCCCTGAAGACAACCTCTGACCCATCCTGACCTCTGAACCTGACTACCTTGTCCCTGCAGTCCAAGGTAGCACCATGGGTAGATAACCAGTCCATCCCTAGAATGATGTCAAAATCAGTCAAATCTAGAACCACCAGGTCGGCGGACAAGCATCTTCCCTCAACAAACACTAGACTGCACTGGCAGACTGACTCTGCCACTGATGGATCACACTTGGGTCCACTGACCCAAAGAGGACACTCTAACCCAGAGATCATCAACCCCAACCTCTCGACGGCTCTCGGAGCAATAAAAGAATGAGAAGCACCAGGGTCCATCAAGGCATACACATCTGAACAACCAATGACTAAGTTACCTGCCACCACGGTGTTAGATGCATGTGCCTCCTGCTGAGTCATCGTGAAGATCCGTGCTGGAGCTGATGAACCTTCACCTCTGAAACTCGTTGAAGAAGAGGCTGACCCTTTCCCTCTGCCTCTGCCACTGGCTTGAATCGTGGCTGGAGCTGCTGGCTGCGCTACACTACCTGAAGCTGTCTGCTGGGACTGAGCCATAGGTACTGTCCTAGGACACTCCCGAGCCATGTGTCCCTCTTGCCCGCATCTGAAGCAGGCTGCTGTCCCAGCCCGACAAACTCCCTTGTGTGGCTTACCACACCTTGCACAAACTGCATTATCTGCACCAGAGCTTGAGCCACTCCCTAGTCCCAGACTGGACTTGATCTTGTTCCAGAACTTGTTCTTCTTGGGCTTCCTAGTGGTGTTACCCCACTTTCTGCTGCCCGAAGCTGCTGCACTCGAGGATGAGGGATCTAGCCTTCCCCCACCCGGGGTCTTGGAACTAGAAGACTGTGCCACTGATTGCTTAACTGTCCCCTGAATGATGGCACTGGCCTCCATTTTTCGGGCCATATCCACTATGGCATGGAAGCTCTCCCTATCTGCTGACTGGATCAAGGAGGAATATTGTAATACCCGGCTAGACTCCGGCATCGAGATTCCTACCGTCCGGTGGAATCGCGGATGTCGGAAACCTCTAGAAGTGTAAAATCATGTTTTTATAAAATGTTTTCATGTAATATAATGTTTTAAGTATGAAATAAAATGAGTTTTTGCATGAAAAAGTCCTTGGAGGAAAACTCAGGTTCGGCCGCCGAAAGTCAAGTTCGGCCGCCGAACATGCATGCGTTTTGGAGGCACGTTAGGCCCCCGAAAGCATGAACGAGGGAAGTCCAGGTTCAGCCGCCGAACTTAACCTTCGGCCGCCGAACATAGCATGCTTGCGGAGGCACATTCGGCCCCCGAACGTGGCCTGGCCAGCCACCTATAAAAGGGTCCCTTAGCCGAAAACGGGCGAGCTTTTTCTCCCCATTTCGGCCAAGGTGAGCATTCCGCCATCCTTCCCCAATCTTGAGTTTTTCCTTCCTTTTTCCATGATTTTTACAAGTTTATAACTTTGATTTTTGAAGATCTTTGAGCTTAGAACGAGTTTTGGAGCTTGGAGACCAAAAGTTGGAACTTCTCCCATCTCCAAGTTTAGATCTCCTCAACCCTCGATCTTCAAGAGGTAAGAGCCGATCTTAAGCTCATAGTATGTTTTAAATAAGTTTTATGAAGTTTTATGGGGTAGAAATGCATGTTTGAGTTAGTTGAGCTATGTTAGATTTTATGTGATTTTTGAACAATGTGGCATGTTTGAGTATGTTTGAAGTGTTGTAGATGGGGTATATGTTTGTTTGAGGCCCCTAGGAGCTTGTATGCATGTTTTGGTTGAATGGTATGCATGATTTGAGCTTGGGAGGCGAAATGTGCATAGGAGAGCTGAGTTTCTGCCATTCGAGAGAAACTCAGGTTCGGCCGCCGAAGGGACTTTCGGCCGCCGAACCCCTTTGTGGAGGCAGCCTTCGGCTGCCGAAGCTTGCCTCCGAAAGAGGACTTTCGGATCTGTCTGGGACTTTCGGCCGCCGAAGGTGCCGCCGAAAGTGCCTGACTTTCGGATCTGTCTGGACTTTCGGCCGCCGAAGGTGCCGCCGAAAGTGCCCTGTCCAGACTTTTCTTGCATGTTTTATGTGATGTTTTCAGGATGTTTTAGGGGGTTTTTGGGGAGTATAGTAGAGTTATGTTTATGTATGTTTGGTCCCTTATTGGAGTCCACCTGTGTAGGAACGGACCCGAGGAACCGAGGTGCTTAGCAGTGTCAACTGCTTCAGAGATAGTCCAGAGCTAGTCTCAAGTGAGTGGAACTGAACCTTATGTTTTAAAGTAAATCAAATGTTAAGCATGTTCATGCATCATAAAATGCCATGATATGTAGTAGGTTGTATTGCATTAGTATTCACGAATATGATGCATTGCATAATATGTTGTTGATGTGGATGAATCTTGAATGATCCTTTAGCCCTCAATACGATATGATATGATATGATATGCCATGGTATGACATGAGATAGAAAGACCAGGTCGCCCCTGGCACTATGTTATGTAAGCGAACACTAGGTGAGGCCTAATCGCCCCTGGTGTAGTCGGACATGTTATGATATGAGTTAAGTAAGCGAATACTAGGTGTGGCCTCATCGCCCCTGGTATAGTTGGACGTATTACGACACGTAGAGGGCTATGGGTGACAAATTCATCCTTGATGTGATATGTTTGTGATGTGATGCATTTCATGATAACATACGTTAAAATGAACTGTTTTCTTTATGGTTTCTGCTCACTGGGCTTTTTAGCTCACCCCTCTCCCTTAACCCCAGGTTTGCAGGGTCAGAGGTAGTTCAGGAAGACGACGAGATATGGTTATGGTCTTGACATGTAATAGAATAGTAGTGGACATGATGTAATGTAAGGTTATGTATTGATGTAAAAAGAGTTGTATTGCATAATGATATTATGTTATATGTTCAGAGTTATAGTTTTGTGCTTGGCCCGAATTGGATAATCCCTTGTACATGAGTTTTATTTTATGATGATACATGTGATGGACCGAGTTTGGCACAGGGTATGCTGACCCTAGGGGTTCTATGAGTTCAGTCATAGTGCATACACAGGTCAAACTGGTTAAAGGTAAAGTTTTAAATGTTTTATGAGAATGCTTGATCATGTTTGGGATTATACCAGATGTACAGAACATATGTTAGGCTTGCTACGGGTCCCGGCGGTCTTAAGCCGATCTGGATCCTAGCGCCGGTAGCGGTCCGGATTTTCGGATCGTTACAGAATGGTATCAGAGCCCTAGTTCACATGGTCGGACCTATAGTGTGTCGGGCTCATAGAGGTTATGGTAGGGCAAGCACAATAGGAAGATCATGTCCACTAGGATAGGATATGGAGTCCTGTCTTGTATGATGATGTGAAATGCCATGATGATGAGCATGTGCATTAATGCTATGATATGTATGTGATGCAGGTTCATGTGTTTCCACATGAACCGTATAATGCTAATGTTTATGTGCTATGTTATGCTTTCAAAAGTCAAGATGAGAGGAACTCGTCGATCTGCGAGATTGACTGGAGCTCCGCCAGAGAATGAGGGCATGGATGCCCATCCCCCTGCTCTGCAGAGGGCAAGATCTTGTAGGACGATCAGGGAGAGTACATCAAGGGACCTTAGAAGGTCTTTTGATGCAGGTCGGAGGAGATCAGTTCATGAAGGTATGTCAGCGGATGTGATGGAAACAGAGGAGGATAACCAGAGAAGAGATAGTAGTTTGGGCATGAGTATGTCAGTAGAGGATATGGGAGAGTCCCAAGAAGGCACCCGGGCCTCGGGCTTTGTTCCACCGCAGTATCCACCCTACCCGCAAGGGCTAGGGTATCCGATGGGAGGTACGTCGAATTTCTTCAGCTATAACCCATATCCCACCTTTATGTCCTATCCTCCCTTTTTCCCACAGTACCCCATGTTTCCATCCTCACCCTTTTTCTCAGGTCCAGCAAACCCTAACCCAGGGAATGCTGCACCTCCTCCTCCACCAGCAGAACCAATTGTCCCTGATGTCCGGATACCCAAACCTGGTTCATCAGTTGGGGGTAAAGTAAAGATGACAGATTACCTCAAGTTGGATGCCCCCAAGTTCGAAGCAGGCGATGACCCTTTTGAGTACCTCAGAACGGTAAAGATGATAACAGATGAGCTAGGAGCAAGTGACAGTAGAGCCATTCAGATGGCAGGGTTCACATTGAAATGCAAGAAGGCAAGGGAGTGGTTCAAAAACTATGTGGACCCAAGGTTGGAGAGGTTATCCTGGGAGCAGTTTGCCAATGAGTTTGCAGGGTGGGCCTTTCCGGATAGTTCCAGAGAACTGAAGATGATTGAGTTTGAGCAGCTAAGGCAGACAGAAGAGATGAGCGTAGAGGAGTTTACGGACAGGTTCCTAGAGTTGTTGCCGTTTGCAGGACAAGGTCTTGACACAGACTTGAAGAAGTCTAGGAGATATGTTATGAAGCTTCACTCCAGGTATTCCTCGTTGGTTCAATCAGCAGAAAGGGAGAGCTTCCATGCTATAGTGGATATGGCACGGAGAATGGAGGCTAGTGCCATTGTTCAGGGGACAGTTAAACAGTACGTGGCACAGTCTTCGGGTTCCAAAATCCCGGGGACAAGTGATGTTGATCTCTCCCCTCTGAGCGAGGCTGTCACAAAGAGTAAGAAGGGAGGCAGAGGCCTCAGAAGATCGAAGAAGAGCAAGTTTTGGGAACAGATAAAGTCTGGTCTGGGTTTAGGTGATGGTTCGAGCTCTGGTTCGGGTAACTCCAGATGTACACGGTGCGGTAGGCAGCACAAGGGAGTCTGTTTGATTGGGACAACAGCATGCTTCAGGTGCGGACAGGAGGGGCACATGGCACGTGAGTGTTCCACCGCGACCTTGGTGGCACGGTCCCAGCATACAGTTTCGGGCAGTGTAGCTCACCCAGTAGCTCCAGCCAGGTTTCAGGGCAGTGGTAGAGGCGGAGACAGGGGGACAGCCCCTTCTTCAGCAGGTTCCCGTGGGGAAGGTCCATCAGCTCCAGCGCGGATCTTCGCCATGACTCAGCAGGAGGCTAACACATCGAACCCGATGGGATCAGGTAATCTCACTCTGGTATGTTCTGGTGTGTCTGTTTCATGAACCCTGATGTTTCTCTTTCCTTTGTTTGCTTGTGAGCCCTTGTGAGGTTGAGTTGATAGCTTATGGGTTAGAGTATCCCCTTGGGGTCAGTGCACCCAAGTGTGATCCATCTGTGGCAGAGTCAGCCTGCCAGTATAGTCAGAGTTTGTGTTGTGAGTAGATGCCTTCCAGCTGACCTAGCAGTTCTAGATTTGACTGTTTGACGTCATTCTAGGGTTGGATTGGTTCTTCTACTAGTGGTACTACCTAGTCTGCAGAGACAAGGTAGTCAGGTTCAGAGGTCAGGATGGATCAGAGGTAGTCCTTAGAGGGGACAGAATAGGGATACCTAGAGGTTCTGTATCAACCCTATAGGCTCGTAGGTTGTTCAGGAAAGAGTTGTCAGGGATTCTAGCTCTTCAGAGAGAGTATAGCAGTCAGGTCAGGGAGCCCGCCTCAGTGCCCGTTGTTAGAGAGAGTTTTAGATGTTTCCCCAGATGAGTTCCCAGGACTACCACCTGTCAGGGAGATAGAGTTTAAAATAGAAGTAATGCATGGAATTGGACAAATATCTATCCCTCCCCACAGGATGGTATCAACAGAGTTAAAGGAGTTATAAGGATCAGTGGTAAGAGTTGGTAGTTAAGGGTTCCCATCTAACTGAGCACTTCACCTTGGGGTGTTCCAGTGTTGTTAGGAGGATGAAGGATGGATCCCTAGGACTTTGTATCGACTACAAGTCGTTGAACAAAGTCACTACCCAGATCAGGTAGTTGTTACCGTGGATCGACAATCTAGTTGAAATCAGCTAGCAGGAGCTAGTTGCCTTTCAAGATAGATCTGAAGTTCAGGTACCATCAGTTAAGATCAAGGAAGAAGATGTACAGAGAGCAGTGTTTAGAACCAGATATGGGCACTATGAGTTCCTAGGAATGTCGTTCGGGTTAATGAACGCCCCTACATCATTCATGGACCTCATAAGCAGAGTTTTAATCGGTTTTTGGATCACTCCGTTATTGTCTTCATTGACGATATCTCGGCGAGTTCCAGAAATGCAGAAGAGTATGCCCATCATCTGAAATCAGGATTGCAGATCCTGAGAGAACATGGCTTGGATGCCTAGTTCTCCGAATGTGAGTTCCGGTCAAGGAGCATACCTTTCTTAGGTCATGGTATGTCGGGGAAAAGAGAAAGGTGAGGCAGGCTCGAGAAAGTTGAAGTTGTAGCTGACTAGCCCAGGCCCATTGTAGTGACAAAGATCAAGAGCTTTTTGGGTTGGGCAGGTTACCTAATGGAGGTTCATCTAGAACTTCTCTAGAGTTGTCGCTCCTATGGCCAGATGGATCAAGAAGAACCAGAGGTGTGTGGTCTACTCAGAGTGAAGAGGGCTTTGGAAAAGCCAAAGGAAATGTTGATGTCAGCACCAGTGGTGGCTCTGTCCGCCAGTGATGAATATTTCACAGTGCCCTGTGATGCGTCCCGTGTGGGACTAGGTTGTGTGTTAATGTAAAGTGGTAGAATGATTGCTTATGCTTCTGGGTAGCTGATGAAGCATGAGTTGAACCATCTTACACACGATCCAGAGGTGGCAATGGTAATACTTGCGCTCAAGATGTGGAGGCAATACCTGTATAGGGTATGATGTCAGATCTTTACAGATCGAAAGAGCTTGCAATACATCTTGAGTCAAGGGAGAAGAACATGAGGTATAGGAGATGGGTAAAAACTGCGTGGTATTCGCGACTTCAAGGTTCGGTATTCGGCTGAGGCAGATATTTCGATAGATGCCCTCAACCGGAAACCACTTGGCAGCTTACCCCATCCCTTAGTACAGTAAGAAGAAAGCCACTAGTCAGAAGATGAGAAGAATCAGAACTGCTGTGAGTCAGCAGGAGAATCATGAAGTTGTCCGCAAGAGGCATGTAGAGTACCAGAAGAGAGAAGAGTTTTGTCAGAGTGTGCAGCGGAAACATGTTGAGGTTCTCGAGGAAGATGAGGTTACTGGAGGTGTCTCCTAAAGAGAGGGTGATTCGTTATGGGCAGAAAGGTAAATTAGCTCTAAGATACATTAGACCCTTTGAAATCCTGCAAAGGATTTGGGAATGCATCCCACGAGTTAGATTTACCTACTTCAATGGAAGAGATCCATCCGTTTTTCCATGTTTCCACGGTATATGAGTTTGTGTCGGGTCCGAGTG
Source organism: Manihot esculenta (assembly GCF_001659605.2). NCBI lineage: Eukaryota > Viridiplantae > Streptophyta > Magnoliopsida > Malpighiales > Euphorbiaceae > Manihot > Manihot esculenta. The sequence continues at coordinate 10,220,500 of NC_035170.2, forward strand.
AGGTTCTTGAAGGAACCAGAGGTGGAGATCGCAGAGGATCTCACCTATGTTGAGCAGCTAGTGCAGACCGCAGACACGCAAGTTAGAAAGTGTGGAAACAAGGAAATACCGATGGTGGAAGTCCCTTAGGATCACCTTAGATGATAAAGTACACCAGGGAGACCGAGAGTTCATACTCCAGTGACACCGTGTTTCTTTTTAGATTAGAACTTATGTGTTGTTATGATTGTATGTTATGTTTTATGTTATGCATGTCTTAGTTGAGGAACATTCGGGGACGAATGTTCTTAAGGGGGGGAGAATGTAATACCCGGCTAGACTCCGGCATCGGGATTCCTACCGTCCGGTGGAATCGCGGATGTCGGAAACCTCTAGAAGGGTAAAATCATGTTTTTATAAAATGTTTTCATGTATTCTAATGTTTTAAGTATGAAATAAAATGAGTTTTTGCATGAAAAAGTCCTTGGAGGAAAACTCAGGTTCGGCCGCCGAAAGTCAAGTTCGGCCACTGGCACCGAGGCGGGCTCTCTAACCTGACTACTAAGCTCTCTCACATGAGCTAGATACCCCTGACATCCCTTCCTAAGCAACCTACGAGCCTGAAGAGCTGATATCAGACCTCTAGGTGTACCCCTCTTGTCTCCCCTGAAGACAACCTCTGACCCATCCTGACCTCTGAACCTGACTACCTTGTCCCTGCAGTCCAAGGTAGCACCATGGGTAGATAACCAGTCCATCCCTAGAATGATGTCAAAATCAGTCAAATCTAGAACCACCAGGTCGGCGGACAAGCATCTTCCCTCAACAAACACTGGACTGCACTGGCAGACTGACTCTGCCACTGATGGATCACACTTGGGTCCACTGACCCAAAGAGGACACTCTAACCCAGAGATCATCAACCCCAACCTCTCGACGGCTCTCGGAGTAATAAAAGAATGAGATGCACCAGGGTCCATCAAGGCATACACATCTGAACAACCAATGACTAAGTTACCTGCCACCACGGTGTTAGATGCATGTGCCTCCTGCTGAGTCATCGTGAAGATCCGTGCTGGAGCTGATGAACCTTCACCTCTGAAACTCGTTGAAGAAGAGGCTTACCCTTTCCCTCTGCCTCTGCCACTGGCCTGAATCGTGGCTGGAGCTGCTGGCTGCGCTACACTACCTGAAGCTGTCTGCTGGGACTGAGCCATAGGTACTGTCCTAGGACACTCCCGAGCCATGTGTCCCTCTTGCCCGCATCTGAAGCAGGCTGCTGTCCCAGCCCGACAAACTCCCTTGTGTGGCTTACCACACCTTGCACAAACTGCATTATCTGCACCAGAGCTTGAGCCACTCCCTAGTCCCAGACTGGACTTGATCTTGTTCCAGAACTTGTTCTTCTTGGGCTTCCTAGTGGTGTTACCCCACTTTTTGCTGCCCGAAGCTGCTGCACTCGAGGATGAGGGATCTAGCCTTCCCCCACCCGGGGTCTTGGAACTAGAAGACTGTGCCACTGATTGCTTAACTGTCCCCTGAATGATGGCACTGGCCTCCATTTTCCGGGCCATATCCACTATGGCATGGAAGCTCTCCCTATCTGCTGACTGGATCAAGGAGGAATATTGTAATACCCGGCTAGACTCCGGCATCGAGATTCCTACCGTCCGGTGGAATCGCGGATGTCGGAAACCTCTAGAAGTGTAAAATCATGTTTTTATAAAATGTTTTCATGTATTCTAATGTTTTAAGTATGAAATAAAATGAGTTTTTGCATGAAAAAGTCCTTGGAGGAAAACTCAGGTTCGGCCGCCGAAAGTCAAGTTCGGCCGCCGAACATGCATGCGTTTTGGAGGCACGTTAGGCCCCCGAAAGCATGAACGAGGGAAGTCCAGGTTCAGCCGCCGAACTTAACCTTCGGCCGCCGAACATAGCATGCTTGCGGAGGCACATTCAGCCCCCGAACGTGGCCTGGCCAGCCACCTATAAAAGGGTCCCTTAGCCGAAAACGTGCGAGCTTTTTCTCCCCATTTCGGCCAAGGTGAGCATTCCGCCATCCTTCCCCAATCTTGAGTTTTTCCTTCCTTTTTCCATGATTTTTACAAGTTTATAACTTTGATTTTTGAAGATCTTTGAGCTTAGAACGAGTTTTGGAGCTTGGAGACCAAAAGTTGGAACTTCTCCCATCTCCAAGTTTAGATCTCCTCAACCCTCGATCTTCAAGAGGTAAGAGCCGATCTTAAGCTCATAGTATGTTTTAAATAAGTTTTATGAAGTTTTATGGGGTAGAAATGCATGTTTGAGTTAGTTGAGCTATGTTAGATTTTATGTGATTTTTGAACAATGTGGCATGTTTGAGTATGTTTGAAGTGTTGTAGATGGGGTATATGTTTGTTTGAGGCCCCTAGGAGCTTGTATGCATGTTTTGGTTGAATGGTATGCATGATTTGAGCTTGGGAGGCGAAATGTGCATAGGAGAGCTGAGTTTCTGCCATTCGAGAGAAACTCAGGTTCGGCCGCCGAAGGGACTTTCGGCCGCCGAACCCCCTTGTGGAGGCAGCCTTCGGCTGCCGAAGCTTGCCTCCGAAAGAGGACTTTCGGATCTGTCTGGGACTTTCGGCCGCCGAAGGTGCCGCCGAAAGTGCCTGACTTTCGGATCTGTCTGGACTTTCGGCCGCCGAAGGTGCCGCCGAAAGTGCCCTGTCCAGACTTTTCTTGCATGTTTTATGTGATGTTTTCAGGATGTTTTAGGGGGTTTTTGGGGAGTATAGTAGAGTTATGTTTATGTATGTTTGGTCCCTTATTGGAGTCCACCTGTGTAGGAATGGACCCGAGGAACCGAGGTGCTTAGCAGTGTCAACTGCTTCAGAGATAGTCCAGAGCTAGTCTCAAGTGAGTGGAACTGAACCTTATGTTTTAAAGTAAATCAAATGTTAAGCATGTTCATGCATCATAAAATGCCATGATATGTAGTAGGTTGTATTGCATTAGTATTCACGAATATGATGCATTGCATAATATGTTGTTGATGTGGATGAATCTTGAATGATCCTTTAGCCCTCAATACGATATGATATGATATGATATGCCATGGTATGACATGAGATAGAAAGACCAGGTCGCCCCTGGCACTATGTTATGTAAGCGAACACTAGGTGAGGCCTAATCGCCCCTGGTGTAGTCGGACATGTTATGATATGAGTTAAGTAAGCGAATACTAGGTGTGGCCTCATCGCCCCTGGTATAGTTGGACGTATTACGACACGTAGAGGGCTATGGGTGACAAATTCATCCTTGATATGATATGTTTGTGATGTGATGCATTTCATGATAGCATACGTTAAAATGAACTGTTTTCTTTATGGTTTCTGCTCACTGGACTTTTTAGCTCACCCCTCTCCCTTAACCCCAGGTTTGCAGGGTCAGAGGTAGTTCAGGAAGACGACGAGATATGGTTATGGTCTTGACATGTAATAGAATAGTAGTGGACATGATGTAATGTAAGGTTATGTATTGATGTAAAAAGAGTTGTATTGCATAATGATATTATGTTATATGTTCAGAGTTATAGTTTTGTGCTTGGCCCGAATTGGATAATCCCTTGTACATGAGTTTTATTTTATGATGATACATGTGATGGACCGATTTTGGCACAGGGTATGCTGACCCTAGGGGTTCTATGAGTTCAGTCATAGTGCATACACAGGTCAAACTGGTTAAAGGTAAAGTTTTAAATGTTTTATGAGAATGCTTGATCATGTTTGGGATTATACCAGATGTACAGGACATATGTTAGGCTTGCTACGGGTCCCGGCGACCTTAAGCCGATCTGGATCCTAGCGCCGGTAGCGGTCCGGATTTTCGGGTCGTTACAAATATATGGAGTGGAGTTTCATGATATACCTCCTTGACCTCTTCTGGTCTGAGTCAAGATTTTGCCTTGCAAATGGCAACAGCTCCAAGAATCTGTCTGTGAACTCATCTACACTCATCTCTTCTGTCTGCCTTAACTGCTCAAATTCGATCATCTTCAGCTCCCTTGAACTATCGGGGAAAGCCCATCCTGCAAACTCGTTTGCAAACTCTTCCCAAGACATGCTGTCCACCCTCGGGTTCACATAATTCTTAAACCACTCTCGGGCCTTCTTGCACTTAAGTGTGAACCCAGCCATCTGAATGGCTCTACTGTCATCAGCCCAATCTCATCTGTGATCACCTTGACCCTTTCAAGATACACGAACGGGTCATCCCCTTTTTCATACTGAGGAGCACCGAACTTCATATAGTCGGTCATCTTGACCTTGCTCCCATCAGATGAGCTAGGCTTAGGTACTGGGATTTCTGGAACTGTGGGTTCTGCTGGTGGAGGAGGAGGAGCAGCATCCCCTGAGATAGGGTTTGCTGGATTTGGATGGTAGAGCGGGGGTAGATACATTGGGTACTGTGGGTATGGTGGACAGTAAGGTGGGTATGGCATCTGTGTGGGATAAGGGTTAAAGCTATGGTAATCCGATGTGCCTCCCATCGAATACCCGGGGTTTTGTGAGAAGGGTGGGTAGTAAGGTGGCTAAACAAATCCCGAGGCTTGAGTGCCTCCTTGGGACTCTCCCATTCCCTCTTCAGACATGCTCACTCCTAAACTGCCATCCCTCCTCTGGTCCACATCCATCTCATCCCCTATGTCAACTGACATTCCTCCCTGAACTGTTCCCCTTACTAATCTGCTTCTACCCAGATCCAAAGACCTTCTAGGGTCTCTTACTACTCTTTCTCTGCTAGACCTACTTGACATTGCCCTAGGCAATGCAGGAGGATGGGCGCTCGTGCCCTCATCCTCAGGTGGTACTCCAGTCAATCGTGCAGATCGACGAGTTCCTCTCTTCCTGTTTCTGAAAAACAGTACACATTGCACAAACATTAGCATCATATGGCTCATGTGGGAACACATGAACCCGCATCACATACATCATTCAAATCATAGCATTAATGCACATGTATATAATCATGGCATTTCACATCATCATAGAAGACAGGACTCTTCATCCTATTCTAGTGGACATGATTTTCCTATTGTGCTTGACCTTCTATAACATCTATGAGCCCGACACTCTAGGTCCGACCATATGAACCTAGGGCTCTGATACCATTCTGTAACGACCCGAAAATCGGACCGCTACCGGCGCTAGGATCCAGATCGGCATAAGGCCGCCGGGACCCGTAGCAAGCCTGACATACATCCTGTAAACCTGTTTAATCCCATACATGATCAACAGCATACATAAAAATTTGAACTTTTCTTTTCTTTTACCAAGCTCAACCTGTGCATGCACATAAGCATATACATAAACATAAACATAAACCTCGCACTGGACCTCTAACCAAATACTCCAATGGGGTATCTCATCATACACAAGCTTGGTGGAACATAAGCATCATAAAACATAGATCATGTTTACAAAAGGGATTACTATACAAACTCGGTCAAGCACAATTTCTAAACCTCAATCTCAAAATTAACATTTACATGACATAACTATTCATAACTTTACATCATTTTACAATTTATCATGTCCACATTCTAACTATTACATACACATGACTTCATTCATCTTGACTTCTCTGCCTAGCCCGTACCTGCAAACCTGGGGGATTAGGGAGAGGGGTGAGCTACTAGAGCCCAGTGAGCAGAATAATAAAACATTTAAAATCTCATGCTCTCATGTAATGCAACACATCACAACAAATCACATCAAGGATAGTGTTGTCACCTATAGTCCTCTACATTCCAAAGTGCCGGGACGTAGAATGGGTCAACCGGTCTTTCTCTTAACATAACATATCATAACATTCCAATGTGCCGGGACGTAAAATGGGTCAACTGGTCTTTCTCTTACATAGTGCCGGGACGTAGAATGGGTCAACCGGACTTCCATACCATACCATACCGTATCATATCACATCGCATCATATCGAGGACTAAGGATCATCCAACATCCATCCACATCCATCATAGAATAATGCAATGCAGCATATTCGTGAATTCTAATGCAACAACCTAGGATATCACATGGAATTCGTGATGTATGAACATGCTCAAATCTATATTTAGTTGCTTTAAAATATAAGTGTTTATTCTACTCACCTCTAGCTAGCTCTGAAAATAACCTGGAGCAGCTGACTCACTGCTGGGGTCATCGGTTCCTCGGGTCCGAACCTACACAGGTGGACTCAAATGAGGGACCAAACATACTAGAACATGACTCTAAAAACATCCCCCAAAAACCCCCTAAAACACCTCAAATCAAACATGCAAAACATGCGAAGGAAGGCTAAACAGGGCACTTTCGGCGGCAGGTTCGGCGGCCGAAAGCACCTCTAGAGCCGAAAGTCAGGCAGGTTCGGCGGCACCTTCGGCGGCTGAAAGTGCCCTCCAGAGACGAAAGTCCATTTTCGGGGGCACGCTTCGGCAGCCGAAAGGCTTGCCTCCCAGGTAGGTTCGGTGGCCGAAAGTCCTTCGGCTGCCGAACCTGGTTTTTGCCAAAAGGGCAGAAACTTGGCTCCTCATGCACATATGCCTCCCAAAACCTTCAATCAAGCATTTTCCTATTCTACAACATGCATACTCAAGCATAACAGCTCCTAGGGGCTTCAAACTATCCTAAACCCCATCTACAATACATCAAGCATGCATATCCAACATACATTGCCCATAAAACACATAAAACCTAAAAATGCTCAACTAACATAAACATACATTTCTACCCCATGAATCAACTTAAAACTTGTTTAAAACATATAGTGAGCTCAAGATCGGCCCTTACCTCTTGAAGATCGAGAGGAGAACGACCCTAGCTCGGAGATGGGAGAGATTGAGTTTTTTGAACCTCAAAGCTCCAAAACTTGCTTTATACTCGAAAATCTTCAAAACAAAGTGAAAACTTGTGAAAATCGTAAAAGATTTGAAGGAAGAAACTCAAGATCGGTGAGGGACGGCGGAGAGCTCACCTTGGCCGAAAATGGAAAGAAAAGCTCGCCCGTTTTCGGCTAAGGGACCCTTTTATAGGTGGCTGGCCAGGCCACATTCGGGAGTCGAACGTGTCTCCGCATGCATGCCATGTTCAGCGGCCGAACATAAGGTTCTGCAGCCGAACCTGGTTTCCCTCACTTATGCCTTCGGGGGCCTAAGGCACACCCAAAACGCCTGCATGTTCGGCGGCCGAACTTGAGGTTCGTCGGCCGAACCTGAGTTTTCCTCCAAGGTCATTTTCATGCAAAAACTCATTTTCCTTCTAGCTTAAAAACATAAAACACATTAAAACATTTTATAAAAACATGGTTTCACCCTTCTAGAGGTTTCCGACATCCGAGATTCCACCGGACGGTAGGAATTCCGATACCGGAGTCTAGCAGGGTATTACACATGGACTCTCGTGTCTCCCAGGTACACTCCTCGATGTTGTGGTGATTCCAAAGGACTTTCACCATCGGGATTTCCTTGTTCCTCAGCTTTCTAATATGGGTGTTTAGGATCCGTACTGGCTGCTCAACATAGGTGAGATCTTCTTGGATCTCCACATCAGGCTCGCTAAGAACCTTGCTCGGATCTGACACGAACTTCCTTAACATGGAAACATGGAAAACCGGATGGATTCTCTCCATTGAAGCAGGTAAGTCCAACTTGTACGATACATTCTCAATCTTTTGCAAGATTTCAAAGGGTCCGATGTACCATGGAGCTAGCTTACCTTTCTTCCCGAACCGAATCACCCCTTTCATAGGAGACACCTTGAGCAATACCAAATCCCCCTCCTGAAACTCTACTTGCCTTCTGCGGATATCTGCATAACTCTTCTGTCTGCTCACAGCAGTCTTGATCCTTTCTCTGATTATGGGCACCACTCTGCTGGTGATCTCTACTAGCTCAGGCCCTGCCAAGGCCCTTTCTCCAACTTCCTCCCAGCAAACAGGTGACCTGCACTTCCTTCAATACAAAGCTTCATATGGAGCCATCCCTATGCTAGCATGATAGCTGTTATTGTAGGCAAACTCCACCAAAGGTAGATGCTGCCTCTAAGAACAGCCAAAATCTAGCACACACATTCTGAGCATATCCTCTATTGTTTGGATGGTCCTCTTTGATTGTCTGTCCGTCTGAGGATGGAAAGCAGTGCTGAAGTCTAGCCTGGTACCCATAGCACTCTGTAGACTCCACCAAAACCTGGAGGTGAACTGGGGTCCTCTATCAGACACTATTGAAACAGGAGCCCCATGCAACCTGACCACTTCATCAACGAACACCTGCGCCAATTTATCCACAGAATAGCCACTCCTGACAGGGATGAAGTGAGCAGATTTGGTCAGTCTGTCCACAATCACCCATATGGAGTCCAATCTGTTGGACGTCGCCGGTAACCCCACCACGAAGTCCATAGCTATATTCTCCCATTTCCACTCTGGAATCGGTAGTGGGTTAAGCATTCCAGCCGGCTTCTGATGTTCCAACTTCACCCTCTGACATATTTCGCAGGCTGACACGAACTGTGCCACTTCTCTCTTCATAGCTGGCCACCAATAAACTCTTTTTAGATCCTGATACATTTTGGTGGCCCCCGGGTGAACACTGTATCTGGCATTATGAGCTTCCCTCATAATGTCTCCCTTCAGACCCACGTCATCTGGTACACACAATCTATTCCCATAGCGGAGGATCCCCTTGCTATCAAATCTGAACTCTTCGTTCTTGCCTGACTGAACAGTCCTGGAAATCTTTACTAACTCTGGGTCCTCGTGCTGTTTCTGAGCCACCTGCTCCAAAAACACGAGTGTCACTGTAATACCCGGCTAGACTCCGGTATCAGAATTCCTACCGTCTGGTGGAATCTCGGATGTCGGAAGCCTCTAGTAGGGTAGAAACATGTTTTCATAAAATGTTTTAATGTTTTTCATGGTTTTAAGTGAAGAGGAAATGAGTTTTTGCATGAAAACAACCTTGGAGGAAAACCCAGGTTCGGCCGCCGAACCTCAAGTTCGGCCGCCGAACATGCAGGCATTTCGAGTGTGCCTTAGGCCCCCGAAGGCATAAGTGAGGGAAGTCCAGGTTCGGCCGCCGAACATGGCATGCATGCGGAGGCACGTTCGGCCCCTGAACGTGGCCTGGCCAGCCACTATAAAAGGGTCCCTTAGTGACGCGGAACCTTATGGCACAAGCCTCAAACCCACACGCACAAGTAGATATGGAATCCAAAGATCTGATAAACCCACCTCCTATGGCACCCTACACTTAGAGAAGCTGAAACACCAATGATTGAAGGATTTAGATGAGAATCTGACAAACGCCACAACAAATAGTTGATAAGTTAATCGAGATTCCTGGTGCAATTGATGAAAGCAAATCCTCACTCTCACTCAAAGCAATACACGCCAAAGGCATGAAAATAATTCTAATAATTTTGATTAAAAGCTGCTCTTACAATTGTTTCTTATCCTTATATAGTAAGGAGAAAAAGAAATAAAACCCTAAGACACTCTTCTTGGGCCTGACTTAAACACATAAGACCCAAGCCCAATCACACACTAAAATAACATATAAGTATTAAAATATAAGCCCACAACATGGCCCAACACTCTAAAACTTAAAAGATAAAATATGGCCAGAATACAAGCCCAAACAAAACTAAAATAAAACAAGTGTTTAAATAATAAAACTAGCAAGCCCATCATAACAAAGTTGAATCTTCACAAAAGCCTTACTTGATCTTCACTTTAGGCTTTCCTTTATGTAGTTTTAGCCCATAGGTTTGATTAGGCTCCCTCAGCCTATGATTGCAAATGTTGCACCAAATCTGTCCCATATGAGTTAAAGCACGCCCTAAATATATATGGATTATATGAATATGATTTTGAACTACTCTTGGATCCATTGGAATGATATAAGTTTGCTCCACACCATTGTTAGAAATTTGTCCTATTGGATCCGTATCATTCCCTCTTTCTTTAGAAAAGATTCGTCCTCGAATCTTGCTGATATTTATGTCAAGAAGGAAAGCTTTAGGCACCCATGTATCTTCAAAGACCTCCTTTTGAATAGGTGGAAATAGTATAAAACTTTCATCATGGATGTTTTCATCAACAACCTGCACATCAAGAACAAATGAACTAGACATAAAAATATTAGTCATAGAAAGATCATGTGGATGTGACCCATTCTCCTCTACAACTTCCAAAACAGTCTTATTCACCTCCTCCACCTCATCAATCATGTGCTCCCCATGTCCACCATCATTCACAACCTCTTCTATAAGCTCATTATTGGAATTTTCAAGAACAACTACATTAGATGATTGCATTACAACTTCCTCTTCAATTTGAATCTCTATGGAAGTTGACATTGGAACTTTAGCCTCTTCTTTCTCCTTTTCTTTCTCCATCTTCCCTCCTTGAACTAGTCTTGATTCTTTTCCAGCCTCGTTACCCTCAAACTCACTCTTTTCTCTCATTTTTTCCACAGAACTCAAGCTCTCACTCACCTTTGTAGCCAAGGCCGAAGCCTCCCTCTCCCTCTCCAGCATTTTTATGTGATCGGCATATACCTCTTGAGGTGATAAAGGAGCGAGTATAAGCTTCTGTCCTTCATGAGTGAAGGAGTACTTGTTATTGAGCCCATCATGTTGCACCTTTCTATCATATTGCCACGGCCTACCCAACAATATATGGCTTGCCTGCATAGGTACCACATCGCACAAGATCTCATCCTTATACCTACCAATAGAAAATGGTATAACCACCTGGCGTGTAACTCTGACCTCACCACAGTCGTTCAACCATTGCAATCTGTATGGCTTAGGGTGTTTAATAGAAGCCAAGCCCAATTTCTCCACCATATACACACTAGCCACATTTGCACAACTACCTCCATCAATAATGACAGTACACACTTTTCCATTAACCAAACACCTAGTGTGAAATATGTTTTCCCGTTGTTTCAGGCTTTCTTCCTTAACCTGCATATTCAGAGCACGCCTAGCAACAAGCATCTCACAATGTGCAGCAAGCAACACATTATTAACAAACGCATCCGAATCATCACAGTCATTATTGCAACTATGAGTTCTTTGAGGTATTCTTGTAGAAGTGGACGCTGGTGAGACATTCTGATCTTTACTCATCCTACCTTTAATCAACAAAGAACAAAGAGAACTAGCAAATATTGTGTTAGAAAAGAAAGAACTCAAGTGTTTGCACACTTACCACTCTTTTGCTGATTCTTCAATTGCACTTCAGAAACTAAGGTCAACCAACTAACCACAAGGTGCGTTTAATGAAACAAAAAAAGAAAACCTAAAGAACGAACGAAGCGCGCAAAAACTAGAAAGAAGACACTGACAATTTGGAAAGTAACACACGAACTAGGTTTTGTGCTACTTGAAAATATCACCTAGAGTATAGACCCAAGCAAACAATACTCCAGCAATGTCAAGGAAGCAAAAGCAAGTTTAAATAAAAAAAAAAGAAAGTTTGAATTCAAATAAAAACGAACCTGGACAAAATTTTGAAATTAATTCACTTCAAAGCAAATTAAATATGGATCTAATTAAATCTACCCAAAAAGGAAAGTATCAAAACACTGCAAATAGAATCAGAAAAAACAAATGTAAATTTCTCTCAGATCAGAGACATGGACGAAAATTCTGGTGTTAAAAGAAGGATTTGACATCAAATCAATGTAGATGCAATTGCCTTAAATGTGCACTTTAGGCAATAGGCAGAATTTCTTTTATCTCATAATCTGGATTCAAACAAATTCAAAATTCAAAATTCAAAATTCAAAATTGATTCCTATAATTTACTGCAATCAATTGAAATAGGTAAGGCAATATGGACGAAAAAGGAAGTATATCACAATTTCGGCCAGATCAAGGTAAATAATGCAAAGGCGATTTTTTTTTTTTCAATTTTTTTTTTGTGATGCACGAAGAAAAGGAAAACTCAGAAAAAAAAAAAAAACTCAGAAAAAAAGGAAAACTCAATAACGAAGGAAAGGAAACTCACAGAAATCAATAACGAAGAAAAGGAAAACTCAGAAAAAAAAACTCTAGATCCTGAGATAAATAAGAATTTACCTCACTTTGGCTCTGATACCAACTGACGCGGAACCCTATGGCACAAGCCTCAAACCCACACGCACAAGTAGATATGGAATCCAAAGATCTGATAAACCCACCTCCTATGGCACCCTACACTTAGAGAAGCTGAAACACCAATGATTGAAGGATTTAGATGAGAATCTGACAAACGCCACAACAAATAGTTGATAAGTTAATCGAGATTCCTGGTGCAATTGATGAAAGCAAATCCTCACTCTCACTCAAAGCAATACACGCCAAAGGCATGAAAATAATTCTAATAATTTTGATTAAAAGCTGCTCTTACAATTGTTTCTTATCCTTATATAGTAAGGAGAAAAAGAAATAAAACCCTAAGACACTCTTCTTGGGCCTGACTTAAACACATAAGACCCAAGCCCAATCACACACTAAAATAACATATAAGTATTAAAATATAAGCCCACAACATGGCCCAACACTCTAAAACTTAAAAGATAAAATATGGCCAGAATACAAGCCCAAACAAAACTAAAATAAAACAAGTGTTTAAATAATAAAACTAGCAAGCCCATCATAACAAAGTTGAATCTTCACAAAAGCCTTACTTGATCTTCACTTTAGGCTTTCCTTTATGTAGTTTTAGCCCATAGGTTTGATTAGGCTCCCTCAGCCTATGATTGCAAATGTTGCACCAAATCTGTCCCATATGAGTTAAAGCACGCCCTAAATATATATGGATTATATGAATATGATTTTGAACTACTCTTGGATCCATTGGAATGATATAAGTTTGCTCCACACCATTGTTAGAAATTTGTCCTATTGGATCCGTATCACTTAGCCGAAAACGGGCGAGCTTTTCTCCCCATTGTCGGCCAAGGTGAGTTCTCTGCCGTCCCTCACCAATCTTGAGTCCTTTCCTTCAGATCTTTCAAGATTTTCACAAGTTTTTGCTTTGTTTTGAAGATTTTCAAGTTTTGAGCAAGTTTTGAGCTTGGAGACCCAAGGAAGTTGTAAATCTCCCATCTCCAAGTTTAGGTCGTCTCTCTCTCGATCTTCAAGAGGTAAGAGCCGATCTCAAGCTCAATGCATGTTTTAAGTAAGTTTTAAGTATATCTTTGGGTTAGAATGCATGTTTAGCTTATGGTTAGGTTTATGAGTTTATGATGTGTTTTTGAACAATGTGGCTTGCAAATGCATGATTGATGTGTTGTGGATGGGGTTTTAGATAGTTTGAAGCCCCTAGGAGCTTGTATGCTTGTGTATGTGTGTTGTAGAATAGGTTTATGTATGTTTGGATGGTTTGGGAGGCGTATATGCATAGAAGAGCTGAGTTTCTGCCACTAAGGGAGAAACCAGGTTCGGCAGCCGAAGGAACTTTCGGCCGCCGAACATGCTTGTGGAAGCAGCCTTTGGCTGCCGAAGCTTGCCCCCGAAAGGAGACTTTCATCTTTGTCTGGGAGTTTCGGCCGCCGAAAGTGCCGCCGAACATGAATGAGTTTCGCCTCTGTCTAGGAGTTTCGGCCGCCGAAGGTGCCGCTAAACCTGCCTGACTTTCGGCTCTGGAGGGACTTTCGGCCGCCGAACCTGCCGCCGAAAGTGCCCTGTCCAGCCTTCCTTTGCATGTTTTTGCATGAATGTTTTGAGGTGTTTTAGAGGGTTTTTGGGGGATGTTTTCAGAGTCATGTTATAGTTGTTTGGTCCCTCATTTGAGTCCACCTGTGTAGGTTCGGACCCGAGGAACCGAGGACCTCAGCAGTGAGTCAGCTGCTTCTGTCAGTGTCAGAGCTAGCCAGAGGTGAGTAGAACTAAATCAAACCTTTTATTTTACGAAATCAAATGCTTAAAGCATATTCATGCATCATGTTTATATGTAATAGGTTGATTGCATTAGTTACACGAATATGTTGCATTGCATAAATGTTGTTGATGCGGATGAATGTTGAATGATCCATTAGTCCTCATATGTTATGACGTGATGATATGATATGGAAGTCCAGGTGTGGCCTGCACTACGCCCCTGGCACTATGTAAGAGAAAGACCGGACGTGGCCTGCACTATGCCCCCGGCACCATGGACTATGTATGTTATGTTATGTATAAGAGAAAGACCAGGTGTAGCCTGCACTACGCCCCTGGCATGATTGGAATATGTAGAGGGCTAAATGGTGACAAGTTCATCCTTGCTATGATTAGTTGTGATGTGATGCATTTCATGTTATCATATGTTTTAAATGTTTTATTATTCTGCTCACTGGGCTCTAGTAGCTCACCCCTCTCCCAAATTCCCCAGGTTTGCAGGTACAGGGTAGACCAGGAGGTCAGCAAGAGTATTGAAGTCATTTGTATGTAATAGATAGAATGTGGACATGATAAAATGTAAAGTTATGAATAGTTATGTAATGTAATGACATTGAGGATTAGAGGTTGTGCTTGACCTATGTGTAATGTATCCCTTTTAATGCATGATCCTAGATCTTTTATGATGTTTATGTAAATCAACTCAACACATGTTGTATTTGCCCATTGAGGCATTGTTGAGATCCCACAGAGGGGTCGATGTTTATGATTATGTCTATGCACAGGTTGAGTTTGGTGTTTGAATGAAAGAAAAGTTTTAATTTTTATGTATGTTGTTGATCATGTATGGGATTAAACAGGTTTACAGGTTGCATGTCAGGCTTGCTACGGGTCCCGGCGGCCTTAAGCCGACCTGGATCCTATGATTAGTTGTGATGTGATGCATTTCATGTTATCATATGTTTTAAATGTTTTATTATTCTGCTCACTGGGCTCTAGTAGCTCACCCCTCTCCCAAATTCCCCAGGTTTGCAGGTACAGTGTAGACCAGGAGGTCAGCAAGAGTATTGAAGTCATTTGTATGTAATAGATAGAATGTGGACATGATAAAATGTAAAGTTATGAATAGTTATGTAATGTAATGACATTGAGGATTAGAGGTTGTGCTTGACCTATGTATAATGTATCCCTTTTAATGCATGATCCTAGATCTTTTATGATGTTTATGTAAACCAACTCAACACATGTTGTATTTGCCCATTGGGGCATTGTTGAGATCCCACAGAGGGGTCGATGTTTATGATTATGTCTATGCACAGGTTGAGTTTGGTGTTTGAATGAAAGAAAAGTTTTAATTTTTATGTATGTTGTTGATCATGTATGGGATTAAACAGGTTTACAGGTTGCATGTCAGCCTTGCTACGTGTCCCGGCGGCCTTAAGCCGACCTGGATCCTAGCGCCGGTAGCGGTCCGATTTTCGGGTCGTTACAGAATGGTATCAGAGCCTGGTTCATATGATCGGACCTAGAGTGTCGGGCTCATAGATGTTATAGAAGGTCAAGCACAATAGGAAAGGTCATGTCCACTAGGATAGGATGTGGAGTCCTGTCTTGTATGATGATGTGAAATGCTATGATAATATGCATGTGCATTAATGTTATGATTATTATGTGATGTATGTGATGCGGGTTCATGTGTTGACACATGAACCATTTGATGCTGACGTTTATGTGATGTGTACTGTTTTTCGGAAAACAGGATGAGAGGAACTCGTCGATCTGCACGATTGACTGGAGTGCCACCTGAAGATGAGGGCATGAGCGCCCGTCCTTCTACATTGCCAAGGGCAATGTCTAGTAGGTCTAACAGAGAAAGAGCAGTAAGAGACCCTAGAAGGTCTCTGGATCTGGGTAGGAGCAGATCAGTGAGGGGAACAGTTCAGAGAGGAATGTCAGAGGACATGGGGGATGATATGGATGTAGAGCAGAGGAGGGATGGCAATCTGGGAGTTAGCATGTCAGAAGAGGGAATGGGAGAGTCCCAAGGAGGCACTCAGGCCTCGAGATTTGTTCAGCCACCCCACTACCCACACTTCTCACAAAATCCCGGGTATTCGATGGGAGGTACATCGGATTACCCTAGCTTTACCCCTTATCCCACACAGATGCCATACCCACCCTACTACCCACCATATTCACAATACCCAATGTATCCACCCCCACCTTACTATCCAAACCCAGCTAACCCTACCTCAGAAAATGTTGCACCTCCTTCACCATCAGTAGAACCCACAGTTCCAGCAGCCCATATGCCTAAGCCTAGCTCATCTGGTGGGAGCAAGGTCAAGATGACCGACTACATGAAGCTGGGTGCTCCCCAGTTTGAAACCGGTGATGACCCGTTTGTGTACCTTGAGAGGGTCAAAACAATTACAGATGAGATAGGGGCGGATGACAGTAGAGCCATTCAGATGGCTGGGTTCACACTTAAATGCAAAAAGGCCCGTGAGTGGTTTAAGAACTATGTGAGCCCGAGGTTGGACAGCCTATCGTGGGAGGAGTTTACAAATGAATTTGCAGGATGGGCTTTTCCTGACAGTTCAAGAGAATTGAAGATGATTGAGTTTGAACAGTTAAGGCAGACAGAGGAAATGAGTGTAGAGGAGTACACCGATAGATTCCTGGAGCTGTTGCCGTTTGCAGGGCAAACTCTTGACACAGACCAGAAGAAGTCAATGAGGTATATCATGAAACTTCACTCCAAGTATTCCTCCTTGATTCAGTCCGCAGATAGGGAGAGCTTCCATGCCATAGTGGATATGGCTAGGAGGATGGAGGCTAGTCCTATCATCGAGGGGAAAGTCAAGCAGTCAGTGGCACAGCCTTCTGGTTCTAAGACCCCAGGCTCTTCTTCTCTGAGTGCAGCAGCTTCAGGTAGTAAAAAGTGGGACAGAGGCTCTAGGAAGTCCAAGAAGAACAAGTTCTGGAACAAGGTTAAGTCCAGCCTGGGATTTGGAGGTGGCTCAAGCTCTGGTGCGGATAATGCAGTTTGTGCAAAGTGTGGTAAGCCACATAGGGGAGTATGTCGGTTTGGGACGACAGCCTGTTACAGATGTGGTCAGGAGGGGCATATGTCTCGAGAATGTCCAAGAGCAGCCCCGATGGCACAATCCTAGCAGACAGCTTCAGGTAGTGTAGCGCAGCCAGCAGCTCCAGCCACGACTCAGGCCAGTGGCAGAGGTAGAGGGAGAGGGGCAGCCTCTTCTTCAGCGGGTTTCAGAGGTGAAGGTCCATCAGCTCCAGCTCGGATCTTCACAATGACACAGCAGGAGGCAGATGCATCTAACACCGTGGTGGCAGGTAACTTAGTCATTGGTTGTTCAGATGTGTATGCCTTGATGGACCCTGGTGCATCTCATTCTTTTATTGCACCGAGAGCCGTCCAGAGGTTAGGGTTGATGATCTCTGAGTTAGAGTGTCCTCTTTGGGTCAGTGGACCCAAGTGTGATCCATCAGTGGCAGAGTCAGTCTGCCAGTGTAGTCCTGTGTTTGTTGAGGGAAGATGCTTGTCCGCCGACCTTGTGGTTCTAGACTTGACAGATTTTGACGTCATTCTAGGGATGGACTGGTTATCTACCCATGGTGCTACCTTGGACTGCAGGGACAAGGTAGTCAGGTTCAGAGGTCAGGATGGGTCAGAGGTAGTCTTCAGAGGAGACAGGAGGGGTACACCTAGAGGTCTGATATTAGCTCTTCAGGCTCGTAGGTTGCTTAGGAAGGGATGTCAGGGGTATTTGGCTCATGTGAGAGAGCTTAGCAGTCAGGTTAGAGAGCCCGCCTCGGTGCTGGTGGTCAGAGAGTTTTTGGATGTGAGATAGAGTTCGAGATAGAATTGATGCCTGGAACCCAACCGATCTCTATCCCTCCTTACAGGATGGCACCAGCAGAATTGAAAGAGTTGAAAGAACAGTTGCAAGAGCTGGTAGAAAAGGGCTTCATCCGACCAAGTACCTCACCTTGGGGTGCTCCAGTCTTGTTTGTCAGAAAGAAGGATGGATCCCTTAGACTTTGTATCGACTACAGGCAGTTGAACAAAGTCACTACCAAGAACAAGTACCCTCTGCCAAGGATCGACGATCTATTCGACCAGCTAGCAGGAGCGGGTTGTTTCTCCAAAATAGATCTGAGATCTGGGTACCATCAGCTGAGGATCAGAGATGAGGATGTGCCAAAGACGGCTTTCAGGACCAGATATGGACATTTTGAGTTCCTTGTAATGCCGTTCGGGTTAACCAATGCCCCAGCAGCATTCATGGATCTCATGAACAGAGTATTTAGCCAGTACCTGAATCACTTCGTTATTGTCTTCATAGATGATATCTTAGTGTATTCCAAGAATGCAGAGGAGCATGCCCATCATCTGAGGATGGTTCTGCAGACCTTGAGGGAACATGGCTTGTATGCCAAGTTCTCTAAGTGTGAGTTCTGGCTGAGGAGCATTTCATTCTTAGTGTCAGAAAATGGAATAGTGGTGGACCCCAAGAAGACAGAAACCGTGGCTAACTGGCCTAGACCCACTTCAGTGACAGAGATTAGAAGTTTCTTGGGTTTGGCAGGTTACTACAGGAGGTTCGTTTAGGACTTCTCAAAGATTGCAGCTCCTCTGACCAGACTAACCAGGAAGAATCAAAAGTTTGTGTGGACCGACCAGTGCGAAGAGAGTTTTGAAGAGCTTAAGAGGAGGTTGACTCCAGCACCAGTGTTAGCCCTGCCATCTAGTGATGAGGACTTTACAGTCTTCTGTGATGCGTCCCGTATGGGACTGGGTTGTGTACTAATGCAGAATGAAAGGTGATTGCTTATGCTTCTAGACAGCTGAAGAAGCACGAGTTAAATTACCCCACGCATGACCTAGAGATGGCAGCAGTAATCTTTGCACTCAAGATGTGGAGGCACTACCTCTATGGGGTAAAATGTGAGATCTTTACAGATCATAAGAGCCTGCAGTACATCCTGAGTCAAAGAGATTTGAACTTGAGACAGAGGAGATGGGTAGAGCTGCTGAGTGATTATGATTGCAAGATTCAGTATCATCCGGGTAAGGCGAATGTTGTGGCAGACGCCCTAAGCTGGAAGTCACTAGGCAGTCTATCCCACATCACGGCAGAGAGGAGACCAGTGGTGAAGGAGTTTTACAAGCTCATTGATGAAGGTCTACAGTTGGAGTTGTCTGGTACAGGTGCTTTAGTGGCCCAGATGAGAGTGACACCTGTGTTTCTGGAGTAAGTGGCTCAGAAACAGCATGAGGACCCAGAGTTAGTGAAGATTGCCAGGACTGTTCAGTCAGGCAAGGACAGTGAGTTTAGATTTGACAGTAAGGGGATCCTCCGCTATGGGAGCAGACTATGTGTGCCAGATGACATAGGGCTAAAAGGAGACATTATGAGGGAGGCTCATAATGCAAGATACAGCGTTCACCCCGGAGCCACCAAGATGTATCAAGATCTGAAGAAAGTTTATTGGTGGCCAACTATGAAGAAAGAAGTGGCACAGTTTGTGTCAGTCTGCGAAGTGTGTCAGAGGGTGAAGCTGAAACATCAGAAGCCGGCTGGAATGCTTAACCCGCTACCTATTCCAGAGTGGAAATGGGAGAGTATAGCTATGGACTTCATAGTGGGGTTACCGGCGACGTCCAACAGATTGGACTCCATATGGGTGATTGTGGACAGACTCACCAAATCTGCTCACTTCATCCCTGTCAGGAGTGGCTATTCTGTGGACAAGTTGGCGCAGGTGTATGTCGATGAGATCGTCAGGCTGCATGGGGTTCCTGTTTCGATAGTGTCCGATAGAGGGTCCCAGTTCACCTCCAGATTTTGGCGGAGTCTGCAGAACGCCATGGGTACCAGGTTGGATTTTAGCACTGCTTTCCATCCACAGACAGACGGACAATCAGAAAGGACCATCCAGACCATAGAGGATATGCTTAGAATGTGTGTGCTGGACTTTGGCGGTTCTTGGAGGCAGCATCTACCTTTGGTGGAGTTTGCCTATAATAACAGCCATCATGCTAGCATCGGGATGGCTCCATATGAAGCTTTGAATGGGAGGAAGTGCAGATCACCTGTTTGCTGGGAAGAAGTTGGAGAAAAGGCCTTGGCAGGGCCTGAGCTAGTAGAGATTACCAGCAGGGTAGTACCCATAATCAGAGAAAGAATCAAGACTGCTGCAAGCAGACAGAAGAGTTATGCAGACATCCGCAGAAGACAGGTAGAGTTTCAGGAGGGGGATCTGGTATTGCTCAAGGTGTCCCCTATGAAAGGAGTGGTTCGCTTCGGGAAGAAAGGTAAACTAGCCCCACGATACATCGGACCCTTTGAAATCTTGCAGAAGATTGGGAATGTGTCGTACAAGCTAGATTTGCCTGCTTCAATGGAAAGAATCCTTCCGATTTTCCATGTTTCAATGTTGAGGAAGTTTGTGTCAGATCCGAGCAAGGTTCTTAGTGAGCCTGATGTAGAGGTCCAAGAGGATCTCACCTATGTTGAACAGCCAGTACGGATCATAGACACCCAGATCAGAAAGCTAAGAAACAAGGAAATCCCGATGGTGAAAGTCCTGTGGAACCACCACAATTTGGAAGAATGCACTTGGGAGACACGGGAGTCCATGCTCCAGCAATACCCTTATCTTTTCTAAGGTTAGCCTCTTATGTGTTTTATGTGTATGTTATGTTGTATGCCATGCTATGTGCTAGTTGAGGAACATTCGAGGACGAATGTTCTTAAGGGGGGAGAATGTAATACCCGGCTAGACTCCGGTATCAGAATTCCTACCGTTCGGTGGAATCTCGGATGTCGGAAGCCTCTAGTAGGGTAGAAACATGTTTTCATAAAATGTTTTAATGTTTTTCATGGTTTTACGTGAAGAGGAAATGAGTTTTTGCATGAAAACAACCTTGGAGGAAAACCCAGGTTCGGCCGCCGAACCTCAAGTTCGGCCGCCGAACATGGCATGCATGCGGAGGCACGTTCGGCCCCCGAACGTGGCCTGGCCAGCCACTATAAAAGGGTCCCTTAGCCTAAAACGGGCGAGCTTTTCTCCCTATTGTCGGCCAAGGTGAGTTCTCCGCCGTCCCTCACCAATCTTGAGTCCTTTCCTTCAGATCTTTCAAGATTTTCACAAGTTTTTGCTTTGTTTTGAAGATTTTCAAGTTTTCAGCAAGTTTTGAGCTTGGAGACCCAAGAAAGTTGTAAATCTCCCATCTCCAAGTTTAGGTCGTCTCTCTCTCGATCTTCAAGAGGTAAGAGCCGATCTCAAGCTCAATGCATGTTTTAAGTAAGTTTTAAGTAGATCTTTGGGTTAGAATGCATGTTTAGCTTATGGTTAGGTTTATGAGTTTATGATGTGTTTTTGAACAATGTGGCTTGCAAATGCATGATTGATGTGTTGTAGATGGGGTTTTAGATAGTTTGAAGCCCCCAGGAGCTTGTATTCTTGTGTATGTGTGTTGTAGAATAGGTTTATGTATGTTTGGATGGTTTGGGAGGCGTATATGCATAGAAGAGCTGAGTTTCTGCCACTAAGGGAGAAACCAGGTTCGGCAGCCGAAGGAACTTTCAGCCGCCGAACATGCTTGTGGAAGCAGCCTTCGGCTGCTGAAGCTTGCCCCCGAAAGGAGACTTTCGTCTCTGTCTGGGAGTTTCGGCCACCGAAAGTGCCGCCGAACATGCATGAGTTTCGCCTCTGTCTGGGAGTTTTGGTCGCCGAAGGTGCCGCTGAACCTGCCTGACTTTCTGCACTGGAGGGACTTTCGGCCGCCGAACCTGCCGCCGAAAGTGCCCTGTCCAGCCTTCCTTTGCATGTTTTTGCATGAGTGTTTTGAGGTGTTTTAGAGGGTTTTTGGGGGATGTTTTCAGAGTCATGTTATAGTTGTTTGGTCCCTCATTTGAGTCCACCTGTGTAGGTTCGGACCCGAGGAACCGAGGACCTCAGCAGTGAGTCATCTGCTTCTGTCAGTGTCAGAGCTAGCCAGAGGTGAGTAGAACTAAATCAAACCTTTTATTTTACGAAATCAAATGCTTAAAGCATATTCATGCATCATGTTTATATGTAATAGGTTGATTGCATTAGTTACACGAATATGTTGCATTGCATAAATGTTGTTGATGCGGATGAATGTTGAATGATCCATTAGCCCTCATATGTTATGACGTGATGATATGATATGGAAGTCCAGGTGTGGCCTGCACTACGCCCCTGGCACTATGTAAGAGAAAGACCGGACGTGGCCTGCACTACGCCCCCGGCACCATAGACTATGTATGTTATGTTATGTATAAGAGAAAGACCAGGTGTGGCCTGCACTACGCCCCTGGCATGATTGGAATATGTAGAGGGCTAAATGGTGACAAGTTCATCCTTGCTATGATTAGTTGTGATGTGATGCATTTCATGTTATCATATATTTTAAATGTTTTATTATTCTGCTCACTGGGCTCTAGTAGCTCACCCCTCTCCCAAATTCCCCAGGTTTGCAGGTACAGGGTAGACCAGGAGGTCAGCAAGAGTATTGAAGTCATTTGTATGTAATAGATAGAATGTGGACATGATAAAATGTAAAGTTATGAATAGTTATGTAATGTAATGACATTGAGGATTAGAGGTTGTGCTTGACCTATGTGTAATGTATCCCTTTTAATGCATGATCCTAGATCTTTTATGATGTTTATGTAAACCAACTCAACACATGTTGTATTTGCCCATTGGGGCATTGTTGAGATCCCACAGAGGGGTCGATGTTTATGATTATGTCTATGCACAGGTTGAGTTTGGTGTTTGAATGAAAGAAAAGTTGTAATTTTTATGTATGTTATTGATCATGTATGAGATTAAACAGGTTTACAGGTTGCATGTCAGGCTTGCTACGGGTCCCGGCGGCCTTAAGCCGACTTGGATCCTAGCGCTGGTAGCGGTCCGATTTTCGGGTCGTTACAGTCACTCTCATTTGGGCTATCAAAGCACCTATACCAGACAACTCTAACTGTAGACCTTCATTAATGAGCTTATAGAACTCCCTCACCACCGGTCTCCTCTCTGCTGAAATATGAGATAAACTGCCAAGTGATTTCCGGCTTAGGGTGTCTGCCACAACATTCGCTTTACCCGGATGGTACTGAATCTTGCAATCATAGTCACTAAGCAGTTCTACCCATCTCCTTTGCCTCAGATTCAACTCTCTCTGACTCAAGATGTACTGCAGGCTCTTATGATTTGTGAAGATCTCACATTTAACCCTATAAAGGTAATGCCTCCACATCTTGAGTGCAAAGATCACCGCTGCCATTTCTAGGTCATGTGTAGGATAATTCAACTCATGCTTCTTCAGCTGCCTAGAAGCATAAGCAATCACCCTTTCACTCTGCATCAATACACAACCCAGTCCCACACGGGACGCATCGCAATACACTGCGAAGTCTTCATTACTAGTTGGCAGAGCTAACACCGGTGCCGACGTCAACCTTTTCTTTAGCTCTTCAAAGCTCTCTTCACACTGGTCGGTCCACACAAACCTTTGGTTCTTCTTAGTCAGTCTGGTCATAGGATCTGCAATCTTAGAGAAGTCCTGAACGAACCTCCTGTAGTAACCTGTCAAACCTAAGAAGCTCTTGATCTCTGTCACTGTAGTGGGTCTAGGCCAGTTAGCTATAGCTTCCACTTTCTTGGGGTCCACTTCGATTCCATTTTCTGACACAACATGCCCCAAGAATGAGATGCTCCTCAACCAGAACTCACACTTGGAGAACTTGGCATACAAGCCGTGTTCCCTCAAGGTTTGCAAGACTAACCTCAGATGATGGGCATGCTCCTCTACATTCCTGGAATACACTAAGATATCATCTATGAAGATAATAACAAAGTGATCCAGATACTGACTGAAAACTCTATTCATGAGATCCATGAATGCTGCAGGGGCATTGGTTAACCCGAACGGCATCACAAGGAACTCATAGTGCCCATATCTGGTCCTGAACGCCGTCTTCGGCACATCCTCTTCTCTTATTCTCAGCTGATGATACCCGGATCTCAGATCTATCTTGGAGAAACAACCTGCTCCTGCTACCTGGTCGAATAGATCGTCGATCCTAGGCAATGAGAACTTATTCTTGGTAGTGACTTTGTTCAACTGTCTATAGTCGATACAAAGTCTGAGGGATCCATCCTTTTTTCTCACAAACAACACTGGAGCACCCCAAGGTGAGGTACTCGGTCGGATGAAACCCTTATCTACCAGCTCTTGCAACTGCTCCTTAAGCTCCTTCAATTCTGCTGGTGCCATCCTGTAGGGAGGGCTAGAGATCGGTCTGGTTCTAGGTATCAATTCAATTTCAAACTCTATCTCCCTAGCAGGTGGTAAACCTGGCAGCTCGTCTGGGAAAACATCTAAAAACTCTCTGACCATGGGCACTGAGGCGGGCTCTCTAACATGACTATCCAGCTCTCTCACATGAGCCAGAAAACCCTGACAACCCCTCCTGAGCAACCTACGAGCCTGTAGGGCTAATATCAAACCTCTAGGTGTACCCCTCTTGTCTCCTCTGAAGACAACCTCTGACCCATCCTGACATCTGAACCTGACTACCTTGTCTCTGCAGTCCAAGGTAGCACCATGGGTAGATAGCCAATCCATCCCTAGAATGACGTCAAAATCTGTCAAATCTAGAACCACAAGGTCGGCTGAAAGGCATCTTCCCTCAACAAAAACTGGACTACACTGGCAGACTGACTCTGCCACTGACAGGTCACACTTGGGTCCACTGACCCATAGGGGACACTCTAACCCAGAGACCATCAAACCCAATCTCTCGACGGCCCTCGGAGCAATGAAAGAATGAGATGCACCAGGGTCCATTAAGGCATAAACATCTGAACATCCAATGATGAGATTACCTGACACCATGGTGTTTGATGCATTTGCCTCCTACTGTGTCATGGTGAAGATCCGTGCTGGAGCTGATGGACCTTCACTCCTGAAACCCGCTGAAGAAGAGGCCACCCCTCTCCCTCTGCCTCTGCCACTGGCTTGCATCGCGGCTGGAGCTACTAGCTGAGCCACACTACCAGAAGTTGTCTGCTGGGACTGTGCCATATAAGCTGCTCTAGGACACTCCCGTGCCATGTGTCCCTCCTGCCCACATCTAAAGCAGGCTGTCGTCCCAAACCGACATACTCCCTTATATGGCTTTCCACACTTCATACATACTGCATTGTCTGTACCTGAGCTCGAGCCACTTCCTAATCCCAGACCTGACTTGATCTTATTCCAGAACTTGTTCTTCTTTGGCTTCTTGGTGGTGTTACCCCACCTCTTACTGCCTGAAGCTGTTGCACTCAAAGATGAAGGGTCTAACCTTCCCCCACCTGGGGTCTTGGAACTAGAAGACTGTGCCACTGACTGCTTGACTTTCCCTTCGATTATTGCACTAGCCTCCATCCTCCGGGCCATATCCATTATGGCATGGAAGCTCTCCCTTTTTGCTGACTGGATCAAGGAGGAATACCTGGAATGAAGCCTCATGATATATGATAGAGCATATTTTAGCCCATATTTTCATGATCTTATTGATGTTTGTTTGCACCTATTCTACCTAATTTTGTGGTTTTAATCATGTTTTGCAAGTATTAGGTGTGAAGAAACAATTTGGAGAAAATGCTCTTAAAAATGCCAAAAGAAGCCAAAACTAGAGAAGCAACCTTCGGAGGCAACTTTCGGAAGCCAAAAATCAGTCACCTTCGGTGGCAACCTTCGGCGGCCGAAAGAGGACTCCAGAGACGAAAGTCGGCCACCTTCGGCGGCACCTTCGGCCGCCGAACCTTATGTCCAGAGCCGAAAGTCCAGCCTCCGAAACTCACTTTAGGCAGCCGAAAATACACTCCAATACACACTTTCCTTATTCAAGAAGCCATATCTCAAGTTGCCATATTTGAGGAGCCAAACAAGGGAAGTATTTTGAGATCTAAATCTTCAAAATTCACATTCAAATATTGGATTTCAAGATCAAGCTTATTAAGGAAGCCAAATCCAAAGATCACATGTTTCCCACTTAGTATCATGCACATTTAAAATTCAAAAGGAGGCTTCACCTTCCTTATTAGTGCATGGGCAGCCTCTTAACTCTTTGGGCAACATCTTGAAGACCTTGGGCAGCAATTGAAAAGACCAAAGAGCCCCCACTTGCCCTCCATCACATGTGACTCGTTTTTACCTTCACTCATGCACAAACAAGGCACATGCAACACCAAGGACACTTTGGACAGCCTCTAAAAGTCTCCTGGACTTCCATGAAACCCTAGGCAGCCTCTCAAGACTTATATAAAGGCTTCAAGAAGACAAGAAAGGCAGATTTTCATCCACCAAACTCTTCCAAGGTTCGGCAGCCACACTCCAAGGCTTTCCCACCACTTTTGTTCATCTTCTTTCTTCTTTTCTTTTATTTTCTGTTTTGGTTCAGCCATGAGTGGCTGAAACCCTCTTTCTAGTTGAAGTTTGGTTGAAACTAAGGTTGTTTAATGGGTTGTGAGATCTGAACAGAAACTATTGTCTTTGATTTTATTCAATATTCATGCAATTGTGCTTAAATCTAAAGATTGCTTTGTTGTTTTGATCAAATTGGCCACTTGATTCTTAATTGCAAAGTTAATTGATTGTTGGATTAGGATATTTGTTAGTCCGTAATTGCTGGAAATATTCTGTCCATAGAACACTTGGTGTAAAAACCCAATAAATTGTGTGATCTAGCAACATCTCATGCGTTTGAGTAGCTAGGGTTTGGATCTTTCTTGTTCTTCATGCAATTGGCAATTGTTTTGATGCCTATGGCCCAAGGACGTTCCTTGGCAATTTGTTGATTAGTAATTGGTTAGAGGACGTTCCCTAATCAGTTTGTTCATAAGGAAAGACATGGTGGTGAGAAGCGTCTTCCACCCCCATAACCAACCTATTGAATCAATCAAGATAACCATGTTTCAATGATCAACCCAAACAACCAAAGTGAATCCATATCTTCAACTAGACTTTTCTCATATTGATTTCTTCTTTTATTTTGATTACTTACTATTTTAATTGCTTTCAATAGTTGTAAATCAAATCATCTCAAAACCCCCTTTTTACTTTTATTGCACTTGTTCCTATTTCTCTTTGATCACTTGCTTTCACTTGTGCCTTCAATTAGTTTTATTGGTCTTGATTAAGATAAATAGATAGGTAATAAATTCTCTGTGGATTCGATCCTTCACCACTATCTGTAGTTGTAAATTGTAGGTAACCAAGAAGGTTATTTTTGACCGGCTTCGACAACCGCTCCTGTCAATATACCTCCTTGCCTTCTTCTGGTCTGTATCCAGATTTTGCCCTGCAAATGGCAACAACTCCAAGAATCTATCTGTGTACTCATCTACACTCATTTCCTCCGTCTGCCTCAATTGCTCAAACTCGATCATCTTCAACTCCCTTGAACTATCAGGGAAAGCCCATCCAGCAAACTCATTAGCAAACTCCTCCCATGAAAGACTATCCACCCTCGGGTTTACATAATTTCTAAACCACTCTCGGGTTCTTGCACTTCAGTGTGAACCCAACCATCTGAATGGCTCTATTTTCATCTGCCCCCAACTCATCTGTAATCATCTTGACCGTCCTGAGGTACTCAAACGGGTCATCACCTGTTTCATACTTAGGAGCATCCAACTTCAAGTAGTCGGTCATCTTGACCTTGCTCCCTCCAGATGAGCCAGGTTTAGGTACTTGGGTTTCTGGGACTATAGGTTCTGCTGTTGGTGGAGGAGGTGCAACATTTCCTGGGTTAGGGTTTGCTGTTCCTGGATAAAAGGATGAGGGTGGGTACATAGGGTACTGTGGGTATAGTGGGTAGAAAGATGGGTATGGCATGTGAGAGTGATAAGGGTTAAAACTGGGGTAATCCGATGTACCTCCCATCGAATACCCGGGGTTCTGTGAAAAGGGTGGGTATTGGTGTACTACCCGGCTAGACCCCGGCATCAGAACTCCTATTTTCCGGCAGGATTTCCATTGGAATCTGGATTTCTCAAATGTCGGAGCCTTCCAGATGGGTGAAACAAAGGTTTTCTAAAACGTTTTTACATGTTTTGAGGGATTTGAGCAAGAGAAAATTGAGTTTTGAAGGAAAAGACTAAAGAGGAAAGTGCCAGGTTCGGCCGCCGAAGGTGAAGTTCGGCCGCTGAAAGTTGCATGGTTTTGCTGCCCCCGAATCTCCACTTCGGCTGTCGAAAGTGGTGGAGGTTTACATGCAGCTTTGGCCCCCGAAGGAGAGTCGGCTGGCCACCTATAAAAGCCCTTTTGACCGGAAATGGAGTGTGCTTTCACTCCGTTTTCGTGCAAAGGTAGGTTTTTATCCTCCTTTGGTTGTTTTCTTCATTTTCTTCTAAATCATGCAAGCTTTAATGAGTTTTAACTTGGTTTTTGAAGTTTTGAGCAAAAGAAGGCAAGTTTAGAGACTTAGAGAGTTTGGATCGATTTCCTCTACATCTCTGAGTTAGGACCATCAATCCTCTCGTTCTTCAAGAGGTAAGCATGGATCCTCACCTCCCCTTATGTTTTAAGCATGTTTGAAGAGGGTTTAGAGTGTAATACCCGGCTAGACCCCGGTATCGGAATTCCTACCGTCTAGTGGAATCTCGGATGTCGGAAACCTCTAGAAGGGTAAAATCATGTTTTTATAAAATGTTTTAATGTATTTGATGGTTTTAAGGAAGAAAGGAATTGAGTTTTGAATGAAATCTACCATGGAGACTTTTCCAGGTTAGACCGCCGAATCTCAAGTTCGGCCGCCGAACGTGGGATAGTTTAGGAGGGAAAGTTAGGCTTTTGAAAGTGGCAAGGTTCGGCCGTCGAACCTCATGTTCGGCCGCCGAACCTCATGTTCGGCCGCCGAACCTCATGTTCGGCCGCCGAACTTGCATGTGTTTTGGAGGCACTTTAGGCTGCCGAAAGGTGGTCTGGCCAGCCCTATAAAAGGGCTCCATGGCCGAAACGGGCGAGTTCTCGCCCCATTTTTGGCCAACGGTGAGTCCATGCTCTCCCATGGTCGTTTTTGATGTTTTTCCTTCCAATCTTTCAAGTTTTAACAAGTGTTTGCTTGGTTTTTGAAGATTTGTGAACTTAGAGCAAGTTTTGGAGCTTGGAGACCAAAGAGTGGATTTCTCCCCATCTCCAAGTTAAGATCGTCTTCCCTCTCGATCTTCAAGAGGTAAGCTTAGATCCTACCTCTCTTGTATGTTTTAAACGAGTTTATGAAGTTTTATGGGGTAGAAATGCATGTTTAGGTTTTATTTGAGTTTATGGGTTTATGTTGTGTTTATGAGCAATGTATGTTGTATATGCATGTTTGATGTGTTGTAGTTGGGGTTTAGGATAGTTTGAGACCCCTATATGCTTGTTGGCTTGAGTTGCTTGTTATAGAATAGGTAAATGCATGATTGAATGGTTTGGGAGGTATTTTGTGCATAGGAGGCTGAGTTCTGCCCTTTGGAAGAACTCAGGTTCGGCAGCCGAAGGGACTTTCGGCCGCCGAACCTGCCTGTGGAGGCCAGTCTTTGGCTGCTGAACCCTGCCCCCGAAAGTGGACTTTTGGCTCTGGAAAGGAGTTTCGGCCACTGAAGGTGCCGCCGAACATGCATGAGTTTCGTCTCTGGAGAGAACCTTCGGCCGCCGAAAGTGCCGCCGAAAGTGCCGCCGAAGGTGCATGACTTTCGGCTCTGGAGGGACTTTCGGCAGTCGAACCTGCCGCCGAAAATGTCCTGTTTAGCCTTCCTTTGCATGATTTCTATGATTGTTTTAAGGTGTTTTAGGGGAGTTTTTGGGGAGTATTTTTAGAGTCATGTTCATGTATGTTGGTCCCTCATTTGAGTCCACCTGTGTAGGTTCGGACCCGAGGAACTGAGGACCCCAGCAGTGAGACAGCTGCTTCAGTGTCTTGTCAGAGCTAGCCAGAGGTGAGTGGAATAACTCCTTATGTTTCAAAGCAAATAATGAAAATTTCAGCATGATTCATGCATCATAAATGCCATGTGATATGTATTAGGTTGTTTGCATTAGAAACCATGAATATGTTGCATTGCATATCTTGATGTTGATGTGGATGGATGTTGGATGATGAGATATAATATGTTATGATATGGAAGTCTAGGCGTGCCTGCACTATGCCCCTGGCACAATGTAAGAGAAAGACCGGGTGTGGCCTGCACTACGCCCCCGGCACAATTGGATATGTATGATATGTTATGTGTAAGAGAAAGACCAGGTGTGGCCTGCACTACGCCCCTGGCATGATTGGATTATGTAGAGGACTATTGGTGACAAGTCCATCCTTGATGTGAAATGTTTGTGATGTGATGCATTCCATGATATCATATGTTTTAAATACAATGTTTTATTATTCTGCTCACTGGGCTCTAGTAGCTCACCCCACTCCCTAATTTCCCCAGGTTTGCAGGTATGGGATAGACTAGGAGGTCCGCTAGAGTAAAGTCATATCTATGTAATAGTTAGAAGTGGACATGAGAATGATGTAATGTAAAGTATAGTACTGAATAGTTGTGGAATATAATGATGTTATTGAGGATTAGAATTGTGCTTGACCCTAGTTTGTATGTTAATCCCTTTGTTACATGATGTTTTATGTAAACCAAACTTAATGTATGTATGTTACCCCACTGGAGCATTGTTGAGGACTCCAGTGTGGGGTTGATGTTTATGATCATGAGTTGTCCTGGCACAGGTTGAGTTTGGTAAATGAATGAGAAAGTTCAAAATTTTTATATAATTGTTGATCATGTATGGGATTATTCAGGTATACAGGTTGTATGTCAGGCTTGTTACGGGTCCCGGCGGCCTTAAGCCGATCTGGATCCTAGCGCCGGTAGCGGTCCGGTTTTCGGGTCGTTACATAGAGAGTTTCATGGCATGTTATAGAGTAGATCTTAAAGTTGAGTATATGTCGATCATGTGCTATGTGTGTTGCTATGATGTTGTTTAAGGAGTTTGAACTAGTTTTTAAGCTCCTAAATGCATGGATAAGGGTATATATAGGCTTTAGAGAAGTGGTATGCATGTTGCGAGTGTTTGGCAAAGTGTTGGAGGCTGAAGATGCATGTTTGACCCGAGTTCTGCCTTCTTGGAGAACTCAGGTTCGGCCGCCGAACCCCTTGAGGAGGCTGTTTTGGCCGCCTAAACTCGCCCCCGAAAGATTGAACTTTCAGCTCTGGAGGGGAGTTTCGGCCGTCGAACATGCCGCCGAAGGTGGGTGACTTTCGGCTCTGGAAGGTCTTTCAGCCCCCGAGACTTGCCCCCGAAAGTTTGGACTTTCGGATCTGGAAGGGACTTTCAGCCGCCGAAGGTGCCGCCGAAAGTGCATGAGTTTCGGCTCTGGAGAGACTTTCGAACGCCGAACCTGCCGCCGAAAGTGCCCTGTCCAGCCTTCCTTTGGTCATTTTTCCATTCATGTTTATGATGTTTTAGGGGGGTTTTTGAGGAGATTTTTATAGCTATATTAGTGTATGTTTGGTCCTCATTTGAGTCCACCTGTGTAGGTGCGGACCCAAGGAACCAAGGTGGCCCACAGAGTTAGAGTTACAGAGACTGTTCAGCAGTTGACAGAGGTGAGTGGAACTGAAATAGGTTTTTCAATTAATGAAACCTTTTAGCATGATTCATGCATCATAAATGCCATGTTACATTAGGGTGTATTGTATTGCATTAGTGTTCACGAAGATGACGCATTGCATTATTACTTGTTGATGGGGACGGACACAGTGTAGGACCCTTTAGCCCTCTGATGTTTATGTTTATGTAACAGAAGTCCTGAGGAGCCCCTTGAGGGCCGGGCACAGAGTTTATATGCATGTAACAGAAGTCCTGAGGAGCTCCTTTGAGGGTCGGGCACAGAGCAGAGCGATTTTTGGGTCAGTCCGTCCGTGATGTGCTTTGTTTGTGTTGTGACGCATTTCATGATAGCATGTTTTAAATGTTTTTATTGTTCTACTCACTGGGCTCTAGTAGCTCATCCCTCTCCCTAACCCCATGTTTTCAGGGCCATAGAGAAGGCAGAGGAACAACAAGGGTAAAGTCTAAGTGTAACAGTATAGAGTAGTGGACATGATGTAAAGTATAGCAATGATGTAATGTATAGAGATGATATAAAGGTTATGTACTATTTATTGAGATAGTATTGTGCTTGGCCCTAGAGTATGTTTAATCCTTTTTATACATGATCAGTATGTAATATTTTTATGATTTTATGATGAGAACCAAGTTTGATATATGATGATGACCCATCTAGAGCATTTGATGAGGACTCTAGTATGGGGTTTTATGTTTACAGAGTTAGTGCATGCACAGGTCAAGCTTGGTAAATGATAAAATTCAAAATTTTTATGGAAATGTATGATCTTGTATGGGATTTATCAGGTATTCAGAGTTCACAGTAGGCTTGCTACGGGTTTCAGCGACCTTAAGTCGATCTGAATCCTAGCGCCGGTAGCGGTCCGATTTTCGGGTCGTTACAATTGGGGTGGCTGAACAAACCCCGAGGCCTGAGTGCCTCATTGAGACTCTCTCATGCCCTCTTCCGACATGCTCACTCCAAGACTGCCATCCCTCCTCTTATCCACATCCATATCATCCTCCACATCTGCTGACATTCCACCTTGAACTGTTCCCCTTCTGCTCACATCAAAAGACCTTCTAGGGTCCCTTGACGTTCTCTCCCTGCTAGACCTGCAG
This sequence comes from Manihot esculenta, assembly GCF_001659605.2. Classification (NCBI taxonomy): domain Eukaryota; kingdom Viridiplantae; phylum Streptophyta; class Magnoliopsida; order Malpighiales; family Euphorbiaceae; genus Manihot; species Manihot esculenta. Next base: position 10,253,206 of record NC_035170.2, read on the forward strand.
GACATTGCCCTAGGCAATGCAGGAGGACGGGCATCCGTGCCCTCGTCCTGAGGTGGTACTCCAGTCAATCGTGCAGATTGACGAGTTTCTCTCATCCTGTTTTCTGAAAAACAGTACACATCACATAAAATATTAGCATCAAATGGTTCATGTGCAAACACATGAACCCGCATCACATACATCACATACATAGCATATCATCAATGCACATGCATAAAATCATGGCATTTCGCATCATCATTCAAGACAGGACTCTACATCCTATCCTAGTGGACATGATTTTCCTATTGTGCTTGCCCTTCTAGAACATCTATGAGCCCGACACTCTCTAGGTCCGACCATATGAACCTAGGGCTCTGATACCAATCTGTAACGATCCAAAAATCGGACCGCTACTGGCGTTAGGATCCAGATCGACTTAAGGTCGCCGGGACCCGTAGCAAGCCTAACATAGATCCTGTATACTTGTTCAATCCCATACATGATCAATCATTTACATAAAAATTTAAACTTTTTCTTTCATTCACCAAGCTTAACCTGTGCATGCACATCTCATAACCATAAAACCCCACACTGGAGCCCTCATCAAATGCTCCAATAGGGTAACATATCATATATTAGGCTTGGTGTACGTAAACATCAATAAAACATCTCATTAAAAAAGATCATGTATCAAAGAGGGATTAACATATTCTAGGGCCAAGCACAATTCTATCCTCAATACAATTCTTTACACTACATTACATTACTATACTTTACATTACAATGTCTTTCTCATGTCCACAGCTAGCTATTACATAATACATAACTTTACTCTTGTTGACTTCCTGATCTATCCCGTACCTGCAAACCTGGGGAATTAAGGGAATGGGGTGAGCTACTAGAGCCCAGTGAGCATAATAGTAAAATATTATATTAAAGATTCATGCTTTCATGGAATGCATCACATCACAAACAAATCACATTAAGGATGAACTTGTCACCAATAGCCCTCTACATATCTAATAGTGCCAGAACGTAGAATGGGTCCTGGTCTTTCCCTTATATAACATATCATAATATTCTAATGTGCCAGGGACGTAGAATGGGTCTTCCTGGACTTCCATACCGTATCATCATCATATCATATCATACCATTTCATACAAGGACTAATGGATCATTCAATGTTCATCCACATCAACAACATAATATGCAATGCAACATATTCGTGAATTCTAATGCAAACAACCTAATATATCTCATAGCATTCATGATGCGTGAATCATACTAAAACTTTCATTATTTGCTTTGAAACATAAAGAGTCATTCTACTCACCTTAGGCTAGCTCTGAAAAGACTCTGAAGCAGCTATCTCACTGCTGGGGTCCTCAGTTCCTCGGGTCCGAACCTACACAGGTGGACTCAAATGAGGGACCAAACATATACTAACATAACTCTAAACTACTCCCAAAAACCCCCTAAAACATCACAAACATGCATAGAAAATCATGCAAAAGAAGGCTGAACAGGGCACTTTCGGCGGCAGGTTCGGCGACCGAAAGTCCCTCCAGAGCCGAAAGTCATGCACCTTCGGCGGCACTTTCGGCGGCCGAAGGTTCCTTCCAGATCCGAAACTCATGCATGTTTGGAGGCATCTTCGGCGGCCGAAAATCCCTTTCAGAGTCGAAAGTCCACTTTCGGGGGCAGGGTTTGGCAGCCAAACGCTTGCCTCCACAGGCAGGTTCGGCGGCCGAAAGTCCCTTCGGCTGCCGAACCTGAGTTCTTCCAAAGTGGCAGAACTCAGCCTCCACATGCACACTTTGCCTCCTAAACCATTCAAACATGCATTTAGCTATTCTACAACATGCATACACAAGCAAATAAGCATACAGGGGCCTCAAACTATCCTAAACCCCAACTACAACACATAACAACTCAAAACAACACACATTGACTATAAACTCAACATTAACCTAAACATGCATTTCTACCCCATAACCCCTCAAAACTTGCTTAAAACATACAAGAAAGATAGGATCGAAGCTTACCTCTTGAAGATCTAGAGGAGAAACGATCCTAACTTGGAGATGTGAGAGATCTAGCCCCTTGGGTCTCCAAGCTCCAAAACTTGATCTTATCTTCAAAAACTTCAAAAACCAAGCAACCACTTGTTAAAACTTAAAAGATTTGAGGGAGAATATCAAAACCAACCATGGGAGGGCATGAACTCACCTTTGGCCGGAAATGAGGAAGAAAACTCGCCCATTTTCGGCCATGGGGCCTTTTATAGGTGGTTGCCAGACCACCTACGGAAGCCTAAAGTGCCTCCAAAACTCATGCAAGTTCGGCGGCCGAACCTGGATTTCCCTCAATGGTCTTTTTCATTCAAAACTCAATTTCTTTCTTACTTAAAACCATAAAATGCATGAAAACATTTTATAAAAACATAGTTTTACCCTTCTAGAGGTTTTCGACATCCAGGATTCCACCGAACGGTAGGAATTCCGATATCGGAGTCTAGCCGGGTATTACATCTATAATCCTTCTTTTTTTATACTATAATAAAATGAAGATAAATATAGCAGTCCTTGATAATTCAACAATGATGTGGTCGACTGCTTGATAAGGGATATCACCAGCTAATAGGTCGGTGATCCCGCGATTACAGGCTAATGGAAATACACTGGATGGTGTCTGATAATTGTAACTTTGTACTGAGACTCGACCTATCCAGGGGCGGGCGAGTCTTGGTGATGAACCGGGTGTCAAGGTGTCCGGATCTTCCTTTCCTCGGGTGAGACCACGTTACCCACTTATCAAATCCTTACTACATGGACGTGTTCTGTGGTGACAGCTCATGACTTACTTTGGGCGACTTTTCTGTACCATTAATACTCCATTAAATGACCCATGGACATGTATTCTAATATGAATCAAGAAAAATGATAAGGAAGTCAGGTGGCTGCCCAAACTCAATCCCAAGAAAGTAAAGATGATATAGGTACCAAGTATTACCATTTTCATGAAGACCACGGTCATACAATGGAGGAGTGTTGACAATTGAAGGATGAGATCGAGAGATGATAAGGGACAACACCATTTGAAAGTTTGCTAAGAAGGGTAGGGAAGAAAGGAGATATGAACCCTAGGCAACAATCCCCGAAACCACCCCTGACCAGAAGCCTATAAGGATTAATCATGAAATTGCGAAAGGACCTAGTGATAATCAAGGAAAATAAGCAAATCACAGAGGTAATAGCCGGTCTAATAAGCTCGGTGAGAACTGGAAAGAACCGCTGAGGTCTCGAAGATCATTCGCCTAGGGTCCTATAAGCTGGCCAAGTTAGATGGCTGAATTATTTTCCATTCCTGAAATATTTTTAAGTTGAGAAAATTTTATTAATAAAAGTTAACGAGTTATTTTTTTTCATGTATTGTGCTCTTCAGTAACAAAGAACGTCGGAATTGCCTTCCTAAAAAAAGATTGAAGAGAAGAAAAGGCCACAAGGTGGGTTCCGCTAGACCACAATCCCGGTGTTGGTCCTACTAATCAAGACCACAAGGTAGGTTTTACCAGAATATCTCATAAGGCGGGTTCCGCTAGACCACAATTCGAGCATTGGTCCCACTTATCAAGGCCATAAGGCGGGTTTTGCCAGGCTAGGTCACAAGGTGGGTTCCACCAGACCATAATCCGAGCATTAGTCCCACTAATCAAGGCCACAAGGCAGGTTCCACTAGGCTAGATCACAAGGCAAGTTCCACCAGACTATATCCGGATGATGGTCCCACTAATCAAGGCCACAAGACGAGTATAAGTCAGACCAAAAAATCGGGCAATGGTTCCACTAATCATGGCCATAAGGTGAGTGTAAGGTAGGCCAAAAGATTGAGTGATGATCCCACAAATCAAGGCATTCACGACAAGTATAAGCTAGGCCAAAAGATCGAGTGATGATCCCACAAATCAAGGCATTCCCGACAAGTATAAGCCAGGCCAAAAGATTGGACAATGGTCCCACTAAATAAGCCTAAGGCGGTTATCCATCGGGCCATATGCTCGAGTGTTAACCCCGCTGCTCAAAAGTCTTGAAGTTATTTATTTTACCACCACTATGATGGTCGAGTGTTAATCTCTTAGCAATTTTTACCAATTATTTCTGGATTGACAAATAAATGGAAGAGGATTATGGACGAATACTAATCATACAATACGTAAAGATAATAAAGACATGACAAAAAATATTTTTTCATTAAAAGCCTCGAAAGATTACAAAGAGGGAGGGATGACTTTAGGAGTCTCTATTACATTGGCATTCTCTACATCTATTATATTTTCAGCAGAGGCTTGGTCAACATCATCAACTCTCCCCTCCTCATGGTCGTCCTCGGCCTCCTCCTCCTCTAGAAGGATGTTTTCTATCCAAGAGAAGTTCTCAGAAGGAAATCACTTTACTAGTTCCTTCTTCACAGAATCTTGGCCCTTGACGAGCATCTTTCCTCCCCGGGCCACCATCTTTTGAAGCTCCACTTCTAGTTCAACAATTCTATTTGAGGTGGCCTGGTTCTCCTCCACCTAAGATTGTAGCTCCTGGATTTGGCGTTGAAGAATAGCCACTTGATCCTCAATACTTTTGCCTCGATTCTCAAAGGTAAGATGGGAAGTGTTGGCCTAAACCAAGTCTGCTTGGAGTTTGTCTACTGACACTAAAGTCTCCATCATAGTGCCTTCCACTTCGTCAACCCGAGCCTTCAGCCTCGAGCATTCCTCCACCAGGAGCCTCCTGTCTGTTTTTTGAGCACCAAACTCTCGCCTAAAGATTTTGTTGCACTCTTTAGCCACATAGGCACAAAGAGCACTCTCCAGGGCAGAGTGCATGGCATTGTCAAAAAAAGCATCCGTTTCGAGTTCATTCAGGCAGCGACTATCCCTAGGCCTTAGGGCATTCTTGGTTAATAGGACGACCATGATAGGATCATCAAGGAGAGAAGGCATCTGGATTAGTGCCAAGGCTAGATGCTAGATACTAGGAGGCCATGAGAAGTCAACCCCAACATTCACAGGAATTGGTTCAATAGCAGCAGGGACGGTATCAGAAGGCTTGAAAATGAGGATAGATTCAAAGGAGCCTATGGCAAAAGACTCAGGCTGCAAGTGGGCTGACTCTTCTATGGTAGGTGAGGGAGGAGGAGCATGATCACTCCTACTTGGCGAGCACGCTTGGGAGGAGGACCAATTGCCCCATTAACAGCTTTGCCTTTTTGGGCAATACCGCTTCAACAAATTTGCTCCTTGACCTAGCCATATCTGCAAAAATTATAAAGTAAGTAAGTAAGAAAGACAATTTGAAATCTAAAAGAAGGCAGAAAGAAAAGTATCATGATCTCTAGCTAGGGAAATGTTCTCCCCAAGGCTGGGAAGGCTGGGCGAGTGAGGACCCTGAGTCTAGCTCACTTGCAAATGATTTTATCAAGACAAAACGACATTCATCACCGACTAAGTGATGTCCATTTTCTGTTAAATTTTAATACTTGAATAGTGCCAAAAATTTAAATTTTTTCATCTTTTCTCAATTTAATCTAAAACTTTAAATGTTGGCATAAAAGTTAACTTTTTAAAAGCGAATAAATTTTATTTAAAATTCAAATTGAATACAAAAAAACTATCCTATTTCTTACGTGATAATTTGAATTTCATTTTTAGTACTTTTATTTCAGTCTTATATGACACCTATACAGCTACAAATAGCTTTTATTCTGCTCACTTTACATTCAAAGGTTAGAGCACAACTAATATTCACTTATTATCGGACTATCTATACTGTAACTTGATGTCCAAGCATGATGCCATTTTCCGGCTAATAATTTTCTTCCATACAATTTCTGTTTTTTCCCAAACTCAAATTCATTTTTTAATTTTAAGAATTATGTACTCTTTTTATATATTATTTATTTTTTTAATTAAAATACTAATTTTGATATTATAAATTGCAGAAATATAATATTATATTATATCGGAACTTATTTTGTCTTTGAATAAAACTATAGAGGCTTAATAGGCCAAAAAAATTGATTATTTGATTCTTAAACAAAAGTATAAGAGTTTAATTGCACTTATCTCTAATTTGAATTAGTAATATTATATGGAAGGAAGAGGTGACTAATAGGGTTGTGCATGATTCTTGAGGATTCTAAACTGAATGGAAGAACCGTACCAAAACGTATGGAAACCAAAAAAAAAATCGATATTGCAGGAATGGAACCGAACTCATTTAGTTATTTGGTTTTCGTTCTAATTCTGATTTTGGTTCCTTATCGAGAATCATATCGAAATCAAAGCGGAACCATATCGAGGAATTGATTATATATATATATTAATGATTTTAGTGATATTGATTCTATACAAGAATCGCTCAAAGTAAGTTATGAGTTATTACCACAAAATAGAGCCACGTGGCAAGGATATAATAAGGTGGTACCTGGTCCCACCCAAAGAAAGGAAGACTCGGACACCGTTACGCTCGGTTCTTCACCAAGAGTTTTCGTCCCCTGAAGAGATCGAGTCTCGGTATAAAGTTATCATTGATAGGCACAAACTAGCATATTCCCATTATGCTTGTAGTCGCAGAATCACCGAATGATTAGCTGGTGAAATCGCTTATCAAATAGCCAGCCATATTATGGCCAGATTTTCATAAAATACTATATTAACTCCATCTTCTTATAGTATAAAAGCTAAACAATCACAGAGACAAATGTATGCAATTCTTACACAAATCTTGTGTTTTAAACAATTCTTTAGACTCATCTTATTCTCCAGTTACTAACTTGAGCATCGAAGTGACTTCTATAAGCGCTAACCACCTCACATTCTCTGTCTTACAGGATTAGTTAATCACAACACAGCTCTGCTTTTGACCGCATCATTTGGTTCCATTGCTAGGAATATCTATCAAATCCTTTATATTTATTTAGATTAAAACCGGTCTCTTATTCTTTCTCTTTGAGAAAGAAATCTCTCCCTTCTTTCTCTCGAAATGGCTTGAAATCCTTGAGCTGCCGCTAAGATTGCTATCAACAAGGGTGCTATCATTTCTTCCACCCCTGACAGTGAAAAAAATATGCCATCAATGGTCAATGAAGCAAATCTCAACAATCTAAACAATGAGTAAATGATCCAATACGTCCAAAAGTTGTAGGCTACTCTCGAACAATACAAGACTTGGAGGGAGGCGTCAGTCACGGCTCCTAGGGGAAGGAAGAAAGTCTCTGTTGACACTCCGAGGACTCGGATAGAGGCAATCAAGAGGCGATTCAAAGGGAAGCTCGAGTTCGAAGAAGATGAATCAAATGATGATCCAAAAGATGTCGACTAGAAGCTAGTACAAGCTATTCCAATGTACCAAAAGGAACAAGAGGAGGACTTTGGCATGGATGAGGCCTCACCTCTTTCAGAAGAAATTTTGGCTGAAACTTTTCCAACAAAGTTCAAGCTGCCTAACTTGGATAAATATGATGGAACAGCATATCTCAGAAGCCACTTAGCAATCTTTATGATGATCATGCAACTTCAAGATGTCAATGACTTTGTATTGTGCCAAGTGTTTCCATCAACGCTCACAAGATTAGCTCAGAAATGGTACAAACATTTGAGTCCAGGTTTAATTCAAAACTTTACACAATTCGCTATGTTATTTAAATCCAGATTTATTACTTTTATACCTTCTAAAAGGCTCTTCTTTGAATTGCGAAAGATTTGCCAAGGAGAGGGCGAGTCTTTAAGGAACTTTATCTCACGGTTCAATGCAGAAGGAATATAGGTGGAAGAGTTAAATCATAAGATAGTGTGTGAAACATTAAAGAAAGGAACACGCAACATTAAGTTCATAGACTCCTTAATAAAAAACCTAGCCATAACGTATCAACAGTTGATGGACAAAGCCCAGAAGTATATTAGGCTGGATGATAAAGTCCAAGCACTAAGAAAAAACAAGAGAGCGAACCAAAAGTAAAAGCAAAAGCCGGAGAGGTAAGGATATGAAGGAGACTATAGGAGTTACCCTATCTCCCGAAGGAGGGATGACTAAAGTAAGTATAAAAATTATACTATGCTAAATGACTCAAGGACATGTATTTTAGGGAAAATTACTTTTTAGTCCCTGAGGTTTAACGTAATGAACACTTCTGTCCCTCTATTTTGGCGACCCAACACTTAAGTCCCTCACTTTATTTTCTGTCCAAATTCGCAGTCCTTCCGTCCAAAATAGCTGTTTGGGACACATGAATTGACAAAATTAACCCTCATTAAACCCAAACCCAAATACCCCTTCTTCTTTTTCTCCTTCTTCTTCTTCTCCTTCTTCTGCAACTTCTTCTTCTTCTTCTTCTTTCTCCTTCTTCTTCTTCTTCTTCTTCTTCTTCTTCTTCTTCTTCTTCTTCTTTCTTCTTCTTCTTCTTCTTCCTACCCTCCTTTCTGCAACTTCTTCTTCTTCTTCTTCTTCTTCCTACCCTTTTCTGCAACTTCTTCTTCTTCTTCTTTCTCTTTCTTCTTCTTCTTCTTCTTCTTCTTTCTTCTTCTTCTTCTTCTTCTTCTTCTTCTTCTTCTTCTGCAACTGGAGAAAACATGAAAGAGAAAAAAAAAAGGAATTTCACATTAAGAGAAGGGTATTTCTGGAAAAAAGTATCACCTCTCACTTTTGACTCTTTGACCAAACGGTTTAAATGGACGGAAGGACTACGAATTTGGACGGAAGAGAAAGTGAGGGACTTAAGTGTTGGGTCGCCAAAATAGAGGGACAGAAGTGTTAATTACGTTAAACCTCAGGGACTAAGAAGTAATTTTCCCTGTATTTTATTATGGATCAGGAAGAATGATAAGGAGATCAGATGGCCTTCCAAACTCAATCCTTAGAAAGTGGAAACGCGAGACAGGACCAAGTACTGTCGTTTTCACGAAGACCACGGACATACGAAGGATAAATATAAAAATTATTCTCCGGTAAATGACTCACAAACACGTACTTTATTATGGATCAGAAAAAACAATAAGGAGATCAGGTGGCCTCCAAAACTCAATCCTTAGAAAGTGGAAAGGCAAGACAGGACCGAGTACTGTCATTTTTACGAAGACCATGAACATATGACGGATGAGTGTCGGCAACTGAAAGATGAGATCGAGAGACTGATAATGGTCGAAACTCTTTGAAAGTTTGCCAAAAAGAGCAGGAAAGAAAAGAGACTTGAGTCCGGGGCTATAACTCATGAAACCACCCCTAATAGAGAACCTGTGGGGATTATTCATGTAAATTGCAAAAGGACCTAGTGATGATCAGGGAAAATAAGTGAAACACCAGTGATGTAATAAGTGGTTTGATAATTGGGCGAAAACTGTAAGAGATTATTTCGAGCCTCAATGGTTATTCATCCCAAGGTTAAGTTGGCCGAGTTAGATGGCTGAGTTATGGAATATTTGTAATCTAGGAAAATTTTATCAATAAATAGTTAACGGGGTATTTTTTCATGTATTGTGCTCTTTAGTAACAAGGAATGGGATGACCTTCTTCTTCTTAAAAAAAAAAAAGATTAAGGAACAATCATTGAAGGCCACAAGGCGGATTTTGCTAGGCCTAAAGACTGGGCGTTGGTCCTACTAATCAAGGCATTCATGCTAGGCTACAATGCGGGTTCTGCTAGGCCACAATCTGAGTGTTGGTCTCACTAGTCATGGCATTCATGCCGGGCCACAAGGCGAGTTCAGCCAGGCCAGAAGACCGGGTGTTAGTCCAACTAAAAAAGGGCATTTGATGCCTAAGGCAGGTATTTCGCCAGATCAACGACCAGGTGTTAGTCCTATATAAAAGTTTTTAAGGCAGGCATTTGATGCCTAAGCCACGAGACCGGTATCCACCAAACTCAACGATCGGGTGTTAGTCCCCCCCTACAAAGATTTTTATGCCATTTCATGTCATAAGGCTAGTATTCGCCAGGCCACATGTCCGAGTGAAGGTCTTGTTTTACAAAAAAGGATGAGTTATTTTACGGCCAGCTGTTAAATCAATGACCGGGTTCTATGATCGAGTATTAATCCCTTAGCAATTTTTATCAATTATTCAAGCCTGGATTGGCAATAAATGGAAGAAGGTTACGGATGAATACCGATCATACAAATCATGCAAAGATAATAAAGAGGCAAAAAAATAAATATTTTTCATTAAAGTCATAGAAGATTACAAAGGAGGAGGGATCACTTTAGAAGTCTCTATCACATCAGTATTCCCTACATCTATTATATTTTCTGCAGGGGCTTGGTCAATATCATCAATCCTGTCCTCCTTATGTTTGTCCTCATCCTCCCCCTCCTTTGGGAGAATGTCATCTATTCAAGAAAAGTTCTCAGAAGGAAACCGCTTCACCAGCTCCTTCTTGATCGAGTCTTGGCCTTCGACAAACATCTCTCCTCCATGGGCCACCGTCTCTTGAAGCTTGACCTCTAATTTAACAATTCTATTTGAGATGGCCCAGTTCTCCTCAACCCGAGACTGCAGCTCCTGAACTTGGTGCTGAAGCATGGCCACTTAATCCTCAGCATTCTTAGCCCGATTCTTAAGGGCAAGGCAAGAAGCGTTGGCCATACCTAGGTCTTCCTGGAGTTTGTCTACTAACTCCATAGTCTCTTTCATGGTGCCTTCCACCTTATTAGCCCGAGTTTTTAGCCTCAAGCACTCCTATGCCAAGAGTCTTCTTTCTATCTCTTGAGCCTCAAACTCCTGCCTTAGGACCTTGTTACGCTCTTTGGCTATATATGCACAGAGGGTACTCTCCAGGGTAGAATGCATGACATTGTCAAAAAGCTCGTCTGTCTCGAGCTCATTCAAATGATGACGGTCCCTAAGCGTCCGAGCGTTCTTAGTTAATAGGACGGCTAGGTTAGGGTCTTCAAGAAGAGAGGGTGTTTAGGTTAGCGCCACTGCTAGATGTTGGATGCTAAGAGACCACGAGAAATCAACCCCCACGTTGGTAGGAATGGGCTCAGTAGAAGTGGAGATTATAGCAGAAGGCTTAAAAACAAGGACAGATACAGAGGCACACATTGCAGAAGATACAGGTTACGAATGAGTCGACTCTTCTATTGTAGGTGGGGGAGGAGGAGGAGGAAGTATGATTACTTCTTCCGCTTGGCGATCACGCTTGGGAGGGGGACCAGTTGGCCCAGCAATAGCTTTGCCCTTGCTAGCAGCACGAGCTACCTTAGCAAACTTGCTCTTCTTTCCAGCAATATTTACAGAGAATAAAAAGTAAGTGAGATAGTCTAAAGTACAAGAGAAGATGGAAAGAAAAATACCCTGCTTGCATGCTAGAGAGGTGCTTTCCCCAAGACAGGGAAGGTTGGGCTAGTGAGAAACCCGAGCCTGGTTCGGTTGAAAAAGGCTCTGCCAGGATAAGACGGCGCTCCTTACCGCCTTGGTGATATTCATTTTCTATGGGGACTTAGCCATCGTCAATAGAAAGTCTAAAGCCTCAACCTCATCCCTCTGTGGTTGGGCCCCATCCTTCCTCAACTCCACCTCTAGGTTCCAGCTCGTGAGAAGGTGTCCAAAACCCCCGGACGTCCAGTGATGGAGGATAAAAAACTTGTTCTTCCATCACTTTAATGAAGAAGGTATTCGATCAAATATCGTCTAATATTTTCTCCCACTGAAAAACTAGAACTCCTCGTTTCTTCGAGTGTCCAACTAATACAGTTGAGAAAAAAGGGGTCACGCTCGACTCGATGTTATTATTAGAATAGACAAACCAGAAGGCCACTAGGATTCTCCAGCTATTGGGGTGCAGTTAGGTAACCGAAAATTTATGGAACTGTAGGACCTTAGTAAAAAAGGGTTTATAGGGAATCGAAGACCCGCCTTCAGTTGTTCTTCATAGACAATGATAGTATTTTCTGCAGGAATCTGGTCATTCACGCGAACGCTCGAGAAAGGACCAAAGACATGAAAAGTCTCTCGAGAAATTTGGTATTGGTCGTGAAGACGATCTACATCTTGCTCCTTTAGTATGGAAGGGATGTCGCAAATCAGACTGCCCTTGCTCTCGTGAGCCGTCCTCAATGGAACAATGGGAGCGAAGGCGTGGATGAGGCCATCAGAGGAGGAGCTTGAGGCGGAACTTTCACCGGAAGCAAGAGAAGAAAAGGAAGTATCCCTATTCATCTTAAAAGGAAAAAAGTGAATAGGAATTACCATGTAAACAAAGGAGAATGAATAAAAAAGAGGGGTGATCGAGCCTTTCCTAAAAGTAGAGAGGATGGTTGCAAACAGAAGTGATATTTAGAGAAGAATAAGGGTACTTATATGACGGTTTCAATGGCAGGCTTTACAAGTGGTTCGAGAAACAAGGCAGTTATCATCAATGTGCAGAAATAGGCGAAACAACATAAGTAGGAAGCCAATCTAAGATAGTCACGTGCCCCAAATTGTGGAGATAACTATCACCTTCGAAACTAAAGAATTGAAGACCATCGGGAGAACCTCGGATACTACACAAGAATTGCCCAAAGTAAGTTATGAGTTGTGACCACAAAATACAGTCACATGGCAAGGATCTGATAAGCTGGTACTTGGTCCTATTCGAAGAAAGGAAGACCCGAATACTGTTACATCCGGTTCTTTACCAAAACTTATCCTCCCCTGAAAAGATCAAGTCTCGGCATAAATTTACAGTTAACAAGGACAAACCAACATATTCACATTACGCCTGTAATTGCGGAATCACCGACCAATTAGCTGGCGAAATCCTTTATCAAATAGTCAATTACATCATTGTCGGATTTTCAGAAAATACTCTATTAACTCTATTTTCTTATAGTGTAAAAACTAAACGATCACATAAATAAAAGTATGATTACACTAACTACTCTTGTATTTTAAACAATTCCTTAGACTCACTTTATTATCTAATTTACTGATTTGAGCGTTGAAAATAGCTGTCGTAGGCATCCACACGTGCCCTCTTGCAGAATTAGCCAATTACGGCATAGAATTAGCCAATTACGCACATAATTAGCCAATTACGGCACAATTCTGTTTTTTACCGCATCAAATATTATAGTTTATATAATTTCAATAATATATTTATATATTATATAATTCTAATATAATCTTATAATTCATATTACTAAAATTATTAGAATTTAAATTTTATAAGTTATTAAAAAATATATAATAAAAATTTATAAATAAATAAAATATAAATAAAATAGTTATTCAATAGTTATTTTGAATTTAACAAAAATTTAATTTATTGATATTTTTATATTTAATATTATCTAATTATTTTTATAAATTAAATTATTCATATAATTTAATAGGACTATCTCTTAACTATTAAATACTTATTAACAATACTATAAAACAATCATTTATTCCAATTAGTTATTAAAAAATTTTAACAATATGATTTAAATAATTTAATTAGTTAATTATAAATTATTTTTTATAAATAAATTATATACATTTATGCATGTATTTATTATTTTAACTATAAATATATTTATTTATTTATTTTAAATTATATTATATTAGTAAATCACATATTCATAATATAGTATATATTTATATATTAATTACATACATATTTTTTTATTAAAATTATATAATTAATAACTATATATAAAATAATATAATGTTCTTACAGAGAATTATATATAATATATATTAATATTGTTATTATTATTGTTTAAATATTAATTTTATTATTTTTATTATGATTTCGATATTAATTATTTAAAATAAATGTAAGCTTATTTGTAAAAATTAAGATTTGACCTACAATTAAAATTAAAATTATAGTTGAAAAAATAAAATAAGAATCAGAATTGTACTGAAATTGCATAAAATCATATTGAAAATTTATTAAAATTTAATTTTAAATATAATTTCTAAAAATTAAAAAATTGATTCCAATTCTAAATTTTAGCAAAAAGACGTACCACAATCAAAACTGAACCGCCCTACTGACTAACCTAGATATATATGATGATTGAAGTAGCCATAATAAAAAATTTATTTCTAAAATAAATTATTTTACAACTACTAACAGTATGAACGCTAGAAAACCAAAGGAAAAGAGAATGAAAACCAAAAATCACCCTACGTTCGAGGCTGAGTCTGCTAATGGAAGCTTGGTCAAGGCAATCAAAGGAGGCTTCTGCTCTCTCTCTTGCTTGTTACCCGTTCACCCTATTTCCCTCGCTTCTACCATTTGGGAGAACTAAATGTCACCCTATAAAAACATTTTAATAAATTTAAAATTCTGAGAAATTATACAGCACTTCTTGTAAATATTTTTGACACCCAAGACTACTTTAATTCTCTATTAACTTCAAAATTTTTGAAAAAAAATATATGAAATAAAATTTGATGACTAAAGCAAAACCTACCATTCAAGAAGACCATAACCAGAATGTGAGTTGAGAAGAAAAAATTAAAAGAATCCAATCCACCTGCCAGTCAACAAGGACATCAAATTTAAACACTCTCCCTGCTTAGAATTATGATGCACTTCTCATCACATTTCCCAGCTTTGATAGAGAGGACAGACGCCTCGTTATTCCAGCAGACCTGGTATTGTTCTTCAATTCTTAATCCCAACGACTACACGGATCTCTATTCACCATCCAGCTCAAAGATTCCTATTCACCATCCAGCTCAAAGATTCCTCTTCACCATCCAGCTCTATTAAACACCAGGTATGTCTCCTCAAATCTTGAGCTATTTCGAAGGTTATGATTAACAAAGGGAAGTGTGCGATTAACTAACCCACTAGATTCATCTTTTCGTTTTTTGGTCGAATAGATTTATCTATTTGAATTGTTCTCTTTCTTGAAAAAAAAAATATTCTGTTGAATATGCAACTTGTTTCCAGTCAAGCACAGATAACTTAAAAGGAATGAACAATAGAAAGAAATTCAAGAGAATAATTTAACAAAAATCGATTGTTTCAACATCCAATCGTACAACACACCTTTTTCACTGCGTTCATGGATGGTTGCAGAAGCCTCTGATTATAAGATGCAAGACATACAGAACAAAACATCACAACACTAATGGTCAAGACGCATTTCACAATCATTAGGTGAATATATCTTTTCAACACAACAATAACCTCCTACAGACAACAAATAGACATCTTAGATTGCATGAGATCAGCTTGCAACTCTAAAACCAACGAAAACTAAATGTTTGGTTGCTTTTGATGTTCTCGTTAGAGCCCGTAGTCTTCCTTCTCTTAAGTGAAAATCCAAGCATCACATCCATTTCCTGAGGCTTACTATTACATTTTAGTCCATGTCGTCTCAATCCCTTCAACGTATGGGATGATATTGTGTGATACCACGTTTTGGTGGCAATTTCCGAAGAATGAAAAGAACCAATGAAGATGGTACAATCTCCACCAGCTGCAACGAAAAGTATGTTGAAGTTAAGGGTTGCGCAAAAAATATCTACGTCACAACAAAATGAATCGCCTAGCACCTTCCTAGTACAATTTTATAACAGAACATTCTATAAAATTAAAGTTCTCTTCTTCTGCAAGCATCAAGTGTGACCAAGAACCAAAACTTACCAGGTAATATATGAAGTTTAGAATTGGATGATCCAATACATCAAGATTTGCAGCTTTATCAAATGCATTGAAGCACATCTGGTACATAGGAAAATGACAGTACAAGCCAATGTTAAATGAACTTCATTCAGAAGAACAAAGACATCAGAAACATAGATGCGACTCTTATGACTGCTGCCAAATAAATAGCTTGAATAACAGCCAACTTATTGCTAATGATAATACAACTCGGTGACAGTTGTGCAACCAATTTATGAATTTTTCAAGTTGTCATTTAGCTAACCACTAGCTTTGAAAATACTTCCATCAAAATTTTGCAAGCAAAAATACAAACTCACCATAATGCATCTAACCAGGAAGCATGAGAAACATATGGTGGTCACATAGCCAACCTGTCCAGAAGAAAAGCAAAAACAACACTTGACAACTAACAAAAGTGTAAACAGGTGAGTATAATAAGTCCAATTACTATCCAAACAAAAAATACCTCTTGCAACTTCTTACGCCTCCCTTTAGATTCTACAGGGAACCGCTGCAACATCAAGAAAAGCCTACCACAAGATGAAGTTAAGATATTACATCAGAATGCCATCTAATTATTAGAGGCAAGCAGAGATGCCAATGCATACAGTTATCAGAAGAACACAGCTAATTGAACCAATATGAAGGTATTACAATACATTCCCCTTTAAACTTAGATGTCCTCAAAATGACCCCAATGGGCCTACTGTTTCATCTTAGCATAACCCATAACATGCTAAGAGATTCAAGAAACCACTTCATAGGCAAACCTTGACCTTGATTAAGACCAGCTATAAAATACAGTCTGACAATCTCAAGGACACAAATGAAAAGAATATATGCCAGTCAGATTCTCTTGCTAGTCTCACTGGACCTGGTCTGACCATTCTCTTGTTGTCTTGCTTTCTACCTTGGGTTTCTTTTTCTCTTTTCCCCCTTCTGCTGTGATGGAATATGATAGAAAATAGAGGGAGTAATGGGCTACTCAAGAAGTGTCTTTAAGTTCCCCTCAACCAAATGACACTGACAGTAGTAGTGAAAAATATAATACATGCCTTGACAATACTGCATTAAGCAACAAGTAAAAGCTTAAAAAAATCTACTGAACTCACTTTGTTAGGCAAATCCCATCAGATCAAACTCAGATGTACTCAGCATACATAACAACCGGGAATTTGTCTCACATGCAAGGAAGACATCAAAATACCTCTTCCCCTAAGCAAATAGATAATTAATGAAGAATACAATATAACTCTCAAAGGGGATTTAAACAATTCTCAATTTTTTATTATTCCTCAAAATCAATTGTCAGTCATATCCTATCTAAAGACAAAGAAGTTATAGATATTTTCAGTAGACTTGTGAATCCTATTAGTCCTAGAACTTGGGGGGAAATAAAATAACAACAATGCTAATAACTTCCTTAGTATGACGAGTTACTACTTCCTAAATAATAATTGATATCTTAAACTTCCAAATATTAAAATTAGAAATTAAAGATATTAATAATAACTCTGAAGTTAAAGAGGTCTTGAAGAACATAAAAGATAGGATGAGCCTGTGGCCCAATGGTCCTTATATGGAAGTGCTTTGGAAAGGTTCAAGTTTGGCTAACCAAGCTATACAATGGCATGCTAAAATAGAAAAGAATAAAAAAAGTAAAAGAGGAGCACTTTAGTTCCTGCTATTAAGAATAAATGAGGAGCACTTTAGTTCCTGTTATTAAGAATAGAAGGAGATATTCAGAGGTATATAAACTAAATGAGAAACGATAAACTTTGAGAAATTGATTACATGCAGACATGGGACACTACTAAAGTGTTGAAGAACCATTTGACTTTATGCCTAGTAGATCCATAGTTTCAAATCACGATAGCAGCTGCATTTGCAGGTCGTGGTTGCAGGCATTGGAGAACAGGCTTGTAATGGCTATCACATAACATTAACGGCCAAACACAAAACATTTTTTAATAAGCATAAATTAGTTTGAGAAGGTAGCAAATAGCAAAACTTATTATCTTCTAACTGTTAAAAACATATTTTTATCAACAAAAATTATAGCTTAAATTTTCCATTTTTTTCAACTTCCTATTTCATTAAAAATGTTGTACAATAACTAAAATAAGTATTAAATCTAAATTCAAGATTTAAACTTACTATTAAATTTAGAAGTTCTAAACTTATTATTAAATTTGCTTATCCGAAGTCTCAAATTATACTTGGCATTGGCAGAACTTAAGATTTTATTATATAATTAATAATGTAAATTAATAGAATAGCAAATAATGAAAAGAAATTTAAAAAAATATTAAAAAAAAAACAACACAACTTTTACAAAAACCACATGCAGAATACAGACATTTATGGTAATTCCAAACTTAAAAGGAGAGGTTGAAGAATTAGGAGGAGAAATTTGAATAAAATTTTGAGAAGGTAGAAACTACTGCTTTGGACGGCTGCTCAGAAATGAAAAGGAAGAGAACAGTGAGGCGAATGCATTATTAGTAACAGCTGATACCTACTTAATAGGTAAGGGACTACTTGAAAACCAATAAATAATGGTCATTACATGAAGGATCTACAACAAAGCCTGTAATTTTAGTAAAAAGATTTAACGGGAAATATATAATGGAAAAAGGATTTGCACATGGTGATCATTGACCTAGAAGAAAGCATACTAATGTACCTAAGATAATTATTTTGTGGGTGCTAAGGGAGATACAAGCCAATCTCAAAGAGGAGACAGACAACTATAAGGCATCAGGAGGGGACAGAAGAGTTTCTCACAACAGTGGACTTACATTAGGGATAGGCATTGAAGTCATCTTAGTTATGGATGAGCTGACCAGTCACATTCAAGATGATATCCAAGGTGCATGTTATTTGCAAATGGTATAATCTTAGTGGATTATACTAGTGGAGTTGATGAAAAGATGAAGATATGAAGGACTCTTGCAAGCGGGCTTTAAACTATAAATAACATTAAGTATATGCAATGTGAGTTTAGCTCCCACAAACAAAACGGAAATGAGATTCATTTGGATAGAGTTTTTGGTGGCTAAATGCTACCAATTCAAGTATTAAGTGTCTATCAAGGTCAAT
The DNA here is from genome assembly GCF_001659605.2 of Manihot esculenta. Classification (NCBI taxonomy): domain Eukaryota; kingdom Viridiplantae; phylum Streptophyta; class Magnoliopsida; order Malpighiales; family Euphorbiaceae; genus Manihot; species Manihot esculenta. Next base: position 10,271,927 of record NC_035170.2, read on the forward strand.
ACAGGATGGATGAAACGGAAGAATGAGACAGGTGTATTATGTGACTATAAGATCCTTAACAAAGCTTAGAGTAAGTTCTGCAGGACTATGGTTATACTAGCTATGTTGAATGGAAGTAGAGGTGATCATTTGGTTATTTTGGTTCCAAACCGTACCAAATTTGATATTGATTCAGACTTGGTGTCTAACACATCAATCCGTGAAAAATGATCCATACATCCAATCTCAACTAGTTTAGGATTAAGGCTTAGTTGTTGTTATCTAACAATCCTAATTTTAAAATATAAAATTGAATAAAAAATTTAATTAAATCCTCCTTGACTCCATCATTATCTCCTGATTTGAAGAAACTCAATCTCAACCCTTTTAGTGTTAAAGAAAAAAGAATTGAAGTTGTTTTCCTTCACATCCTTAGAAATAATAGAACATAGTTAATCCATCACAAGACTAAAGTTGGAAGACTAAATTCACTAAGAACACGAGAATTAGATAAGTCCTTAATTTCCATTGACTTCTTGACAATGTGTTTTTCTTCTTCCCTTAGGATCAAAGCCTCAAACTCTTGCTCATTCACATCAATTCTCTGTAATATGTTTCTCAAAATTTTACAACTCAATCTTATCACCTTGATTTCAACATGTAAAGCTCAAAAATTAAAGCTTTAGACTCTTCAAGTTGCTCTTCAAGCTCTTCATTATCAAATTCTTACTCGGTCTTTTTAGAGTTGTAATTATATTCTCAAGAACTAATATAGCATGTGGATCAGCCTTGAGTTTAGAGTTGAAAAATCAAAATTAGTGAGGAAGGGTTCTGCATAAGATCTGTTGACATGGAACTGACATGGTATCTACAAGCACACTGAACAGCAACATGAAATTCAGCAGCTTCCAAGAGGATCAGACTTAAGTTTCCTAAATAAAAATAGAATGCTTAAACTTCCCACAAAATAAAAATAGAATTCTTAAACTTCCCACCACTAAAATTTCTAAATTAAAGATCATAAATTTACAATTAAAAAGAATAACTTATAAGAATGGTTGCTAAACTGAATCTTCCTTGACTCATCAATAAGCTACTATTGAATTGTGATCTAAAAATAATAAGCAACTAAGTCTACATCCATTTAGATCCATTTTAGATATTTACCCAAGGTAATCCAACCATGCAGCATAATATGATTATCACAAACTTGGCCAATAATCTTGACATGGCGTTAATTTTTCCACATGGCATGGCATCACAAGGGAATTACAGTCACAAGTAAAAATTGAGTATAAGAAATTGAGCAACTATGTTCTATGTAGGTTGACTGGTACACCAAAAGGACAATACCAGAAACATGTATTTGTTAAATGGTGATAACATAGAACTAAGATTTCCTGAAACTTAGTGTCTAGGGAGAGAAATTTAGTCTTCAGAAGCTAAAAACATAATATTGCTCATGGGCCTTTTGTCAAGCAAATAAGTTCTCTTTGGCATACTTAGAATAAGAAAAAACCACCATCTTCTAAGTATGCAAATCCATAAATGATATTACCATATTGCATGCAATAGAATTCATTTATTGAAGTTTAAAAAAAATATTTACTGAATGAGACAATCATTTGTGCATTGTGACCAAAAATCAAAATCAAGCTATGTAGTAGGTAAAATGGAAATATAATTTAAATTACCTTCCACCATAAAGTAGAAAACCAAGAGCTGCAAACAAAGACACCCCTGCCAATATATACATGTAAGAACAAAATATGTTAGTTAAAAGGATGATGAAGTATTGAACTGTAACAAGTTATTGAATATCTGGATTCTAGATATATGGAAAATAAAAATAAAAATAAAATAAAAAAGCACCTGCAAAGAACATCTTAGAGATGATGACCAGCAATCGGGTATCTTTCCACCATAAAATCAACCACATAACAATCTGGAATAATTAAATCACAATAATTAAGGTTGAAACCCAGTAGTTTTGTCTAAGATAGCAACACATAAGCATTCCATGAAGCATGCAACTGAAAATGTATCAACCAAGCAATTGTTTGAAAGGAGGACCTGCAAGGAGAATGTATTGCCAGGATATACCAAGTAGAAAGTCAACAATGCATCACAGAAAATTCTCAAACCTTCAAGTAATCCTATGAACATTACCATTAAAAAAGTGAACTGATCCCATATTTTCAAATTCCAAACCATTTTTCAACTGTCTGCAAAACTGTAAGATAAAGGGCAGGGAAACTGGATGATAAACCAGTTTGCAGCATGAAGCATGCTGAAGTGCAATCCCAGGCCCAACACATTGTCATTGTCATTGCCAGACTAAAGGTGATCGAACAAGATGATTGATTAGCACAGAAGTGCCATTTCCTTCAAAGTATTCTTATGACAGCTTAAAAATACTTTGAAATACAACTTCTTGTGAATATTTGAATTTTGAAGTATACAGCTGTGTTTTACATATCTATAAGGAGATGCAGTGGGATACTGTAATAGCGGAAGTTATTGCTAAAGCAACTACTAGCCATAACTTATGCATCTACAAGGTTCTTGTACATTACTTTCCTTGGTTTTGAAACACAAAGAAACACCTTAAGAAGTCCATAGCAACCCTTTTATTTGGTACTATCATTTGAAACTGTCTTCATTTATACATGTTTGAGGTATGGCACTAAATTATTTTATCTTCTCCTCCATTTCTTATCACTTTTTGCCACTCTAATCTAATAGCAGGATTTTTTATCGTTCTATTTCTTTATTTAGTACAATCTATTAGTTTCTTCTAGTGGCTACTTAAAATCTAAGGAAATCCATTTCCTCAATTCTTTCAGTTTCCGACTTTGCTGCCAGATTCCGTTATTAACAATTTCACATTGCTGGAAGTAGCCTAAAAATTCCTGCTTTTCTCTGATACCCTGTATTACATGTTGTATTAGAGCTTTTGCCGCATTAATTTTTCACAACCAGCTAACAGACAAAAGGAGCATAATAATGCTAAAAGGTAAGAATAAATTTATATAGAGAGCAAGACTGGCTTGAAAAATAAGCCTTTATTGAACTTGGTGGGTATAACATGATAAAATGTAATAAAATATTAATTCAACAGAAAAATGAAGAGATCTATCTTAATAGACCCCAATACAATCAACAAACAAGTTTTTATTTCAAAATATGGTTCTTAACTTGCATAAAGTAATGAACACACACAAAACATATCAGATGATCAAGCCTTGAGGCTTGAGTTCATAATTTTATAATGATTTATGCCAAAACTACGCAAATTTTCCACTGCAACGCTGGACAAGTTAACTAGCAACAAGCAAGTACCATCTACGAGGATATTCAGAATATTATTTAGTTTAATTCTTAGTTTCATTGTAACAACCTACTGATGTAGGAATTATTAGGGATTTTAGGACTGTTTATTTTAGGAAGAAATATTTTACTTAGATATTTATGTGATTTGTAGTTCCTAATAAGTATTGAATTTAGGTTTCATAATCCTAACATGAGTGAAATACTCTACACATTGGCCTAGTTTTTCCACATATTCTGGAAGCCTTTTTTATCAGAACTGATATGAGCTAAAGGTCTCTACCGACCGAGAATTTGTTTCTTACACCATTGTTCTGCTCGTTCTATCAATTCCTCATCACCTATTCTTCATTCCTTGCATATTATATTGCAGGTAACGAAAATAGGCCTATAACTATGCAAAATTCTCAAAATTCATAAAATTAATAAATATTTAAAGATATAATCAAACTAACCATTTACACAATAGCACTTCAAAACAATTTAGTATCTTGGATGATTTGAGCTCTTCAACTTAAGAATTTATTGAGAAGTAGATTAAAAGCACTTGAAGAATCTTGAAGTTGAGAGAAATTTTGAGAAACTTGAGAGACAGTTGAGAGAAATCAAAGAAGGGTGAATTTTGTCTAGGAAGGCAAGTGGAAGGCTTCAAAATGTGAAGAAAAAAGTGTCTTCTGCCTTCAATAATTCATACACTACATGCATGCAGTCTCCAGCAACAATTCTAAAGGTTCCAACCCATCAAATGAAAGTATCGGCCATTATGGCCATTAAGTCACGACCTGTAACAGTTGTGACCGTTGTGTAATGGCTGTAATGGACGTTATCAACACAAATTTTTTCTCATCTTGAAATAATAGCCTTAATGGCCATGGCTCCTTTGAAAACCTTTAAATAATGGCCTTTGTTTAAAACCATGATTATGGAATGAAGAATCTTAAGGCATAGTTACCTGAGTTGTAGTACTCTTAAGTCGTGGTACAAGTATACTAAATTAGGTATGCAATACACCAACTAATGAAATATAGGATACACAGCGGTACACTTAATTGATTTGCTACGACGGTCTTAGTTGGTAAGCCAATAATTTGGAGCATATAAATTACATTTATTCAATATAATATAATTTTTAAATAAATTAAATATGTGATTAATAGTTTATAATATTTATATTTTCTACAAATTTTTATTTTTAACTAATAAAATAGTCATTTACACTCCAAAACCAAGATGACATTGCCAATTATTCTACTAACATGCAAATCCACCATCCCACTTAGTGTTTCAAAATGTATCTTCTTATTCTTCTTCCTTTGCTGCAGCCTTTTTTTTCCTCCTCTTCATCTTGTACCTATATACTATTGCGCACATGCATATTTATTGATCTTTCTTCCTTCCTTCCTTTCCATCTTTAATTCCTCATTGGAACCTTTATTTGGGCAACTTAGATCGCATACCCAGTGATTTTGGACATAAAAGTACTATGTTTCAGTACACAACCAAGATTGCAATTTCCCAAGGAGGTGAGAGAATTTGGTAACCACGCCTCTAAGGAGTCTGTTAAATAAGGTAAGCCAATTGGATTTGGCTCATGTAAGTTCCCCATACATGCTACACCTGCTCTCATGAAATATGAGAAAAAGTTCAATGTAAAATACATAGCCCACTAAAGAAGAAAACACTGAAGTACAACTTCCCCATCCCTATTCCCTAGGGCTAAAATATTAGATTTGTTAGTTAGTTGCTACTATCTTTCCAAGTAAATTTTGTTGTCTTCCAACTCTTGATTCCCTTTTAACCAGGGAAGTAAAAAAATTTGCATTGGCTTTAGACTCCACAAAGCCTATGCAAATACCAACTCAAGAAGAAGACTCGCATTCACTCCTCTCTTTAACACTAACTCCCCTCTAGAAACAATTTCTGATTTGTTAATCAAACAATATAGTTTTAACTAATAATTTCTAAAATTTGAAAGTTCTTACCAGAATCAAGAATTATAATAGGGGTTAAGGAGGATAAAGTCCCTAAACAATAAAATACAATACATGAAAGAATCTACAAGGTTATTTGCATTTTATATTGTTTGTGGGTGAAACTAGTGAATAAGTTAATCAAAAGTAAGGAGTTGCGGATAACAACTCTTGAGATTTAGGGTTTTGGGCTAAGTAAAAGTAAGACAATACATATGCATTACAAACAGAACATATGCATTACACATTTCGCTCTTATAAAAGGAATGGAAGGGAAATTCAACTGGATAGCTTTTAGTTCCAAATGCAACTAATTCAAGTATTCAGGTTCTATCATTTAGAAATATCAAATAATAAATGATGATGTGTTATAACTATTAGGATCAAAAGGAGGTAGATTAAATCGAGGAACATGAAGGGTATATGACACAATGGTACGATCATTGATAAAGTGAAAGGTACGGACTGATTGTTGAGCACCTATAGTACAATATATCTACATGATAAGTGTGACAAAAATGCAATTGTTAAGATGGATTTTTGGTCTTACAATAATGAATGAGAAAAAAAATAAATGACCATATTCACTAGAGAGTGCATATTGCAAACATCAAGCATAAAATGAAGGTGTTTAATAAAATGATTTGATCATGTTCAACATAAAGAACAAGATATTCCAATACAAAAAGTGATAAATTAGTGATGGAAGGAGCAAGGAGAGAGAGGGGAAGAAACCTAAAATGGTGCAAAAGGAAATAGTATTGAAGGATATTAATGGAAAATTGGTATAAAAGAAAGTTGAATAGCAAAAAGAAAAGATTCATATAACCGACCCCAACCAGTTTGAGATTAAGCTTAGTTTTAGTTGTTGGAAGTCTTTTAGAGCCTATCATGTTAGATAATACCACCACCATAGGAGCGAATATTTCACTAAACAATAAAGTGTATTCTCTTTACTTTGACGCAAACTTGAATGAAAATGAAAATTCTCAAATTATTAAATTTGGAAAATCATACTAGACCCGTCCCAAAATCAACAAAGCCAACAATTAATGGACGAATGTAGATGCCATTGTAGTCGGTGCAATATCAAGCTTTGCTACTATAAATCCCTCTTTACTTGTCTTGATTGTTTGAATGAGAGTAAAAGACAAGGATTCTAAGAATAGGGCCCCGTGGTTGCCCAAATTGTTTCTTTGACAAAGGCCACTGGATCCACTGCACCAAGAAAAAAATGCAGAGGAAAAATAGATAATAGAGAGCAAAAGCTTAAAAAGAGAGTTGTAGGGAGAGGGAGGAGGCAACAAGAGCAATATGAAATGCATACAGCGAAGCAAACAAATCCCTTGTGCTAGAATCCAATCGGGAATCCGATATTACTCGTGTTGCAGTGCCAACGGTAAAAAAAATTAAAATTAAAAAAGCCACATATTTTACTCTTTAAATTTTTCAAACACATTATATGAATTACTCACTTTCTCTAACTCTTTGAATTACTCACGTCCTCTTAACTCTTTCAAACACAATATTTTACATCCATTGTGGTTTTTTAATTATTTCCATCATATTTTTTTTTACACTGTGACACTGCCACGTAAGAATATTGCCATAGAGCTTACAATATTCTAGCACGAGGGATTTTATTGTAACATTTTAGAAGTCTTAGGATTTTGTAATATCAAAATGAAGATAGGTGACGAAGGTGCAATACTCTCCAAAGTTGAGGGATAGCTAGTAAAAATTACTCATCCAAAACATAGAAAGCGAAGACAATGTTATGCATAATCTATGGTGAATAAAGGTCAGTAATAATCCAAGCAATAAATTGATGAGCAATTAAATGCGCAAGTTAATTTTTATTGGGTTATAATACAATGCAAAAATGGAGGGGAAAATTTGTGTATTTTCAGTGTTGTTAAAGGAGACACAGGCGCCTTTCAAAAGGAGCTCGCCTTGCCTCGCGAGGTACTAGGCGCCAAGCGGTCGAGGCGTCACCTAGCACCGCATGCTTTTTTTTTTTTTCTTATTTTAAAGGATTTTAAAATTAAAACCCAAAATTCTTCTTCTCCCAATACCTTCTTTTGCCTTCTCCAAACAGCAGCCAGCCAACACACAGCCTTCTCCAAACAGCATCCATCATCCGACACCAGTCCACAAGTATGAGTCTTGTCTCCTTTTCTCTTTCTTCTTCTTACTTCTCCGCCCTTCTTCTCTGGATCTCCTTCTTCTTCTTCGCCCTTCTTCTCCGGATCTCCTCCCTTCCTTCCCTCTCATTATTCTCCTCCCCACATCATTGTCTCCACTCCCCAACCAATCTCCAAACATAATGGGTGTTGTTGTGAATCTTATTTTTTATTTAGAAATTAATTATAATGGGGGTTGTTGATTTTGATTTGTTGTTCATTTATTTGTGAGAATTATTGTTTATTTATTAAGAACAATACTGAATGGGTCATGGGTGTTATTGATTTTAAATTGTTGCTTATTCATAATTTATTTTAGTGGTGTGGCAGTGATACTAGTCTACTAGCATGCCTAATGCCTTTTTAGTTATTTAATTTGATTAGATGATATAAAACTATAATTGATTTTATACTTTTGGTACTTGCTATTACATTGGATTGTTCATGTTTAACTTGTTTCTTGATATTTTATTAATGCTTTATATTATATTTGAAATCTTGATGAGTACTGAGTAATAGACTAGGCTAGTAGTTCTATTCAATAGTCTTATTTTATATTTTATTAATAATGTTTTATTATATATTTATTGTTTATATTATTCTAAATATGAATGTTAATCTATGTACATTATATTTATATGCATATATCTAAAATATGTAAAATTTTTAGCTTCTATCACCTTTTTAAAAAAGGCATCGCCTCTCGCCTCGGGCGATAGGAGGCCTTGTCGCCTTTATATCGCCTCTCACCTTGATAACACTGTGTATTTTAAAAATTTTCCTTATTTTTTCAGTTTCATAGTACTTGAAAACAAGCTCACTTCAACATGTTTTCCAATTTTCCAATGAAGAAAGAGAAACCAAAAATGGAGAAGATAACAACAAGATAAAGAAAAAGTAAATTGTTTCAATTACGTATACAAATTCTCGGTATTTTGATAAAATAAAATAAAAAAAAAGAAATTAAGCAAGATTCTTAAATTCATGTTCTTTATCATGAGAAGTATCTCCCACTACCCAAAATTTTTATTTATCTTTTTAAAAATATTTAATTGTGCATGAATCTATATTCTAGACATGAAAGATAAACTAAATTTGTAAACAAACATTGTTCTTATTCTACCATTTTGTTGGCAATGAAGCACATAGCATTTCATAAGCATGTAATTACTATGCTTGAAATAAAACTTCCTAAGAGGATTTGATAGGATCAAGGACAATTGTTTTCCTAACCCAAATTAGGCCCAATTTTGCAAAAATTAACTCATCCATGGAACATCTACGTAAAAAATTATTTTTCCTGTCATTGGGTGAAACACTATAAATTAGTAAGGAAAAAAAATTTTTTGATAAAAAATAATTTGCTTAACAAACAAACAATTTGAACCTACACAAACTTCATTTTTCTATTCATAATTGAATAGGTAAGAAATTATATGATAAATTGTGATTATCATCCATCATTCACAAACAATTATCACGCTCCAATTATTAGGTTTTATAATTGGACTATAGTGTGAAATTATTTGTTAATACTTTTGCCACTTTTTATCAATAATGGATTTACGTGCAAAACCTTAGGAACTTCTAAGTAATTATCTCCTTGCTGTCCACAACCCAATTAGACGGTAAGTACAAAAAAGTACCATGTGATTTCACAATTTTACAATTAAGCCTCTTTTTTGCAGCATTTTCATTCTGTGGGAGTTTGTACTATTAGCACTTAAGTGCAAAACATACACTATTAGTTCACGATTGTGTTTGATCATATTTTAGTTGCTACAATGGAAGTAGTTTTCTAATAACATTTACAAATATAAATGCAATTTGTGAATAAACATGATTGGACTCCATAAAATATTAGATTATGGTAGATAGAATCACATGCAATCCATAACAATTCACTATTGCTCCATTCTATTTTCAGACATGTTACCATTTGCCCTCCCTCAATGGAAAACCACATCCACCACATCAACCCAACTTTTACCTCATGTCTATATAACAATCATGATATCCATAATATATGGCAAAAGTTCCTACACTTGACCTAACATGAATAAGACGACATATGATAAACCTTACATTTGTTTATATGTAATATACCTAATTGTAGCAATCCAAACATTTTTAGAAAAAAAAAAACTAAATAAGGAAAACATTTTATATCCCAAGAGACTACTTTATGCGAAGCTGGTCCATTGAAATAAGCTCAATTAGACCACTTACAAATTTACTGATTGGCTTCATGTTAAAAGTTGTGGCTAGTTTAGTGTGCCAACTAACTTGTTAAAGCATGCCACACGCACATCACCCATGCTCTTCAACAACATTAAAAAAATAAATAAATTAATAAATCAAACACACAGAAAAATAAGCAGAATATATCTTATACCAATAAGAACTTTTTCATAAAATCATGGCTTCCATAAGCAGAAGGGAATTGGATTCAAATCCTCAATTTCAGTTGGACTATTTCGTACAGTGAAACAGAATTTTAAAAAAAAAAATTACCTGAATGGCATAAACTACTGCATTAATTGTGAAGAAACTCGGCCTAAGTCCATCAGTAGATACAGCACGGGCCTGCTCAATATACAACAATTAATAGAGCCAACTTAATCCAATGCAGACTGAAAAACAAATTAAACAGACTGTTAAGAAGCATCACCTGATAGTATATTTCTGCCCAGAACAAAACCAAAAGTGCATATGTTGTGAAGAAAGCAAGACTTGGCAAATCAAGTAAGACATGTTGGAGAATCTAACAAAGCATATATCATCACGCTAGGGATTAGAATTGTTAGAAAGAGAAAATTAGAACGGTGATTCAAAGCTGGAAACTAACCGATGGATGTATAGTTTCTATATCTCGGCGAAAAATGAATACAAGACAGCGAACTACAAGGTAGAAGAAAGCAGAATCAATAAGAAAACAGTATAATCAAGGCATGATAAATGAAGACAATATATGAAAGTTCAAGGTATCCAGCACAAACCCCCATTCACCAGGAAATTGAGAAAGTGGAAAACCTTCTGTGTAGTCCAACCATACTCTGGAACTCTCAATTGTATCCGTACCAGTTGAACCTAAGCACCAATAATTTCTAAGATGTAACACCAACAAAAGAGGGGCAAAAGACAATTACGTACATTGCATATGGCAATAGACGAAAATTAACCCAGTAAATCTAACATCAATAACCATCCGTTCAATTTGAAACCCTAGAATCCTCAGTGAACTGAACACTAATCCCCCGATTCCCAAATTGAAGCCCAACATAATTAGCTAAATTATAAATGAGGTCAGAAATTAAATAATTTATTAAGCAATTGATCATTGAGGTGAAAAATATTGACTAACTGACCTTTCAAAATCCAAATTACAAACTTTGAAAAAAAAAATATATAAAATAAAATGAGAGAGAGAAAGAGAGAGAGTAAAAGAGAGGCGTACCAAAGCAACGGCGGCGACGAAGCCATAAAGTGCGGCAAGAACGTGAAAGATCCGATCCTGCCACACAATCGATTCGTTTATCTCTTGCCACCAACTGGATGCGTCTCTCAATTTGTAGGCTATAATCGCCGGAAATTCTACTCCGTTCCTCCCCATCCCCTCGATCACCTAACCTCGCCGAAGATTGATAAAAACTGAAACTCTTCCTTAGATTTTTCGAATAACTACACTATATGTATTATTACAACAAGTAAGAAGGGATCCGTTCACGTTCGTTCCTTCTTCTGTTTCTTTGCCTTTTTCTAAACTAGTTCTGTTTATTATCGTCCGGAATATAAATGGAGGTGAAGAAAAGGCCGGCGAGAAGGAAAAGAAGGTTGGACGGGGGCGGGGGATTTTCTCGAAAGAAAGGTAAGGTAACCGGCTATAACCGGTGGTGTTATCTCGGATGAATTTTAAGATTACGTTTTTTAGTTTAGACTTTCCAGGTAACAGTTATAGGTGCATTCCACGTTCTCTTAAATTCCCACGTTGCTTAACACTGGCTTACGGTGACCTAGGACAGGTGTGGCCTATAACCATCCCAATAGCCAAATGCGATGCATATATAAATTTGTACTTTCAATCTCATGAGAGATTATCCAATATTTTTCATCCAATTTATTGAAAATTACAATAATTATTTCCAATAATTAATGATTATTTAAGGACAGATAATACTCTTTTAACTAATAAGATTGAAAGAGTTGAATAATCATTTAAAAATTATCGCTAGCATTTCTTTTATTCAAAATTTACCTTAAAAAATTGTGGCTGCACTTTGAATTAATTTATTAGTAAACTCAAAATAATTTCATAATCTATGCTAATATATATAAAAAAAAAAACTTAATGGCCTAAATTTACTATTCATGATCAATATCTAATAATAATAATTGCATATACAATTTAAAATAAACAAAATTGAAAGTGACTCATATTTTTACATTTAAAAAAATTCTCTCTAAATTCAAATTAGTCAATAATAGTTTAAAAATATTAATGATATTTGTTGATTAGATTGCCATGTTATTTTAATTGTACTTTTTGATTGTTCAAGTACACGTCCTAAGACTGTTTCCAAAATTTAAGGCTTCATAGAACTTTTATTTTTGTTAAATTTTAAGAGAGCAAAAATGCATTTAATTTGTCGGTGGTGGCACTGGCTATGCAGTCAGAATGAAGCTAGCTCACAGTGGTTAGGAGTTTATAGACCGATAGGATTGTGAACTTTGGTGCTATGCATAATACTATTTCGAATCTATGGTGTCCAAGAAAAGGCATCTATATGTAGGATTTCAAGCAGAATAGGTGTTTGATGCAGTTCTTTCGGACCGCTACTAGCATTAGGGTTCAAATCGATTTAAGGTCGCTAAAGCCAGTAGTAAACCTACTGTACATCCTGTTATACCTGATATAATCCCATACATAATTATACGATTTAACAAAATATATAAATATTTCATGAACCAAAACTCGACCTGTGCATGTATCAAAACTAAAATTATAAAACTCATACTAGAGCCCTCATCAAATGCTCCAGTATGGTCAACATAACATGTCTCAAGCTCAGTTCAAACATAAATTCATACTTAAAACTTTTACATAAAGGGTAATGAAAACAGGGATTAGAAGGACAAAGCACAATTATAATCCATACATAATACATGTCCACAACTATACTATTACAATAGACTATACCAGCAACTCAACTAACTTCCCAAACTAACTCTGATCCTGCAAACCTGGGGTTAGGGGAAAGGGATAAACTACAAGAGTCTAGTGAGCAGAACATAAAAAGAGTTCAATAAATATATGATTGTATGAATGCGTCACAACACAAACAATTCATATCAAGATGGACATGTTACCGGTAACCCTCTACAAATTTTAATAGTGCTCGGCCCACGACGGGTGCTCCTCAGAACTTCTTCTTAAACATATTATAACATGTCCATAATGTCAGGGGCGTAGAATGGACAGTCATGGTCTTTCCCTTACATAGTGCCAGGGGCATAGAATTGACAGCCCTGATCTTTCCATATCCATCATAGCATATCATAGCATATCATAACATACTCAATGACCAGTGGGTCATCCAACATCCATCCACAATAACAATAAATTATGCAATGCGTCATATTTGTGAATTCTAATGTAAACAACTTAATTACATATACATGACATTCGTGATGCATGAGCATGCTTAAAAGGTTTGATTTCTTTAAAATACTAGATCAGTTCAGTTTTACTCACCTCTGGCTGACGCTCGCCTAAAACTGAAGTAATTATCTCACTGCAGGCCTCTACGGTCTTCCAAGTTCGATCCTACACAGATGGACTTAAATAAGGGACCAAACATAACTTTTACAATACTCAAAACAACCCCCTAAAAACCCCTATAAACATACAAGAATATACATAGAAATCAGGCAAAAAAAGGCTGGGCAGGAGACTTTCGGCGACAAGTTCGACGGCCGAAGGTCCCTCACAGATCCAAAAGTCAAAACTTTCGGGGGCAGGTTCGGCGACCTAAAGCCCTTTACAGATTCGAAAGTCAAACCTTTGGGGGCAGGTTCGACGGCCTAAAGCTCTCATAGATCCGAAGGTTGAAACCTTTTGGGGCAAGTTAGGTGGCCTAAAGCCCTTCACAGATCCGAAGGTCATGCCTTCAGGAGCAGGTTAGGTGGCCTAAAGGCTGCCTCCGTAGGTAGGTTTGGTGGCCAAACCTTACTTCGGCAGCCGAACTTGGGTTTTCCAGCAAGGCAAAATCCGATTTTGCCCTAAGCAAGCATCCACCAACAGCTCCCTTTCTCACATGCAACAGCTCAGAAACAAAGGCACACACATAACATGTATAAATTACATCTAGATCTAACCTAATCCTCATCATGCAACATCAACAACTCGAGAGAAAATACCCAATAACAACCCTAAGCTCAACCTTTCGACTTAGAGGAAAAATTTAACTTGCATGCATCAACAAACCCCCCTAAAACACCTATAAAACTTGCTGAAACCTTTAGAAAACAGGATAAAGGTGAAGATCAAACTTACCTCTTGAAAAACAGCAAGGTGACAGCAAGCAAGGGGTGGGCTTAGAGATAGAGAGATGAGTTCCGAGGGTTCCAAGAGCTAGAGTTTCGAAAAGCAACTTAAACTTCAAGCATAAAAACACGAATTCTTTAAGGAATTTGGAGAAATTTCAGCAAAAATGCCAAAGAGATTGCATGAAATCACCTTTGCTCAAAAATAGAGAAAGAAATCTCGTATTTTCGGGTTGATGGCCTTTATAGGTGGCTGAGAAAACCACGTTCAGCGGCCGAACTTTAGGATTCCTCTAAAACTCTTTTCTCTTTTCTTTTAACACGATTCCAAAAAGTTTCAAATTTATTTTATGAAAATCTTATTTTGCCCTTCTAAAGATTCCAGTTTCGGGATTCTGAATTCCAATAGAGATTCTGTCGAAAAGTGAAAATTCTGACGCCGGAGTTTAGCTGAGTATTATACCCCTTCCACTTATTCATGTCAACGTTGCATCTACATTAATAAAATAAGAATAAATATATTATTAATATGTCCCATAATGGAGAAGAAGAAGATAATCGAGAAGATAACGATGATAGCAGCTTTAGTAGCGAAGAGGATGATAATCTTAACGGTTAAGTAGATACTTTATATGTACAATAATATAGTTATACTTACTATTATTATTCAAAACTTAATGATGCGCTTAATTGTATCTTTTATACCATTTGTTAGTTAATTTGGAAGTCATATAACCAAGGCTAGAAGATCCAATATTTCTATGTTTAATGAACAAGTAGGATTCAAATACAAAGTAGTAAGTTATCATTATTTTGATTTTATTTGCTTGATATTTTTAATTCATTCTTACTTCATTTTATTTATTTCATGCAATAGAACATTCATGTACAATTTCTTAAAAATTATATTGGAAATCAAAGGAAGATGGCAGCAATTTACAGCAATGAGAAACAAATATATTGGAGGTGTATGTATGTGCCTAGACTGATGCTATAGGAGTTATGAATAAAGGAAGATTTGATAGTAGATGGCTTTAGTTTGTTGCTGCATATGGGTTAAGGAGAATAGATACGGTTGAGTTTGTGCTTACAGCAAATGCTTCTCAGCATCTCTAGTTTTATACCATCATCCATAGCGAAGAAGATGATTCTCACTCCATTTAATAATTGTGGAACAATATAATATGATGTTTATATTTACATATATTTTGGACAAATTTGGAATAATATATATATTTATGTATATATATTTTGATGTTATATATCGGGTAATCTTTATTTTATGAATTTTTCCTTTTTTTTTATGTTATTAACATGTTTATTGCATGAGGATTATATGTATATTGTTCAATGTCTTTGTGAGCACTCCAAATATATTAATCAACATGCCATTGGAGGTTAAATTAGATATGATAAGTACAAATACTGAAAATTAAATCAATAGAAAAATAATATCAAGATATTAAACTCATCAAAATCATGCGTATCATCAGAACACTTAGCATTTCATACATGATATTTACATGTAACTTGTCATACAATAAAACTTTCCCAACTGATCCTTTAAGTATAAATTAATTTCAATTTATTATACCATATCATACAGCCAGCACTACAAGAATTTTAAAAATTACTAACGGAAATTTCCGTTAGTAAACATAGATGTTCCATTAGTGAACAATTTCACTAACGGATCTGTGACGGATTCATTCCGTTGGTAAATTATTTACTAACGGAATTTGTATCCGTTAGTGTCACTAATGGATCACCAATGGAAATGTCCATTGGTGACACTAACGGATTCCATGTCCGTTAGTATGTGAATCGCTTTCTTTACATATGCTTCACTAACGGAATTTGCGTTAGTAATCCGTTAGTGAATACAAAATGGCGTTGTTTTCCTTTGCGACGGATATGGATCCGTTAGTGACACCAACGGAAAGTCTGTTGGTAATCCGTTGATAAATCATAAAATTATAAAATCATCCCTATATTTTCATACATTATTAAAATACGCCATGCACCTGTACCTGTACCCTGTACATTCATATACATCCATCATCATCATCCTGGACATTATTAAACTATATACATAAAAAACCAAATTAATCATTAAAATATATTTAAAACTTAAAGATTTTGTACTACAATTATAATTTGAAATAAAAATTACCAACTGGTCATAACAAAAGATACATACTAAACTAAACTAGCAAGCTCATCATCTGTATCATCATCATTGTCTGTATGTGATCACCAATGACAGGGACATCATCATGCCACTGCTGTGGAGACGGAGCTGGAGGTGCCCTAGGAGCAGATGTCTGAGTGGATGTCCCAATACCTTATTGTGCCATCATCCTATGCATAAACGCCTACAACTCCTCCACCACTGTGGTAATTTGACCATTCTCTGTCTCTAGCCGATCAATTTTATTCTGCATCATATTCATTGTTTCAATTGTAGAAGGATCCATTGGGGGTGCAGACGTGTATGAAGCGAAACAATGAGATGGCTCATGAAAATATGCAGAAGCCTGGGACCCTAATCTATAAACTCGACTCTTTTTCTGCCCGCCAACTGCTTCGTAGTAAAGCTGTGCCTCATTTATGGGTGTCGGCTCATTGCTTCCCTCTTGTTGCTGTGTTGCTGCCTCCTTTAGTTGTACATATTTATCCTGCATTATAAATTTTAAATAACATATTAGTAAAACGATTTAAGTACATCAAAATTATTTATAACTATATTTATTATCAACTTACATAAATAGCTTTTGACCTAGCATCAACAAACTCCTCAGTCCCCTTTCTCTTATGTGTGGCCTCGAAATGCTCATAAGGATGTGGTTTTCTTCCTAGTCTTTCTCTCTGTTACCAATTATAAGAAGGATAACAATTAGCATCGCAAAAAAATATTAATAACAAATAAATATTAAAGGAATTACTAATACCATCATCTGCTGGTGGGTATACTGTGAAATTGATCCGCAAGTGTGCCTGGAAATGCTAGATCCTAACCCTCCAGCCTCGCTACGCCTATTGGCAGAAAACTTGTCACACTTCTCTTTATATTCAAAAGTGTTCCAAGTTTCTTGCCACTTCCTCAAAACAGAATCTGGTGTAGCCAGATTCTTCGTCTTCCCTTTCCTGATTTCCCACATTAAGCCCATGTATCTCTCAGCAGCCTTTTTCTGCCATGCAATTTTGACCAAGCTGTCAATTGGTTGGTCCCATAGGAAGTATTTCTGCAAAACGATTAAAGTATATAAATAGTTAGTAATTACATATTTCATATTATAGCTCAAAATGCTTAAAGAATTATGCTTCACCTTGAATTCCTATCAATAAAACTCCTTAGTGTCATTTGGCACTGTCTTCTAACAGTGCCCTTCCGCGACCAATCTTTCTTTTATTATCAGAGTAATTCTGTGACTGCACATCTCCGACGGATGTAAACTACATGAACAACAGTGAGTTAGTATATGGAAACATTGAAATTAATCGTAATTAAGAAATAATTAACTATTACTTATTATTAATGAGTGAAATGGTCTGTCGGAATGACTATGTACCGCCTACAGCAGTGGTCAAACTCGCAGATGCTGGAGCAAATGATGGAGTAGATGCTGATGCAGATCGTGTCCCTCTAGCTGATACAGTAGCAGAAGAGGATGTAGGTTGAGCTGACTGTGAATGTGATACTGAAGGTCGTGGAGCTGGAGTGGGACGGTGAGGAGCTATAATGTGACGGTGAGGAGGTGGAAGGGGATGGGGAGGCAATGCATCGGTACATGGTGGCACTGGTGGACATGATAGATCCCTAGGACATGGCTGTACACCGGATGCAAGTGGTACCCATATCTGAAGCTCCGTATTCTCAAGTCCCATCGATGTCCATAGTAACTGCAGCTCATACTCTAGTACGTCATCTGCAATCGCCTCCTCTTGACTTGTATGAGCAGGAAGTCGAACCGGTCCTCTGGGCTTCTTAACCCTTCCACGTCCCCTCATCTGTGAACAAAAAAAAATAGTCAATGCAAATTGAACTTAAAATAAAGTTCATAAACATTAAATTAAAAACGTACAAACGTAGTAAGTTACTCACTGAGAAATAATGGAAATATACTACTCCAAACTGATTTAGAATATAAATTAATTCATTCTGATACATACGAATCGAGCTCATTATCACCTTCTACATCTGCATCAGAATCAGGGTCACTAAGAAACTCATCTTCATCTGTCGAAACATCATCATGAATCTCAGTCATTCCTCCACTAGGATCATTCAGGCAGTGTTGTTCAGTAACATCATCCAGATTTACTTCTGCGTAATCAATCTCATCTTCTTGAAAAGGTTCATATGTCATTGAAGACGTTTCAGATACTTCAACAACGGGTTTACCTTTAACTTTCATCACAGCCCACCAATCATTTTTGTCACGACGCTTGCTTGAGTATGAAGCGTAAACGACCTGTATTGCCTGAGAGGCTAATACAAATGGCTCGTACTTAGTGTATCTTCGTTTATTGTTAACATCGACTATTCTATACTGTCTATGCACCTTGGTACCCATATTTGGTGTCGGATCAAACCAGTCACATTTGAAAAGTATAGTCCGCTTAATTGGTAATCCTGGATACTCCAACCGCAACACCTCAACCATCTGTCCATAGTAGTCACTTTCTTCATAACTGTAATTACTTCCTTTTATACATACACCAAAATTCATTGAGTTAGTACTTGAATTTCCATTGATTGTGTTGAATTTACATCCATTAACACAATACCCATCAAAAGTGGTGACACTTCTGAGTGGTCCATTTGACAGATTTTGTATAAACTGATTATCTACATTGTTCTGCACTTCATGGGCATACTTGTAAAACCATTGGCCAAACTCTCTCTCCAGTTTTTCATCAACAGCTGCATCTGTGATATTTGGTTGTGTCGACTTTACTCGCTCTACATATATGCTATACATACAAATTAACAAGTAATGTTTAACAATAATGTACAATATAAGAGGAATTATACTATTCATATAACTAACAATACTTACTCAATATATGTTTTCACTTCTGGACAATTTAAGAAAATATATGTTTGAGCAGCTCGGATTTCATCTTCAGTCATATATCTCGATTTTTCCTTTCCGATAGTTCTACCTGTGCATTTGAATATGCTTAATTTACCCGGTACATCGTCATCGGAGACAAATTTATGCAAGTTGCGTGGAACCTTTTGATGTCTGGTCATTACATGTGCTTCAAAATAATGAGCAGAAAATGCACCTGCTTCTTCTACCAAGTAAGCATTGCATATTGAACCTTCGACCCTTGCTTTATTTTTGACATTGTTCTTTAACTTTCTCAGGTATCTAGTATGTGAAAACAGAAATTAGAAATATATACTAAGTAAATCATCATGCTGAGCATTATATGTAAACAATTAGTAAGTATACCTCTCAAATGGTATGCACCGATATTGTACTAGTCCTGCAATTAATGCCTCATATGCAAGGTGTACTGATAAATGTTCTATTGAATCAAACAGACTTGGAGGAAATACTCGTTCACGCTTACAAAGGATCACAGGAATCTGTTCATTTAACCGTTGCATGTCCTAATTAGTAAGTGTAGTTGAAGTAAGTTCTCTAAAGAAATTGCTAAGCTCTGTTATTGGTTGCTAAACATTATTCGGTAACAATTTCTCTGAGAGCTATAGGAAGAATTCGTTGCATGAAAACATGACAGTCGTGGCTTTTCATACCAAATAGTCTAAGCTTTCGACTATCAACACATCTCCCTAGATTGGAAACATATCCATCAGGGAATTTTAGTGTTTTAAGCCAATCACACAACACCATCTTTGATTGTTTATCCAAACAATAACTTGCTTTTGGATATTTTTCGCTGATTGGATCTTTCTTCAATTCTGGTCTCCTGCATATTTCATTTAAATCTTTCCGTGATTTTATATTGTCTCTCGTCTTCCCCACTACACTCATCACTGTATTAAAAATATTTTCAAAAACATTCTTTTCAATGTGCATTACATCAAGATTGTGACGAATCATGTTTGATGACCAATATGGCAAATCCCATAATATGCTCCACTTATGCCAACCATTTGTCTTTGAAAGCCGACCATTTATTTTATGACTGTCAATATCTATTATCCGCATCAACCCAATTTGCTCAAGTTGTTTTAACAAGAATTCCCCAGTTCTAATTGGCGGCGGTGACTTGGAGACAATTCGGTTTTTAATAAAAGATATCTTGTTTCGACAAAAAGGGTGGTCGTCAGACAAAAACTTTCGATGACTGTCAAACCATGTTTGTTTACCCCCCTTTTTAATGTAAATGCATCTGTGTTTTTCATACAATAGAGACATGCAGTGCGTCCTGCTGTGCTCCACCCTGAGAGCATTGAATAAGCAGGGAAGTCACTAATAGTCCAAATTAAAGCAACACGCATGCTAAAATTGTTCTGCTGGAAAGCATCGTAAGTATTCACACCAATTTTCCAAAGTTCTTTCAATTCCTTCACTAATGGTTGCATGCAGACATCAAGCTTCTCTTTTGGATTCTTGGGACCAGGTATGATAATTGTCAGGAACATGTACTCATCTTTCATACACATACCTGGTGGCAAATTGTATAGAGTTAATATTACTGGCCATGAAGAATACTGTTGCCTAGATTGACCGAATGGTTGAAATCCATCAGTGCAAAGGCCGAGTCTGAAATTTCGGGCCTCTATTGCAAAGGTTGGATGAGTTTGGTTGAAATGCTTCCAAGCAGGAGCATCTGAACAATGACGCATCACCCCATCCTCATTTGCATGGTCATTATGCCAAGTCATATACTTAGCTGTAACACAAGATGCATAAAGTCTTTACAAACGTGGTGTAATGGGGAAGTAATACATCTTTTTGTATGGTATTAGAGTCTTCCCTTTCCCCACTATGTGCTTGAGTCGTTTGAACCTTGCATGGTCACAAAATTTGCATCTGGTAAGTTCTGTATTATTTTCCCAATAAATCATACAACCATTAACACAACAGTGTATCTTTTGTACAGGAAACCCTAATCCTTGCACTAGTCTCTTTGTTGAGTAAAAGCTGTCCGTCATGACATTGTCACTCAGTAACATCTCCTTCATAAATTTACAAATCTGATCAAAACACCGTTCTGAGAAATGATGTTCTACCTTTAGATTTAGTAAACGTGAAACAACTGATAATTGAGAGTGAGTTTCACATCCAGGCCATAGTTCTTGCTTAGCTGCATTTAATATATCATACAGTTTCTATGCAGCTGAGTTTGGCATCTCATATGTATTATTATTTATTATATGACAGCTTGTTGCATCTATGACCATGTCCTCCAACCGATTGAAATTTGGGTGATTAACACTATCAGAACCATAAGACATGTCTAATAGTGCATCACCAGATCCGTCAGGCACTTCAGTTTCACCGTGCAAATACCAAACAAGGTAATTTTGCACAAAACCATGCTTCATTAAATGATATTCACTGTATTTTCATCTTAAAAGCTACGGTTCTGACACCTAAATCGATTGCAAGAACAGTGAATCTGATCGCCATTTAAATAATCTGGGCAGTTCTTAGCCTTCTCTATAAATTCATTAATCCTCTCTAAATATCTGGGATTAAGTAAACCATCTCTGAGACTAGATAATGCACCTGCTGGTGCACTTGCCAAGTGCACCAGCAGGTACACTAGAAAGAAATCACAAATTTCAAGAAATCACAAATTTCACAAAAATCAAAAATTTCAAAAATATCAAACATTTCACAAAATTTTCACAAGACTGGAGTACATGATTAAGGCAGAATACGAATTAGGTAAAACATGAATCAAAAATCAAGCGGAACATGAATCATGAAGAAAATAGCGCACCTGTGGACACTGTCTGTCGAGAATGGCAAGACTGGAGAGAGAGAAGGGCTCACTCGTGGACCGTGATGCCGAAAAGGGTGCACCTGTCGATGGTGGATGGCGGCGGCGGTGAAAGACTCAGAGGTTGGCCGCAAATTCGGATTTCAGAGATATTTTGATTTTCCAAGCACATGATCTAGGAATTTCAGTAAGGATATTCTGTATTTAGGTTTATAATTCACTAACGGATGATTGGTCCGTTAGTGAAAAAAACATTAGATAAAAAAATAATAAAATCACCTACGGATTTCTAACGGAAAAATGTCCGTTAGTATTTCACTAACAGACCTGTGACGGATGGTTACGAGCGTATTCTTCACTAACGAAAATACTAACGGTTATGTACCTCCGTTATTGGATAATACATTTTTCATGTTCTGTTAGAGATAACTGTTAGTATCACTAACGGACTTCAATCTGTTAGTGAAGTCCGTTAGTGATCAATTGAATTCTTGTAGTGTAGTATAATCGTAGTTTATATCTTGAAACTATAATAATTTGCATTGGGCTAACCAACACTCATTAATCAAACTAAATTATTGTGCCATTCATAATGTTATGTCTTCTATCTCTATATAAAATTACTAAACAAACCTAAATATTACATCCTTTTACATCAAAAAGATTCCCATATTACTATGTCTTTCTTCAATGGCAACCAGTACTCCTGTGAAGAAAAGTAACAGCAAATAGACTTTACTAGCATCTCTAACAACTTTAGAAACCATGTATCAAATTACCAGAGGCCTTCTGGATCTGAAAGATGAAATCAAGAACTTTCTAAAGAGAATAGTAAAATAATATGGAGAAGAAGATATTAAAGTCTTTATGTTTTAGGATTATCCTCTTATCAATGTATATGAAATGATGATGGAATTTGTTGAAGGTGAAAAGAAAGACATTAAAAAGACAAAAGTTGTGCAATTTTCTGGTGATTCATCTGAATTTTGATGGAATTGAATATCTTTTATAAGATATTTCTTGTTATCTTTTTTATTATTATTATGAAGGTAATTTTGGAGTATCTAATATGATCAACTATGATTAATGATACTTCATTTTTATTTATTTTTTCTATATTACTGTATTTCTTTTTTTTATATACTTTAAATGAAACCGTGATATATTTTTTTTTATGACATTGTTGGTTTTATAAACAATTTATTTTGTCAAACGGCATCTTTTGATATTATTAAGAAAAGTAAGAAGCTTACATTTTAAAATATCTTTGAGATTAAAATTATTGAAAGATATGATCATATACAGCCTAAACTGAAAAGCATACAACAATTGATAAAAAAAAAAACAATAATTCTAAGATATAATTGAATAACAATATATCCACATTAGTGAATCAAATGTAAGCTTATATGAGCACTCAACAATATAGATGTTTTAGAATGAAAAAAAAAAACTGATATAGCAAAAAAAATTAATTACTCAACCTTATAATCCATTTATCAAACATTTCATAGACATAAAAAGTAACCAAATCTATTAATAATTAATTTTTTTTGACATAATACAACCACTATATATCCCAACTAATAAAGTAATAACTAAAATATTTATATTTGTTTGATTATATTCACTGTCTTTCTTTTTTTCTCCTGCAATAGATGTTGCAAAAATGTTATTTGATGAAGATTCTCCAACTAAATATGATCTTCCATTCTTTTTTGACTCAATATAAAGTTATACGCTTCAATAGCCTCTTTTTTAGTCTCATAAGATTTGAATACGTTTTTACTAATGCCCACAATATTCTGTGAATGTTCATGCCAATAAGTGTAACTTTCATGTTTATAACCTTCAAAAATAACGTAATACTTGTTTTGCATATTTCTTTCTTTATCCATTAGCAAATTCAAGGCAGAATACGAGAAGGGAAAAGCCGACGAAGTGAAGTTTGAGTGTTATTTTTTACAATAATGGACAATAAATTTATATTGAAAGTAACAAAGGGATAAAGAGGAAAAGGAGAGAGTGGAAGATGGGTTGAAGTGGAACTTTATATTTCTTCTTACAAACAAATATTTTGATGAGGAGAAGAGGAAGTGGAAAAAGAAAATGTAGTTAAAAAAATAATAAAATTAAAGTGGGAGACATAAATAAGTTGTCATATACATAAAAAGAAGATCCTTGCATGGAGACTTGTAATTATTAAAGAATGATAAAAAATTTCAAATTGTTCATATTGTTTCATAAAAAATTTTAAAAGGATAAATGTATAAATTTGATATGTGAAATTACACATATAGATCAATTGATCCACATTAATATGGATTAACTTGATCTCTCAAGTTTTTCCCATAAAAAAAATCTTTAATATCTCTCTTAGGGCAAACAACATGATAGAAACTACAATTAACACATAAATTTAAAATTTTAAAAATTCTGTCACATCGAAATTATGATTGTAAGTCTATTGAATAAAAAGATCTAAACGTTTATCATTTTTCACATTTATATTCTAATATTAAAATATTAGACAATAAAACTAATCTTTTTATATTTGTTTCAATCTTAGCCATCTATCTTAATCAATTTTGATAAAAAAAATTTTTTAATCCATATAGGATTATTCTTTAAAAGACGTAGTAGATAAAAAAAAATTAAAATATTTATGTTAATTCATATTTATATCCAAAACTTTAGATTTTAGGTAATAAAATTAAAATTTTTTCATTTTATCTCAATTACAATCAAGACAAATAAATTGAATATGAAAAATTATTGAAAAATTATAATATATTCCTTAAAATTTTATTTGACTAATAAAATAATATTTAAAATACATATTTTTATTTTAACAATATTCTATTTTATTAATTTCATTATTTATTTCTCATTATCATTTTTATACGCATATTACACATATTGTAGTTTAATAAAAATTCAAAATGTAAAAAATTATAGTATAAAATATATAATATATTATTTTATTTAATATTAATAATATGAAATACAGTTTTTTGTTGGATCAATCAATAAATTAATATAAGTGAGAAAATAAAAATATTGAAAATCTCAAATAACTTACAAGAGATGTAATTAACGTATTTAAATTTTTATAAAAATCATAAAAAGATGACTTTACATAGTAAAATATATATATATATATATATATTTAATATTATTAATGTAAAATATAATTTTTTATATACTAAAAATATATACATAATTTATAACAGTGAATATAAATTTTGAACGAAATACTTTAATATGCAATATTTATATATAATATTTTATATAGTTAAAATTTATTTATAATAAATATTTATTTAATATTACATACGATAAATATAAAATTTTAGTTTTATTATCCAAAATTTAAAGTTTTGAATATAAATATGAATTAATTTAAACATTTTGAATTTTTTATTCAAAGAAATATGTGGCATGACACATTGATTAAAATTTTTTTTTATCAAAATTGATTAAGAAAAATGGCTAAAATTAAGGCAAATGTAAAATAATTAATTTTGATTTTAAGATTTTGATATAAATGTGTTAGAGTGTTAAACATTTAAATTTTTTTTATAATAAGCCTAAATATAAAGTAAATTTAATTTTAACATAAAATTTAAATTAAAGGATTATATGTTTATTAATAGGTCTGTTGGATAAAACAATCTAAATATTTACCACTTTTAATATTTATACTGTAACTTTAAAATCTTGAACAATAAAATCAATTCTTTCAAGCACTCTGAGACTTAGCCTGGTGGAAAATACATCCTTGTAACCTTGCGAGGTCAAAAGTTCGACTCCTCACCCCTATTTCAAAAAAAAAATAAAAAAAAAATCAATTCTTTCATATTTACCTCAATTTTAATAATTTTTCTTAATCAATTTTAACTAAAAAATTTATAATTTATGTATTATGCCATATAAGATTATTCTTAAAAAATTTATTAGATAAAAAAATTTAAACGTTTACTTCAATTCATATTTATATTTAAAATTTTAAATTTTAAATAATAAAATTAATTTTTTTAATTTATCACAATTATAACCAAGAGTACTAAATTAAATCTAAAAAATTATCAAAAAATTATAATATAATCCTTAAAATTTTATGTGACTAATAAACTAGTTTTTAAAATACATATTTTTTTTCAACAATGTCATTTTTTATTAACCACATTATTTACTTCTCCTTTTCATTCTTATACACATATTGTAGTTTAATAAAAATTTAAAATATAAAAAATTATAGTATAAACTATATAAAATTTTATTTATTTAATATTATTGATATGAAATACCGTTTTTCTGTCGAATCAGCAAATAAATTAATATACTTCATAAATTTACTTTTTATATATATGAGCAAAATAAAAATATTAAATATTTTAAATAACTTATAAGAGATATAGTTAATTTATCTAAATTTTTATAAAAAATATAAAAGAATGGCTTTACATATTAAAATATGTAATATTTTATTTTATTTAATATTATTAATATAAACTATAATTTTTCATATATTAGAAATATGTACATAATATAATAGTGAATATAAACTTTTAATGAAATATTTTAATATATAATATTTATATGTGATATTTTATGTAGTGAAAAATTTATTTGTAGTAAATATTTATTTAATATTACATATGATAAATATAAAATAAATATACTTTTAATATAAAATTTATATTAAAGGACTACATATTTATTAATATAAAACTTTAGGAACGGTATTATAATTTGTCATTAACTTTTTCATATTCAATTTAAGACTCTCGGTTATAATTGGGATAAATTGAAAAATATTTAGTTCTATTATTCAAAATTTAAAGTTTTGTATATAAATATGAATTCGTAAAAGTTTTGATTTTTTTATCCAATAGATATTTTGAGAAATAATCTTATTAGGGCTGTGCAATCGGTCAGTTCGGTTTCGAACCGAACCGAACTGAAAAAATCGAAAACCGAATTATAAAAATATTAAAACCGAAAAAATCGATTATAAAAATATAATCGAACCGAATCAAATCGATAAAAATCGATTCGATTCGGTTCAATTCAAACCGAAATCTGTAATTTTTTTTAATTTTCTGCTTTTAATTTCAGTAGAATAATTTAATAAATATTTCACATAAATTTATCAATAAATATTGTTTGAATACATAATAATAATACTTAAAAAATCCATAAAAATCCATATAAAATTTAAAAATATATATAAAATCAGTATTTCTATGTATAAAATCAGTTTTTTGGTTTTTCGGTTATTTAACACGTTTAAACCGAACCGAACCAAAAATCGAAAACCGAATAAATTGAAAAATACTAACCGAACCGAACCAAACCTTCCGATTAACCGAACCATTAAACTGAAATTGATCGGTTCAGTTCGATTTTTCGGTTCAGACCGATTTATGCTCTCCCCTAAATCTTATACGGTGACATGTGGACTATAAATTGTTTTTGTCAAAATTAATTAAGGTAAATGACTAAAATTGAGACAAATGTGAAAAATTGACTTTATTGTCTAAGATTTCAAGATTAGGATATAAATGTAAAAAGTGGTAAACGTTTATTTTTTATCAAATAAGCTTTATTAATATAAAACTTTAGGAATTATATTATATAATTTGCCATTAATTTTTTCAAATTTAATTTAGTCATTTTAATTATAATTGTGCTAAAATTGAGAATTATTTAGTTTTATTATATAAAATTTAAAATTTTGGATATAAATATGAATTAATGTAAATATTTGAAATTTTTTATTTAATAGATTTTTGAGAAATAAGTCTATTTGATATGACACTTGAATTATAAATTTTTTTGTCAAAATTAATTAAGATAAACGGCTAAAAATTGAAGTAAATGTGAAAAAAATGATTTTACTGTGTAAAATTTTAAAATTAGAATATAAATGTTTGGATTTTTTTATGAAATAGGTAATTGTATTTTAATTATATAACGATTATTAATAAAAAATGAAATTCTTGAGTTAAGAGTTATATATTATACACGCACACAAGTGAAATTACATTAGGCTCCAGAACTCTCGTGAATTTATATGTAATTACATCTGTGTTATGGATTATGACAATAAGGCCAATATGGCCCAAGGGAAACAAATTGATTTTCATGTCATTGCTCTTTCTTTCCTTTTTCTTTTTCTCCTTTTGAAAAAGCACATCAGCGATAGAGGTTTAAAAAATTAAAAAAAAAAAAAAAGCAAGAAAAGAGAAAGGAAATCTTCAAAACCAATGAATTATTGCTCATCCCTGTAGTTGACCATGAATTCTATTTAACTGAATAATTTGGCCACGTAAGCTGCATTCCTCTACCTGAAATTAGGCATGATTTTTTTATCAGAAACGAGAAATAATTGATACTGCAAGTAAAAATACACATACACCATATGCATTGAATAATATCCCATGAACAAGCTGCACTACTACAGTGAATTTTTGTCCACAATTGGATTGGTGGATCCCATCAATACCCTAAGGGACCCAGTTGGATGGGGACCCACAAATCACATGATGCATAAAAATTTAGGAATAGATGAATTTGTGATTCTAAGATTTTTGCTAGTGAAGACCTAGCTTGAATGAGGGAACCATTTTTGTTTTACTTCATTTATTCTGATTCATTCATTTCAGGTTTTGTGTTCATTAGTTCACAAGGACAAGCAGTCGGCATTGCAAAAGGAACTCAGTGAAAAATATCCAGCAAATAGTCTAACAATTCTCAGTTTGGCAAAGCAACCTGTACATTTAAATAATGAAATATGAGATTTATAGAATACAAACCTGTGATTTATATGTCATAGCTAACAGATCCCCACATTCTTCAATAAGTGCTCTTTCTCCTCCAGATACCCTGGCCAGTTCTGAAATAAGAATTTCCATTTGTTCAGCCTGCACAGATAAAGCCAGGAGTAAGTTTAAGTACAAGAATTAACACATCAAATTTTTGTATTTATTTTAATTTGTATGATTATTTTCATAACAAATTAGTATCAGAATTGTGGTTCCTGATGTCGAAAATGACGAACACAAAGTTTGAGCTGAGAAAATTAGACTTAAGTTGAAGTAACCTTAATTGTGGTTTTAAGATTAGCTTCCATTTATTGATGGTAAAAGGAGATTGTCTTCAGTACAACCCACCTTTGGCATAAAGCTTTGAATATGGGAAGCTATTAATTCCATCAACTTCATTGAAGAGTTCAATGCTTCCCCTACTTCTCTAATATCAGTCTGCAATAATATAGAAAACAGATTAAAAAAATTATGAGAAAAAAAGATTCATTTTTTCAACTTCTGAATTGACAAAAAGATCAAAAGAGAAAGGGAAAAGACATACTTTAACATTCCCACTAATTGGAAGTCGAAGTGAGGCATTCAACAAAGCTTGAATTGCTTCTGACAAAGATACTGAATAATCTGGTTCAAGAGCAGACCATTCCTCCAGATATGGCATCTAATGAAATAAAGTTTGTTAAACAATTTATTCAGCAATGTTATCTCATAACAATGATTCTATGTTTGTATATGGTTTTTGGAAGCCTCTAATCTTTTGAATGCCTTGGGAGTCAAAGACCCAACAATAATTAAGCCAAATTAACAAGAGCAAAATAATAGGCAAGATTCCATCATGCAAAGTAACACGAGCAAGAACAATATTGCACAAAAAGAAAGGTAACATGAAAGTATTTACAGAACCAGCAGCTTTACCTGAGCTTCAAGAATTGTGTATAGAGTTTTCACCCTCTGCAAAAGGCCAAGTTCAATGCGTTTTCTTTTCACCGAGTCATATAATTCTGATATCTTCACACCAAGGGAATATATTGTTCTCTACAATAAAAAAGGAAAAAGCCAACGTAACTAATAGTTTTACTTTGGAATTACTTAAAGAAAAACTAATACATAAAGTTCTTTAATACAGGAGGAAATCTAGCAATCACACAATCAAGTGGTTTACAGTTTGAACAATCAAATAGAAGGTGGACATAACTGAACCTTGTGATGAATTCAACAAAATATAGGAACATTTGAAACGAAGATATTTAATTTGAATTTTAATTTTGTGTAAGGTTGACGACTAACCTCAGTTTCTCTTTTCTGAGATTTGATAGAGGCCTCAGCTTTTGCATTCACAAATCGCCACTGCAAATAATGGTTATGAAGCAATCTTAGAGAATGCACAGCTTCTTGATGACTGACAATTTTCCTTCCCTTTCTACTGAAATCAGTTACATGCTTTGCATGAGGGACTGGAGGCAGAGGAAGCCCACTACCCGTCTTCACAGAATTAGTATACTGCTTGCCTTTCATAGAATGTATCAGAGAGTATTCAAATGTAGAGGATTGTGGAAAATCAAGGGACCGGGAGCAAGGTGAAGCAAAGAATTTAGAGGAATCAGCAGCCGTTCCATTAGGCCTGTTAAGATTTCTATCTGCCAAAAATCTACTGGAGACCTTAGGCAACATACCCGTCTCCGGCATAGAAGAGCGGAGATCAGGAAGTGACTGAGTGGAACTGCTTTGGGATAAGTGGTTGCCTTCAATATTATGATTTTCACAATTTTCATGACCGTCACAACCAGAACAAGTTGATCGAGATGGCGACGACGATGGCGATGTCAATGGAGATGGAGATGGAGATGGAGATGATTCAATCAAATTTGAACTACCCAAATGGGACGATGACATCCCTGAGGATTGCAAGAGCTTTGCAGCGGCTGAGATGGTGCTGGGGGTAGATCGCTGCTGCATCAGTCGTAATTTAGAGGAAGAAGTGGCAGTAGTGGCAACTGTCGGGGTATCCGGCCGGAAGTGAGATCTGGAAGTTGGTTGATCTGGTCTGCTACTTGCACCATTCTCCTTGAAAAGTTTCATCACAGCGCGATGCTGATGCTTCCTCTGCGGTGGGCTCCGAGTGAAGTCAGTCATGGTGGGTCTGTTCTCGTCGGAACAGGAGAGAGGCTCTGTTTGCCGCTGCTTCTGCACAGAGCTGGATCGCTGCTTATTATTGGGCAGAGGGGAGGAAGAAGAAGAGGAAGATGGTGCCACCGGAGACATGAATCTAGAGCTCACCTCCCTCACCCTTGGCCGCCGGTGAGTATGAGGGGGAGGAGGTGGAGGAAGATGAGGATTAACAGCCTGGTCTTGCATCGATGCGCCAACTTCTACCATCGATTCACTCATTTCTTTCTTCAGAATCGAATTCCCAAAGAGGAAAAAAAAATCCAATTCTCTGGATTTGAATCTAAATATTCTGAATTTGTGAAATTAAGGAGATATTTTTGGCAGTGGTGGAAGAGAGACTATTGGGCTGTTTTTCTGCTGCAAGAAGAGTTGAATCGGCAAGATGAGAAAACTAGCCGTTACTTGGAGCAGTTCCAAACGGTCTTATTTTTTTGAAAAGGGCGTTTTCCTTTATTAGAGCTTCCCGTTTGTTAATTATTAAAATAATTATTTGGAATCTATTACGTTGAGTGATCCTATGTTTTTTTTTTATTTTTTTTATTTTATGAATAAATTATAATTTAATTCTATGATATAATAAAATATACACATTAATCTCTATAATTTTTAAAAAATAACTATTTGATCCTACAATTTTAGAAAACTAATAAATTAGTTATTACTATAAAAAAATATGGTTATGCCATCATTATTTAAGGACTATTTTGCTACATATATTTAGATTATAAGAATTAATTTGTTGAAATATATGCAATTATAGATACTAAATTGTTAACAAAATAAAAAAAATTGCTATATAGATTAACTTATTTATTTTTTTAAATTATAAAAATTAAATAATTAATTTTTAAAAATATAAAGACTAATATATAAATTTTATTAAATTATAAAAACTAAAATGTAGTTTACATGTGATCCTAAATAACAATGATTTTTCAGTTTTGGTTTATAGCATAAATTTACTTTAATATTAAATAAAATAATAATAACAATAATAATAATAAAGTATTGTAAATTAAAGCGTAAATTTCGATAATATAATAAGAAAGGATAAATTATTATTTTTTTAATTTTAGTTAATTTTTTTAAATAATTTTAGATAAATTAGAAAGATTATTAATAATTTTAATCAAGTGAT
Source organism: Manihot esculenta (assembly GCF_001659605.2). Taxonomy (NCBI): domain Eukaryota; kingdom Viridiplantae; phylum Streptophyta; class Magnoliopsida; order Malpighiales; family Euphorbiaceae; genus Manihot; species Manihot esculenta. The sequence continues at coordinate 10,304,001 of NC_035170.2, forward strand.
TAATTGGGATTAAAATTTACTTATATGGCATGTTGATTTAACAAAGAAAAATAATATTTTAATATGATCCCTCTGTTATAATATGATAAATTTTTATTTTAGCCAAAACTTTACCTAAATTGTTAATTTTAGCCTATTTATTTATTTATTTTTTAATTTTAGTAAAAAAATAAAAAATGATGTAACAAAAACTAAAGTGATTATTCGGTTAGTGTAGAAATTAATTGTTTAATATGAACCCATTTGAATATGATTTGATGCTAGAAATTCAATAATTTATATTAATTTTACACAAAGAAATAAGATAAAGATATTTTATTATTATACCAATATAAATTCTTTTTTCAATCTAGATTAATATTGAATTATTTTTGTAAATAAGTCTCATATTTTAAATTGACTATTTACAAATATTAGAAATAAGCTTCCTGCTATAAATTATTTTAGATAAAGAGTAATTTTTTATTTTATTTTTATCCACTATTAAGCTATATTTAATTTGTAAACAAGTGCCTCTCAATTTCAAGCTAAGTTAGTGCCAATTTTTTACAATGTAGTCCTATCCAAAAATAATTTGATTAAACTATTTTTATTTTGATAAATTACTGCATCAATATGGTTTGATTCGAGCGAGTATGAAAATTTTAATTAAATTAAAAAGTAATTAGCTTAAAATTGTGAAATTGCGTAAAAAATTATTAAGTTATATAATTTATTTTTAATAAGATGGGTTCTCGAATATAAAATTATAATTTTGCTGACTAATAATGCCACATAAGCATACTCCATTCTCTCAATCCACCTTTGGCTAAAATTATTAATGACTTTTCTAATTTGACTAAAATTATATAAAAAAAATTGGTTAAAATTAAAAAATCACTTAAATATTTTACTAAAAATGATAATTTATCATAAAAAAAAATGTATGGAGAATTGAGAGAAGAAAAATGATAATATTTTTTAAGGTTAAATTTAGGGGTGAGCAATATTCGGTTTAAACTGAAAAAATCGATCGAACTGAATTAATTTGAAAATTCAGTTTGTTTTTTTATGTCGGTTCGATTTTTAATTTTAAAAATTTTGATTAAAAAAATAAAAAAAACCAAATCGAATCGATTAGTGATAATAGTATATTTAGATTAGATCATATTAAAATTAAAATATTTCAATTAAATTTTAAAATAAATAAAATGTAAAGAATAAAAAATTTATTAAAAATTTAAAAATAAAAAAATTATTAAAAATTTTAACCGATTAAATCAAATCGAATCAAATTGATTCAGTTTGATTCGGTTTTTGATTAAAATCGATTCGATTCGATTTTCATAAATATTAAAATTTTAATTTTTAATTTATTCAGTTGGATTCAATTTTGAATCGAATCGACCGAATGGTGATCTATCAAAATCCACTACTCAACTCTTAATCAGGTACAAATAACTTTAAATTCAACTTTTTACTCATATTTCTCTAAATCTCTGCATGATTGGCTAGATTAGTCCTCTCATTGTCAAAATGAAAACGTTTTAGGAACATGCTCATGAAAAAAAAAATTATGAAAGGTATTATAATATTAATTATTATATTAATAAAATAATTATAAAATTATATACATTATAATAAATTGGTAAAAGATTTACCTACAGAAGCTTTCTATTGAAAGAGTTGGAGTTAATTTCTTTGCACCAAACATCGGTACGTGATTTTGGGAGAAAATGTTTTCAACATCTTATTCAACTACTACCACTCTCCCATATCAAGGCTTCCCTTGAAGCTTTATGAGGTTGATTCGATTATGAGGGTGAAGCAAAGTATAATAACTATGGTAGAAGGAGCTAAGATAGGTTGCATGGACAATTTGGGCATAAAATTTTACGCTGTATTCGATTATGAAAGTGAAGCGAAGTATTATAATTATTATTCAAGATGTTTGTAGGTTCAAAAAAAAAAAAGTTTTATTTTAAATTTATGCTAATCACAATTTGAATTAGGATCGAAAAAACCGACTGAATCGAATTAATTTAAAAATTTGATTGGTTTTTTATTTATTTCGGTTCAATTTAATTTTTAATTTCAAAAATTTTGATTATTTCAGTTCGGTTCGGTTCGATTTTGATCAGAAAAAAATTAAAAAACCGAACCGAACCAATTATTGATAATAATATATTATTTTCAATAATATTGAGAGATTATATCATATCAAGATTAAAATATTCAAATTAAATTTTAAAATACTAAAAATAAAGTGTAAAAAATAAAACATTTATTAAAAATTCAAATCGATCAAATCGAATTGAATCAGACCGATTTGATTCGGTTTCTGATCAAAATCAGTTCGGTTTGATTTTTATAAATACTAAAATTTTGATTTTCAGTTTATTCGGTTCAGTTCGATTTTGAATCGAACCGATTGAATGCTCACCCCTAATCTGAATGATTTTTTTTTTTTTTTATAATGTTGGCAAAGATTAATTGAGGAAAGATGTAAAATGATTATGTTCATAGATATGCAAAAGCTCTATTTATCTTTGCCATTCATGAGTCTTTTTCTTATGCAAAAGCTCTATTTATCTTTGCCATTCATGAGGCTTTTTCTTGTTGCATATGGCATCACCGCTCTTGTTTAGGATTAAATAAAATGATTCATTAATAACAATGGTAATGCTACAATTAGTTCATGCACCTTTATCTCCTAACAATATGAAGAGAGTCCCCTCAATGAGTTAACCAGAAAAAAAAGAGACCTGACCGAAAAAAAGTCACTTAATTGGATAGAAAGGATGCATAAGGGCACTCGTAGGTCCTCTAGTGACCAAACTTCGAGAGTGGTCGATCGGTAACTAGCACTCGTGCTAGGAAGGATGGTGAAGCTAAACAATTAGCTTATATGAGGACCTAAGTTTTGAGAAAAAAATTGTAGAAGAGGAAACTCACTGGATTTCTCAAAAAAAGACTTAAGTTATCACGAATAAGGCTCTCATACCATGTTATTCGATTGGAAAAATTATATATTCTTTTATTCACAATGAGTAAAATCTATATACAACCTATAGAGAATCTTCCTAATCAATACCATATACAAAATCCTAAATGGAGTCCTAAGTTAATGCTACATACTCCTAAGATTATGTTATCATATTTACAAGATAAACTTTCCTAATTAACTATAGCAATAAAATATGATTTATAAGAGTTCAACTATGCCAACCCTAAGTCTTCTCTTCAAGGTCCTATTTGAGAGTTCAATTCCACGGTTAAATATTCTTTTTAAGTGAATATTAAAACCCCTAACAAAATTTTAGAGCAAACCCTTACTCTTTACAATCTCATTCTTCTCATAAGAGTAAACATATACTCAATAACTTACTCAAAATAATAAATACAATCAACAACCATCATTTAATCTCAAAACATAAATCAATTATAGCTCAAACTAACTTTCAAGAAATTAATACTATGACTCAAGATTTAGAGAGAGAAAGAGTGAAAAAATATTGAATTTGAATAAATATGATTCTTGAAAAAATATTGAATTTGAATAAATATGATTCTTATAAATTTTCTTAAATAAAAACTGATACGAAGCAACTAGTCTTAGACTTTATGGCAGAATTAGACCGAGCCTAACTTTTGCTGCCGACGTCCGATGGAGACCCACAATAGCTTTTCAAAAAGAGAATTTCGAGACGTATGACTTTGAAAAGTGTGACAAGGGTCACAGACCTATCACAAAGTTGGATATGAAAATTCCACCGTTTAGGGGATTAATTTTGCATTTTAATTATTATTTTTGGATATTTTTATAATTTTACATATTATGATTTTTTTTCTATTATAAATAGCATTTCCTTGGCTATTTGAAACTCACTTTTCAATTTTTGAAGAATTTTAATGAGACTTTTTGGCTTCTAGCCTATCTTTTCTTTTATATCGTCTTAGCCAAAAGATATTTGTTAAAACTCATGACGGAGTCTAATTAGTCCTTTATCATATTGGTATTAGAGCGAAGTTCGACTATGGTAGACAACCAAGAGGCGCGACTTGCTACAATTGAGTAATCTTTACTAGAATTGAGGGAGATAATTATACAGTTAGCCCTACAGCAGGGAATCCACCAACCCCGCCGACGCTGAACGCCCCCAGCCAGTCGTCAATTCTGTGGCCGCCAATGCTGTGGTCACCAATCCTGTGCCTGCAAATCCCCAACAGAATTATCAGGAAGGTTACAAGATAAAGATATACCTTCAAAACTTTTCTGGTTCATTGGATGTAGAATATGTTCTTGATTGGTTGGCGGAGGTTGAGCATTTCTTCAAAGTTATGAACGTGGAAGAGGATCGCAAGGTTCCAAATGTGGCCTATAAATTAAAAGGGGGTGCAACAGCCTGGTAGAATTCGTTTCAAAATGAACGCTATTGAAGAAGGCTAGAACCCATACGAAACTGGGTGTTGATGAAGCAGATATTCAACAGCGGTTCTTGCCTAGTGATCATGCTCATATTTTGTATAACCGGTATCATGACTGTGTACAAGGAAATTGAAGGGTGGATGAATATATCGAGGAGTTTTTAAGGTTGCAGGCGAGGTATGAAAACTGTGAGAACGAAGCTCAGCAGGTTACTCATTATCAGAAGGGACTAAATCACAAAATTCATTGTATGATGGGAGTAGTTGCGATTTTCACTTTGGCAGATGCCATTGAGATGGCAAAAAAGGCAGAAGAGCGTGTTGATTGGCAACCACAATAACAGTATAACCAAAATTTTAATTATAGAAATTTTGATTCGACAGGAATGCAGCAGTATAGAGGCAATTACAGCGGGCAGCCTCTTAAGGTTGTAAATTCTGGTAATCCTCATAATATTATGGAAGAAAGAAGAGACAGTAAGGGAAAAACAGTCGCTACTACACCAGACAAAGGAGGCAAAACCAATCCTTATCAGAAGCCAACGGGAGACATATATTACCACTGAAAGCAACTTGATCATCGATTGAATAATTGTCTAGAACGTAGAGGAGTTAATAATGATCGCCGATAGATTAATGTGGTTGAGCAGATGACTAAATCTGAGGAGGAAGTAGATGACAATGACGGATCTATTGCTGGTTCTGAAGATGGAGAGGTCACCTATGTGGTGAAGAAAATCTTATGCTCGATAAAACAGGAGGATGAGACGCAAAGGAGAAAGATTTTCCAGGCAAAGTGTCAAGTAGGAGAAGCAAATAGCAGGCATTACAGCAAGCAACCTCTTAAGGTTGTAAATGTTAGGAAATCCAGAGATTACTGCAACCCAAAACATTCAGCGGAAAAATAAAATCTCTAATTTCCTTCACAGGATCCGAGTGCTTCATTTATTTCGAAAGGAAGGATAAGAGAATAACCTATTAAACTCGACAAGAAGATACTATTCCGGACTGATGGTGGTGCTTTTGAAATGAACACCCTCTATGGTATCCATACGAACGTCTTTTATCCTTCTAGAGTGTTAGCTCTCTCAAAGATGGATAAACTATATGCTCCCCAATCTGCAACTCAAAAACGATTTCTCAAAAATGTTACTCTCACAATTCGCAGAAGAAGTTTTTATTCGTTATCAGTCTTTTGTTTTCCCACACTTCTTTTCATAAAAGAGTTGTGTTCAGAACTAACTATCACAATCTCGCAGATACTCAAATATCTTACGTGATAGTTTGTTTTGATAAGGAAAATCAAAAATATTTTATCTGTAACAGTTACAGATAGACTGAATATCTTTTAAATATTATTATTTTATAATAATAAATAATTAATATTAATAATAATAACATCATTATTATTATTAATTATACTAATGGGCTTTTAGCCCATGAATATAGTACGTCAACAACGTTCTTTTGTGTGTGACCCAATAGACTCATAATAATTAGCAATAGGCCCAGTCCCACAAGGTCCATAAATTATAAGCAGCCTCTAGCAAGATATTATAACTATCCAATTAATATGAGGATCGATAGTTCGATAAAACCTAATAAATAGAATATGTATTAATCCTTTTGTCACACGATATCTAGTTTGAACATAAGTCATGGTCAACTTCAAACTTATAATGTTCAAACTTATGATTTCTCGATCTTTAAGTAGACTGATAAAATCAAATGATATTGATCACAACATCAATTCATTTGAGCACGGCCATGCATTTCTCAGTCTCACTTATCTAGGGGCCCAGAAGATATCTCTCTCAGAGAGAGGGAGAAATTCTATCTAGATTGTTCAATATCCTCTATATAATTTCTATTATGCTCAATCATAACCTTTATGATTGTCCGATTAAAGACAATGTTTGGTTATATCAAAACATAACAGTCCTTATGTTGGAAACTATGACAATCTCAAGTCAAAGGATTAAGATATAACTATTTTGAGATTTACTTATGAAAATAACCCATGTAGTGATCTCAATGCGGGTCCATCCAATATTTTGTTCTCTAACAAGTATATATGATTATTGAATTATATCAATATATACATAATCATCTTATGATTATCAATCAATAATCATAATAATTATATTTTATTATTATCAACATAATAATAAGTAATCAGGGATGTTAATTATTATTATGTAACATGCAAACAAATAATAATGATAATAAAACCTCTTTTATTAATAATCAAAATGACATATAAAAAGGTCCAATATAATGGCCTAGGGAAAATACACTAACAGTAAATTCTGGCAATCTCAGAATACTATGAAAGAAAGGAAAGACAGTAAGGAAAAAACAGTCGCTACTATAGCAGACAAAGGAGGCAAAACCAATCCTTATCAGAAGCCAAAGGGAGACATATATTACCACTGTAAGTAACCTGGTCATCGATCGAATAATTGTCCAGAATGCAGAGGAGTTAATAATGATCGCTGACAGGTTAATATAGTTGAGTAGTTGCTGAATCTGAGAAGGAAGTAGATGACGATGACGATGACAGATCTATTGCTAGTTTTGAAGATGGAGAGGTCACCTATGTGGTGAAGAAAATCTTGTACTCTACAAAACAGGAGGATGAGACGCAAAGGAGGAAGATCTTCCAGGAAAAGTGTCGAGTAGGAGAAGCAAATAGCAGGCTAATTATAGATAGCTACAGTTGTGAGAATCTGATAGCTAAGCAATTGGTGGAGAAATTGCAGCTGCCTACACAGCCGCACTCTTTGCCATACAAAGTCGGATGGATTATGGAAAGTCCGACAATTGAGGTCAACAGAATTTGCAGCGTGCCTATCTCGATTAATAAATCTTACATTGAACCTATTAATTGTGATGTTGTGGATATGGATTGCTGTGAAATTTTGCTAGGTCGCCCTTGGCAGTTCGATGTTGATGTTTTGCATAAGGGGAAGGAGAATTCATATATGTTCACATGGAACCGAAAGAAAATTACCATTTTACCTTTCAGTTCTGCGAAACATTCTAAAGTGGAAGGGAAACTGTTGTTGTTTCCATAGGAGTGCAAAAACTATCAGGTGCAGTTGAGAAATCTGGAGGCATACTGGCTTTATTGGTGAAAGCGCGCAGCGGAGGATGCACCATCTTTACCACTACCCGCCTTTAAAAAATTTAGATAAGCTAAAAACAATAAACTTTAAATTCTTGCTTTTCGAAATTTTAGAATTTAAAAATCATTTTTTAGAAATTATTTAAATAGAATAAGAGTTAAAATTTTATTATTAGCAAATCAATTCACTCACTCTTTTATATTAATTCTTAAAGATATTTATCTTTACTTCTCTTCCTTTGATTCATCTTGAGTTGTATTTATAGTCTTCTTCTATTCTGCTGTAGAGACTCTTTAATTCTTCATTACTTTTTAGATATTCTACTTTTAACACTGAATATACTTAGATATATAAAACTCATTAAGTCTTAGTATCATCAAAATTAAACTCTTTCAAAATTTATGGGGCTAATATATGCAAATTATAGTAAAATTTTAAAATTTTAGAAAATAAATTTAATTGAGATATTTAGTTTATTAAATAGCAGTTTGAAACTAGTTTACAATGGTTTAAAAGATTCATAAATGAAAGTTTTTAAACAAAAGTTTTATGGTTTTAGTTGGAACTATTCCTGATATTTTTCGGTTGCATTTAAAGGTAAAGTAATGGAATTGGTCGACCGGCTCATTAAATCAATCATAAAAATTATTTTTCATTGCTACGATCATGTCTATCTAATTTTCTTTCTTTTTCTGACAGCTCAAAATCCAAAAGTACCATTTGTTTGCAAAATTAATCTCAGAACCCTGATTGTAATTGACCAAAAGTATTTTTTTTTTATATACTCTTCTATATTTTATATTGATTTATGATGTCATTTACATACACTTGTCCATGGTTTTATAGAATTTTATTTTTTTTATTTATTTTTACTTTATTTATTCATTCTTGCTTTATTTGAGTTATTTTTACTTTGATTAGGTAAATAAGAAGCTTAGGAAGTTTTGAACTTCAAACAAAGAAGAATAATGCTTCAATTCAAATGTTTAAGAGTCCCCACATGTTATTGCTCATATGGAATTGATAAATTTTGTAACAGCCCGGAAACCGAACTGCTACCGGCGCTAGGATCCAGATCGGCTTAAGGCCGCCGGGACCCGTAGCAAGCCTGCTGAGAACTCTGTGTACCTGTGAAATCCCATACATGATCATACATTTTCTGTAAAAAAGAAAAACTTTTCTTTGCTTCAAAGCTTAACCTGTGCATGCACTAACTCTGTTTTATAACAACCCCTACTAGAGATCTCATCATTTCTCTAGGCGGGTCAAACTCATAATGTTAAGTCTGGTTTTCTCATATACATAAGAACAATCATATACAAAAACTGACCATGTATATAAAACAGGGATTACTACAAACGGTCAAGCACAAGTCTATACATCTGATTACACAATTTCTATCTCTTTGCAAGTACATGTCCACACTAGCTATTACATAACTCTTCTCCTTCCATCCCCTGCTGGACTCCCTCTAGACTCTGAACCTGCAAGACTGGGGTTAGGGGAGAGGGATGAGCTATACAAGCCCAATGAGCTGAACTATAAAACATGATCTCATGGAATGCATCACATCACAGACATTTCATATCACGAATGGACATGACCACCAAAACTCCCTTAAATAAAAGGATGCCTAGCCCAGCCAGATCTTACAACCTCAGTCTGCCTGGCCCGGCCAGGTCTTACAATCTCTGTCTGCCTGGCCCAGCCAGGTCTTACAATCTCTGGCCAGGTCTTACAATCTCTGTCTGCCTGGCCCAGCCAGGTCTTACAATCTCTGTCTGCCTGGCCTAGCCAGGTCTAACAACAGATGGCTGCCTGGCCCGGCCAGGTCTTATAACAGAGCTAGGGCTATTGGGATCGCCTTGGTCCATCCACATCATCATACTCATCATATTATGCAATGCGCCATATTCGTGAAACTAGTGCAATCAACCTACTATAATCATCATGATGCATGAAACATGCTCAAAGCATTTTAGTTCTTAAAGAAAAAGGTTACGGGAAGTTCCACTCTGTAGGTTCTGAAGCAGTGCTCACTGCTGAACTCCCTGATTCCTCGGGTCCGTTCCTACACAGGTGGATGCAAATGAGGGACCAAACTAACTCAAGAACATCTCTAAGAAACTCCCCAGAAGCCCTCTAAAAGAACCTAAAACCATCACAGAAAACATGCAAAAGAAAGCTGGACAGGGCACTTTCGGCGGCAGGTTCGGCGGCCGAAAGTCCCGTCCAGAGACGAAACTCAAGCACCTTCGGCGGCCGAACTCCTGCTTTCAGCGGCCGAACCCTTTCGGGAGCAAGGTTCGGGGGCTGAAAGGCCATCCAGAGACGAAAGTCTCTAACCTTCGGCGGCACCTTCGGCGGCCGAACCTTGCCTCCAGAGACGAAAGTCCACATTTTCGGAGGCAAGCTTTGGCAGCCGAAACTGCCTCCACAAGGGGTTCGGCGGCCGAACATCCCTTCGGCGGCCGAACCTGGTTTTGCCCGTTGGGCAGAAACCTGCTCTGTTTCATGCAAACTTTACCCAAACCTTACCCAACATGCATATCAACTACTCCCAACTAGCATATACCATATAACATGCATAAAGAGGTCCAAAACTAGCCTAAAACCTCAAACAACATCTCACACAACATGTAAACATGCTTAGACACAAAATCATCAAAAACCTCCCTTACCCTAAACATGCATAACTACCCACACAACTCTCATAACACCTTCAAAAAACATGAAAAGAAGTTCAGGATCTTCACTTACCTCTTCCAAACAAGAGAATAAAGGATCCTAACGTGGAGATATGGAGAACTCCTCTCTCAAAGTCTCCAAGCTTCCAAACTTTGCTCTTTTGCTTACAAACTTCAAAAACACATGAAAATCCATCAAAACCATGAAAGATTTGAGAAAACACTTAAATCACTCAAGGAAGATCAAGTCTCACCTCAGCTCGTGCAAATGGAAAGAAAATCTTATCCATTTGACCGACCTAGGGCCTTTTATAGTTGGCTGGCCAGACCAACTACGGCGACCGAACGTGAACCCGAATGCCATGCAAGTTCGGCGGCCGAAAGTGACCTTCGGCGGCCGAACCTTGGCTTTTCTGCCTTGGTGCTTTTCTTTCAAAAACTCAATCCTTTTAACACTTCAATCATGAAAACCTCTTAAAAACCATCTCAAAACATAACCCAAACTCTTTCTAGAGTATTCCGTCACCCGGAATTCCACCGGACGGCAGGAATTCCGATGCCGGACTCTAGCCGGGTATTACATTCTCCCCCCCTTAAGAACATTCATCCCCGAATGTCCTCAAACAACTAAGCACAGAAACACATAGAGAGGGAAAACTACCTCAAAATAGATATGGATACTGCTGAAGCATGGACTCTCATGTCTCCCAGGTGCACTCCTCTAGATTGTGGTGGTTCCACAGAACTTTTACCATCGGAATCTCCTTGTTTCGTAACTTTCTGATCTGGGTGTCAATGATCCGCACTGGCTGCTCTACATAGGAAAGATCTCCTAGAATCTCTATCTCAGGTTCACTGAGAACCTTTTCCGGATCTGACACAAATTTTCGTAGCATAGAAACATGGAAAACCGGATGGATTCTTTCCATAGAAGCAGGTAAATCCAGCTTGTACGACACATTCCCGATCTTCTGCAGAATCTCAAAGGGACCAATGTATCGTGGAGCTAGCTTACCTTTTCTCCCAAAGCGAACCACTCCCTTCATTGGAGACACTTTCAGCAATACCATATCCCCCTCCTGGAACTCTATCTGCTTCCTACGGACATCTGCATAGCTTTTCTGTTTGCTGACAGCTGTTCTGATCCTCTCTCTGATGATAGGCACTACCCGGCTGGTAATCTCCACTAACTCTGGCCCTGCCAGAGCCTTTTCTCCAACCTCTTCCCAGCAAACAGGTGTTCTACACTTCCTTCCATACAAAGCTTCTGACAGGAGCGGTTGTCGAAGCTGGTCAAAAATAACCTTCTTGGTTACCTACAATTTACAACTGTAGACAGTGGTGAAGGATCGTATCCACAGAGAATTGATTACCTATTTATTTATCTCAATCAAGACCAAGAGAACTAATTGAAAACACAAGTGAAAGCAAGTAATTGAAAGCTGAATTAAAGTAAAATGCAATAAAAGTAAAAAAAGGGGTTTTGAGATGATTTGATTAACAACTATTGAAAGCAATTAAAACAGCAAGTAGTTAATATAAAAGAAGAAATCAATATGAGAAAAGTCTAGTTGAAGATATGGATCCACTTTGGTTGTTTGGGTTGATCATTGAAACATGGTTATCTTGATTGAGTCAATAGGTTGGTTATGGGGGTGGAAGACGCTTCTCACCACCATGTCTTTCCTTATGAACAAACTGATTAGGGAACGTCCTCTAACCAATTACTAATCAACAAATTGCCAAGGAACGTCCTTGGGCCTTAGGCATCAAAACAATTGCCAATTGCATGAAGAACAAGAAAGATCCAAACCCTAACTACTCAAACGCATGAGATGATGTTAGATCATACAATTCCTTGGGTTTTTACTCCAAGTGTTCTAAGATCAGAATATTTCCAGCAATTACGGACTAACAAATATCCTAATCAACAATCAATTAACTTTGCAATCAAGAATCAAATGGCCAATTTGATTAAAACAACAAAGCAATCTTGGAATCAAAGCACAATTGCATGAATATTGAATAAAATCAAAGACAAAAGTTTCTATTCAGATCTCACAACCTTTTAAACAACCTTAGTTTCAACCAAACTTCAACTAGAAAGAGGGTTTCAGCCACTAATGGCTGAACCAAACAGAAAATAAAAGAAAAGAAAGCAAAAGATGAAGAACTAAGGTGGAGAGAGAGACTTGGGGGCCTTGCCGATTTTTGGGAGATGAGAAGCTGTCTTCTTGTCTTCTTGAAGCCTTTAAATAGATCTTGAGAGGCTGCCTAGGGTTTCATGGAAGTCCAGAAGACTTTTAGAGGCTGTCCAAAGTGTCCTTGGTGTTGCATGTGCCTTATTTGAGCATGTATGAAGGCAAAAACGAGTTGCATGTGATGGAAGGCAAGTGGGGGGACTTTGGTCTTTTTACTTGCTGCCCAAGGTCTTCAAGATGTTGCCTAAAGAGTGAAGAGGCTGCCCATGCACTAATAAGGAAGGGGGAGACTCCTTTTGAATTTTGAATGTGCATGGCACTAAGTAGGAAGCATGTGATCTTTGGATTTTCTTTCCTTAATAAGGGGGATCTTGAAATCCAATAATTGAATGTGAATATTGAAGATTTGGATCTCAAGATACTTCCCTTATTTGGCTCTTCAAATATGGCAACTTGGGATATGGCTTCTTGAACAAGGAAGGAATGCAATGGAGCGCATTTTCGGCTGCCTAAGTTGAGTTTCGGAGGCTGGAATTTTGGAGGTTCGGCGGCCGGAGTTTGGGATTCGGTGGCTGAAGGTAGTGGACTTTCGTCTCTGTCTGCATGGTTCGACGGCCGAAGGTGCCGCCGAAGGAGGTCCACTTTCGTCTCTGGAGTCCTCTTTCGGCCGCTGAAGGTTGCCGCCGAAGGTGACTGATTTTTGGCTTCCGAAAGTTGCCTCTGAAAGTTGCTCCTCTAATTTGGGCTTCTTTTGGCATTTTTAAGAGCATTTTCTCCAAAATGTTTCTTCACACCTAATACTTGCAAAACATGATTAAAACCACAAAATTAGGTAGAATAGGTGCAAATAAACATCAATAAGACCATGAAAATATGGACTAAAATATGCTCTATCAAATACCCCCACACTTAAGCTTTTGCTTGTCCGCAAGCAAATAAACATAGTCAAATAAGCTTTCTTTGCTCTAGATCCTTATTTCCACTTAAGCTCATACTCAAGACACCTATTTTGAAGCATTGCAGTGAAGAATATATTTGTAACGACCCAAAAATCGGACCGCTACCGGCGCTAGGATCCAGATCGGCTTAAGGCCGCCGGGACCCGTAGCAAGCCTGACATATAACCTGTAAACCTGTATAATCCCATACATGATCCACAACATACATAAAAAAAATTAAAACTTTTCTTCCCATGAACACCAACCAAACTCAACCTGTGCATAAACATTAACATAACATTGATCCCTCTGTGGGATCTCATCAGTGCCCCCAAGGGGTGACATAACATACGTTGAGTTGGTTTACATAAACATCGTAAAAATCTCTAAGATCATGTGTTAAAGGGATAGCACAATCTATGGTCAAGCACACACTAACATCCATAAACCTCATTACATAACTATACTGTACTTTAACATTACAATTTAATCATGTCCATTGCTAGATATTACATAAGCATGACTTCTTTACTCTATCCGGACTCCCGCACTATACTGTACCTGCAAGCCTGGGGGTAAAGGGAGAGGGGTGAGCTAAAAGCCCAGTGAGCAGAACTATAAAACATATTAACACTATGCTCCAATGAAATGCATCATAACACAGATAATTCACATAAGGGTTGGGTGAACCTGTCACCAATTAGTCCAAGCTAACATTGTGCCAGGCCGTAGCATGGGGTCCTGGTCTTCCTGTCATAACATACATTACTTACCATTTGCCCCAGGGCCTCCTCTGGGCTCCTGGTCTTCGAGTCCCATAACCGTGCCAGGCCGTAGAATGGGGTCCTGGTCTTTCCTTACATAGTGCCAGGCCGTAGAATGGGGTCCTGGTCTTCCTGTCATGGACTAATTGGGTCATCCAACATTCACCCACATCAACAACAATCGATGCAATGCGACATATTCGTGAAACTAATGCAATCACCCTATTGCATGATCATGATGCATGAAACATGATAAAACATTTAATTTAAAAGATTAAGTTTAGTTCCACTCACCTCTGGCTGACTCTGACAACACCGAAGCAGCTGACCTCACTGCTGGGGTCCTCGGTTCCTCGGGTCCGAACCTACACAGGTGGACTCAAATGAGGGACCAAACATACTTGAACATAACTCTAAAATACTCCCCAAAAACCCCCCTAAAACATCCTGAAAACATCACATAAAAACATGCAAGAAATGGCTGAACAGGGCACTTTCGGCGGCAGGTTCGGCGGCCGAAAGTCCCTCCAGAGCCGAAAGTCAGGCAGGTTCGGCGGCACCTTCGGCGGCCGAACCTCCCAGACAGATCCGAAAGTCTTCTTTCGGGGGCAAGCTTCGGCAGCCGAATGCTGCCTCCACAAGGGGGTTCGGCGGCCGAAACTCCCTTCGGCGGCCGAACCTGGTTTCTGCCAGAAGGGCAGAAACTTGGTTCACATGAACCCCTTGCCTCCCAAAACCTCAAATCATGCATAAATCTCAACCAAAACATGCATACAAGTTCCTAGGGGTCTCAAACAGTCATATACCCCAACTACAACACTTCAAACACACACAATCAACACACATTGTTCAAAACATCAATATTAACCCATAACTCAACATATAACCTAACATGCATTTCTACCCATAGATCTTGCATAAAACTTATTTAAAAACACATAAGGAGCTTAAGATCGGCTCTTACCTCTTGAAGATCGAGAGGGAGACGACCTAAACTTGGAGATCCACGAAAATGAGCTCCTGAGTTCCCAAAGCTCCAAAACTTGGTTTAAATGCTCAAAACTTGCAATGTGAGTTTAAAACTCAAGAAAAATGGAAGAGATTTGGAGGAAGAACACAAGAGTTGCAAAGGGAAGGTCGGAAGCTTGCTGTGGCCGAAAATGGGAGAAAACTCGCCCATTTCGGCTAAGTGCCCCTTTTATAGGTGGCTGGCCAGGCCACGTTCGGGGGCCGAATGCGCTTCCGCATCCATGAAATGTTCGGCGGACGAACTTGACTTTCAGCGGCCGAAACTGGACTTCCCTAACTCATGCTTTCGGGGGCCTAACGTGCCTCCAAAACGCATGCATGTTCGGCGGCCGAACTTGACTTTCGGCGGCCGAACCTGGGTTTTCCTCCAAGGACTTTTCATGCAAAAACTCATTTAATTTCATACTTAAAATCATAAAACACATTAAAAATTTTTTATAAAACATGATTCTACCCTTTTAGAGGTCTCCGGCATCCGAGATTCCACCGGACGGTAGGAATTCCGATACCGGAGTCTAGCCGGGTATTACATTCTCCCCCCCTTAAAAACATTCGTCCCCGAATGTTCCTCAACTAGTACATACATAGCAAACAACATAGCATACATACATGAAATACATAGAGACTAACCTTAAAAGAGATGAGGATATTGCCGGAGCATAGACTCCCGTGTCTCCCAAGTACATTCTTCCAAATTGTGGTGGTTCCAAAGGACTTTCACCATCGGGATTTCCTTGTTTCTTAGCTTTCTGATCTGGGTGTCTAGGATCCGTACCGGCTGCTCAACATAGGTGAGATCCTCTTGGATCTCCACATCAGGCTCACTAAGAACCTTGCCCGGATCTGACACGAACTTTCTCAACATAGAAACATGGAAAACCGGATGGATTCGCTTCATTGAAGCAGGTAAATCCAACTTGTACGATACATTCCCAATCCTTTGCAGGACTTCAAAGGGTCCGATGTACCGCGGAGCCAACTTACCCTTCTTCCCGAACCGAACCACTCCTTTCATTGGAGACACCTTGAGCAATACCAGATCCCCCTCCTGAAACTCTACTAGTCTTCTGCGGATGTCTGCATAACTCTTCTGTCTGCTTGCAGCAGTCTTGATTCTTTCTCTGATTAAGGGTACCGCCCTGCTGGTGATCTGTACTAGCTCAGGCCCTGCCAAGGCCTTTTCTCCAACTTCTTCCCAGCAAACAGGTGACCTGCACTTCCTCCCGTACAAAGCTTCATATGGAGCCATCCCGATGCTAGCATGATGGCCGTTATTGTAGGCAAACTCCACCAAAGGTAGATGCTGCCTCCAAGAACGCCAAAGTCCAGCACACACATTCTAAGCATATCCTCGATAGTCTGGATGGTCCTCTCCGACTGTCCGTCCGTCTGGGGGTGGAAGGCAGTGCTGAAATCCAACCTAGTACCCATGGCATTCTGCAGACTCCGCCAAAACCTGGAGGTGAACTGGGGCCCTCTATCTGACACTATAGAAACAGGAACCCCATGCAGTCTGACTATCTCATCTACATACACCTGCGCCAACTTGTCCACAGAGTAGCCACTCCTGACAGGGATGAAGTGAGCAGATTTGGTGAGTCTGTCCACAATCACCCATATGGAGTCCAATCTGTTGGACGCTGCCGGTAACCCCACTACGAAGTCCATAGCTATATTCTCCCATTTCCACTCTGGAATAGGTAGCGGGTTAAGCATTCCAGCCAGCTTCTGATGTTCCAGCTTCACCCTCTGACAAACTTCGCAGGCTGACACAAACTGTGCCACTTCTCTCTTCATAGCTGGCCACCAATAAACTTTCTTCAGATTCTGATACATTTTGGTGGCTCCGGGGTGAATGCTGTATCTTGCATTATGAGACTCTCTCATAATGTCTCCTTTTAGCCCTATGTCATCTGGTACACACAATCGACTCCCATAGCGGAGGATCCCCTTGTTGTCGAATCTGAACTCGCTGTCTTTGCTTGACTGAACAGTCCTGGCAATCTTCACTAACTCTGGGTCCTCATGCTGTTTCTGAGCCACTTGCTCCAGAAACACAGGTGTCACTTTCATCTGAGCAACTAAAGCACCTGTACCAGACAACTCCAACTGTAGACCTTCCTCAATGAGCTTGTAAAACTCCTTCACCACTGGTCTCCTCTCTACCGTGATGTGGGATAGACTGCCTAGTGACTTCCGGCTTAGGGCGTCTGCCACGACATTCGCCTTACCCGGATGATACTGAATCTTGCAATCATAGTCACTTAGCAGCTCCACCCATCTCCTCTGCCTCAAGTTCAAATCCCTCTGACTCAAGATGTACTGCAAGCTTTTATGATCTGTGAACATCTCACATTTTACCCCATAGAGGTAGTGCCTCCACATCTTGAGTGCAAAAATCACTGCTGCCATCTCTAGGTCATGTGTGGGGTAATTCAACTCATGCTTCTTTAGCTGTCTAGAAGCATAAGCAATCACCCTCTCATTCTGCATCAGTACACAACCCAGTCCCACTCGGGACGCGTCACAAAAGATGGTAAAGTCCTCATCACTAGATGGCAGAGCTAAAACTGGTGCTGAAGTCAACCTCTTCTTAAGCTCTTCGAAACTCTCTTCGCACTGGTCGGTCCACACAAA
Organism: Manihot esculenta; assembly: GCF_001659605.2. Taxonomy (NCBI): domain Eukaryota; kingdom Viridiplantae; phylum Streptophyta; class Magnoliopsida; order Malpighiales; family Euphorbiaceae; genus Manihot; species Manihot esculenta. Next base: position 10,321,792 of record NC_035170.2, read on the forward strand.
CTTCTGATTCTTCCTGGTCAGTCTAGTCAGAGGAGCTGCAATTTTCGAGAAGTCCTGAACGAACCTCCTGTAGTAACCTGCTAAACCCAAGAAACTCCTGATCTCCGTCACTGAAGTGGGTCTAGGCCAGTTAGCCACAACTTCTACCTTCTTGGGGTCTACCTCTATTCCATTTTCTGACACCACATGCCCCAAGAATGAAATGCTCCTCAGCCAGAACTCACACTTAGAGAACTTGGCATACAAGCCATGTTCCCTCAAGGTCTGTAGAACCAACCTCAGATGATGGGCATGCTCCTCTGCATTCCTGGAATACACTAGGATATCATCTATGAAGACAATAACGAAGTGATCCAGGTACTGGCTAAACACTCTGTTCATGAGATCCATGAATGCTGCAGGGGCGTTGGTTAACCCGAACGGCATCACAAGGAACTCAAAATGCCCATATCTGGTCCTGAAAGCTGTCTTTGGCACATCCTCTTCCCTGATCCTCAGCTGATGATACCCGGACCTCAGATCTATTTTGGAGAAACAACCCGCTCCTGCTAGCTGGTGGAACAGATCGTCGATCCTTGGCAATGGGTACTTGTTCTTGGTAGTGACTTTGTTCAACTGTCTGTAGTCGATACAAAGTCTAAGGGATCCATCCTTCTTTCTCACAAACAAAACTGGAGCACCCCAGGGTGAGGTACTCGGTCGGATGAAGCCCTTGTCTACCAGCTCCTGCAACTGCTCCTTCAACTCTTTCAATTCTGCTGGCGCCATCCTGTAGGGAGGGATAGAGATCGGTCGGGTTCCAGGCATCAGTTCTATCTCGAACTCTATCTCCCTAGCAGGTGGTAAACCTGGCAGTTCGTCTGGGAACACATCTAAGAACTCTCTCACCACTGGCACCGAGGCGGGCTCTCTAACCTGACTGCTAAGCTCTCTCACATGAGCCAAATACCCCTGACATCCCTTCCTAAGCAACCTACGAGCCTGAAGAGCTGATATCAGACCTCTAGGTGTACCCCTCCTGTCTCCTCTGAAGACAACCTCAGACCCATCCTGACCTCTGAACCTGACTACCTTGTCCCTGCAGTCCAAGGTAGCACCATGGGTAGATAACCAGTCCATCCCTAGAATGACGTCAAAATCTGTCAAATCTAGAACCACTAGGTCGGCGGACAAGCATCTTCCCTCAACAAACACAGGACTACACTGGCAGACTAACTCTGCCACTGATGGATCACACTTGGGTCCACTGACCCAGAGAGGACACTCTAACCCAGAAGTCATCAGACCTAACCTCCCCACGGCTCTCGGAGCAATAAAAGAATGAGATGCACCAGGGTCCATCAAGGCATACACATCTGAACAACCAATGATTAAGTTACCTGCCACCACGGTGTTAGATGCATCTGCCTCCTGCTGAGTCATTGTGAAGATCCGTGCTGGAGCTGATGGACATTCACCTCTGAAACCAGCTGAGGAAGAGGCTGCCCCTCTTCCTCTGCCTCTGCCACTGGCCTGAGTCATGGCTGGAGCTGCTGGTTGCGCTACACTGCCTGAAGCTGTCTGCTGGGACCGAGCCACCGGGACTGCTCTTGGACAATCTCGAGCCATATGCCCCTCTTGACCACATCTGAAACAGGTGTTCGTCCCGAACCGACATACTCCCCTGTGTGGCTTACCACACCTCGCACAAACTGCATTATCCGCACCAGAGCTTGAGCCACTCCCAAATCCCAGACTAGACTTGACTTTATTCCAGAACTTATTCTTCTTACCCTTGGGCTTACCCCATTTCTTACTGCCTGAAGCTGCTGTACTCAAGGTAGAGGGATCTAATCTTCCCCCACCCGGAGTTTTAGAACCGGAAGACTGTGCCACTGACTGCTTAACTGTCCCCTGAACGATGGCACTGGCCTCCATTTTCCTGGCCATATCTACTATGGCATGGAAGCTCTCCCTGTCCACTGACTGGATTAAGGAGGAATACCTAGAATGGAGTTTCATGACATACCTCCTTGACCTCTTTGAATCTGTGTCCAGACTCTGTCCAGAAAAAGGCAACAACTCCATAAATCTGTCGGTGTACTCCTCTACACTCATTTCCTCCGTCTGCCTCAACTGCTCAAACTCTATCATCTTCAGCTCCCTTGAACTATCGGGAAAAGCCCATCCTGCAAACTCATTTGCAAACTCTTCCCAAGTCATGCTGTCCACTCTCGGGTTCACATAATTCTTGAACCACTCTCGTGCCTTCTTGCACTTAAGCGTGAACCCAGCCATCTGAATGGCTCTACTGTCATCAGCCCCAATCTCATCTGTGATTACTTTAACCCTTTCAAGATACACAAATGGGTCATCCCCTTTTTCACACTGAGGAGCACCCAGTTTCATGTAGTCAGTCATCTTGACCTTGCTCCCACTGGCTGAGCTAGGTCTAGAAGGTTGAGTAACTGGGGCTTCTGGTTCTGCTGGTGGTGGAGATGGTGCAACATTTTCTGAGGTAGGGTTTGCTGGATTTGGATAGTAGGGCGGAGGTGGATACATTGGGTACTGAGAGTATGGTGGGTAGTAAGGTGGGTACGGCATCTGTGTGGGATAAGGGGTAAAGCTAGGGTAATCCGATGTACCTCCCATCGAATACCCGGGGTGTTGTGAGAAGTGTGGGTAGTGAGGTGGCTGTACAAATCCCGAGGCCTTAGTGCCTCCTTGGGACTCTCCCATTCCCTCTTCTGACATGCCAACTCCTAGACTGCCATCCCTTCTCTGCTCTACATCCATATCATCCCCCATATCCTCTGACGCTCCTCCCTGAACTGTTCCTCTGACTGATCTACTTCTACCCAGATCCAGAGACGTTCTAGGGTCTCTTACTGTTCTTTCTCTGCTAGACCTACTAGACATTGCCCTCGGCAATGCTGGAGGACGGGCGCTCATGCCCTCATCCTCAGGTGGTACTCCAGTCAATCTTGCTGATCGACGAGTTCCCCTCATCCTGTTTTCTAAAAAACAGTACACATCACATCACAAGCAAACATTAGCATCATATGGTTCATGTGGGCACACATGAACCCGCATCACATACATCACATATCATAGCATATCATTAACGCACATGCATAAAATCATGGCATTTCACTTCATCATGCAAGACAGGACTCCACATCCTATCCTAGTGGACATGATCTTTCCTATTGTGCTTGACCTTCTATAACATCTATGAGCCCGACACTCTAGGTCCGACCATATGAACCTAGGGCTCTGATACCATTCTGTAACGACCCGAAAATCGGACCGCTACCGGCGCTAGGATCCAGATCGGCTTAAGGCCGCCGGGACCCGTAGCAAGCCTGACATATAACCTGTAAACCTGTATAATCCCATACATGATCCACAACATACATAAAAAAAATTAAAACTTTTCTTCCCATGAACACCAACCAAACTCAACCTGTGCATAAACATTAACATAACATTGATCCCTCTGTGGGATCTCATCAGTGCCCCCAAGGGGTGACATAACATACGTTGAGTTGGTTTACATAAACATCGTAAAAATCTCTAAGATCATGTGTTAAAGGGATAGCACAATCTATGGTCAAGCACACACTAACATCCATAAACCTCATTACATAACTATACTGTACTTTAACATTACAATTTGATCATGTCCATTGCTAGATATTACATAAGCATGACTTCTTTACTCTATCCGGACTCCCGCACTATACTGTACCTGCAAGCCTGGGGGTAAAGGGAGAGGGGTGAGCTAAAAGCCCAGTGAGCAGAACTATAAAACATATTAACACTATGCTCCAATGAAATGCATCATAACACAGACAATTCACATAAGGGTTGGGTGAACCTGTCACCAATTAGTCCAAGCTAACATTGTGCCAGGCCGTAGCATGGGGTCCTGGTCTTCCTGTCATAACATACATTACTTACCATTTGCCCCAGGGCCTCCTCTGGGCTCCTGGTCTTCGAGTCCCATAACCGTGCCAGGCCGTAGAATGGGGTCCTGGTCTTTCCTTACATAGTGCCAGGCCGTAGAATGGGGTCCTGGTCTTCCTGTCATGGACTAATTGGGTCATCCAACATTCACCCACATCAACAACAATCGATGCAATGCGACATATTCGTGAAACTAATGCAATCACCCTATTGCATGATCATGATGCATGAAACATGATAAAACATTTAATTTAAAAGATTAAGTTTAGTTCCACTCACCTCTGGCTGACTCTGACAACACCGAAGCAGCTGACCTCACTGCTGGGGTCCTCGGTTCCTCGGGTCCGAACCTACACAGGTGGACTCAAATGAGGGACCAAACATACTTGAACATAACTCTAAAATACTCCCCAAAAACCCCCCTAAAACATCCTGAAAACATCACATAAAAACATGCAAGAAATGGCTGAACAGGGCACTTTCGGCGGCAGGTTCGGCGGCCGAAAGTCCCTCCAGAGCCGAAAGTCAGGCAGGTTCGGCGGCACCTTCGGCGGCCGAACCTCCCAGACAGATCCGAAAGTCTTCTTTCGGGGGCAAGCTTCGGCAGCCGAATGCTGCCTCCACAAGGGGGTTCGGCGGCCGAAACTCCCTTCGGCGGCCGAACCTGGTTTCTGCCAGAAGGGCAGAAACTTGGTTCACATGAACCCCTTGCCTCCCAAAACCTCAAATCATGCATAAATCTCAACCAAAACATGCATACAAGTTCCTAGGGGTCTCAAACAGTCATATACCCCAACTACAACACTTCAAACACACACAATCAACACACATTGTTCAAAACATCAATATTAACCCATAACTCAACATATAACCTAACATGCATTTCTACCCATAGATCTTGCATAAAACTTATTTAAAAACACATAAGGAGCTTAAGATCGGCTCTTACCTCTTGAAGATCGAGAGGGAGACGACCTAAACTTGGAGATCCACGAAAATGAGCTCCTGAGTTCCCAAAGCTCCAAAACTTGGTTTAAATGCTCAAAACTTGCAATGTGAGTTTAAAACTCAAGAAAAATGGAAGAGATTTGGAGGAAGAACACAAGAGTTGCAAAGGGAAGGTCGGAAGCTTGCTGTGGCCGAAAATGGGAGAAAACTCGCCCATTTCGGCTAAGTGCCCCTTTTATAGGTGGCTGGCCAGGCCACGTTCGGGGGCCGAATGCGCTTCCGCATCCATGAAATGTTCGGCGGACGAACTTGACTTTCAGCGGCCGAAACTGGACTTCCCTAACTCATGCTTTCGGGGGCCTAACGTGCCTCCAAAACGCATGCATGTTCGGCGGCCGAACTTGACTTTCGGCGGCCGAACCTGGGTTTTCCTCCAAGGACTTTTCATGCAAAAACTCATTTAATTTCATACTTAAAATCATAAAACACATTAAAACATTTTTATAAAACATGATTCTACCCTTCTAGAGGTCTCCGGCATCCGAGATTCCACCGGACGGTAGGAATTCCGATACCGGAGTCTAGCCGGGTATTACAATATTCATGAAGATTACTCACCTCTTTTCCTTGTTTCTCTTTGCTTACCATGGCTAGGATTTTTTTTCCTCAAGAGAGACATGCATATTTTGTTAAGACTTTTTCTAGCTTTTGGATTGACTTGCTCTTACCTTGAAGTACTTTATTCAGGCTTTTGCACTTTAGATCTTGCTTGGAAAGGTCACCAACCTATTTTTGATTTGAAGGTTTATATTTTTCAGTTGGTCACCTATCCAAGTGGCTACTAGCCTTGTTCATAGTCTTTTGACCATTGGAACACTTTTCAATTTGTGCTTTTGAGGTCTTTGCCTTTGCTGAATTTCTTTCTCTCAATGATTTGGGCAAATCAACACCAATTACTAAATCAAGTTACATTAAGTTTATTCACACAACTTTAATTTATTCTCAATCAATTGAGGGTCATCAATATATTTTTCACCATAGGCAAACTCAAGGATTCAATTCAAAAGGCAATTCTCAAGCATGAATACAACTCACTGCAATTGATTCAACATAAGTTTAAAGAGTTATCACATCAATGGGGTCATGGCAAGAAAAACTCATCTAACATAGTTCATCAGTTTGGGTAGAGCAAAACAAAAAGAAGATGAAGAAGGTTGTGGTTGTGTGTGTTTTATTGAAAGTAGAAACAAATTAAAATTCAACTGTGGCTAATTAACTTAAAACTGAAAGGAAAAAGAAAAAAATTTTTGCAATCTGAAGGCATGAGAAATCGCAGAAGAAGAGAAGAGGGAGGAGAAGAAGGAGAAGAAGGAGAAGAGAAGGAATATGAACCCCCACACTTAAATCATGCATTGTCCTCAATCTAAAAGAAGAGAGAAGAGGAGAAGAGAAGAGAGAAGAGAACAAAAGAAACTGAGTACTTCCCTGGGGTGTGATGTGCATGACATGATCCTTTAGGCAGAGGGATGTTGTAGTGGAATTTCTTCCACCACTTGGACTGCGAACCCTTCAAAGTATGGTTTTAGACGATGTCCATTCACCTTGAAGATTTTTCCAGTTTCTATTCTTCGGATGTCTACGGCTCCATGTGGGTATGCATGTTCTACAATGAATGGTCCAATCCACCTAGACCGTAGCTTTCCTGGGAACAGTTTCAGACGAGAGTCAAAGAGTAAGACTTTATCACCAACCTCAAATTGTTTTCTTGAAAGATGATTGTCATGGGAGGCTTTGGTCTTTGTTTTGTAGTTCCAAGAGTTCTCATATGTATCTCGTCTTATTTCCTCAAGTTCTTGCAGTTGCAACTTGCGATGGTGTCCGGCTTCTTTGAGGTCCATGTTGCAATTCTTTACAGCCCAATATGCCTTGTGCTCAAGCTCAACTGGAAGGTGACAAGCTTTCCCATAGACAAGTCTATAAGGAGACATACCTATGGGAGTCTTGTAGGCTGTTTTGTAGGCCCATAAGGCATCCTCTAATCTTAAGCTCCAATCCTTTCGGTTGGGGGAAACTGTCTTTTCAAGGATGGCTTTGATTTCTCTGTTGGACACTTCAGCTTGTCCATTTGTTTGAGGGTGGTAGGCTGTGGATGTTCTATGAATCACATTGTGCTTTCTGAGAAGATTTTCCACTACCTTATTGCAGAAGTGAGTCCCTCTGTCACTGATGAGTGCCTTTGGTACTCCATGTCGGGCAAAGATGTTGGTCTTCACAAAGTCAACTACTGCTTTGGCATCATCAGTCTTTGTTGCTCTGGCTTCCACCCATTTGGATACATAATCCACTGCAAGGATGATGTAGGTGTACCCAAAGGATGGTAGGAATGGGCCCATGAAGTCTATGCCCCATACATCAAATACTTCACAGACCATGATGGGATTCTGTGGCATTTGATTCCTCTTGCTCAGATTTCCAGTTTGTTGACACCTAGCACAAGATCTGCAAAACAGAAAAGCGTCTCGAAACAAAGTGGGCCAAAATAGGCCACTTTCAAGTATCTTGTGAGCAGTTTTCCTTGGACCAAAGTGTCCTCCACAACTATATGAATGACAAAAAGTAAGTACAGAGGCTATTTCTTGATCAGGAATGCATCTCCTTATCATTTGGTCAGCACAATGTTTCCACAAATAAGGTTCATCCCAAACATAGTATTTGGCATCCTTTTTTATTTTATCTTTAGTGTGCTTAGGCATGTCAGAAGGTAAGTTACCTGTGGCCAAGTAGTTTACCATATCGGCGCCACTATAAAAGGGTCCCTTAGCCGAAAACGGGCGAACTTTTTCCCATTTTCGGCCAAGGTGAGCTCTCCGCCGTCCCTCACCGATCTTTGATGTTTTTCCTCTAGATCTTTCAAGTTTTTCATTTGTTTTAACTATATTTTGAAGATTTGAGCTTTTGAGCAAAGTTTTGGAGCTTAGAGGTTCAATAACCCAATCTCTCCCACCTCCGAGTTTTAGGTCGTCTCTCTCTCGATCTTCAAGAGGTAAGAGTCGATCTCTAGCTTACATTATGTTTTAAACAAGTTTTATGCAAGTTCATGGGGTAGAATATGCATGAGTAAGCTTATGTTGAGTTTATGGGTTTTGATGAGTTTTTGAGCAATGTGGCTTGTAATGTGTGTTTGATGTGTTGTAGTTGGGGTTTAAGGTAGTTTGAGACCCCTAGGAGCTTGTATGCATGTTTTGGTTGAGCTAAATGTATGATGGTTTGAGTTGGAGGCAATTGTGCATGTTTGAACCTAGTTTCTGCCCTTTGGGAGAAACTAGGTTCGGCAGCCGAAGGGATTTTCGGCCGCCGAACCCTCTTGTGGGCTGCCGAAGCTTGCCCCCGAAAGGAGACTTTCGTCTCTGTCTGGGAGTTTCGGCCGCCGAAAGTGTCGCCGAACATGCATGAGTTTCGCCTCTGTCTGGGAGTTTCGGCCGCCGAAGGTGCTGCCGAACCTGCCTGACTTTCGGCTCTGGAGGGACTTTCGGCCGCCGAACCTGCCGCCGAAAGTGCCTTGTCCAGCCTTCCTTTGCATGTTCTTGCATGGATGTTTTGAGATGTTTTAGGGGGTTTTTAGGGGATGTTTTCTGAGTCATGTTATAGTATGTTGGTCCCTCATTTGAGTCCACCTGTGTAGGTTCGGACCCGAGGAACCGAGGACCTCAGCAGTGAGTCAGCTGCTTCTGAGTCAGTAGAGCTTCGACCAGAGGTGAGTGGAACTAAACTTAATGTTTTAAATTAAGAAATTAAACGAAAGTTTTGGCATGATTCACGCATCATGAATTCCATGAGATATATTAGGGTGTTTGCATTAGAATTCACGAATATGTTGCATTGCATAATATGTTGTTGATGTGGATGAATGTTGAATGATCCACTAGCCCTCATATGTTATGACATGATGTTATGATATGGAAGTCCAGGCGTGCCTGCACTACGCCCCTGGCACTATGTAAGAGAAAGACCGGAAGTGGCCTGCACTACGCCCCCGGCACCATGGATTATGTATGTTATGTTATGTATAAGAGAAAGACCAGATGTGGCCTGCACTACGCCCCTGGCATGATTGGATTATGTAGAGGGCTATGTGGTGACAAATTCATCCTTGATATGATTAGTTGTGATGTGATGCATTTCATGTTACCATATGTTTAAATGTTTTATTATTCTGCTCACTGGGCTCTAGTAGCTCACCCCTCTCCCAAATTCCCCAGGTTTGCAGGTACAGGGTAGACCAGGAGGTCCGCAAGAGTATTGAAGTCGTTGTTTGTAATAGTTAGAATGTGGACATGACAGATTGTATAATGATGTATAGATATGTAATGTAATGATATTAAGGTTAGAAGTGTGCTTGACCATAGTATATTGTAATCCCTTTTTGATACATGATCTTAATGTTTATTGATGACTATGTTTAGCCAACTCAACACTTGTTATGCCACCCATTGGGGGCATTGATGAGATCCCACAGAGGGGTCAAGTTTATGATTATGGCTATGTTTAGTGCATGCACAGGTTGAGTTTGGTGTATGATAGAATGTATGAAAGAAAAGTTTCAAATTTTTTATGTATATTGTTGATCATGTATGGGATTAAACAGATTTTCAAGTTACATGTCAGGCTTGCTACGGGTCCCGGCGGCCTTAAGCCGATCTGGATCCTAGCGCCGGTAGCGTTCCAATTTTCGGGTCGTTACAGAATGGTATCAGAGCCCTAGGTTCATATGGTCGGACCTAGAGTGTCGGGCTCATAGATGTTATAGAAGGTCAAGCACAATAGGAAGATCATGTCCACTAGGATAGGATGTGGAGTCCTGTCTTGCATGATGATGTGAAATGCCATGATTATACGCATGTGCATTAATGATATGTGATGTATGTGATGAGGGTTCATGTGTGCCCACATGAACCATATGATGCTAATGTTTGCTTGTTATGTGCTGCCTTTCAGAAAACAGGATGAGAGGAACTCATCGATCTGCACGATTGACTGGAGTGCCACCCGAGGATGAGGGCATGAGCGCCCGTCCTCCTACATTGCCTAGGGCAATGTCTAGTAGGTCTAACAGAGAAAGAGCAGTAAGAGACCCTAGAAGGTCTTTGGATCTGGGTAGAAGCAGATCAGTCAGAGGAACAGTTCAGGGAGGAGCGTCAGAGGACATGGGGGATGATATGGATGTAGAGCAGAGGAGGGATGGCAGTCTGGGAGTTAGCATGTCAGAAGAAGGAATGGGAGAATTCCAAGGAGGCACCCAGGCCTCGGGATTTGTTTAGCCACCTTACTACCCACCCTTCTCTCAAAACCCTGGATATTCGATGGGAGGCACATCGGATTTCCATAGTTTTAGCCCTTATCCCACACAGATGCCATACCCACCTTATTATCCACCATATTCACAATACCCAATATATCCACCCCCACCTTACTATCCAAATCCAGCAAACCCTACCCCAGGGGATGCTGCACCTCCTCCTCCTCCAGCAGAACCAGTAGCCCCAGTTGCCCAACCTTCTAGACCTAGCTCAGCCAGTGGGAGCAAGGTCAAGATGACCGACTACATGAAGTTGGGTGCTCCCCAGTATGAAAAAAGGGGATGACCCGTTTGTGTATCTTGAAAGGGTTAAGGTGATCACAGATGAGATTGGGGCTGATGATAGTAGAGCCATTCAGATGGCTGGGTTCACACTTAAGTGCAAGAAGGCACGAGAGTGGTTCAAGAATTATGTGAACCCGAAAGTGGATAGCATGTCTTGGGAGGATTTTGCAAATGAGTTTGCAGAATGGGCTTTCGCAGATAGTTCAAGGGAGCTGAAGATGATAGAGTTCGAGCAGTTGAGGCAGACTGATGAGATGGGTGTAGAGGAGTTCACAGACAGATTTTTGGAGCTGTTGCCATTTGCAGGGCAAAACCTTGACTCAGACCAAAAAAGGTCAAGGAGGTATATCATGAAACTCCACTCCAGATATTCCTCCTTGATCCAGTCAGCAGATAGGGAGAGCTTCCATGCCATAGTGGATATGGCCCGGAAAATGGAGGCCAGTGCCATCGTTCAGGGGACAGTTAAACAGTCAGTGGCACAGCCTTCTGGTTCTAAGACTCCAGGCTCTTCTTCAATGAGTGCAGCAACGTCAGGTAGCAAGAAGTGGGACAGAGGTCCCAGGAAGTCTAAAAAGAATAAGTTTTGGAACAAGGTCAAGTCTAGTCTGGGACTAGGGAGTGGCTCAAGCTCTGGTGTGGATAATGCAGTTTGTGCAAGGTGTGGTAAGCCACACAGGGGAGTATGTCGGTTTGGGACGACAGCCTGTTACAGATGTGGTCAGGAGGGGCATATGTCTCGAGAATGTCCAAGAGCAGCCCCGATGGCACAGTCCCAGCAGACAGCTTCAGGTAGTGTAGCGCAACCAGCAGCTCCAGCCATGACTCAGGCTAGTGGCAGAGGCAGAGGGAGAGGGGCAGCCTCTTCTTCAGCGGGTTTCAGAGGTGAGGGTCCATCAGCTCTAGCACGGATCTTCACGATGACACAGCAGGAGGCAGATGCATCTAACACCGTGGTGGCAGGTAATTTAGTCATTGGTTGTTCAGATGTATATGCCTTGATGGACCCGGGCGCATCTCATTCTTTTATTGCACCGAGAGCCGTCCAGAGGTTAGGGTTGATGATCTCTGAGTTAGAGTGTCCTCTCTGGGTCAGTGGACCCAAGTGTGATCCATCAGTGGCAGAGTCAGTCTGCCAGTGTAGTTCTGTGTTTGTTGAGGGAAGATGCTTGTCCGCCGACCTGGTGGTTCTAGATTTGACAGATTTTGATGTCATTCTAGGGATGGACTGGTTATCTACCCATGGTGCTACCTTGGACTGCAGGGACAAGGTAGTCAGGTTCAGAGGTCAGGATGGGTTAGAAGTTGTCTTCAGGGGAGACAAGAGGGGTACACCTAGAGGTCTGATATCAGCTCTTCAGGCTCGTAGGTTGCTTAGGAAGGGATGTCAGGGGTATTTGGCTCATGTGAGAGAGCTTATGTAACGACCCGAAAATCAGACCGCTATCGGCGCTAGGATCCGGGTCGACTTAAGGCCGCCGGGACCCGTAGCAAGCCTAACATGCATCCTGTGAACCTGCTTAATCCCATACATGATCAACAACATACAAACACAAGCATACATGTTCCTAGGGGTCTCAAACCATCATAAACCCCATCTACAACACATCAAGAAACTCACATTGTTCATGAACATACATTTAAACCCATAAACATAACCATAACCTAAACATGCATTCTAACCCATGGATCTACTTAAAACTTACTTAAAACATGCAAGGAGCTTAAGATCGGCTCTCACCTCTTGAAGATCGAGAGAGAGACGACCTAAACTCGAAGTTGGGAGAGCTTGAGTTCTTGAACCTCCAAGCTCCAAAAACCTTGCTCAAATGCTCAAATCTTCAAAATAAAGTAAAAACAAGTGAAAACCTTGAAAGATCTAGAGGAAAGACACCAAAGATGGGTGAGGGGCGGCGGAGACTCACCTTGGCCGAAAATGGGGGAAAAAGCTCGCCCGTTTTCGGCTAAGGGACCCTTTTATAGTGGCTGGCCAGACCATGTTCGGGGGCCGAATGTGCCTCCGCATGCATGCCATGTTCGGCGGCTGAACTTGAGGTTCGGCGGCCGAACCCGGACTTCCCTCACTTATGCTTTCAGGGGCCTAAAGCACACCCGCAACGCATGCATGTTCGGCGGCCGAACCTGAGTTTTCCTCCAATGCTATTTTCATGCAAAAACTCATTTTCTTTCATGCTAAAAACATAAAACACATTAAAACATTTCATAAAAATATGGTTTTACCCTACTAGAGGCTTCCGACATCCGAGATTCCACCGGACGGTAGGAATTCCGATACCGGAGTCTAGCCGGGTATTACATTCTCCCCCCCTTAAGAACATTCGTCCCCGAATGTTCCTCAACTAGCACATGCAAGGCATACAACATAAAACACATAGAGACTAACCTTAAAAGAGATGAGGATATTGCCGGAGCATGGACACCCGAGTCTCCCAAGTGCACTCTTCCAGATTGTGGTGGTTCCAAAGGACTTTCACCATCGGGATTTCCTTGTTCCTTAGCTTTTTGATCTAGGTGTCTAGGATCCGTACCGGCTGCTCAACATAGGTGAGATCCTCTTGGATCTCCACATCAGGCTCACTAAGAACCTTGCCCGGATCTGACACAAATTTCCTCAACATTGAAACATGGAAAACCGGATGGATTCTTGCCATAGAAGCAGGCAAATCTAGCTTATACGACACATTCCCAATCTTCTGCAAGATTTCAAAGGGTCTGATGTATCGTGGGGCTAGTTTACCTTTCTTCCCGAAGCGAACCACTCCTTTCATTGGAGACACCTTGAGCAATACCAGATCCCCCTCCTGGAACTCTACTTGCCTTCTGCGGATGTCTGCATAACTCTTCTGTCTGCTTGCAGCAGTCTTGATTCTTTCTCTGATTAAGGGTACCACCCTGCTGGTGATCTCTACTAGCTCAGGCCCTGCCAAGGCCTTTTCTCCAACTTCTTCCCAGCAAACAAGTGAACTTGCACTTCCTCCCATATAAAGCTTCATATGGAGCCATCCCGATGCTAGCATGATGGCTGTTATTGGAGGCAAACTCCACCAAAGGTAGATGCTGCCTCCAAGAACCGCCAAAGTCCAGCACACACATTCTTAGCATATCTTCTATGGTCTGGATGGTCCTCTCTGACTGTCCGTCTGTCTATGGATGGAAGGCAGTGCTAAAATCCAACCTGGTACCCATGGCATCCTGCAGACTCCGCCAAAACCTGGAGGTGAACTGGGGTCCTCTATCTGACACTATAGAAACAGGAACCCCATGCAGTCTGACGATCTCCTCAACATACACCTGCGCCAATTTGTCCACAGAATAGCCACTCCTGACAGGGATGAAGTGAGCAGATTTGGTGAGTCTGTCCATAATCACCCATATGGAGTCCAATCTGTTGGACGTCGCCGGTAACCCCACTACGAAGTCCATAGCTATATTCTCCCATTTCCACTCTGGAATAGGTAGCGGGTTAAGCATTCCAGCCGGCTTCTGATGTTCCAGCTTAACCCTCTAACAAACTTCGTAGGCTGACACAAACTGTGCCACTTCTCTCTTCATAGCTGGCCACCAATAAACTTTCTTCAGATCTTGATACATCTTGGTGGCTCCGGGGTGAATGCTGTATCTTGCATTATGAGCCTCTCTCATAATGTCTCCTTTTAGCCCTATGTCATCTGGTACACATAAACGACTCCCATAGCGGAGGATCCCCTTGTTGTCAAATCTGAACTCACTGTCCTTGCCTGACTGAACAGTCCTGGCAATCTTCACTAACTCTGGGTCCTCATGCTGTTTCTGAGCCACCTGCTCCAGAAACACGGGTGTCACTTTCATCTGAGCAACCAAGGCACCTGTACCAGACAACTCCAACTGTAGACCTTCATCAATGAGCTTGTAAAACTCCTTCACCACTGGTCTCCTCTCTGCCGTGACGTGGGATAGACTGCCTAGTGACTTCCGGCTTAAGGCGTCTGCCACGACATTCGCCTTACCCGGGTGATACTGAATCTTGCAATCATAGTCACTCAGCAGCTCTACCCATCTCCTCTGTCTCAAGTTCAAATCTCTTTGACTCAGGATGTACTGCAGGCTTTTATGATCTGTAAAGATCTCTCATTTTACCCCATAGAGGTAGTGCCTCCACATCTTGAGTGCAAAGATTACTGCTGCCATCTCAAGCTCATGTGTGGGGTAATTCAACTCATGCTTCTTTAGCTGCCTCGAAGCATAAGCAATCACCCTCTCATTTTGCATCAGTACACAACCCAATCCCACACGGGACGCATCACAAAAGACTGTAAAGTCCTCATCACTAGATGGCAGAGCTAAAACTGGCGCTGAAGTCAACCTCTTCTTAAGCTCTTCAAAACTCTCTTCGCACTAGTCGGTCCACAGAAACTTCTGATTCTTCCTGGTTAGTCTGGTCAGAGGAGTTGCTATTTTCGAGAAATCCTGAACGAACCTCCTGTAGTAACCTGCCAAACCCAAGAAACTCCTGATCTCCGTCACTGAAGTGGGTCTAGGCCAGTTAACCACAGTTTCTGTCTTCTTGGGGTCCACCTCTATCCCATTCTCTAACACTACATGCCCCAAGAACGAAATGCTCCTCAGCCAGAACTCACACTTGGAGAACTTGGCATACAAGCCATGTTCCCTCAAGGTCTGTAGAACCAACCTCAGATGATGGGCATGCTCCTCTGCATTCCTGGAATACACCAAGATATCATCTATGAAGACAATAACGAAGTGATCCAGGTACTGGCTAAACACTCTATTCATGAGATCCATGGATGCTGCAGGGGCGTTGGTTAACCCGAACGGCATTACAAGGAACTCAAAATGCCCATATCTAGTCCTGAAAGCCGTCTTTGGCACGTCCTCATCTCTGATCCTCAGCTGATGGTACCCAGATCTCAGATCTATTTTGGAGAAACAACCCGCTCCTGCTAGCTGGTCGAATAGATCGTCGATCCTTGGCAAAGGGTACTTGTTCTTGGTAGTGACTTTGTTCAACTGCCTGTAGTCGATACAAAGCCTAAAGGATCCATCCTTCTTTCTCACAAACAAAACTGGAGCACCCCAGGGTGAGGTACTCGGTCGGATGAAGCCCTTGTCTACCAGCTCCTGCAACTGCTCCTTTAACTCTTTCAATTCTGCTGGCGCCATCCTGAATTTGGTCTCAATTGCTAAGTTGTGTCGCACTAATCATGTTTCTGTGGAATTTTTTCCATCTTATTTTGTTGTGAAGGATCTGTACACGGGGGCGTCTCTCCTACGGGGAGAGAACATTGATGATATCTACTGTGCAAGTTTTTCCAGAGTTAATTCTCAACGTTCTCAGCTGAATGTTACTACTCGGTGTCTGTCTTTGCTTTCTGAATGGCATCACAAGCTTGGTCATCCCAACAATAAAGTCTTTTTGTTAGTACTTCGAAATATTGGTCTTCAGTCTATGTCTAAATATGTTTCTAGTTTTCATTGTACTTCCTGCTCTATGAGCAAGAGTCATAAATTACCGTTTTCTGAGAATTCTCTTGTTAGTAATAAGCCTTTGCAACTTGTTTATTCCGATGTTTGGGGTCCTACACAAAAATCTATTGATGGCTATGCATATTACGTTACATTTATTGATCACTATTCTAAGTATGTTTGGCTATATCCCATGAAGCAGAAATCTGATACTCATGATTTGTTTATCCACTTTCAGAAATTGGTTGAAAATTATTTTCACACTAGAATTGTTTCTGTGTTCACTGATAATGGTGGGGAGTATCAAAAGCTTAAGAATCATTTTTTGTCTTGTGGTATTTCACATTATACAACACCTCCACATACGCCAGAGCATAATGGTACTGCTGAACGTCGTCATCGCTCAATAGTTGAAACAGGTCTTGCTATGTTACAATTTTCGTCTTTACCTTCTAATTATTGGTCTCATGCTTTTCAGGCTGCTGTTTATTTGCTCAATCGGTTGCCTTCGTCCGCTATTTCGTTTCAAACACCTTTCTCTAGATTGTTTGGTATGCCTCATAGTTTTAAGAGATTGAAATCTTTTGGTTGCCTTTGTTTTCCATGGCTAAGGCCATATAATAATTCTAAACTTCAGTGTCGTTCATTGCCTTGTATTTTTCTTGGATATTCTCCAACTCAATCTGCATACAAATGTTACGATCCAAAGGCTAATCGTTTGTATTTGTCTCGTCATGTTCAATTTGTTGAGCATATTTTTCCATCTGAAACTTGCACTAGTTCTCATCAATTTACAGATTATTTTCGAGATGCTTCTTGTACAGGTTCGGCACAACAACCAAATCCATCACCTGTTGCACCAACTGCAGTTGCTTCGGTTCCATTGGCAATTTCTATTCCAAGTGATTCTGATTTGTTGGTTTCAAGTACTGGTTCCGAATCTATTACAGCATTATCAGCAGAATCTGATCAATCTACCATGCCATTAATTAGTACTGAGACTCAACAAGTTGACCCTTTGATGACTGAATCTTCTACTACTGCTTTAGATTTGCCACTACCGATTGTTTCACAAGACTCAGTTCCAGCTCCTGTACAACGGCAGCAGCGACAAAGGAAGCCTAACTCAAAGTATTTTAATTCTTCTTTTGTTAATCTTACAACTAAATATCCTTTACCGGATACACTCGAGCCAAGAACAGTGAAACAAGCTCTGGCCAGTTCACTTTGGCGGCAGGCGATGGATTCAGAGTACAATGCTCTTTTGAAAAATAAAACCTGGGAGCTGGTTCCGAGAGACAAACATCATCTTATTAGTTGCAAATGGGTGTTTCGGATTAAGCGTAAACCGGATGGTACTATTGATAAGTACAAGGCACGTTTGGTTGCCAAAGGATTTCTTCAGGAACCTGGGCGTGATTATTTTGAGACATTTAGTCCGGTTACAAAACCGGTTACAATTCGGGTAGTTCTTACTCTTGCAATTTCTAAAGGATGGCAGTTAAGGCAATTGGATGTAAATAATGCCTTTTTACATGGCACACTTTATGAAGATGTCTACATGCAGCAACCTCCAGGATATGTGCAACCTGAGTTTCCTAATTATGTTTGCAAACTGAAGAAGTCTCTTTATGGTTTGAAACAGGCTCCACGAGCTTGGTATCTTGAACTTACTTCTTTTTTGCTCAAACTTGGTTTTCGCAAATCAAATGCTGATGCGTCCTTGTTTATTTTTTCCTCCAATGGGATTATTGCATATTTTCTAGTATATGTTGACGATATTGTACTTACAGGTAATAACAATCATTTTCTGCATACCTGTGTACAGAAGCTATCTGCTCAGTTCTCTGTCAAAGATTTGGGAATATTAAATCATTTTTTGGGGGTTGAAGTGATTTCTACAGCTGCAGGATTATTTCTTTCGCAACATCGACATATTGCTGATTTGTTAGACCGATTTGATATGGCTGGAGCTAAAGAGGTGAATACTCCTATGTCTACAGGAGACAAGCTCATCTTAAATGATGGTTCTAGTTCGACTGATTCCACCGTATATCGCCAAATTGTTGGATCTCTTCAATATTTGGCAATTACGCGTCCTGATGTTTCTTTTGCAGTGAATCGGCTGTCACAATTTATGCATGCACCGACGCAAACTCATCTTCAAGCACTGAAACGTGTTTTGCGATATCTTAAAGGAACCATACATTATGGCTTATTTCTCAATCGAAATTCCACTCATACTCTGTCTGCCTTCTCTGATTCTGATTGGGGTGGTGTCCTTGATAATGGGCGGTCTACAACAGCTTATGTTCTATATCTTGGTTCTAATATTATATCCTGGAAATCTAGTCGCCAAAAGACTGTCTCCCGATCTTCTACAGAGGCTGAGTACAAAGCCTTAGCCAATGCTGCAGCAGAGGTATTTTGGGTTCAAAGTTTATTACAAGATTTGGGAGTACCAATATCACAACCACCAGTCCTTCATTGTGATAATCTTGGTGCGACTTACTTCTGCGCCAATCCAATCTATCATACTAGGATGAAGCATCTTGCACTGGATTACCATTTTGTTCGCGAGAAAATTAATGCTGGACAGTTAAGGGTTCTTCACATAAGTTCAAAAGATCAAGTTGCTGATGTGCTTACAAAGGCTTTGGGAAGAACTCAGTTTTGTTACTTTAGAACCAAGATTGGAGTCTCCGATGGCGCCTCAATCTTGCGGGGGCGTATTAAAGATAAAGACTAACTATAACAGTTTTATCTATTTGTAACTTGAGTTATAGCTGTATACTTATCTTGTATTTAATTAGTGATAAGGGTTAGAGTTGTGATAAGGTTTAGAGTCATGATAAGGTTAGATTTGTGATAAGATTTAGAGTTATGATAAGGTTTATAGTTGGTTGAGATAATATTTGTTATTCATATAATCTGTATCAAACTCAACCACTGGTATATACTATATAAATGTATTCTATACAGAAATACAAATACATAGAATTCTCAATATCATAAATCTTCTATACTTCAGGTATTTCTGCACTCAATTTGTTGGCTACCAAATTAATCAATTTCAATCGTCGTAGATTACCCAACTCATGAGGGATATACCCTTTGAAGCTATTATTGCTTAGATCCAAAGTTGCAAGGAATGACAGATTTCCAAGTTCTGGAGCCATGGTTCCATTGAGACCCATGCTTGGGAGAGTCAAGGCTGTGACTCTTCCATGGCGACGACTGCAAGAAACACCTATCCAGTTGCAAAAGGAGGTGGCAGTGGACCAGTTGTTTGCAAGGATATTGTAAGGATCAAAATTAATTTGAGCTTTGAAGGCAAGAAGAGCTTGCTCATCAGTGTTAATGGCGAGACAAGCGATAGTATAGCACTGAAGAAAAACAACTACCAGTTTTATGAATAAGACGCAAGTTTTTGCCATGGTGATGATTTAGGGAGAAGTGTGATTGATGTGTTGTAGTAAGATGGAAATAAACGCTCAACTTCAGGCGACAACTGACGGGTCTTTTGCCCGTCCACGGCAGACTTTTGGCGCAGCCTTACTGCGGAAATATATACATATATATATATTTAATTTATCAAATTGGAAAGATACATTCAATTTGCAATCAATGACAGTGGAGAATAATCTATGTTATGATTTAATTTTTTTTTTTCAAAAGACTAACATTTACGTGATATTTTATTCACATATTTAAATTTTAAATGCATTGACTCAATAATATTAATTTATGTTTAATTATAATTAATTAATATATTTAATTTTAAAAATTATAATAATTTAATCGTTAAATATGTATTCCACAGTAGATGTATTTTATTTTCAACAATTCATAAAAATTATTTAACAGATATAATTTTTTATTATTTTATATATTATTATTTTATATTAAATAATATAATTATAAAATTTTTAAAATTATTATTGTAAAACAAAATTTAGTACTTGAAGGTGCAAATTCTATATTTAATAATTGAATTATTTATTTTAATTTTGATTTTAAAAATTAATTAAAATTATAGCAACATGCAAACATAATTAAAATGCAAAATGACACTGAGCTTTTAAAAAAAATCATTTTAAGTAACTATGTATTATCTAAAACTAACTAACTAAATAAATTTATTTATTTATAATTTTTATAAAAAGAATCTCGAGAATAACTATGATGTATCTTAATTTTTAAAAATTTTATTAATTTTTCCAATTTATAATACTTAATTAAAATATTTTTACATTTTATAAATATTTATATAAATTAATGTCTCTAACCAATATTAAAATAAATTAAATTTTAAAAATAAAATGATTTTTAAAAAATTAGTTGTAATACCCGACTAGATTTCGGTATCAAAATTCTAACTTTTCGGCAGAATCTCCGTTGAAATCCGAAATCTCAAATGTCGGAACATCCTAGAAAAGTAAAAATAAAGGTTTTCATAAAACGTTTTAATGTTTTTATGGTTTTAATTAAAGAAAGAAATTGAGTTTTGAAAGAAAACACCATGGAGGAAAAGTCCAGGTTCGGCCGCCGAACATGGTGGAGTTGCGGAAGCTCTTTTGGCCCCTGAAGGTGGTCTGGCCAGCCACCTATAAAAGGCCCCTTATCCGAAAATGAGCGAGTTTTCTCTCTCTATTTTCGGACATAGGTGAGATTTCGCCCTCTCATGGTTGATTTTATGATTTCCTTCAAATCTTTCAAGTTTTTGTTAAACTTTTATCTTGTTTTGAAGTTTTAAGCTCAAAAACGAAGTTTTGAAGCTTGGAGACCCCCGGAGCTCATTTTCTCCACATCTCCAATTTTGGATCACGCCTACCTTCGATCTTAAAGAGGTAAGTGTAGATCCACGCCTTTTACGATGTTTTGAATAAGTTTTAAAAAGGGGTTAAGGGTTTTGATGCATGTTTAGAGTAGATCAAAATGTTAGGGTTTTAGAGAGCTTGTTGCTAAATGTATGTTTATGTATTATTTGTTGGGGTTTAAACTAGTTTTATGCCCCTATATGCATGAATGAGTGTATATGCATGTTCTAGAATAGTTGGTTGTGTGTATGGAAAGTTTTGGGTGGCTGGTTAAGAGAGGTAGAATCGGGTTCTGCCATTCTGGAGAACCCAGGTTTGGCTGCCGAAGGAAGGTTCGGCCGCCGAACCTGCCTATGGAGGCAGCTTTGGCCGCCTAAACTCGCCCCCGAAAGTTGGACTTTCAGCTCTGGAGGGGAGTTTCGGCCGCCGAACCGGCCCCCGAAGGTTAGTGACTTTCGGATCTGGAGGGAGTTTCAGCCGCCGAATCTGCCCCCGAAAGTGTCTGACTTTCGGATCTGTAGGGACCTTCGGCCGCCGAACCTGTCGCCGAAAGTCCCTGCCCAGCCTTCCTTTGCCTGTTTTCTATGCATGTTTTATGATGTTTTAAGGGGGTTTTTGGGGAGTTGTTTAGAGTCCTTATAGAGTGTGTTTGGTCCCTCATTTGAGTCCACCTGTGTAGGACCGGACCCAAGGAACCAAGGAGGCCAGCAGTGCTAGCTGTTTCAGAGTCAGTCCAGCGTCAGCCAGAGGTGAGTAGAACTGAACTATATTTTAAAGTAAATGAAATTTTTAGCATGTTCATGCATCACGAATGCCATGATATGTATTAGGTTGTTTTGCATTAGAATTCACGAATATGATGCATTGCATAATATGATGTTGATGTTGATAGATATTGGATGACCCACTAGCCCTCGATATGTTATGATATGATATGATATGGAAGTCCAGGTGTGGCCTGCACTACGCCCCTGGCATAGAGTAAGGGAAAGACCAGGTGTGGCCTGCACTATGCCCCTGACACAATTGGATATGTTATGTTATGATTAAGAGGAAGTCCTGAGGAGCTCCGTCGAGGGCCGGACATTTATTGGATATGTAGAGGGTTACTGGTGAAAGGTCCATCCGTGATGTGTATTGTTTGTGTTGTGATGTATTCCATGAAAGCATATGATTATTAAACTGTTTTTATGGTTCTGCTCACTGGGCTTTAGTAGCTCACCCCTTTCCCCTAACCCCCAGGCTTGCAGGATCAGAGTTAGACCGGGAAGTCATCGAGGTTGAAGGTTATGTCTATGTAATAGATTAGTAGTGGACATGAAATGTAATATATTGTAATGCCCTAGTTATGTTTGTTGTAATCCCTTTTTGTACAGGATCTATATGTAAAAGTTTTATGATGAGATATGTTGAACCAAGCTTGATGTTCGATATGTTGACCCTACTAGAGCATTTGATGAGGGCCCTAGTATGGGGTTTTTATGTATATAGTTATGGTGCATGCATAGGTCAAGCTTGGTGTATGAAAAGTTTAAAATTTTTATGAAAATGTATGATCATGTATGAGATTTTATCAGGTATAGGAGGATGTATGTTAGGCTTGCTACGGGTTCTGGCGGCCTTAAGTCGATTTGAATCCTAGAGCCGGTAGCGGTCCGGTTTTCAGATCATTACAGAGTGGTATCAGAGCCCTAGGTTCATATGGTCGGACCTAGAGAGTGTTGGGCTCATGGATGTTATAGAAGGGCAAGCATAATAGGAAAAATCATGTCCTCTAGAATAGGATGTAGAGTCTTGTCTAGATGATGATGTGTAATGCCATGACTATATGCATGTGCATTAATGATATGCTATGTATGTAATGTGGGTCCATGTGTTTCCACATGAACCATATGATGCTAATGTTTTTTGTTACCTGTTGTTTTTCAGAAGCTCCCCCTGAGAATGAGGGCATGGATGCCCATCCCCCTGCTCTGCTAAGGGCAAGGTCTTGTAGAACAAGTAGAGAAGGAACATCAAGGGACCCTAGAAGGTCTTTTAATTTAGACAGGAGGAGATCAGTTTAGGGTGGAATGTCAGCTGATGTGAGAGAGTTAGAGGAGGATGAACAGAGAAGAGATAGTAGTTTGGGCATGAGTATGTCAGGAGAGGGTATAGGAGAGTCTCAAGGAGGCGCTCAGGCCTCGGGGCTTGCTCAACCACTCCAGTACCAATCCTATCCACAGGGCCCAGGGTATTCGATGGGGAGTACATCGGATTACTCCAGTTGTAATACCCGGCTAGATTCCGGCATCGGAATCCCTACCTCCGGCGGAATCTCCGTTGGAATCTGGAATTTCTGAAGATGCCAGAGGCGTCTAGAGGGGTAAAATGTGTTTTCTAAAATGTTTTTACTGATTTCATGGTTTTAAATGAAAATGAATTGAGTTTTGAAAAGAAAAGACCAAGGAGGCATTTGCCAGGTTCGGCCGCCGAAAGTGAAGTTCGGCCGCCGAACATGGGAAGGCTTCGGGAGCGCTTTTGGCCTCCGAAAGTCTTGTTTGAACGAGCCAAGGTTCGGCCGCTGAAAGTCAAGTTCGGCCGCCGAACATGCATGAGTTTAGGGGGCACGTTAGGCTGCCGAAGGTCTTTGACCAGGCCACCTATAAAGGGCCCTCAGATCGGAAATGGGCGAGTTTTCTCCCCATTCTCGAGCTCAGGTGAGTTTTTGCCCTCTTTTGGTTGTTTTCATGATTTCTCTACCCATCCCTCAAGTTTTTCATGAGTTCTACCCTTGTGTTTGAAGATTTGAAGCTTAAGTAGGAGTTTTGGGAGCTTGGAGCTTTTGGAGCTTGAATTCTCCACACCTCCGAGTTAGGGATCGCACCACCCCTCGATCTTCAAGAGGTAAGTGTAGATCCTTGCTCTCCTTGTGTTTTAATGAGGTTCTATGAAGTTTTAATGGTAGAGTATGGGTAGATATGCATGTTAGGATTTATGTGGGTTTTATGCCCAATGTATGTTATGTGATGCTCATGTATGTTTATATGATGTTATGTTGCATGTTTAGGCTAGGTTATGCATGTGGGAGAGTGTATGCATGATTGGGAAAGAGTATGTGAGGATTTGGTTGTTTTGATGGTTTTGGCCTATGTGGGTCATAAGCTATCTATGTATGTTTTGATGTTGTTTTTGGAGTTTAATCAAGCTATTAAGCTCCTTTGTGCATGGTTAAGGGTTTATGCATGTTTTGGTAAGGTTGGGTGCTTGTTTTGGGGTGTTTGGAAGGTTTGGGAGGCTTAAATGCATGAGAAGCTGAGTTCTGCCCTTCTGGAAAGAACTCAGGTTCGGCCGCCGAAGGTGGTTTCGGCCGCCGAACCTGCCTTTGGATGCATGGTTTGGCCGCCTAACCTTGCCCCCGAAAGCTGAGTTTTGGCTTGAAAGCAGACTTTCAGCCGCCGAAGGAAGGATTCGGCCGCCGAAAGTGCCTGACTTTCGTCTCTGGAGTGGGACTTTCAGCCACCGAAGGTGCTGCCGAAGGTGCCCGAGTTTCGTCTCTGGAGGGAGGGTTCGGCCGCCGAAGGTGCCGCCGAAAGTGCCCTGTCCAGCCTTTTCAAGGTTGTTTTCTATGCATGTTTAAATGATGTTTTAGAGGGTTTTTGGGGAGTTGTTTATGAGTTGTTTAGAGTGTGTTGGCACCTCATTCGAGTCCACCTGTGTAGGACCGGACCCGAGGGATCGAGGAGGCCATCAGTATTAGCAGTTGCAGAGTCAGTTCAGCGTCTGCCAGAGGTGAGTAGAACTAAACTTAATCTTTTATTTTACGAAATCAAATGCCTAAAGCATGTTCATGCATCATGTTTAATAGGTTGATTGCACTAGTTCCACGAATATGACGCATTGCATTATTTACTGTTGATGTGGATGGACCAAGGCGACCCCAATAGCCCTAGCTATGCTATGTTAATGAAGTCCTGAGGAGCCCGAAGGGCCGGGCATAATGAAGTCCTAAGGAGCCCGAAGGGCCGGGCATAATGAAGTCCTGAGGAGCCCGAAGGGCCGGGCACCATGTTATGTTACAGACAGAGGGAGTTTTGGTGGTCATGTCCAATCCGTTATGTGAAATGTTTGTGCTGTG
Source organism: Manihot esculenta (assembly GCF_001659605.2). Lineage (NCBI taxonomy): Eukaryota > Viridiplantae > Streptophyta > Magnoliopsida > Malpighiales > Euphorbiaceae > Manihot > Manihot esculenta. Next base: position 10,346,750 of record NC_035170.2, read on the forward strand.
ACGCATTTCATAAAAGCATGTAATGAATGAACTGTTTTCCTTGTTTCTACTCACTGGGCTTTTTAGCTCACCCCTCTCCCCTAACCCCAGTGTTGCAGGTTTGAGGTTGATCGGGAAGTTTCAAGAGTAAAGGTTCTGCTTATGTAATAGTATTAGCTTAGTACTTTTAGTGTGGACATGTATATTGATAATGATTTGTAAGAGAATGTAATGTAAAGTTAAGTGGAGTTATGTTTATGGTTTAGTACTGTGCTTGGGCCTGAGACTTGGTTAGTCCCTGTTTAATACATGATGTATGTTATGCTAGATGTTGAGTTGTGTTGGAACTAAACTGGTGGCATGTGTTGTTTACCACGCTAGTGTTTAATGAGGACCCTAGTGGAGGTCTTATGTTTGTGGCTTGATGCATGCACAGGTTAGGTTTGGTTCTTTGGATGTGACTCCGGCTTGATGTATGTTGTGTTGACCCAGCTAGAGTTTTGATGAGGGCTCTAGTAGGGGGGTTTCTTTATGTTCCAGTTATGTTGCATACAGGTCAAGCTCGGTTTATACATCTTATGTTTCAGTTTTTATGTTAAAGTTTTGATCATGTATGGGATTTGACCAGGTGATAGGAGGTATGTTTGGCTTGCTACGGGTCCCGGCGGCCTTAAGCCGATCTGGATCCTAGCGCCGGTGGCGGTTCGGACCGTTACAGAGGGGTATCGGTTTCCGGGTTGTTACAGAGTGGTATCAAAGCTTTGGGCCTCGAGAGTACGGTGTGATACACATCGGAAAGAGATTGGCTTGGAGGTCATGGAAGGGCAAGCACAATAAGAAAGATCAAGAGTAGAATCATGTCGACTAGGATAGGATGTTGAGTCTTGTCTTGTATGATGATGTGAAATGCCATGATTTCATGCATGTGCATTAATGTTATGTATGATATGCTATGCATGCTATGTATATTGCAGGTTCATGTGTTTTCATATGAACCGTATGATGCTAATGATTGATTGTATGCTTGTGTGTTGTTCTTCAGAGGAGCCAGAATGCGAGGTGCTCGTCGATCTGTGAAATCGACTGGAGTTCCATCTGAGAGGGAAGGTATGGATACCTTTCCCCTTGCTCTGCCAAGAGCGCAGTCGTGGGGAGTCAGCAGATGGGGAACATCAAGGGACCCTGGAAGGTCTTTTGATACAAGCAAGGAAGGGATGGCTCCGAGAAGGATGTCAGCTAGTATGAGGGAAGTAGAGTTGGAGGTTCAGAGAAGGGATGTCAGTTTGGGAATCAGAGTGCCAGAGGAAGGCATGGGAGATTCTCAGGAGGATGCTCAGACTCGGGATTCCAGAATCTCAGGTTCAGGAGGGATTGATCCCTCCACTTTGAGTACAGCCTCCACGAAAAGCAAGAAGTGGGGCAGAACCCTGAGGGGGAAGAAGAAGAAGTTGTGGAGTCGATTGAAGGCTAGTCTGGGATTAGGTGGTGGTTCGAGCTCTGGCTCAGGCAGTTCAAGGTGCTTGAGGTGCGGAAGGCCGCACAAGGGAGTCTGTCTGATTGGGACTAATCTATGTTTCAGGTGCGGACAGGAGGGGCACATAGCACGTGAGTGTCCCACTGCGCCTAGGTTGGTTCAGTCCCAGCAAGCAGCTTCAGGTAGAGCAGCTCAGCCAGCAGCTTCAGCCATGTTTCAGGTTAGTGGTCGAGGCAGAGGAAGAGGGTCAGCCTTTTCTTTTGAAGGTTCCCGTGGAGAAGGTCCGTCAACTCCAGCTCGGATCTTCACCCAAGCTCAGCAAGAGGCAGACACATCGAACACAGTGGTGCCAGGTATGCTCACTTTGGAATGTTCTGATGTGTGTTTTTGTGAACTCTGGTGGTTCTCTTTCTTTAGTTGCTCTAGGAGCCGTCGAGAGGTTGAGTTGATAGCTTCTGGGCTAGAGTGTTCTCTTTGGGTCAGTAGACCAGAGTGTGGTCCATCGGTGGCAGAGTCAGTCTGCCGGTTCAGTTTTGTGACAGTTGAGGGTAGATGCCTTCCACCCGACTTTGAGGTTTTAGACTTGATTGTCTGGACGTCAGTTTAGGGTTGGATTGGGTTTTTCTACTCGTGGTGCTATCCTAGTCTGCAGAGACAAGGTAGTCAAGTTCAGAGGATAGGATGGATCAGAGGTAGTCTTCTGAGGGAACACAGTAGGGATGCCTAGAGGTTCGATGTCAGCCTGTCAGGTTCGTAGGGTGCATAGGAGGGATTGTCAGAGGGTTCGAACTCTTGTTGAAAGGTTTAGCAGTCAGGTCGGGGAACCAGCCTCAGTGTTAGTTGTTAGAGAGTTCTTAGATGTCTTCTCAGGCTAGTTGTAGAGAGAAGTAGTAGTCAGAGTAGGGGCGAGACTTGGTAGACAAGGGGTTTTATCCGACCTAGTACCTCCCCCTGGATTGTTCCAGTGTGGTGTTGGGAAAAGAAGGATGAATCCTTGAGATTTTGTAACGACTGTAAGCAGTTGACAAGGTCACTATCAAGGGCAGGTATTCCCATGCAGGATGGATGATCTATTGGGACAGCTAGTAGAGGTTGTTTGTTTTCCAAGATAGATCTGAAATCCGGGTACTACCTGTGAGAGTTAGAGTTAGTTTTGGGTTAGCAGTGAGAAGAAGCCAGTTGGTTAAGATGAAGAGAAGAGTAAGGATCAGAGTAGCGCTGTAATACCCGGCTAGACTCCGGTATCGGAATCCTTACCGTCCGGTGGGACCTCGGATGTCGGAAACCTCTAGAAGGGTAAAAACTATGATTTTATGAAATGTTTTCATGTATTTCATGTTTTTAAGTAAGAAATTAAATGAGTTTTTGCATGAAAAATCTTTGGAGGAAAACCCAGGTTCGGCCGCCGAACTCCGAAGTTCGGCCGCCGAACATACATGCTTTCGGAGGGACTTTAGGCGCTCGAAAATTTTGAGCGAGGGAAATGCAGGTTCGGCCGCCGAACTCCAAGTTCGGCCGCCGAACCTTGCATGCATGCGGAGGCACTTTCGGCCCCCGAACGTGGCCTGGCCAGCCACCTATAAAAGGGGCATTTAGCCGAAATGGGAGAGTTTTCTCCCATTTTCAGCAACAGCAAGCTTCCGACCTCCCTCTCCCAAATCTTGTGTTTTTCCTTCAATCCCCACCATTTTCTTTGAGTTTTAAGGTTCCACAAAAGTTTTTGAGTGTTTTTAAGCAAGTTTGGAGCTTGGAAGTCTTGGAGCTAAATCCCTCCATTTTCCAAGCTAGGGTCGTTCTTCCTCTCGATCTTCAAGAGGTAAGCTTCGATCTATGCTTCTTTTATGTTTTATGAAAGTTTTATGCAAGTTGATGGGGTAGAATGCATGTTTAGGCTTGTTGTTAGATTTATGGGTTTATGTTGCGATTTGAACAATGTATGTTGGAAATGTGTTGCTTGAAGTGTTGTAGTTGGGGTATATTATAGTTTGAGACCCCTAGGTGTGGTGTATGATGTGTATGCATGTGTAGAAACAAGTTTATGCATGTTTTGAGGCGTTTTGGAGGCTGTGGACACAAGGGAGCCAAGTTTCTGCCCTTCGGCAGAAACTCAGGTTCGGCCGCCGAAGTGACTTTCGGCCGCCGAACCCCCTTGTGGAGGTAGTTTCGGCTGCCGAAGCCTGCCTCCGAAACTCAAGTCTCGTCTCTGTCTGGGAGGTTCGGCCGCCGAAAGTGCCGCCGAACCTGCATGACTTTCGGCTGCAGAGGGACTTTCGGCCGCCGAACCTGCCGCCGAAAGTGCCCTGTTCAACCATTTCTTGCATGTTTTCATGTGATGTTTTCAGGATGTTTTAGGGGGTTTTTGGGGAGTATTTTAGAATCATATTCATGTATGTTTGGTCCCTCATTTGAGTCCACCTGTGTAGGTTCGGACCCGAGGAACCGAGACCCCCAGCAGTGAGCCAGCTGCTTCAGAGTCTCTTCAGAGCTAGCCAGAGGTGAGTGGAATAAACTCTAAGTTTTAAAGCAAATTAATGAAATGTTTTAGCATGATTCACGCATCATGAATGCCATGAGATATATAGGTTGTATGCATTAGAATTCACGAATATGTTGCATTGCATACTTTGTTGTTGATGTGGATGAATGTTGAATGATCCGTTAGCCCTTGTATGTCATGATAGCCTATGTGAGTCCAGGTGTGCCTGCTACGGCTCTACGCCCCTGGCACTATGACTGATTATGAAAGTCCGGGTGTGCCTGCTACGGCTCTACGCCCCCGGCATGTATAAGTAAGAAAGATAGGGGCTAAATGGTGACAAGTTCATCCTTGTTGTGAAATGTTTGTGTTATGGCGCATACATGAAAGCATGATTTAAATTGATGTTTTATTATTCTGCTCACTGGGCTCTAGTAGCTCACCCCACTCCCTTTATCCCCAGAGTTGCAGGTACAGGATAGATCGGGAAGTCGGCTAGAGTGAAGTTAAGTCATGTATGTTGTAATAGATAGTAGTGGACATGAATATGATGTAATGAGTAATTATGACCATGTAATGTAATGAATGATTTGATGATGTATTGAGGATTATAGTAGTGCTTGACCTAGAGGTGTGTGAATCCCCATTATGTACAGAGTGTTTAATGAGTAATGATGTTAATGACCATGATTATCCAAGCTGATATGTATGATGATGATACCCCATTGGAGTATTTGATGAGGACTCCAGTGTGGGGTTTATGTATGATTTTGTGCATGCACAGGTTTTGCTTGGATAAGAGAAAAGAAAAATTTTTACAGATCATGTATATGTTGTTATGTATGGGATTCCACAGGTTTACAGGAGGTATGTAGGCTTGCTACGGGTCCCGGCGGCCTTAAGCCGATCTGGATCCTAGCGCCGGTAATGGGTCGGATTTCCGGGTCGTTACAAGCGCAGTGGAAGCGTTGAACTCCAAAAGAAGGTTGGGTACTGCTAAGGTGTCTTTTTGGGAAGGGTGATTCTTTTTGGAGAAAATCTATTTGGATTTCCGTGTTCCTATGTTATGGAAGTTCGTGTCAGGTCCTAGTAGGGTTCTTAACGAACCAGAGGTGGAGATCGCAGGAGGTCTCACCTATGTTGAGTAGCTAGTGCGGATCATGGACACACAAGTCAAGAAGCTAAGGAACCAGGAAATCCCAATGGTGAAGGGCTTTTGGAAATCACCCCTGGACAGTAGTGAGTGTCTGGAAGACCCGGGAGTTCTTACTCCAGCAGTATCCGTGTGTCTCTCTTTGGAGAGAGGTTTTAGGTTTTGCTTGCTTGTTTGCTTGCATGTTCATGTATGAGTAATGCTATGTTTCTAAGAATGCCTGTTTGTTTGGTGAACATTCGGGGATGAATGTTCTTAAAGGGGGGAAGAATGTAATACCCGGCTAGATTCCGGCATCGGAATCCCTACCTCCGGCGGAATCTCCGTTGGAATCTGGAATTTCTGAAGATGCCAGAGGCGTCTAGAGGGGTAAAATGTGTTTTCTAAAATGTTTTTACTGATTTCATGGTTTTAAATGAAAATGAATTGAGTTTTGAAAAGAAAAGACCAAGGAGGCATTTGCCACGTTCGGCCGCCGAAAGTGAAGTTCGGCCGCCGAACATGGGAAGGCTTCGGGAGCGCTTTTGGCCTCCGAAAGTCTTGTTTGAACGAGCCAAGGTTCGGCCGCCGAAAGTCAAGTTCGGCCGCCGAACATGCATGAGTTTAGGGGGCACGTTAGGCTGCCGAAGGTCTTTGACCAGGCCACCTATAAAGGGCCCTCAGATCGGAAATGGGCGAGTTTTCTCCCCATTCTCGAGCTCAGGTGAGTTTTTGCCCTCTTTTGGTTGTTTTCATGATTTCTCTACCCATCCCTCAAGTTTTTCATGAGTTCTACCCTTGTGTTTGAAGATTTGAAGCTTAAGTAGGAGTTTTGGGAGCTTAGAGCTTTTGGAGCTTGGATTCTCCACACCTCCGAGTTAGGGATCGCACCACCCCTCGATCTTCAAGAGGTAAGTGTAGATCCTTGCTCTCCTTGTGTTTTAATGAGGTTCTATGAAGTTTTAATGGTAGAGTATGGGTAGATATGCATGTTAGGATTTATGTGGGTTTTATGCCCAATGTATGTTATGTGATGCTCATGTATGTTTATATGATGTTATGTTGCATGTTTAGGCTAGGTTATGCATGTGGGAGAGTGTATGCATGATTGGGAAAGAGTATGTGAGGATTTGGTTGTTTTGATGGTTTTGGCCTATGTGGGTCATAAGCTATCTATGTATGTTTTGATGTTGTTTTTGGAGTTTAATCAAGCTATTAAGCTCCTTTGTGCATGGTTAAGGGTTTATGCATGTTTTGGTAAGGTTGGGTGCTTGTTTTGGGGTGTTTGGAAGGTTTGGGAGGCTTAAATGCATGAGAAGCTGAGTTCTGCCCTTCTGGGAAGAACTCAGGTTCGGCCGCCGAAGGTGGTTTCGGCCGTCAAACCTGCCTTTGGATGCATGGTTTGGCCGCCTAACCTTGCCCCCGAAAGCTGAGTTTTGGCTTGAAAGCAGACTTTCGTCCGCCGAAGGAAGGATTCGGCCGCCGAAAGTGCTTGACTTTCGTCTTTGGAGTGGGACTTTCGGCCGCCGAAGGTGCCGCCGAAGGTGCCGCCGAAGGTGCCCGAGTTTCGTCTCTGGAGGGAGGGTTCGGCCGCCGAAGGTGCCGCCGAAAATGCCCTGTCCAGCCTTTTCAAGGTTGTTTTCTATGCATGTTTAAATGATGTTTTAGAGGGTTTTTGGGGAGTTGTTTATGAGTTGTTTAGAGTGTGTTGGCACCTCATTCGAGTCCACCTGTGTAGGACCGGACCCGAGGGATCGAGGAGGCCATCAGTATTAGCAGTTGCAAAGTCAGTTCAGCGTCTGCCAGAGGTGAGTAGAACTAAACTTAATCTTTTATTTTACGAAATCAAATGCCTAAAGCATGTTCATGCATCATGTTTAATAGGTTGATTGCACTAGTTCCACGAATATGACGCATTGCATTATTTACTGTTGATGTGGATGGACCAAGGCGACCCCAATAGCCCTAGCTATGCTATGTTAATGAAGTCCTGAGGAGCCCGAAGGGCCGGGCACCATGTTATGTTACAGACAGAGGGAGTTTTGGTGGTCATGTCCAATCCGTTATGTGAAATGTTTGTGCTGTGACGCATTTCATAAAAGCATGTAATGAATGAACTATTTTCCTTGTTTCTACTCACTGGGCTTTTTAGCTCACCCCTCTCCCCTAACCCCAGTGTTGCAGGTTTGAGGTTGATCGGGAAGTTTCAAGAGTAAAGGTTCTGCTTATGTAATAGTATTAGCTTAGTACTTTTAGTGTGGACATGTATATTGATAATGATTTGTAAGAGAATGTAATGTAAAGTTAAGTGGAGTTATGTTTATGGTTTAGTACTGTGCTTGGCCCTGAGACTTGGTTAGTCCCTGTTTAATACATGATGTATGTTATGCTAGATGTTGAGTTGTGTTGGAACTAAACTGGTGGCATGTGTTGTTTACCACGCTAGTGTTTAATGAGGACCCTAGTGGAGGTCTTATGTTTGTGGCTTGATGCATGCACAGGTTAGGTTTGGTTCTTTGGATGTGACTCCGGCTTGATGTATGTTGTGTTGACCCAGCTAGAGTTTTGATGAGGGCTCTAGTAGGGGGGTTTCTTTATGTTCCAGTTATGTTGCATACAGGTCAAGCTCGGTTTATACATCTTATGTTTCAGTTTTTATGTTAAAGTTTTGATCATGTATGGGATTTGACCAGGTGATAGGAGGTATGTTTGGCTTTCTACGGGTCCCGGCGGCCTTAAGCCGATCTGGATCCTAGCATCGGTGGCGGTTCGGACCGTTACAGAGGGGTATCGGTTTCCGGGTCGTTACACCAGTTATAACCCATATCCTACCTTCATGCCCTATCCTCCCTTTTACCCACCATACCCACAGTACCCCATGTTTTCAGCCTTACCCTTCTACCCAAATTCAGCAAACCCTAACCCAGGGAATGCTGCACCTCCTCCTCCACCAGCAGAACCTATAGTCCCTAATATCCAAACACCTAAACCTAGCTCATCTGTGTGGAGCAAAGTAAAGATGACAGATTACCTGATGCTGGATGCTCCCAAGTTCAAAACAGGGGATGATCTGTTTGAGTATCTCAAAACGGTGAAAATGATAATGGATGAGCTAGGAGCCAGTGACAGTAGAGCCATTCAGATGGCAGGGTTCATATTGAAATGTAAGAATGCAAGGGAGTGGTTTAAAAACTATGTAGACCCAAGGCTGGATAGCCTATCTTGGGAAGAGTTTGCCAACAAGTTTGCTGGATGGGCTTTTCCAGATAACTAAGTTCTAAGGAGCTAAAGGTTGTTGAGTTTGAGCAGTTGAGACAGACAGAGGATATGAGCGTCAATGAGTACACCGATAAGTTCCTGGAGTTGCTGCAGTATGTGGGTCAGGCATATGATACTGATCAGAAGAAAGCTAGGAGGTATACTATGAGACTTCACTCTAGATATTCCTCCCTGGTCCTAGCAGCAGAGAGGGAGAGCTTCCACACCATAGTGGATGCAGCACGAAAAATGGAGGCTAGTGCCATTATTCAGGGGACAGTTAAACAGCCGGTGGCACAGCCCTCGGGTTCCAAAACCCTAGGTTCAGGGAAGTTCGACCTCTCTTCTATTAGTGCAGCAGCCTCGGGTAGCAAGAAGTGGGACAGAGGCTCTAGAAAATCGAAGAAGAATAGGTTCTGGAATCGGTTGAAGTCAGGTCTAGGTTTGGGTGGTGGTTTGAGCTCTGGTTCGGATGGCTCTGAATTCTTGAGGTACGATAAACCGCACAAGGAATTCTATCGGTTTGGGACAACAACATGTTACAGATGCGGACAGGAGGGGCACATAGCACGGGAGTTTCCTAAGGTAGCCATGATGGCACAGTCCCAGCTAACAGCTTCAGGTAGTGTAGCTCAACCAGTAGCTCCAGCCATGACGCAGGGCAGTGGTAAAGGCAGAGGGAGAGGGGCAGCCTCTTCTTCAGCAGGTTCCCGGGGTGAAGGTCCATCAGCTCCAGCTCGGATCTTCACTATGACACAGCAGGAGGCTAACACATCAAACACCGTGGTGTCAGGTAATCTCATCATTGGATGTTCAGATGTGTATGGTTTAATAGACCCTGGTGCTTCTCATTCTTTTGTTGCTCTGAGAGCCGTAGAGAGGTTGGGTTTGATAGTCTCTGGGTTAGAGTGTCCCCTTTGGATCAGTGGACCCAAGTGTAATCCATCAGTGGCAGAGTCAGTCTGTCGGTATAGTCCAGTGTTTGTTGAAGGTAGATGCCTTCCAGCCGACCTTGTGGTTCTAGACTTGACGGATTTTGATGTCATTCTAGGGATGGATTGGCTATCTGCTCATGGTGCTACCTTGGACTGCAGAGACAAGGTAGTCAGGTTCAGAGTACAGGATGGGTCAGAGGTTGTCTTCAGGGGAGACAGGAGGGGTACACCTAGAGGTTTGATATCAGCCCTACAGGCTCATAGGTTGCTCAGGAGGGGTTGTCAGGGGTTCCTAGCTCATGTTAGAGAGCTTGATAGTCAGGTTAGGGAGCCCGCCTCAGTGCCCGTAGTCAGAGAGTTTCTAGATGTCTTCCCAGACGAGCTTCCAAGACTACCGCCTGCTAGGGAGATAGAGTTTGAAATAGAAGTGATGCCTGGAACCAGACTGATCTCTATTCCTCCCTACAGGATGGCACCTGCAGAGTTGAAGGAGCTAAAGGAGCAGTTGCAAGAGCTGGTAGATTAGGGTTTCATCCGGCCGAGTACCTCACCTTGGGGTGCTCCAGTGTTGTTTGTAAATAAGAAGGATGGATCCTTGAGACTTTGTATCGACTATAGGCAGTTGAACAAAGTCACTACCAAGAACAAGTATCCTCTACCCAGGATTGATGATCTATTCGACCAGCTAGCAGGAGTGGGTTGTTTCTCCAAGATAGATATGAGATCCGGGTATCACCAGTTGAGAATCAAATAGGAAGATGTGCCGAAGACGGCGTTCAGGACTAGATATGGACATTATGAGTTCCTAGTGATGCCGTTTGGGCTAACCAATGCCCCTGCAGCATTCATGGATCTCATGAACAGAGTTTTTAGTCAGTTTCTGGATCACTTCATTATTGTCTTCATTGACAATATCTTAGTGTATTCCAGGAATGCAGAGGAGCATGCCTATCATCTGAGGATAGTGTTGCAGACCCTGAGGGAGCACGGCTTGTATGCCAAGTTCTCCAAGTGTGAATTCTGGTTGAGGAGAATTTCCTTCTTGGGGCATGTTGTGTCAGAAAGAGGAATTGAAGTGGACCCCAAGAAGGTAGAAGCTGTAGCTAACTGGCCCAGACCCACTACAGTAACAGAGATTAAAAGCTTTTTGGGTTTGGCAGGTTACTATAAGAGGTTCGTTCAGGACTTCTCCAAAGTTGCCGCTCCTATGACCAGATTGACCAAGAAGAATCAGAGGTTTGTTTGGTCTGAACAGTATGAGGAAAGCTTCGAAGAGCTAAAGAAAAGGTTGACGTCAGCACCGGTGTTAGCTCTGCCTACCAGTGATGAAGACTTCACAGTGTTTTGTGATGCGTCCCGAGTGGGACTAGGTTGTGTGTTGATGCAGAATGAAAGGGTAATTGCTTATGCTTCTAGGCAGCTCAAGAAGCATGAGTTGAATTACCCCACGCATGATCTAAAGATGGCAGCTGTAATCTTTGCACTCAAGATGTGGAGGCATTACCTTTATGGGGTAAAATGTGAGATCTTCACAGATCATAAAAGCTTGCAGTACATCTTGAGTCAGAAAGAGTTGAATCTAAGGCAGAGAAGATGGGTAGAACTGCTTAGTGACTATGATTGCAAGATCCAGTATCATCCGGGTAAGACAAATGTCATGGCAGATGCCCTAAGCCGGAAATCACTTGGCAGTTTATCCCATGTTACAGTAGAGAGAAGACCGGTAGTGAGAGAATTCTACAAGCTCATTGATGAAGGGCTGCAGTTAGAGTTGTCTGGTACTGGTGCACTAGTGGCTTAGATGAGAGTGACACCCGTGTTTCTAGAACAAGTGGCGCAGAAACAGCATGAGGACCCCGAGTTGGTGAAAATTGCCAGGACTGTTCAGTCAGGCAAGAATGAAGAGTTCAAATTTGACAACAAAGGGATCCTCCGTTATGGGAACATGTTATGTGTACCAGATGATGTGAGTCTGAAGGGAGACATTATGAGGGAAGCTCATAATGCCAGGTACAACATTCACCCTGGAGCCACCAAAATATACCAGGATCTGAAAAGAGTCTATTGGTGGCCAGCTATGAAGAGAGAAGTGGCACAGTTCGTGTCCGCCTGCGAGGTATGTCAAAGGGTGAAGCTGGAACATCAGAAGCCAGCTGGTATGCTCAACCCACTACCGATTTCGGAGTGGAAATGGGAGAATGTTGCAATGGATTTCGTGGTGGGGTTACCGGCGACGTTCAACAGACTAGACTCCATATGGGTGATTGTGGACAGACTAACCAAATCTGCTCACTTCATCCCTGTCAAGAGTGGCTATTCTATGGACAAATTGGCACAGATGTATGTTGAGGAAATTGTAAGGCTGCATGGGGCTCCAGTATCAATAGTGTCAGATAGGGGACCCCAGTTTACCTCTAGGTTTTGGCGGAGTCTGCAGAATGCTATGGGCACCAGGCTAGACTTTAGCACTACTTTCCATCCACAAACTGATGGACAGTCAGAGAGGACCATCCAAACGATAGAAGACATGTTGAGAATGTGTGTGCTAGATTTTGGCGGTTCTTGGAGGCAGCATCTACCCTTGGTAGAGTTTGCCTACAATAACAGCTATCATGCTAGCATCGAGATAGCTCCTTATGAAGCTCTTTATGTGTAATACCCGGCTTGAGTCCGGCATCGGAATTCCTGTAGTTCGGTGGAATTTCGTGTGTCAGAACCCTCGAGAAGGGTAAGACATATGGTTTCATGTGTTTTTAAGAGTTTTAAATGTTTTAAAGTGTTAAAAGGAAAAGGAGTGTTGAAAGAAAAGCAATAAGGGAGAAATGCAAAGGTTCGGCCGCCGAAGGTCACTTTCGGCCGCCGAACATTGCATGGTTTCGGATTCACGTTCGGCTGCCGAAGGTGGTCTGGCCAGCCACCTATTTAAGGGCCAAAGGTCGGTGGAAGGAGGATATTTCTCCTCCACTTGCAGCCAGAGGTGAGTTCCAGCCTCTCCCAAGTTGACTTTCATGTTTTTCATGTTTTTCACCAAATCTTTCAAGGGTTTTAAGAGTTTTGGTGTGTTTTGAAGGTTTTGAGCAAAACTAGCAAGTTTGGAAGTTTGGAGCTTTGGAAGAGGTTTTCTTCATATCTCCACGTTAGGATCACTTGATCTCTTGTTTGGAAGAGGTAAGTCAAGATCCAGAACCTCTTTTATTGATTTTTGAAGGTTTTATGGGAGTTGTATGGATAGTATGCATGAATAGGGTTTTTGTTGAGGTTTTGCATGATTTTGTGTTTAAGCATGTTAAAGTGTTGTTTGATATGTTTCTTGGGGTTATAAGTGAGGCTTAGGCCCTTTTATGCATGTTTTCTGGTATGTGCTAGTTGGGTGTAGTTGATATGCATGTTGGGTAAGTTTGGGGGGAAAGGTTTGCATGAAACAGAGCAGGGTTCTGCCCAACGGGCAAAACCAGGTTCGGCCGCCGAACCCCTTGTGGAGGCAGTTTCGGCTGCCAAAGCTTGCCCCCAAAACTTGGGACTTTCGTCTCTGGAGGCAAGGTTCGGCCGCCGAAAGTGCCGCCGAAGGTTGAGTTTCGTCTCTGGACGAGACTTTCGGCCGCCGAAGGTGCCGCCGAACATACATGAGTTTCGTCTCTGGAGAGGGGTTTCGGCCGCCGAACCTGCCGCCGAAAGTGCCCTGTCCAGCTTTCTTTTGCATGTTTTATGTGATTGTTTGAGGATCGTTTAGAGGGTTTTTGGGGAGTTTCTTAGAGATGTTCTTGAGTTAGTGTGGTCCCTCATTTGAGTCCACCTGTGTAGGTACGGACCAGAGGAACCCCAGAGAGCAGCAGTGAGCACTGTTTCAGACCCTGCAGAGTTAGTACAGAGTCAGCCAGAGGTGAGTGGAACTTCTCTTTTCAGAACTAAACTATTTTGAGCATATGTCATGCATCATAAGAGTATAGTAGGGTGTTTGCATTAGTTGCACGAAGTTGGCGCATTGCATATACGATGTGTATGAGGCTGTGGATATACCAAGGCGACTCCAATAGCCCAAACTCTGTTATAAGACCTGGCCGGGCCAGGCAGCCATCTGTAGGTAAGACCTGACTAGATCAGGCAGCAGAGATAGTAAGACCTGGCTGGGCCAGGCAGGCAGAGTGGTAAGACCTGGCCGGGCCAGGCAGATTGAGGTTGTAAGACCTGGCTAGGCCAGACATCCTTTGAGTGGGATTTTTGGTGGTCATGTCTATCCCTGAGATGATGTGCTGTAGTGCATTCCATGAGATCATGTTTTCAACTTATGGTTTATATAGTTCTGCTCATTGGGCTTGTATAGCTCATCCCTCTCCCCTATCCCCCAGGTTTGCAGGTTCAGAGTCCAGAGGGAGTCCAGCAGGGTGTGCAAGAAGCAGAGTTATGTAATAGCTAGTGTGGACATGTTCATGTAAAGAGATAATGTATAGTGGGTAGCTTTGTGCTTGACGTATAAGAGTTGTAATCCCTTGTTGTAGATACATGTTTCTTTTCTTGTTATGCATATGAGAAAACCAGGCTTACCATTATGAGTTGATAGACCAGAAATAGTGCATGCACAGGTTAAGCCCTGGAGGAAAAACAAGTTTTAATGGTTTGAAAGAAAATGTATGATCATGTATGGGATGTCACAGGTACACAGACAGTATAGCAGACTTACTACGGGTCCTGGCGACCTTAAGTCGATCTGGATCCTAGTGCCGGTAGCAGTTCGGTTTCCGGGCTGTTACAGATTGGTATCAGAGCCCTAGGTTCACATGGTCGGACCTATAGTTAGAGTTTAGCTAGAGTTGGGCTCATAGAGGTTTAGTTGGTCAAGCAAAGTAGGAAAACATATCCACTAGGATAGGGTGTTAGTCCTGTCTATCTGCGGATGATGTGCAATGCCATGATGCATGTGTTGTTTTCCTCTATATGTTGCTTATGTGCTCTGTTATGTGTTGTTTCCAGAGAGAGTTAAGATGCGAGGAACTCGTCGATCCGCGAGATTGACTGGAGTCCCACCTGAAAGTGAGGGTGCAGCTGCTCGTCCTCCTGCATTGCCAAGGGCAAGGACTCACAGGTCAAGCAGGGAGGGAACGTCAAGAGACCTTAGAAGGTCTTCTGACGAGAGCAGAAGAGGAATAGGCAGAGGGGGAAGATCAGAAGAAGAGAGAGTTGCTATGGAGGATGCTCAGAGTAGAGATGTAAGCATGGGTGTAGGAAGGTCAGAAGAAGGTATGGGGGAGTCCCAGGGAGGCGTACAGGCCTCGGGGTTTGGCTATCCACCCTTTCCACAGGGCCCCGGGTATCCGATGGGAGGCATGTCGGATTACTCCAGCTTTGCCCCATATCCACCCTATATGCCATATATGCCCTATCCTTCCTTTTATCCACCGTATCACATGTATCCACCCCCACCTTTGTATCCAAGTTCAGCATCGCCTGAAGCCAGAGAAACAGTACCTCCACCACCACCACCTGAACCAGTAGCCCCTGTTGTTGAAGCACAACCCAGTTCTTCAGGGGGAACTAAGGTGAAGATGACGGAGTACTTAAAGTTGGATGCTCCTAAATTCAATACGGGAGATGATCCCTTTGAGTATCTTAGTGCAGTCAGAATGATAACAAGTGAGTTGGGAGCAGATGAGAGTAGGGCCATTGAGATGGCAGGGTTCACATTAAAATGTAAGAAAGCCAGAGAATGGTTCAAGAACTATGTGGACCCCAGAATAGACAGTATGACATGGGAAGAGTTCGCCAACGAATTTGCTGGGTGGGCTTTCCCTGACAGTTCTAGGGAGCTAAAGGTTGTGGAGTTTGAGCAGTTGAGACAGACGGAGGAGATGAGTGTTGATCAGTATACAGATAAGTTCCTGGAATTGTTACCATACGTGGGTCAGGCGTATGATACGGATCAGAAGAAGGCAAAGAGATATGCCATGAGGCTTCATCCCAGGTATTTCTCCTTGATTCTCCACGCGGAGAAGGAGAGTTTCCACTCCATTGTGGATGTTGCTAGAAAGATGGAGGCCAGTGCCATAAGTCAGGGAGTAGTTAAGCAATCAAAGGCACAGTCTTCTGGTGCTAAACCAGGTTCCTCCTCACAGAGTATGGCAAGTGCGAGCAAAAAGAGATGGGATAAATTCAGAGGAAAGAGAGGCAAGTTCTGGAACAGGATTAAGACGGGTCTGGGCATGAGTAGCGGCTCCAGCTCTGGCACAGATCTTCCAGTTTGTAATAGGTGTGGGAGACCGCACAGAGGAGCTTGTTTGTTGGGATCTACAGCCTGCTATAGATGTGGCCAGGAGGGACATTATGCACGGGAAGGTCCTCAAGCGACTTTGGTTGCACCATCCCAGCAGATGACCTCAGGTAGTGTCGTCCAGTCAGTAGCTTCAGCCCGTCCACCAAGCAGTGGCAGAGGTAGAGGAAGAGGGGCAACCTCTTCATCAGGGATGGGTTCCCGAGGTGCAGGTCCGTTAGCTCCAGCACGGATTTTCACCATGACGCAACAGGAGGCAGACACGTCGAACACAGTGGTGTCAGGTACTCTCATCATTGGGTGTTCAGAGGTGTATGCTTTGATGGACCCCGGTGCTTCTCACTCTTTCATTTCTTCTAGAGCCGCAGAGAGATTGGGGTTGATTGTATCCGAGTTAGAGTGTCCTCTCTGGGTCAGTGGACCTAGATGTGACCCATCATTGGCAGAGTCAGTCTGTCAGTTCAGTCCAGTGTTTATAGAGGATAGATGCCTTCCAGCTGACCTTGTGGTTCTAGAGTTGACAGATTTGGATGTCATTCTAGGGATGGATTGGTTATCTACCTATAGTGCTACCTTGCACTGCAGGGACAAGGTAGTGAGTCTCAGAGACCAGGATGGGTCAGAGTGTGTCTTCAGAGGAGACAAGAGAGGGACACCTAGGGGTTTGATATCAGCCCTCCAGGCTTGTAGGATGTTGAGGAAGGGGTGTCAGGGGTTCCTAGCGTATGTGAGAAAGCTAGATAGTCGGGTTAGGGAACCATCCTTAGTACCAGTTGTTAGAGAATTCCCAGATGTGTTTCCTGAAGAGCTTCCAGGACTACCACCTAATAGGGAAATAGAGTTCGAGATAGAGTTGATGCCCGGTGCCAGACCGATCTCTATTCCTCTCTACAGGATGGCGCCAACAGAGTTGAGAGAGCTGAAAGAACAGTTACAGGATTTGGTAGCAAAGGGTTTCATCCGCCCGAGTACCTCCCCTTGGGGTGCTCCAATATTGTTTGTCAGAAAGAAGGATGGACCACTTAGACTTTGTGTCGACTACAGACAGTTGAACAAAGTCACTATCAAGAACAAGTATCCTTTACCCAGGATCGATGATCTATTCGACCAGCTGGCAGGAGCAGGTTGTTTTTCTAAGATAGATCTGAGATCCGGATACCACCAGTTGAAGATCAGAGAAGGAGATGTATCCAAGACTGCTTTCAGAACCAGATATGGGCATTATGAGTTCCTAGTGATGCCGTTCGGGTTGACTAATGCCCCTGCAGCATTCATGGATCTCATGAACAAGGTTTTCAGGGAGTACTTGGATCGTTTTGTGATCGTCTTTATAGATGATATCTTGGTGTACTCCAGGAATGCGGAGGAGCATGCCCAACATCTGAGGGTAGTTTTGCAAACTTTGAGAGAGCATGGCTTGTATGCCAAGTTTTCCAAGTGCGAATTGTGGCTAAGGAGCATTGCCTTTTTGGGACATGTAGTATCAGAGGAAGGAATAACAGTAGATCCCAAGAAGGTAGAGGCAGTAGCCAATTGGCCTACACCCACGACAGTGACAGAGATCAAGAGTTTTCTGGGTTTGGCAGGCTACTATCGGAGGTTCGTTCAGGACTTTTCAAAGATAGCTGCTCCTATGACCAGACTGACCAGGAAGAATCAGAAGTTCGTATGGTCAGAGGATTGTGATGAGAGTTTTGAAGAGTTGAAGAGACGGTTGACTTCAGCACCGGTATTAGCTCTGCCGATCAATGATGATGATTTCACAGTGTTCTGTGATGCATCCCGAGTGGGATTAGGTTGTGTGTTAATGCAGAATGACAGAGTGATAGCTTATGCTTCTAGACAGCTGAAGAGGCACGAGCTGAACTACCCGACACACGAACTTGAGATGGCAACTGTTATCTTTGCACTTAAGATGTGGAGGCATTACCTCTATGGGGTAAAGTGTGCAATCTATACGGATCATAAGAGCCTACAGCACATCTTGAGTCAGAGAGAGTTAAACTTGAGGCAGAGACGGTGGGTAGAATTGCTCAGTGATTACGATTGTACGATCCAATATCATCCGGGTAAGGCTAATGTTGTAGCTGATGCCTTAAGCCGGAAGTCACTTGGCAGTTTATCCCACATTGCAGTAGAGAGAAGACCGGTGGTGAAGGACTTTTACAGACTTATGGATGAAGGGCTACAGTTGCAGTTATCTGGTACAGGTGCTTTGATTGCACAGATGAGAGTTACACCAGTGTTTCTAGAGCAAGTGGCGCTGAAACAGCACGAAGATCCTAAGTTAGTAAAGATTGCCAGGACTGTTCAGTCTGGCAACAGTGCAGAGTTCAGATTTGACAGTGAGGGAATTCTTCGGCACAGTAAGAGATTATGTGTACCAGATGATAGCAGTTTGAAGGAAGACATTATGAGGGAAGCTCATAGTGCGAGGTATAGCGTTCACCCTGGAGCCACCAAGATGTATCAAGACCTGAGAAGGGTGTATTGGTGGCCAGCGATGAAGAGGGAAGTGGCACAGTTTGTGTCAGCTTGCGAGACATGTCAAAGGGTGAAGCTAGAACACCATAAGCCGGCTGGAATGCTTAACCCACTGCCGATTCCAGAGTGGAAATGGGAGAACATCGCTATGGATTTTGTAGTGGGGTTACCGGCGACGTCCAACAGGCTAGACTCCATATGGGTGATTGTGGACAGACTGACGAAATCTGCTCACTTCATTCCAGTCAGGAGCAACTATTATGTGGACAAGTTAGCGCAGGTCTATGTAGAAGAGATAGTCAAGCTGCTTGGAGTTCCAGTGTCGATAGTATTAGATAGAGGACCGCAGTTCACCTCCATGTTTTGGCGGAGTCTGCAAGCTGCTATGGGTACAAGATTGGATTTCAGCACTGCTTTCTATCCACAGACAGACGGTCAGTCCGAGAGGACCATCCAGACCATAGAAGATATGCTGAGAATGTGTGTGTTAGACTTTGGCGGTTCTTGGAGGCAGCATCTACCTCTGGTGGAGTTTGCCTACAACAACAGCCATCATGCTAGCATAGGGATGGCTCCTTATGAAGCTCTGTATGGGAGGAAGTGCAGAACACCTGTTTGCTGGGAAGAGGTAGGAGAGAAGGCTCTTGCAGGGCCAAAGTTAGTTGAGATTACCAGCAAGTTAGTGCCTGTGATCAAAGAGAGGATCAGAACAGCTGTAAGCAGGCAGAAAAGCTATGCAGACATCCGTAGCAAGCAGATAGAGTTCCAGGAGGGGGATATGGTATTGCTGAAAGTGTCTCCAATGAAAGGAGTGGTTCGCTTTGGGAAGAAGGGTAAATTGGCTCCATGGTACATAGGTCCCTTTGAGATCTTGCAGAAGATCGGGCCTGTGTCGTATAAGCTGGATTTACCTGCATCGATGGAACGAATTCACCCGGTATTTCATGTTTCGATGTTGAGATAGTTTGTGTCAGATCCAAAGAAGGTTCTTAGTGAGCCAGAGGTGGAAATCTTAAACGATCTCACCTATGTCGAGCAGCCAGTGCGGATCATTGACACCCAGATTCAAAAGCTGAGAAACAAGGAGATACCAATGGTGAAAGTCCTGTGGAACCACCATAACCTAGAAGAGTGCACTTGGGAGACACGGGAGTCGATGCTCCAGCAATATCCATATCTGTTTTAAGGTTAGATTTTCCCCATTGCTATGTGTTTATGTGTTTATGTGTGTCATTGTTTGAGGAACATTTGGGGACGAATGTTCTTAAGGGGGGAGAATGTAATACCCGGCTTGAGTCCGGCATCGGAATTCCTATAGTTCGGTGGAATTTTGGGTGTCAGAACCCTCGAGAAGGGTAAGACATATGGTTTCATGTGTTTTTAAGAGTTTTAAATGTTTTAAAGTGTTAAAAGGAAAAGGAGTGTTGAAAGAAAAGCAATAAGGGAGAAATGCAAAGGTTCGGCCGCCGAAGGTCCCTTTCGGCCGCCGAACATTGCATGGTTTCGGATTCACGTTCGGCTGCCGAAGGTGGTCTGGCCAGCCACCTATTTAAGGGCCAAAGGTCGGTGGAAGGAGGATATTTCTCCTCCACTTGCAGCCAGAGGTGAGTTCCAGCCTCTCCTAAGTTGACTTTCATGTTTTTCATGTTTTTCACCAAATCTTTCAAGGGTTTTAAGAGTTTTGGTGTGTTTTGAAGGTTTTGAGCAAAACTAGCAAGTTTGGAAGTTTGGAGCTTTGGAAGAGGTTTTCTTCATATCTCCACGTTAGGATCACTTGATCTCTTGTTTGGAAGAGGTAAGTCAAGATCCAGAACCTCTTTTACTGATTTTTGAAGGTTTTATGGGAGTTGCATGGATAGTATGCATGAATAGGGTTTTTGTTGAGGTTTTGCATGATTTTGTGTTTAAGCATGTTAAAGTGTTGTTTGATATGTTTCTTGGGGTTATAAGTGAGGCTTAGGCCCTTTTATGCATGTTTTCTGGTATGTGCTAGTTGGGTGTAGTTGATATGCATGTTGGGTAAGTTTGGGGGAAATGTTTGCATGAAACAGAGCAGGGTTCTGCCCAACGGGCAAAACCAGGTTCGGCTGCCGAACCCCTTGTGGAGGCAGTTTCGGCTGCCAAAGCTTGCCCCCAAAACTTGGGACTTTCGTCTCTGGAGGCAAGGTTCGGCGGCCGAAAGTGCCGCCGAAGGTTGAGTTTCGTCTCTGGATGAGACTTTCGGCCGCCGAAGGTGCCGCCGAACATGCATGAGTTTCGTCTCTGGAGAGGGGTTTCGGCCGCCGAACCTGCCGCCGAAAGTGCCCTGTCCAGCTTTCTTTTGCATGTTTTATGTGATTGTTTGAGGATCGTTTAGAGGGTTTTTGGGGAGTTTCTTAGAGATGTTCTTGAGTTAGTGTGGTCCCTCATTTGAGTCCACCTGTGTAGGTACGGACCAGAGGAACCCCAGAGAGCAGCAGTGAGCACTGTTTCAGACCCTGCAGAGTTAGTACAGAGTCAGCCAGAGGTGAGTGGAACTTCTCTTTTCAGAACTAAACTATTTTGAGCATATGTCATGCATCATAAGAGTATAGTAGGGTGTTTGCATTAGTTGCACGAAGTTGACGCATTGCATATACGATGTGTATGAGGCTGTGGATAGACCAAGGCGACTCCAATAGCCCAAACTCTGTTATAAGACCTGGCCGGGCTGGGCAGCCATCTGTAGGTAAGACCTGACTAGATCAGGCAGCAGAGATAGTAAGACCTGGCTGGGCCAGGCAGGCAGAGTGGTAAGACCTGGCCGGGCCAGGCAGATTGAGGTTGTAAGACCTGGCTAGGCCAGGCATCCTTTGAGTGGGATTTTTGGTGGTCATGTCTATCCCTGAGATGATGTGCTGTAGTGCATTCCATGAGATCATGTTTTCAACTTATGGTTTATATAGTTCTACTCATTGGGCTTGTATAGCTCATCCCTCTCCCCTATCCCCCAGGTTTGCAGGTTCAGAGTCCAGAGGGAGTCCAGCAGGGTGTGCAAGAAGCAGAGTTATGTAATAGCTAGTGTGGACATGTTCATGTAAAGAGATAATGTATAGTGGGTAGCTTTGTGCTTGACGTATAAGAGTTGTAATCCCTTGTTGTAGATACATGTTTCTTTTCTTGTTATGCATATGAGAAAACCAGGCTTACCATTATGAGTTGATAGACCAGAAATAGTGCATGCACAGGTTAAGCCCTGGAGGAAAAACAAGTTTTAATGGTTTGAAAGAAAATGTATGATCATGTATGGGATGTCACAGGTACACAGACAGTATAGCAGGCTTACTACGGGTCCCGGCGACCTTAAGTCGATCTGGATCCTAGTGCCGGTAGCAGTTCGGTTTCCGGGCTGTTACATTATGGGAGGAAGTGCAGGTCAGCTGTCTACTGGGAAGAGGTTGGAGAAAGGGCCTTGGCAGGGCCTGAGTTAGTAGAGATCACCAGCAGGGTAGTGCCCATTATTAGAGAAAGAATCAGAACTGTTGTGAGTCAACAGAAGAGTTATTCAGATGTCCGCAGGAAGCATGTAGAGTTCCAGGAGGGAGATATGGTGTTGCTCAAGGTGTCTCCTATGAAAGGGGTGATTCATTTTGGGAAGAAAGGTAAGCTAGCTCCACGGTACATCGGACCCTTCGAGGTCTTAAAAAAGGTCGGAAATGTATCGTACAAGTTAGATTTACCTGCTTCCATGGAGAGAATTCATCCTGTTTTCCATGTTTCCATGTTACGAAAGTTCGTGTCAGATCCGGGCAAGGTTCTTAGTGAGCCAGATGTAGAGATCCTAGGAGATCTCACCTATGTTGAGCAGCCAGTGCGGATCATAGACACGCAGATCAAAAAGCTAGGGAACAAGGAAATCCCGATGGTGAAGGTCCTTTGGAATCGCCACAATATGAAAGAGTGCACCTGGGAGACCCGGGAGTCCATGCTCCAGGAATACCCTTATCTCTTCTAAGGTAAGTGTACTAGGTTTTATGTGCTTTCTTGATGTTTATGTTATGCATGTTTGTTGAACAATCGAGGACGAATGTTCTTAAGGGGGAAAGAATGTAATATCCGGCTAGACTCCGGCATCAGAATTTCAACTTTCCGGTGGAATTTCCATTGGAATTCGGAATCTCAGATGTCGAAACATCCTAGAAGGGTAAAAATAAAGGTTTTCATAAAACGTTTTAATGTTTTTATGGTTTTAATCAAAGAAAGAAATTGAGTTTTAAAAGAAAATACCATGGAGGAAAAGTCCAGGTTCGGCCGCCGAACCTCATGTTCGGCCGCAGAACATGGTGGAGTTACGGAAGCTCGTTTGGCCCCCGAAGGTGGTCTAGCCAGCCACCTATAAAAGGCCCCTTGTCCGAAAATGGGCGAGTTTTCTCTCTCTATTTTAGGGCATAGGTGAGATTTCGCCCTCCCATGGTTGATTTTATGATTTCCTTCAAATCTTTCAAGTTTTTGTCAAGCTTTTATCTTGTTTTGAAGTTTTAAGCTCAAAAACGAAGTTCTGAAGCTTGGAGACCCCCGGAGCTCATTTTCTCCATATCTCCAAGTTTGGGTCACGCCTACCTTTGATCTTCAAGAGGTAAGTGTAGATCCACGCCTTTTACGATGTTTTGAATAAGTTTTAAGAAGGGGTTAAGGGTTTTGATGCATGTTTATAGTAGATCAAAATGTTAGGGTTTTAGAGAGCTTGTTGCTAAATGTATGTTTATGTATTGTTTGTTGGGGTTTAGACTAGTTTTATGCCCCTATATGCATGAATGAGTGTATATGCATGCTCTAGAATAGTTGGTTGTGTGTATGGAAAGTTTTGGGTGGCTGGTTGAGAGAGGCAGAATCGAGTTCTGCCATTCTGGAGAACCCAGGTTTGGCCTCCGAAGCAAGGTTCGACCGTCGAACCTGCCTGTGGAGGCAGCTTTGGCCACTTAAACTCGCCCCCGAAAGTTGGACTTTCGGCTCTGGAAGAGAGTTTCGCCACCGAACCTGCCCCCGAAGGTTAGTGACTTTTAGATCTGGAGGGAGTTTCGGCCGCTGAACCTGCCCCCGAAAGTGTCTGACTTTCGGATCTGTAGGGAACTTCGGCCGCCGAACCTGCAGCCGAAAGTCCCCTGCCCAGCCTTCCTTTGCCTGTTTTCTATGCATGTTTTATGATATTTTAAGGGGGTTTTTGGGGAGTTGTTTAGAGTCCTTATAGAGTGTGTTTGGTCCCTCATTTGAGTCCACTTGTGTAGGATCGGACCCAAGGAACCGAGGAGACCAGCAGTGCTAGCTATTTCAGAGTCAGTCCAGCGTCAGCCAGAGGTGAGTAGAACTGAACTATGTTTTAAAGTAAATGAATTTTTTAGCATGTTCATGCATCACGAATGCCATGATATGTATTAGGTTGTTTTGCATTAGAATTCACGAATATGATGCATTGCATAATATGATGTTGATGTGGATGGATATTGGATGACCCACTAGCCCTCGATATGTTATGATATGATATGATATGGAAGTCTAGGTGTGGCCTGCACTACGCCCCTGGCATAGAGTAAGGGAAAGACCAGGTGTGGCCTGCACTACGCCCCTGGCATAATTGGATATGTTATGTTATGATTAAGAGGAAGTCCTGAGGAGCTCCATCGAGGGCCGGGTATTTATTGGATATGTAGAGGGTTACTGGTGACAGGTTCATCCGTGATGTGTATTGTTTGTGTTGTGAAGCATTCTATGAAAGCATATGATTATTAAACTGTTTTTATGGTTCTGCTCACAGGGTTTTAGTAGCTCACCGGGTTTTAGTAGCTCACCCCTTTCCCTTAACCCTCAGGCTTGTAGGATCAGAGTTAGACCGGGAAGTCATTGAGGTTGAAGGTTATGTCTATGTAATAGATTAGTAGTGGACATGAAATGTAATATATTGTAATGTATTATGGATAGATTTGTGCTTTGCCCTAGTTATGTTTGTTGTAATCCCTTTTTGTACATGATCTGTATGTAAAAGTTTTATGATGAGATATGTTGAACCAAGCTTGATGTTCGATATGTTGACCCTACTAGAGCATTTGATGAGGACCCTAATATGGGGTTTTTATGTATATAGTTATGGTACATGCACAGGTCAAGCTTAGTGTACGAAAAGTTTAAAATTTTTATGAAAATGTATGATCATGTATGGAATTTTATCAGGTATAGCAGGATGTATGTTAGGCTTGCTACGGGTTCCAGCGACCTTAAGTCAATCTGAATCCTAACACCGGTAGCGGTCCGGTTTCCGGGTCGTTACATTAGTGAAACAGTTTGATATTATAAAATAGAAAGATATTTAATTGAATAATTTTAAAATAGGGATACATTTTTAAATTTTTTAAAAATTTAAATATATGAAAGCAATTTTTTCTAAATATAAATTTTAGTTTAAACAATAATTTTTTTCTATCTAATAGTCTAATTTTATTTTTTTTATTAAAATTTTGTCAATTTGAAAATGTAGGAGAATTAATTGAAATTAAAACTTTGAAGTTTGAATAAAAAATTTAATACAAGTATTTATATTTTTTATTCAAAAGGCCATTAACATATATTTTATTAATCCAATTTCATTTGTTGGACGAAAAATTTTAAGAAAATATTTTCTTATTTTTAATATTTAAAGTACGTGTTTGAAAAATTAGTTAACGAAAGAAAAATTAATTAATTTAAAGGAAAAGAATATTATTCTTTTAAAACTTTAAAAATCTTATTACACCATTAAACTTTTTACACATAAATTTATCTTTTTAATTTGTAATAAATAATGAAAATAATTATTTTATAAAAAATATTTTTTAGAAAATATATTATGCATATAAGTTAATTTTTATGAAATAAATAAAATTAAATTTTAATAATTAAATTAATATATATAATGAAAATATATATTTAAAAGTAAAAATCTAATTCAGTAATTATGGAACTAATTCTCAATTAAATTTAAATTTATAAAATTACATTATTTCAAAGAAAATATCGTAATTAATAGAGAACCGCCAGTGCACGCAGAAGACTGAAAGTCAAAGCCGGCAACTGGAAAGTCCTTAGTGGGGTGGGGAATCATTTTCTTTCCCAGGAGAAAACGGACCGAACTTTGTGCGAAAAGTCTCAAAGAGTAGACGTCAAGGTTGTGAATAGGACAGTCCTGTTTTGGTCATGGTACGGTTTTAGGGTATATTATTATAAAAATGTTAAAAAAATGTACAAAATTAATGCGAAATTTACATTATTTAGTAAAATAATATAATACGTTAAAATCATTAATTTAATTAGATTTTCACACTAAATTATCTTTTAAAGATTAAATATATATTATTTAGTAATGTTTTAACCATTATCCTCTTTCTATGTCATTCGATTAAGAAATAAAAAAAAAAACCAGGTAAATTTTGTTTTTGCTTTTCACTTGCTCGAAAGCTTTGCTGATCGAGTAATTTTAAGTTTAATTGTTATATTTTAATTGACTTCAGGTATTCAACAGGTAAAAGAAAAAGCTGAAGATTCATTAAGTTAATTTGAAATAGTACAGGTATTCAACAGGATATGCATTTGGCCATCTTTCAAATCTTAACTTTTTAAGAGAATAGAAAACACTA
This sequence comes from Manihot esculenta, assembly GCF_001659605.2. Taxonomy (NCBI): domain Eukaryota; kingdom Viridiplantae; phylum Streptophyta; class Magnoliopsida; order Malpighiales; family Euphorbiaceae; genus Manihot; species Manihot esculenta. The sequence goes on from NC_035170.2 coordinate 10,372,372, forward strand.
ATATAATTGGCATTTTCTTAAATTTATAAACCAAATAAGAAAACACCAACATGCCGGCTTTTTGTTATTTGTCCTTAGCAAAAGTTATAATAATTAATAAAGGAATAAATTACGCTTAAGTTCCTACATTATTAAAATTAATTGTTTAATCTATAATTTTTATTCACCCAATTCATCATATTTATTTACTTTATAAAATAAACTCTTTAACATTTAAAGAGTTAATTTGCTTAGCGTATCAAATAAATATTAGTGATATTGCTGAAATTAGATTAATGATATAATTGGAATGGAACCGTGCTGCGATTGGCTAGAATTTGTAAGGGAGATAACGTGAGGTGGTGGTGGGTGTCCATGACAATCACTCCGATACTCAAGTTACTGGAGAAGAGAGTGAATGCAATGAATGACTTAGAACTTTAGTACCAGAAAATAGCGTACATTGGTATCTATTGCTCTTCCACCTTTATATTGTAAGAAATAGAGATGAACATAGTATGTTTCTGATGCGTTGGTGGCAATGTAGCTATCTATTTGCTACGGAGCATCGCCAACCATTAGGTGAAAATCTCGCGATCACAGACCTAATGGAGATATGTCAGGTTGTGCCTAATAAGGGTAACTTCGTATCAAGACTCGCCTCGCCAAGGAAAGGGCGAGTCTTTTGACAATGACTCGGGTATTTGTTAGTGTATATGCCTTAGGCCATTATCTTGACCCTTTTTGTATGTCGTTTTGGTTATTAATAAAAGAGGCTTTTATTATTATTATTTGTTTGCATGTTACATAATAATGATTATCATCCCTGGTTACTTATTATTATGTTGATAATAATAAAATATAGCTAGTATGATTATTGAAGTATTGGATGGACCCGCGTTGAGATCACTACATGGGTTATTTTCATAAGTGAATCTCAAAGTAGTTATGTCTTAATCCTTTGACTTGAGATTGTCATAGTTTCCAATATAAGGACTATTATATTTTGACATAACTAAACATTGTCTTTAATCGGACAATCATAAAGGTTATGATTGAGTATAATAGAAATTATGTAGAGGATAATAAATAATCAAGATAGGATTTGTCCCTCTCTCTGAGAGATATATCTTCTGGGCCCCTCAATAAGTGAGACTGAGAAATGCATGGCCGTGCTCAAATGAATTGATAGTGTGATCAATATCATTTAAATTTATCAGTCTACTTAGAGATCAAGAAATCATAAGTTTGAACATTATAAGTTTGACATTGACCATGACTTATGTTCAAACTAGATATCGTGTGACAAAGGGATTAATACATGTTCTATTTATTAGGATTTATCGGACTATTGATCCTCATATTAGTTGGGTAGTCATAGTGTCTTGCTAGAGACCACTTATGACTTATAGGCCTTGTGGGACTAGACCTATTGCCAATTAATGTGAGCCTATTGGGTCACACACAAAAGAACGTTGTTGATGTGCTATGACATATAAATGGGCTAAAAACCCATTAATATAATTAATAATAATAAAGTGTTATTATTATTAATCATTAATATAATTAATAATAATAAAGTGTTATTATTATTAATAATATTAATTATTAATTATTTATTATTATGAGATAATAATATTTAAAAGATCTGCAAATCTATCTGTAACTGTTACAGATAAAGGACTCTATCACATAAGATATTTGAGTATCTGCGAGATTGTGATAGTGGGTTCTGAACACAACTCTTTTGGGAAAAGAGTTGTGGAAAAGCAAAAGACTGAAACATATAAATACTCCTTTTACGAATTGTGGAGATGATGTTAATTTTTGGAAAAAAATTCAGTCTAACAGTTGCAGATTGTGGAGCACATAATCTATCCATCTTTGAGAGAGCTAGCACTCTAGAAGGATAGAAGACGTTCGTGTGGATACCATAGAGGGTGTTCGTTTGAAAAAGCAGCACCATCAGTCCGCCATTGTATCTTTTGGACGAGATTAACAGGTTAGTCTCATATCTTTCTTTTGAAATAAACGAAGCACTCGGATTCTGGGAAAGGAAATCAGAGATTTCTATTTTTCCGCTGCGCAATTTGGGTTGCAATAATCTTTGGATTTTCCAACAGTATTAAAGTCTCCAGATCTTCTCTTCCTCGTGTTGATCTGCGTTTTCTACGTGTATGATCCTTGCCACGTGTCCCTACTTAGTAACGACAGCTTACGCCTTACTTTGGGCGGATGTTATGTAACATCAGAGGTCCCCCTACTAGTCTTCATTTCTTTAGATTCGAAGGGAATATTTTTTATCTAGGTCTGGAGCATGTGGTCCCTCAAAATTGATTTCTTGCTACTCACGCCACTTTGCCTACCCAGTCTTTTGATAACAACCGTAATATTTATCGTGCTGCATTTAGAGCTCGTCGTTAAAACCATCCTATAAAGGCCATTCGTCTTTCTCGAGCATTACTTTTGCATTCTTCTGCAACTTTTTTAGAGGAATTCGCTCTTCAATTCCCTTCTTACTTCTCTCATGGTAACTTCGTTATCCTTCTCCTTTTATTATGAATAAGAACACCTCTTCTTCCCTTAGCGGGGTCTCTGTCTCTAACTCCTCCTCTGATGGTCCCATCCGAGCACCATTCCCTATTGTTTTGTTGAGGGAGACCCCAAAGAACGAGGGTGGTCTTCTCAGTGATATCCCATCCTCCTCCTCGGAGCACGACATGAGTCGTTTGCACAATACTTATAATATTCATCGGGAGTCTTTCTGAATTTTTGCTCCTTCGCCTCGCGTTCGTGCTAATGACTTGATCCCTACCGGGGGTAAAATCATTATCTTTGAAGAGTAGTTAAAGGCAGGTCTCTGCTTCCCCTTAGACCCTTTCTTCGTGGAGGTCTTTCGATTTCAAAACTTTCAGTTGTCTAGCTTCATTCCAATGGCTGGAGAATCTTGGTGGCTTTTTGATTCATGTGCCTTAACAATCACATCGAACCAAGCATGATGCTTTTCTCCCAGCTCTACCAACTGAGTACCTATAAAAATAAGGTGTTCTGGTATTTCAACAGACGAAAGTATTTATACATTTTTGACCGGATGCCTTCTTCTTTGAAGCGGTGGAAGAATAAGTTTTTTATCCTCCGTCATTGGACGTCGGAGGTTTTTGGGCATCTTAAGACCAGTTGACATTATTGGGTTGAGCTGAAGAAGGATGGGGTCCATCCGAGGAGAGAAGAAGACGAGACTTTAGCCTTTCTCCTGGCGATGGCTAAAGCCTTGAGAAAAACTGATATTACCCAGGCGATGAGGAGCGCCATTTTGTCCTGGCAGAGTCATCTGTCGGCAAACCAGACCTATGATCCTTACTCGCCCAACCTTTCCAAAAGCACACCTTTGACTCGGGATCAAGGTACTTTTCTTTTCATCTTTTTTATTTTATGAACTGCCTTTCTTACTTACTCTTTCTCTTGTTTGTAGATATGGCTGGGTCAAGCAGGTTTGCTGAGGTGGTATGTGCTGCTTATAAGGGCAAGGCTGTTACTACTATGGTCGCTAGTCCCCATGCTAAGCGTGCTCACCCTTCAGAAGTGGTGATTGTGCTCCCTCCTCCCCCTCCCTAACTTGCGACTGAGGAGATGACACCCTTTCAGCCTGAATCTTTAGCCCTAGGTGCTTTTGCTTTTGCCTCATCTCCTGAGCTCCCTACTGATGTCCCTTCCCTTTTCGCTTCTGTTCCCATGAGTGCGGGAGTTGAGTCTTCCTATCCTATAGGAATTCAGCGCTTGGCCTTAGTGCTAAATCAGGCGCCTTTGCTCCTCGATGATCCCTCCCTAGGCTTTCTGCTAATCAAAAGTGCCCTAAGGTCCAAAGATCGTCGTCAATTGAATGAGGTTGAGATGGATGAGTTGTTTGTTAATGCCATCTATTCTACACTGGAGAGTGCCCTTTGTACTTATGTTGCCTAGGAGCATTTTGAAGCCTTGAGGTGAGAGTTTAGGGCAAACAAGACAAACAGGGGGCTCTTGGCCGAAAAGTGTTCAAGGTTGAAGACCCAGGTTGCTGAAGTTGAGGGCACTATGAAGGAAACCCTGGAGTCGGTAGATAAGCTTCAGACTGATCTTAATGTGGCTCTTGCTTTTAACCTAGGCCTTGAGCATAGGGCAAAATTCTTTGAGGATCAAGTGGTTCTGTTGCAGCGGCAAGTTTTAGAATTGCAAGCTTAAGTTGAAAGTGCCCAAGCTGCCACTACTCTGGTTGCTAAGCTCAAGGCAGAGCTTAAGGAGATAGTGGCCTAGGACGGGGAGATATTTGTTCAAGGCCAAGATTCGATGAAGAAGGAGCTGTTTAAACGTTTTCTTTCTGAGGATTTCTCCTGGATAGATAATATTCTCCACGAGGAGGAGGATTTTCCCGCCCATGAGGGGCATGCTGAAGATACTCCCTCCGACCGAGGAGACTCGGGCGGATGAGCCTGAAGGCCCTGTCCCTTTGTAACTTTTATGATTTTAATGAGAACGTTTTTATTTTTGTTAAGTGCTTGCATGCTTTGCAAATAATTTTTTTCAAGAATTTTGCTTTGAAGGGTTAACGCTCGTCCAAGTCACATGGTTAACTGACCTGTCCTAGGGTCATGAAACAAAGGACTTAGTGGATTTTAGGCTATACAATCCAGTAGATGCCCACCCGTGGCCTGGGCATGAACTACCTTAGGATACTTATTTTTATTTTACTATCACCCAATCATGCTTCTGCTGGTTTCCTGCCTGGCGGATTTGGTGGGACAGACGTTTGCGTGATCCACCTTGTGGCTTGGCTTAGCAAGAACAGTCTTGTGGCCTTGATTAGTTGAACCCATAACTGGATGGTCTGATAGGAAACACCTTCTGACCTAGCAACAACTGTCTTGTGGCCTTAATTAGTGGGACCAACACTCAAATGGTCTTGCAAGAATCGCCTTGTGACCTGGCCGGATGAAAATTATCTTGTGCTCTTAATTAGTGGGACCAACACCCGAATGGTCTGGTGGGAATCGTCTTGTGACTTGGACTAGCAAAAATTGCCTTGTGGTCATAATTAGTGGGATTAATACCCGAATGGTCTGGCGAGAACCGCCTTGTGACTTGGCCTAATGAAAACTGCCTTGTGGACTTAAATAGTGGGACCAACACCCAAATGGTCTAGCAGGAATCGTCTTGTGTCTTGTCCTGGTGAAAACTGCCTTGTGGCCTTAATTAGTGGGATCAATGCCTGAATGGTATGGCGAAAACCGCCTCGTGACTTGGCCTAGCGAAAACTGCATTGTGGCCTTAATCAGTGGGACCAACGCCCGAATTGCCTGGCGAGAACTGCCTTGAATTGACCCATGCTATCTTCAACTTGTTTAGCAGATATAGGGGGAAGACAGTCTATTGTTCTTGTTTCTAAAGAATATAGTATATGAAAATACCTCATTGTTATTAAAAGAATATTCTTCACCTACATATAAGGGTGGAACTACTCGGTTCCCCCCAAATGACTGACTTATGAGATTTTAAGCGAACGACTCCCACGGGCGATAGACTTCTAAGATTTTCAAAAGTTGCTTATCTACTCAGTAATTATGTTTGTAATCTACTTACTTTCCCTACCCCTTGCTGGATCCTTTTATTATCATATGTCCTTTTATTATTTATTATCATATAAATACCTCATTATTTAGATCATTGTGATCTGCTTCGTTTACCAAAAGGGGTGTGTTTTGTCCACTATCCAGAGTGGAAAAAATAATAGTGCTGTAACGACCCGAAAATCGGACCGCTACCGGTGCTAGGATCCAGGTCGGCTTAAGGCCGCCGGGACCCGTAGCAAGCCTGACATCCATCCTGAAAACCTGCTTAATCCCATACGTGATCAAGAACATACATAAAAATTTAAAACTTTTCTTTCATACATTCTATCATACACCAATCTCAACCTGTACATGCGCTGAACATAAACATAATCATAACTATGACCCCTCTGTGGGATCTCATCAATGCCCCAAAGGGCGATACAACATGTGTTGAGTTGGTTTATATAAACATCACAAACCTCTAAGATCATGTATAAAAAGGGATACCTTACATATTGGGTCAAGCACAATCTCTAATCCTCAATATCAACACATACATTACTATACTGTACTTTTACATAACATCATAATCATTTATCATGTCCACACTAGCTATTACAAACACATGACTTCATGACTCTTGCCGACCTCCTGGTCTACCCTGTACCTGCAAACCTGGGGAATTTGGGAGAGGGGTGAGCTATTAGAGCCCAGTGAGCAGAATAATAAAGCATTTAAAACATATGATATCATGGAATGCATCACATCACAGCTAATCACATCAAGGATGAACTTGTCACCAATAGCCCTCTACATAGTCCAACTGTGCCAGAACGTAGAATGGGTCCTGGTCTTTCTCTTTCATAACATAGCATAACATAACAGTCCAACTGTGCCAGAACGTAGAATGGGTCCTGGTCTTTCTCTTACATAGTGCCATCGAACGTAGAATGGGTCCCACTGGTCTTACATTCCGTACCGTACATATCACATCATCACATCATAGATCGAGGGCTATGGATCATCCAACATTCATCCACATCAACATTAAAATATGCAATGCAACATATTCGTGAATTCTAATGCAAACAACCTAAATCATCACATGGCATTCATGATGCATGAACATGCTCAAAACTTTACAATTGATTTATTTTAAAACGTAAAGGTTTATTCTATTCACCTCTGGATAGCTCTGACCAGACACTGGGGCAACAGACTCACTGCTGGGGTCCTCGGTTCCTCGGTTCCGTACCTACACAGGTGGACTCAAATGAGGGACCAAACAACTAGAACATAACTCTAAAAACATCCCCCAAAAACCCTCTAAAACTCCTCAAAACATCCATGCAAAAACATGCAAAAGAAGGCTAGACAGGGCACTTTCGGCGGCAGGTTCGGCGGCCGAAAGTCCCTCCAGAGCCGAAAGTCAGGCAGGTTCGGCGGCACCTTCGGCGGCCGAAACTCCCAGACAGAGACGAAACTCATGCATGTTCGGCGGCACTTTCGGCGGCCGAAACTCCCAGACAGAGACGAAAGTCCTCTTTCGGGGGCAGGCTTCGGCAGCCGAAAGGCTTGCCTCCCAGGCAGGTTCGGCGGCCGAAAGTCCTTCGGCTGCCGAACCTGGTTTCTGCCAAAGGGCAGAAACTTGGTTCTTCATGCACATTTGCCTCCAAAAACCATCCAACATGCATTTCTCCTAATCTACAACATACATACTCAAGCATGCAAGTTCCTAGGGGCATCAAACTACCTTAAACCCCATCTACAACACATCAAGCATCCACATTGCTCATAAACACATATATAAACCCATAAACCTAACCATGAGCTAAACATGCATTCTACCCCATAGATCTACTTAAAACTTACTTAAAACATGTCATAAGCTCAAGATCGGTCCTTACCTCTTGAAGATCGAGAGAAGAACGACCCTAGCTCGGAAAATGGGAGAGAGAGAGTTCCTTGAACCTCCAAGCTCCAAAACTTGCTCAAAAGCTCAAAACCTTCAAAAACAAGTTGTAAACTCATAAAATCATGAAGAATGGAAGGAAGAAACTCAAGATCGGTGAGGGACGGCGGAGAGCTCACCTTGGCCGAAAATGGGGAGAAAAGCTCGCCCGTTTTCGGCTAAGGGACCCCTTTATAGGTGGCTGGCCATGCCACGTTCGGGAGCCGAAAGTGCCTCCGCATGCATGCCATGTTCGGCGGCCAAACTTGAGGTTCAGCGATCGAACCTGGACTTCCCTCGCTTATGCTTTCGGGGGCCTAAGGCACACCCGCAACGCATGCATGTTCGGCGGCCGAACTTGAGGTTCGGCGGCCGAACCTGAGTTTTCCTCCAAGGTTGTTTTCATGCAAAAACTCATTTCCTTTTTACTTAAAATCATGAAATATGTTAAAACATTTTATGAAAACATAGTTTTACCCTTCTAGAGATCTCCGACACCCGAGATTCCACAGGACGGTAGGAATCCCGATACCGGAGTCTAGCCGGGTATTACATTCTCCCCCCCTTAAGAACATTCGTCCCCGAATGTTCCTCAACTAACACAAGCATAGCAATCAACATAACATACATACATAGCACATAAACACATAGAGATCTAACCTTAAAAGAGATGAGGGTACTGCTGGAGCATAGACTCCCGTGTCTCCCAAGTGCATTCTTCCATATTGTGGTGGTTTCAAAGGACTTTCACCATCGGGATTTCCTTGTTCCTTAGCTTTCTGATCTGGGTGTCTATGATCCGTACTGGCTGCTCAACGTAAGTGAGATCCTCTTGGATCTCCACATCAGGCTCACTAAGAACCTTGCCCGGATCTGACACAAATTTCCTCAACATGGAAACATGGAAAACCGGATGGATTCTTTCCATTGAAGCAGGTAAATCCAGCTTGTATGACACATTCCCAATGTTTGCAAGATTTCAAAGGGTCCGATGTATCGTGGGGCTAGTTTACCTTTCTTCCCAAAGTGAACCACTCCTTTCATAGGAGACACCTTGAGCAATACCAGATCCCCCTCCTGAAATTCTACCTGTCTTCTGCGGATGTCTGCATAACTCTTCTGTCTGCTTGCAGCAGTCTTGATCCTTTCTCTGATTATGGGTACCACCCTGCTAGTGATCTCTACTAGCTCAGGCCCTGCCAAGACCTTCTCTCCAACTTCCTCCCAGCAAACAGGTGATCTGCACTTCCTTCCATATAAAGCTTCATATGGAGCCATCCCGATGCTAGCATGATGGCTGTTATTGTAGGCAAACTCTACCAAGGGTAGATGCTGCCTCCAAGAACCGCCAAAATCCAGCACACACATTCTAAGCATATCCTCTATGGTCTGGATGGTCCTTTCTGATTGTCCGTCCGTCTGTGGATGAAAAGCAGTGCTAAAATCCAACCTGGTACCCATGGCGTTCTGCAGACTCCGCCAAAATCTGGAGGTGAACTGGGACCCTCTATCGGACACTATCGAAACAGGAACCCCATGCAGTCTGACGATCTCATCGACATACACCTGCGCCAACTTGTCCACAGAATAGCCACTCCTGACAGGGATGAAGTGAGCAGATTTGGTGAGTCTGTCCACAATCACCCATATGGAGTCCAATCTGTTGGACGTCGCCGATAACCCCACTACGAAGTCCATAGCTATATTCTCCAATTTCCACTCTGGAATAGGTAGCGGGTTAAACATTCCAGCCGGCTTCTGATGTTCCAGCTTCACCCTCTGACACACTTCGCAGGCTGACACAAACTGTGCCACTTCTTTCTTCATAGCTGGCCACCAATAAACCTTCTTCAGATCTTGATACATCTTGGTGGCTCCGGGGTGAACGCTGTATCTTGCATTATGAGCCTCTCTCATAATGTCTCCTTTTAGCCCTATGTCATCTGGTACACATAGTCTGCTCCTATAGCGGAGGATCCCTTTGCTGTCGAATCTGAACTCACTATCTTTGCCTGACTGAACAGTCTTGGCAATCTTTACTAACTCTGGGTCCTCATGCTATTTTTGAGCCACCTGCTCCAGAAACACGGGTGCCACTCTCATCTGGGCTACCAAAGCACCTGTACCAGACAACTCCAACTGTAGACCTTCCTCAACGAGCTTGTAAAACTCTTTCACTACTGGCCTCCTCTCTGCCGATATGTGGGATAAACTGCCGAGTGATTTCCGGCTTAAGGCGTCTGCCACAACATTCGCCTTACCCGGATGGTACTGAATCTTGCAATCATAGTCACTCAGCAGCTCCACCCATTTTCTCTGTCTCAAGTTCAAATCTCTTTGACTCAGGATGTACTGCAGGCTTTTATGATCTGTGAAGATCTCACATTTAACCCCATAGAGGTAGTGCCTCCACATCTTGAGTGCAAAGATTACTGCTGCCATCTCTAGGTCATGTGTGGGGTAATTCAACTCATGCTTCTTCAACTGTCTAGAAGCATAAGCAATCACCCTTTCATTCTGCATTAACACACAACCCAGTCCCACACGGGACGCATCACAATACACTGAGAAGTCTTCATTGCTAGATGGCAGGGCTAACACTGGTGCTGAAGTCAACCTCCTCTTAAGCTCTTCAAAACTCTCTTCGCACTGGTCGGTCCACACAAACTTCTGATTCTTCCTGGTTAGTCTGGTCAGAGGAGCTGCAATCTTTGAGAAGTCCTGAACGAACCTCCTGTAGTAACCTGCCAAACCCGAGAAACTTCTAATCTCTGTCACTGCAGTGGGTCTAGGCCAGTTAGCCACAGCTTCTATCTTCTTGGGGTCCACCTCTATCCCATTTCCTGACACAACATGCCCCAAGAATGAAATGCTCATTAGCCAGAACTCACACTTAGAGAACTTGGCATACAAGCTATGTTCTCTCAAGGTCTACAGAACCAACCTCAGATGATGGGCATGCTCCTCTGCATTCCTGGAATACACCAAGATATCATCTATGAAGACAATAACAAAGTGATCCAGGTATTGGCTAAACACTCTGTTCATGAGATCCATGAATGCTGCAGGGGCGTTGGTTAACCCGAACGGCATCACAAGGAACTCAAAATGCCCATATCTGGTCCTGAAAGCTGTCTTTGGCACATCTTCATCCCTTATCCTTAGCTGATGGTACCCCGATCTCAGATCTATTTTGGATAAACAACCCGCTCCTGCTAGCTGGTCGAATAGATCATCGATCCTTGGCAGAGGGTACCTGTTCTTGGTAGTGACTTTGTTCAACTGCCTGTAGTAGATACAAAGTCTAAGAGATCCATCCTTCTTTTTCACAAATAGCACTGGAGCACCCCAAGGTGAGGTACTCGGTCGGATGAAGCCCTTCTCTACCAGCTCTCGTATCTGCTCTTTCAATTCCTTCAACTCGGCTGGGGCCATCCTGTAGGGAGGGATAGAGATCGGTCTAGTTCCAGGCATCAACTCTATCTCGAACTCTATCTCCCTAGCAGGTGGTAAACCTGAAAGCTCGTCTGGAAAAACATCCTGAAATTCTCTGACAACTGGCACTGAGGCTGGCTCCCTGACCTGACTATCTATGTAATACCCGGCTAGACTCCGGTATCGAAATTCCTACCGTCCGGTGGAATCTCGGATGTCGGAAGCCTCTAGTAGGGTAAAACCATGTTTTTATGAAATGTTTTAATGTGTTTTATGTTTTAAGCATGAAAGAAAATGAGTTTTTGCATGAAAATAGCATTGGAGGAAAACTCAGGTTCGGCCGCCGAACCTCAAGTTCGGCCGCCGAACATGCATGCGTTGCGGGTGTGCTTTAGGCCCCCGAAAGCATAAGTGAGGGAAGTCCAGGTTCGGCCGCCGAACATGGCATGCATGCGGAGGCACATTCGGCCCCCGAACGTGGTCTGGCCAGCCACTATAAAAGGGTCCCTTAGCCGAAAACGGGCGAGCTTTTTCCCCATTTTCGGCCAAGGTGAGTCTCTGCCGTCCCTCACCCATCTTTGACGTCTTTCCTCTAAATCTTTCAAGATTTTCATTTGTTTTAACTTTGTTTTGAAGATTTGAGCTTTTGAGCAATGTTTTGGAGCTTGGAGGTTCAAGAACCCAATCTCTCCCAACTTCGAGTTTAGGTCGTCTCTCTCTCGATCTTCAAGAGGTAAGAGCTGATCTTAAGCTCATTGCATGTTTAAAGTAAGTTTTAAGTAGATCTATGGGGTAGAATGCATGTTTAGGTTATGGTTATGTTTATGGGTATGAATGTATGTTCATGAACAATGTGGATGCTTGATGTGTTGTAGATGGGGTTTATGATGGTTTGAGGCCCCTAGGAACATGTATGCTTGTGTTTGTGTGTTGTAGAATAGGTTTGATGCATGTTGGAAAGGTTTGGAGGCGAAATGTGCATAGGGAGCCGAGTTTCTGCCCTTTGGCAGAAACCAGGTTCGGCAGCCGAAGGACTTTCGGCCGCCGAACATGGCTGGGGAGGCAGCCTTTCGGCTGCCGAAGCTTGCCCCCGAAAGGGAGACTTTCGTCTCTGTCTGGCAGTTTCGGCCGCCGAAAGTGCCGCCGAACATGCATGAGTGTCGTCTCTGTCTGGGAGTTTCGGCCGCCGAAGGTGCCGCCGAACCTGCTTGACTTTCGGCTCTGGAAGGACTTTCGGTCGCCGAACCTGCCGCCGAAAGTGCCCTGTCCAGGCCTCCTTTGCATGAAATTGTATGGTTGTTTCATGATGTTTTAGTGGGTTTTTGGGGAGTAGTTTATAGTTATGTTCAGGTATGTTTGGTCCCTCATTTGAGTCCACCTGTGTAGGTTCGGACCCGAGGAACCGAGGACCCCAGCAGTGAGTTCAGCTGCTTCGGTGTTGTCAGAGTTTGCCAGAGGTGAGTGGAACTAAACTTAATCTTTTAAATTAAATGTTTTATCATGTTTCATGCATCATGATTATGCAATAGGATGATTGCATTAGATTTCATGAATATGCCGCATTGCATCGATTGTTGTTGATGTGGGTGAATGTTGGATGACCCAATTAGTCCATGACAGGAAGACCAGGACCCCATTCTACGGCCTGGCACAGAGTAAGGAAAGACCAGGACCCCATTCTACGGCCTGGCACGGTTCTGGGACTCGAAGACCAGGAGCCCAGAGGAGGCCCTGGGGCAATGGTAAGTAATGTATGTATGACAGGAAGACCAGGACCCCATGCTACGGCCTAGCACAGAGTTAGCTTGGACTAATTGGTGACAAGTTCACCCAACCCTTATGTGAATTGTCTGTGTTATGATGCATTTCATTGGAGCATAGTGTTAATATGTTTTATAGTTCTACTCACTGGGCTTTTAGCTCACCCCTCTCCCTTTTACCCCCAGGCTTGCAGGTACAGGATAGAAGAGGAGGTCGGTTAGAGTAAAGCTTGTTTGTGTAATAGTTAGAATGCGGACATGACAAATCGTAGTACGATGTAATGTAAAAGTACAGTATAGTTATGTAATGATGTTTATGGATATTAGAGGTGTGCTTGACCATAGAATGTTGTTATTCCTTTTAATACATGATCTTAGAGATTTTATGATGTTTATGCAAACCAACTCAACATATGTTACGTCACCCATTTGGGGGCACTGATGAGATCCCACAGAGGGATCAATGTTTATGAGTTATGTTATATACAGTGCATGCACAGGTTGAGTATGGTTGATGTATGAATGGAAAGAAAAGTTTTAATTTTGGATGTATGTCGTTGATCATGTATGGGATTAAGCAGGTTCTCAGGATGCATGTTAGGCTTGCTACGGGTCCCGGCGGCCTTAAGTCGACCCGGATCCTAGCGCCGGTAGCGGTCCGATTTTCGAGTCGTTACATAATGGTATCAGAGCCCTAGGTTCATATGGTCGGACCTAGAGTGTCGGGCTCATAGGTGTTATAGAAGGTCAAGCACAATAGGAAGATCATGTCCACTAGGATAGGATGTGGAGTCCTGTCTTGATTAATGATGTGAAATGCCATGATGATATGCTATGATATGTGATGTATGTGATGCGGGTTCATGTGTGCCCACATGAACCATATGGTGCTAATGTTTGTGCTATGTGTGCTGTTTCAGAAAACAGGATGAGGGGAACTCGTCGATCAGCAAGATTGACTGGAGTGCCACCTGAGGATGAGGGCACGAGCGCCCGTCCTCCAGCATTGCCTAGGGCAATGTCTAGTAGGTCTAGCAGAGACAAAGCAGTTAGAGACCCTAGAAGGTCTTTGGATCTGGGTAGGAGCAGATCAGTTAGAGGAACAGTTCAGGGAGAAGCGTCAGAGGACATGGGGGATGATATGGATGTAGAGCAGAGGAGGGATGGCAGTCTGGGAGTTAGCATGTCCGGAGAAGGAATGGGAGAGTCCCAAGGAGGCACTCAGGCCTCGGGATTTGTTCAGCCACCCCACTACCCACACTTCTCACAACATCCCGGGTATTCGATGGGAGGTACATCGGATTACCCTAGCTTCACCCCTTATCCCACACAGATGCCATACCCACCATACTACCCACCATACTACCCGCCATATTCACAATACCCAATGTATCCACCCCCACCTTACTATCCAAATCCAGTAAACCCTACCTCAGAAAATGTTGCACCACCTCCACCACCTACAGAACCAGCAGCCCCAGTTACTCAACCTTCTAGACCTAGCTCAGCCAGTGGGAGCAAGGTCAGGATGACCGATTACATGAAACTGGGTGCTCCTCAGTATGAAAAAGGGGATGACCCGTTTGTGTATCTTGAAAGGGTTAAAGTGATCACAGAGGAGATTGGGGCTGATGACAGCAGAGCCATTCAGATGGCTGGGTTCACGCTTAAGTGCAAGAAGGCACGAGAGTGGTTCAAGAATTATGTGAACCCGAGAGTGGATAGCATGTCCTGGGAAGAGTTTGCAAATGAGTTTGCAGGTTGGGCTTTTCCCGATAGTTCAAGAGAGCTGAAGATGATAGAGTTCGAGCAGTTGAGACAGACGGAGGATATGAGTGTAGAAGAGTACACCGACAGATTCTTGGAGCTGTTGCCTTTTGCTGGGCAGAGTCTGGATACAGATTCGAAGAAGTCAAGGAGGTATGTCATGAAACTTCATTCTAGGTATTCCTCCTTGATTCAGTCCGTGGACAGGGAGAGCTTCCATGCCATAGTAGATATGGCTAGGAAAATGGAGGCCAGTGCCATCATTCAGGGGACAGTTAAGCAGACAGTGGCACAGCCTTCTGGTTCTAAAACTCCGGGTGGGGGAAGATTAGATCCTTCTACCCTGAGTGCAGCAGCTTCAGGCAGTAAGAGATGGGGTAAGCCCAAGGGTAAGAAGAATAAGTTCTGGAATAAAGTCAAGTCCAGTCTGGGATTTGGGAGTGGCTCAAGCTCTGGTGCGGACAATGCAGTTTGTGCGAAGTGTGGTAAGCCACACAGGGGAGTATGTCGATTTGGGACGAACGCCTGTTTCAGATGTGGTCAGGAGGGGCATATGGCTAGAGAATGTCCAAGAGCAGTCCTGATGGCTCAGTCCCAGCAGACAGCCTCAGGCAGTGTAGCGCAGCCAGCAGCTCCAGCCATGACTCAGGCCAGTGGCAGAGGCAGAGGGAGAGGGGCAGCCTCTTCTTCAGCGGGTTTCAGAGGTGAAGGTCCATCAGCTCCAGCACGGATCTTCACAATGACACAACAGGAGGTAGATGCATCTAACACCGTAGTGGCATGTAACTTAATCATTGGTTGTTCAGATGTGTATGCCTTGATGGACCCTAGTGCATCTCATTCTTTTATTGCTCCGAGAGCCCTGGGGAGGTTAGGTCTGATGACTTCTGGGTTAGAGTGTCCTCTCTGGGTCAGTGGACCCAAGTGTGATCCATCAGTGGCAGAGTCAATCTACCAGTGTAGTCCTGTGTTTGTTGAGGGAAGATGCTTGTCCGCCGACCTAGTGGTTCTAGATTTGACAGATTTTGACGTCATTCTAGGGATGGACTGGTTATCTACCCATGGTGCTACCTTGGACTGCAGGGACAAGGTAGTCAGGTTCAAAGGTCAGGATGGGTCTGAGGTTGTCTTTAGAGGAGACAGGAGGGGTACACCTAGAGGTCTAATATCAGCTCTTCAGGCTCGTAGGTTGCTCAGGAGGGGATGTCAGGGGTATTTGGCTCATGTGAGAGAGCTTAGCAGTCAGGTTAGAGAGCCCGCCTCGGTGCCAGTGGTTAGAGAGTTCTTAGATGTGTTCCCAGATGAGCTGTCAGGTTTACCACCTGCTAGCGAGATAGAGTTCGAGATAGAACTGATGCCTGGAACCCGACCGATCTCTATCCCTCCCTACAGGATGGCGCCAGCAGAATTGAAAGAGTTGAAGGAGCAGTTACAGGAGTTGGTAGACAAGGGCTTCATCCGACCGAGTACCTCACCCTGGGGTGCTCCGGTTTTGTTCGTGAGAAAGAAGGATGGATCCCTTAGACTTTGTATCGACTACAGGCAGTTGAACAAAGTCACTACCAAGAACAAGTACCCATTGCCAAGGATCGATGATCTATTCGACCAGCTAGCAGGAGCGGGTTGTTTCTCCAAAATAGATCTGAGGTCCGGGTATCATCAGTTGAGGATCAGGGAAGAGGACGTGCCAAAGACAGCTTTCAGGACCAGATATGGGCATTTTGAGTTCCTTGTAATGCCGTTCGGGTTAACCAACGCCCCTGCAGCATTCATGGATCTCATGAATAGAGTGTTTAGCCAGTACCTGGATCACTTCGTTATCGTCTTCATAGATGATATCCTAGTGTATTCCAGGAATGCAGAGGAGCATGCCCATCATCTGAGGTTGGTTCTACAGACCTTGAGGGAACATGGCTTGTATGCCAAGTTCTCTAAGTGTGAGTTCTGGCTGAGGAGCATTTCGTTCTTGGGGCATGTAGTGTCAGAGTATGGGATAGAGGTGGACCCCAAGAAGATAGAAACTGTGGCTAACTGGCCTAAACCCACTTCAGTGACGGAGATCAGGAGTTTCTTGGGTTTGGCAGGTTACTACAGGAGGTTCGTTCAGGACTTCTCGAAAATAGCAGCTCCTCTGACCAGACTAACCAGGAAGAATCAGAATTTCTGTGGACCGACCAGTGCGAAGAGAGTTTTGAAGAGCTTAAGAAAAGGTTGAATTCAGCGCCAGTTTTAGCTCTGCCATCTAGTGATGAGGACTTTACAGTCTTTTGTGATGCGTCCCGTGTGGGACTGGGTTGTGTACTGATGCAAAATGAGAGGGTGATTGCTTATGCTTCGAGGCAGCTAAAGAAGCATGAGTTGAATTACCCCACACATGACCTTGAGATGGCAGCAGTAATCTTTGCACTCAAGATGTGGAGGCACTACCTCTATGGGGTAAAATGTGAGATCTTTACAGATCATAAGAGCCTGCAGTACATCCTGAGTCAAAGAGATTTGAACTTAAGACAGAGGAGATGGGTAGAGCTGTTGAGTGACTATGATTGCAAGATTCAGTATCATCCGGGTAAGGCGAATGTCGTGGCAGACGCCCTAAGCCGGAAGTCACTAGGCAGTCTATCCCACATCACGGCAGAGAGGAGACCAGTGGTGAAGGAGTTTTACAAGCTCATTGAGGAAGGTCTACAGTTGGAGTTGTCTGGTACAGGTGCTTTAGTTGCTCAGATGAAAGTGACACCTGTGTTTCTGGAGCAAGTGGCTCAGAAACAGCATGAGGACCCAGAGTTAGTGAAGATTGCCAGGACTGTTCAGTCAGGCAAGGACAGTGAGTTCAGATTCGACAATAAGGGGATCCTCCGCTATGGGAGTCGATTGTGTGTACCAGATGACATAGGGCTAAAAGGAGACATTATGAGAGAGGCTCATAATGCAAGATACAACATTCACCCCGGGGCCACCAAGATGTATCAGGATCTGAAAAAGGTTTATTGGTGGCCAGCTATGAAGAGAGAAGTGGCACAGTTTGTGTCAGCCTGCGAAGTGTGTCAGAGGGTGAAGCTGGAACATCAGAAGCCGGCTGGAATGCTTAACCCGCTACCTATGTAATACCCGGCTGGAGTCCGGCATCGGAATTCTGCTTTCCGGTGGGATCCGGGATGTCAGAAGTCTCTAGAAGGGTTTGATTTATGTTTTTCTTAAATGTTTTGATCTGTTCATTAAGTTTTATGCATAAAGAACTGAGTTTTTGAGTGAAATGAACCAAGGCAGAAAAGCCAGGTTCGGCCGCCGAAGTTGAGGTTCGGCCGCCAAACATGCATGGCTTTCGGTTTCACATGTGGCCGCCGAAGGTGGTCTGGCCAGCCACCTATAAATGGCCCTCAGTCGGTTGAAACGGTGAGAACACCATTTCTTTCGTCGTCTGAGGTGAGATCCTGCCCTTGGTGAGTCTTTCTTCATGTTTTCATAAAATCATGCAAAGAGTTGATTAGTTTTCATGATTATTTGAAGGTTTTAAGCTTAAAACTCAAAGTTGTGAAGTTTGGAGAGTTTGAAGGCAAGTTGCTCCAAAACTCCACGTTAGGATCCTTCATCTACTTGTGTTCAAGAGGTAAGTGAAGATCCTGAGCTTGTTTTTATGTTTTCTGAAGGTTTTGTGGGGTTTGATGGAGAGAGTTGCATGAATAGGGTTCTTTGAGAGTTTTTTATGATTTTCTGTGTACAGCTTGTTTCTGTGTTGTTTGTGTTGTATGTTTGGGGTTTTTAGGTAGTTTTTGACCCCTTTGAGCATATACATGAGTGTATGCAAGTGGAGGAAGTGAGGTGTTTGAGTTGGAGAGGGTTTTGTGCATTTGGCGAGAGGCAGGGCAAGTTTCTGCCCTGCTGATGAACTCAGGTTCGGCCGCCGAAGGTACATTCGGCCGCCGAACCCCTGAAGAGGTGTGAGGAGGTGGCTTCGGCTGCCCAAGCTCGCCCCCGAGCCTTTGGACGTTCAGCTCTGTTTGGGGGATTCGGCCTCCGAAGGTTAGAGACTTTCGTCTCTGGAGTGCCTTGTGGCCCCCGAAACTAGCCCCCGAAAGGGTTCGGCAGCCGAAAGTGGAAGTTCGGCCGCCGAAGGTGCTTGAGTTTCGTCTCTGGAGAGGACTTTCGGCCGCCGAACCTGCTGCCGAAAGTGTTCTGTCCAGCTTTCTTTTGCATGCTTTGCATGGATGTTAGAGTGAGTTTAAGGGGATCCTTGGGGAGTTTAATAGAGTTAGTCAGATGCTAGTTTGGTCCCTCATTTCAGTCTATCTATATAGGTACAGACCAGAGGAACCAGAGAGAGCAGCAGTGAGTTCTGCTCCAGAGTTTTCAGAGCCTGCAGAGTCAGTCAGTCCAGATAGCCAGAGGTGAGTGGAACTAAACTTATGACTTTTAATTGAACCATAAACTGCTTTTAGCATATCTCATGCATCATGATTATGCCATAGGTTGATTGCATTAGTATTCACGAATATGTTGCATTGCATCGTTCTTTGGTGATGTGAGTGAATGCTGAATGATCCAATAGTCTCAGACAGGAAGTCCAGGAGCCTTTGACTACGCCCTGGCAGGTATAGTAAAGACCAGGAGCCTTTGACTACGCCCTGGCAGGTATAGCAAAGTCCAGGAGCCTTTGACTACGCCCTGGCAATGGTAAGTACAAAGGTGTTATATACACATATACATATATGACAGGAAGACCAGGTGCTCGATTCTACGCCCTGGCACAGAGTTACTGGGACTGTGTGGTGACAGGTTTACTCTTGATGTGATTTGTCTGTGTTATGACGCATTCCATGAGATCATATTTTAATGAGATGTTTTACTGTTCTACTCACTGGGCTATAGAGCTCATCATCCCACTCCCTTAACCCCAGTTTTGCAGGTTCAGTATACAGTGTACAGGGACAGTTCAGCAGAGAACAGAAAGAGAGTGGTGTAATAGCTTAGAGTGGACATGTAATATTAAAGAGATGTAATAGATGTATATAAAGTTAGAAATGTGCTTGACTTAGTGATGTATGTTTTGTACATGATCTGGATATGTATATATGTTTTACTGTATGTGAAAAACCAGGCTTAGCAGGTATGAGATAACCCACCTAGAGCAAGCTCTAGTCAGGGGTACAGAGTACAGAATACAGAGTACTGAGTACAGAGTACAGAGTACAGAGATAGTGCATGCACAGGTTAAGCCTTGGTACAGAGAAAAGAGTTTTTATTTTCACAGAAAAATGTATGATCATGTATGAGTTTTACAGGTACACAGAGAGTATAGCAGGCTTGCTACGGGTTCTGGCGGCCTTAAGCCGACCTGAATCCTAGCGCCGGTGACGGTCCATTTTGGGGTCGTTACAACCTATTCCAGAGTGGAAATGGGAGAATATAGCTATGGACTTCGTAGTGGGGTTACCAGCGACGTCCAACAGATTGGACTCCATATGGGTGATTGTGGACAGACTCACCAAATCTGCTCACTTCATCCCTGTCAGGAGTGGCTATTCTGTGGACAAATTGGCGCAGGTGTATGTTGATGAAATAGTCAGACTGCATGGGGTTCCTGTTTCAATAGTGTCAGATAGAGGACCCCAGTTCACCTCCAGGTTTTGGCGGAGTCTGCAGGATGCCATGGGTACTAGATTGGATTTCAGTACTGCCTTCCACCCCCAGACTGATGGACAGTCAGAGAGGACCATCCAGACTATCGAGGATATGCTAAGAATGTGTGTGCTGGACTTTGGCGGTTCTTGGAGGCAGCATCTACCTTTGGTGGAGTTTGCCTACAATAACAGCCATCATGCTAGCATCGGGATGGCTCCATATGAAGCTTTATATGGGAGGAAGTGCAGGTCACATGTATGCTGGGAAGAAGTTGGAGAAAAGGCCTTGGCAGGGCCTGAGCTAGTAGAGATCACCAGCAGGGTGGTACCCTTAATCAGAGAAAGAATCAAGACTGCTGCAAGCAGACAGAAGAGTTATGCAGACATCCGCAGAAGGCAAGTAGAGTTCCAGGAGGGGGATCTGGTATTGCTCAAGGTGTCTCCAA
This sequence comes from Manihot esculenta, assembly GCF_001659605.2. NCBI lineage: Eukaryota > Viridiplantae > Streptophyta > Magnoliopsida > Malpighiales > Euphorbiaceae > Manihot > Manihot esculenta. Next base: position 10,392,913 of record NC_035170.2, read on the forward strand.
TGAAAGGAGTGGTTCGGTTTGGAAAGAAGGGTAAGCTGGCTCCGCGGTACATCAGACCCTTTGAAGTCCTGCAAAGGATTGGGAATGTATCGTACAAGCTGGATTTACCTGCTTCAATGGAGAGAATCCATCCGGTTTTCCATGTTTCTATGTTGAGAAAGTTTGTGTCAGATCTGGGCAAGGTTCTTAGTGAGCCTGATGTGGAGATCCAAGAGGATCTCACCTATGTTGAGCAGCCGGTACGGATTCTGGACACTCAAATCAGGAAGCTGAGAAACAAGGAAATACCGATGGTGAAAGTCCTTTGGAACCACCACAATTTGGAAGAATGCACTTGGGAGACACGGGAGTCTATGCTCCGGCAATATCCTCACCTCTTTTAAGGTTAGTCCCTATGTGTTTTATGTGTATGTTGTGATGACTCTATACATGTGCTAGTTGAGGAACATTCGGGGACGAATGTTCTTAAGGGGGGAGAATGTAATACCCGGCTAGACTCCGGTATCGGAATTCCTACCGTCCGGTGGAATCTCGGATGTCAGAAGCCTCTAGTAGGGTAAAACCATGTTTTTATGAAATGTTTTAATGTGTTTTATGTTTTAAGCATGAAAGAAAATGAGTTTTTGCATGAAAATAGCATTGGAGGAAAACTCAGGTTCGGCCGCCGAACCTCAAGTTCGGCCGCCGAACATGCATGCGTTGCGGGTGTGCTTTAGGCCCCTGAAAGCATAAGTGAGGGAAGTCCAGGTTCGGCCGCCGAATCTCAAGTTCGGCCGCCGAACATGGCATGCATACGGAGGCACATTCGGCCCCCGAACGTGGTCTGGCCAGCCACTATAAAAGGGTCCCTTAGCCGAAAACGGGCGAGCTTTTTCCCCATTTTCGGCCAAGGTGAGTCTCCGCCGTCCCTCACCCATCTTTGACGTCTTTCCTCTGAATCTTTCAAGATTTTCATTTGTTTTAACTTTGTTTTGAAGATTTGAGCTTTTGAGCAACGTTTTGGAGCTTGGAGGTTCAAGAACCCAATCTCTCCCAACTTCGAGTTTAGGTCGTCTCTCTCTCGATCTTCAAGAGGTAAAAGCCGATCTTAAGCTCATTGCATGTTTAAAGTAAGTTTTAAGTAGATCTATGGGGTAGAATGCATGTTTAGGTTATGGTTATGTTTATGGGTATGAATGTATGTTCATGAACAATGTGGATGCTTGATGTGTTGTAGATGGGGTTTATGATGGTTTGAGGCCCCTAGGAACATGTATGCTTATGTTTGTGTGTTGTAGAATAGGTTTGATGCATGTTGAAAAGGTTTGGAGGCGAAATGTGCATAGGGAGCCGAGTTTCTGCCCTTTGGCAGAAACCAGGTTCGGCAGCCGAAGGACTTTCGGCCGCCGAACATGGCTGGGGAGGCAGCCTTTCGGCTGCCGAAGCTTGCCCTCGAAAGGGAGACTTTCGTCTCTGTCTGGCAGTTTCGGCCGCCGAAAGTGCCGCCGAACATGCATGAGTTTCGTCTCTGTCTGGGAGTTTCGGCCGCCGAAGGTGCCGCCGAACCTGCTTGACTTTCGGCTCTGGAAGGACTTTCGGCCGCCGAACCTGCCGCCGAAAGTGCCCTGTCCAGGCCTCCTTTGCATGATTTTGTATGGTTGTTTCATGATGTTTTAGTGGGTTTTTGGGGAGTAGTTTATAGTTATGTTCAGGCATGTTTGGTCCCTCATTTGAGTCCACCTGTGTAGGTTCGGACCCGAGGACCCCAGCAGTGAGTTCAGCTGCTTCGGTGTTGTCAAAGTCTGCCAGAGGTGAGTGGAACTAAACTTAATCTTTTAAATTAAATGTTTTATCATGTTTCATGCATCATGATTATGCAATAGGATGATTGCATTAGATTTCACGAATATGCCGCATTGCATCGATTGTTGTTGATGTGGGTGAATGTTGGATGACCCAATTAGTCCATGACAGGAAGACCAGGACCCCATTCTACGGCCTGGCACAGAGTAAGGAAAGACCAGGACCCCATTCTACGGCCTAGCACGGTTATGGGACTCGAAGACCAGGAGCCCAGAGGAGGCCCTGGGGCAATGGTAAGTAAATGTATGTATGACAGGAAGACCAGGACCCCATGCTACGGCCTGGCACAGAGTTAGCTTGGACTAATTGGTGACAAGTTCACCCAACCCTTATGTGAATTGTCTGTGTTATGATGCATTTCATTGGAGCATAGTGTTAATATGTTTTATAGTTCTACTCACTGGGCTTTTAGCTCACCCCTCTCCCTTTTACCCCCAGGCTTGCAGGTACAGGATAGAAGAGGAGGTCGGTTAGAGTAAAGCTTGTTTGTGTAATAGTTAGAATGCGGACATGACAAATCGTAGTACGATGTAATGTAAAAGTACAGTATAGTTATGTAATGATGTTTATGGATATTAGAGGTGTGCTTGACCATAGAATGTTGTTATCCCTTTTAATACATGATCTTAGAGATTTTATGATGTTTATGCAAACCAACTCAACATATGTTACGTCACCCATTTGGGGGCACTGATGAGATCCCACAGAGGGATCAATGTTTATGAGTTATGTTATATACAGTGCATGCACAGGTTGAGTATGGTTGATGTATGAATGGAAAGAAAAGTTTTAATTTTGGATGTATGTCATTGATCATGTATGGGATTAAGCAGGTTCTCAGGATGCATGTTAGGCTTGCTACGGGTCCCGGCGGCCTTAAGTCGACCCGGATCCTAGCGCCGGTAGCGGTCCGATTTTCGGGTCGTTACAATCTAGCTCCCTCACATGAGCCAAATACCCCTGACATCCCTTCCTAAGCAACCTACGAGCCTGAAGAGCTGATATCAGACCTCTAGGTGTACCCCTCTTGTCTCCTCTGAAGACGACCTGACTACCTTGTCTCTACAGTCCAAGGTAGCACCATGGGTAGATAGCCAATCCATCCCTAGAATGACGTCAAAGTCTGTCAAATCTAGAACCACAAGGTCGGCGGAGAGGCATCTTCCCTCAACAAAAACTGGACTGTACTGGCAGACTAACTCTGCCACTGACGGGTCACACTTGGGTCCACTGACCCATAGGGGACACTCTAACCCAGAGACTATCAGACCCAACCTCTCAACGGCTCTCAGAGCAATAAATGAATGAGATGCACCCGGGTCCATTAATGCATAGACATCAGAACACCCAATGATGAGATTACTGTAACGACCCGAAAATCGGTCCGCTACCGGCGCTAGGATCCAGGTCAGTTTAAGGCCGCCGGGACCCGTAGCAAGCCTGACATGCAACCCGTAAACCTGTTTTATCCCATACATGATCCACAACATACATAAAAAAATTAAAACTTTTCTTTCATCCAAATACCAAACTCAACCTGTGCATGCACTGAACATAGACATATCATAAACATCGACCCCTCTGTGGGATCTCATCAATGCCCCAATGGGCAAATACAACATATGCTGAGTTGGTTTACATAAACATCATAAAAGATCTAGGATCATGCATTAAAAGGGATACATTACACATAGGTCAAGCACAACCTCTAATCCTCAATATCATTACATTACATAACTATTCATAACTTTACATTTTATCATGTCCACATTCTATCTATTACATACAACTGACTTCAATACTCTTGCAGACCTCCTGGTCTACCCTGTACCTGCAAACCTGGGGAATTTGGGAGAGGGGTGAGCTACTAGAGCCCAGTGAGCAGAATAATAAAGCATTTAAAACATATGATAACATGAAATGCATCACGTCACAACTAAACATATCAAGGATGAACTTGTCACCATTTAGCCCTCTACATATTCCAATCATGCCAGGGGCGTAGTGCAGGCCACACCTGGTCTTTCTCTTATACATAACATAACATACATAATCCATGGTGCCGGGGGCGTAGTGCAGGCCACGTCCGGTCTTTCTCTTACATAGTGCCAGGGGCGTAGTGCAGGCCACACCTGGACTTCCCTATCAAATCATCATGTCATAACATATGAGGGCTAATGGATCATTCAACATTCATCCACATCAACAACATATTATGCAATGCAACATATTCGTGATTTCTAATGCAAGCATTCTAAAATATCACATGGCATCCGTGATGCATGAACATGCTCAAAACTGATTTATTTATTTAAAAGCATAAGAGTTATTCCACTCACCTCTGGCTAGCTCTGACACTGACTGAAGCAACTGACTCACTGCTGAGGTCCTCGGTTCCTCGGGTCCAAACCTACACAGCTGGACTCAAATGAGGGACCAACATACTAAAACATGACTCTGAAAACATCCCCCAAAAACCCTCTAAAACACCTCAAAACATCCATGCAAGAACATGCAAAGAAAGGCTGGACAGGGCACTTTCGGCGGCAGGTTCGGCGGCCGAAAGTCCCTCCAGAGCCGAAAGTCAGGCAGGTTCGGCGGCACCTTCGGCGGCCGAAACTCCCAGACAGAGGCGAAACTCATGCATGTTCGGCGGCACTTTCGGCGGCCGAAACTCCCAGACAGAGACGAAAGTCTCCTTTCGGGGGCAAGCTTCGGCAGCCGAAGGCTGCTTCCACAAGAGGGTTCGGCGGCCGAAAGTCCTTTCGGCTGCCGAACCTGGTTTCTCCCAAAGGGCAGAAACTTGGTTCAAACATGCACAAATGCCTCCAAACTCATACCATCATGCATTTAGCTCAACCAAAACATGCATACAAGCTCCTAGGGGTCTCAAACTACCTTAAACCCCAACTACAACACATCAAACATACATTTACAAGCTAAAACTCCTAAAAAACCCATAAACATAACTATAACCTAAACATGCATTCTACCCCCATAGATCTACTTAAAACTTACTTAAAACATACAATGAGCTTAGGATCGGCTCTTACCTCTTGAAGATCGAGAGAGAGACGACCTAAAACTCGGAGGTGAGAGAGATTAGGTTCTTGAACCTCCAAGCTCCAAAACTTTGCTCAAAAGCTCGAATCTTCAAAACAAAGTTAAAACAAATGAAAATCTTGAAAGATCTAGAGGAAAAACATCAAAGATCGGTGAGGGACGGCGGAGAGCTCACCTTAGACGAAAATGGGGAAAAAGCTCGCCCGTTTTCAGCTAAGGGACCCTTTTATAGTGGCTGGCCAGGCCACGTTCGGGGCCGAATGTGCCTCCGCATGCATGCCATGTTCGGCGGCCGAACCTGAGGTTCGGCGGCCGAACCTGGACTTCCCTCACTTATGCTTTCGGGGGCCTAAAGCACACCCGCAACGCATGCATGTTCAGCAGCCGAACTTGAGGTTCGACGGCCGAACCTGGGTTTTCCTCCTCGATTGTTTTCATGCAAAAACTCATTTCCTTTTTACTTAAAACCATGGAATACATTAAAGCATTTTATGAAAACATGTTTCTACCCCACTAGAGGCTTCCGACATCCGTGATTCCACCGGACGGTAGGAATTTTGATACTGGAGTCTAGCCGGGTATTACATTCTCCCCCCTTAAGAACATTCGTCCCCGAATGTTCCTCAACTAGCACATACAAGGCATACAACATATCATACACATAAAACACATGAAACATATAAGAAACTAACCTTAGAAAAGATAAGGGTATTGCTGGAGCATGGACTCCCGTGTCTCCCAAGTGCATTCTTCCAAATTGTGGTGGTTCCACAGGACTTTCACCATCGGGATTTCCTTGTTTCTTAGCTTTCTGATCTGGGTGTCAAGGATCCGTACTGGCTGTTCAACATAGGTGAGATCTTCTTGGATCTCCACATCAAGCTCACTAAGAACCTGGACACGAACTTCCTCAACATTGAAACATGGAAAACCGGATGGATTCTTGCCATTGAAGCAGGCAAATCTAGCTTGTACGACACATTCCCAATCTTCTGCAAGATTTCAAAGGGTCCGATGTATCGTGGGGCTAGTTTACCTTTCTTCCCAAAGCGAACCACTCCTTTCATTGGGGACACCTTGAGCAATACCAGATCCCCCTCCCGAAACTCTACCTGTCTTCTGCGGATGTCTACATAACTCTTCTGTCTGCTTGCAGCAGTCTTGATTCTTTCTCTGATTATGGGTACTACCCTGCTGGTAATCTCTACTAGCTCAGGCCCTGCCAAGGCCTTTTCTCCAACTTCTTCCCAGCAAACAGGTGATCTGCACTTCCTCCCATACAAAGCTTCATATGGAGCCATCCCGATGCTAGCATGATGGCTGTTATTGTAGGCAAACTCCACCAAGGGTAGATGCTGCCTCCAAGAACCACCAAAGTCCAGCACACACATTCTAAGCATATCCTCTATGGTCTGGATGGTCCTTTCTGATTGTCCGTCTGTCTGTGGATGGAAAGCAGTGCTAAAATCCAACCTGGTACCCATGGCGTTCTACAGACTCCGCCAAAATCTGGAGGTGAACTGGGACCCTCTATCTGACACTATCGAAACAGGAACCCCATGCAGTCTGACGATCTCATCGACATACACCTGCGCCAACTTGTCCACAGAATAGCCACTCCTGACAGGGATGAAGTGAGCAGATTTGTTGAGTCTATCCACAATCACCCATATGGAGTCCAATCTGTTGGACGTCGCCGGTAACCCCACTATGAAGTCCATAGCTATATTCTCCCATTTCCATTCTGGAATAGGTAGCGGGTTAAGCATTCTAGCCGACTTCTGATGTTCCAGCTTCACCCTCTAACACACTTCGCAGGCTGACACAAACTGTGCCACTTCTTTCTTCATAGCTGGCCACCAATAAACCTTCTTCAGATCTTGATACATCTTGGTGGCTCCAGGGTGAACGTTGTATCTTGCATTATGAGCCTCCCTCATAATGTCTCCTTTTAGCCCTATGTCATCTGGTACACACAATCGACTCCCATAGTGGAGGATACCCTTACTGTCGAATCTGAACTCACTATCTTTGCCTGACTGAACAGTCCTGGCAATCTTCACTAACTCTGGGTCCTCATGCTGTTTCTGAGCCACCTGCTCCAGAAACACGGGTGCCACTCTCATCTGGGCTACCAAAGCACCTGTACCAGACAACTCCAACTGAAGACCTTCATCCACGAGCTTGTAAAACTCCTTCACTACTGGCCTCCTCTCTGCTGATATGTGGGATAAACTGCCTAGTGACTTCCGGCTTAGGGCGTCTGCCACAACATTCGCCTTACCCGGATGATACTGAATCTTGCAATCATAATCACCCAGCAGCTCTACCCATCTCCTCTGTCTCAAATTCAAATCTCTTTGACTCAGGATGTACTGCAGGCTCTTATGATCTGTAAAGATCTCATATTTTACCCCATAGAGGTAGTGCCTCCACATCTTGAGTGCAAAGATTACTGCTGCCATCTCAAGGTCATGTGTGGGGTAATTCAACTCATGCTTCTTTAGCTGTCTAGAAGCATAAGCAATCACCCTCTCATTCTGCATTAGTACACAACCCAGTCCCACACGGGACGCATCACAAAAGACTATAAAGTCTGCATCACTAGATGGCAGGGCTAACACTGGTGCTGAAGTCAACCTCTTCTTAAGCTCTTCAAAACTTTCTTCGCACTGGTCGGTCCACACAAACTTTTGATTCTTCCTAGTTAACCTGGTCAGAGGAGTTGCAATTTTCGAGAAGTCCTGAACAAACCTCCTGTAGTAACCTGCCAAACCCAAGAAACTTCTAATCTCTGTCACTGAAGTGGGTCTAGGCCAGTTAGCCACAGTTTCTGTCTTCTTGGGGTCTACCTCTATACCATTTTCTGACACCACATGCACCAAGAATGAAATGCTCCTCAGCCAGAACTCACACTTGGAGAACTTGGCATACAAGCCATGTTCCCTCAAGGTCTGTAGAACCAACCTCAGATGATGGGCATGCTCCTCTGCATTCCTGGAATACACTAGGATATCATCTATGAAGACGATAACAAAGTGATCCAGGTACTGGCTAAACACTCTGTTCATGAGGTCAATGAATGCTGCAGGGGCGTTAGTTAACCCGAACGGCATTACAAGGAACTCAAAATGCCCATATCTGGTCCTGAAAGCCGTCTTTGGCACATCCTCATATCTGATCCTCAGCTGATGGTACCCCGATCTCAGATCTATTTTGGAGAAACAACCCGCTCCTGCTAGCTGGTCGAATAGATCGTCGATCCTCGGCAATGGGTACTTATTCTTGGTAGTGACTTTGTTCAACTGCCTGTAGTCGATACAAAGTCTAAGGGATCCATCCTTCTTTCTGACAAACAAGACTGGTGCACCCCAAGGTGAGGTACTCGGTCGGATGAAGCCCTTGTCTACCAGCTCTTGCAACTGTTCTTTCAATTCCTTCAACTCCGCTGGAGCCATCCTGTAGGGAGGGACAGAGATCGGTCGGGTTCCAGGCATCAATTCTATCTCGAACTCTATCTCCCTAGCAGGTGGTAAACCTGGCAACTCGTCTGGGAAGACGTCTAGAAACTCTCTAACCACTGGCACCGAGACGGGCTCTCTAACCTGACTGCTAAGCTCTCTCACATGAGCCAAATACCCCTGACATCCCCTCCTAAGCAACCTACGAGCCTGAAGAGCTGATATCAGACCTCTAGGTGTACCCCTCCTGTCTCCTCTAAAGACTACCTCTGACCCATCCTGACCTCTGAACCTGACTACCTTGTCCCTGCAGTTTAAGGTAGCACCATGGGTAGATAACCAGTCCATCCCTAGAATGACGTCAAAATCTGTCAAATCTAGAACCACCAGGTCGGCGGACAAGCATCTTCCCTCAACAAACACAGGACTACACTGGCAGACTGACTCTGCCACTGATGGATCACACTTGGGTCCACTGACCCAGAGAGGGCACTCTAACCCAGAGATCATCAACCCCAACCTCTCAACGGCTCTCGGTGCAATAAAAGAATGAGATGCACCAGGGTCCATCAAGGCATACACATCTGAACAACCAATGACTAAGTTACCTGCCACCACGGTGTTAGATGCGTCTGCCTCCTGCTATGTCATCGTGAAGATCCGTGCTGGAGCTGATGGACCTTCACCTCTGAAACCCGCTGAAGAAGAGGCTGCCCCTCTCCCTCTGCCTCTGCCACTGGCCTGAGTCGTGGCTGGAGCTGCTGGCTGTGCTACACTACCTGAAGTTGTCTGCTGGGACTGTGCCATCGGGGCTGCTCTTGGGCATTCTCGAGACATATGCCCCTCCTGACCACATCTGTAACAGGCTATCGTCCCAAACCGACATACTCCCCTGTGTGGCTTACTACACCTTGCACAAACTGCATTATCCGCACCAGAGCTTGAGCCACTCCCTAGTCCCAGACTGGACTTAACCTTATTCCAGAACTTGTTCTTCTTAGACTTCCTGGGACCTCTGTCCCACTTCTTGCTACCTGAAGCTGCTGCACTCATTGAAGAAGAGCCTAGGGTCTTAGAACCAGAAGGCTGTGCCACTGACTGTTTAACCGTCCCCTGAACGATGGCACTGGCCTCCATTTTCCGAGCCATATCCACTATGGGATGGAAGCTCTCCCTATCTGCTGACTGGATCAAGGAGGAATATCTGGAGTGGAGTTTCATGATATACCTCCTTGACCTTTTATGGTCTGAGTCAAGGTTTTGCCCTGCAAATGGCAACAGCTCCAAGAATCTGTCTGTGAACTCCTCTACACCCATCTCATCAGTCTGCCTCAACTGCTCAAACTCTATCATCTTCAGCTCCCTTGAACTATCTGGGAAAGCCCATCCTGCAAACTCGTTTGCAAACTCCTCCCAAGACATGCTATCCACTTTCGGGTTCACATAATTCTTGAACCACTCTCGCGCCTTCTTGCACTTAAGTGTGAACCCAGCCATCTGAATGGCTCTACTATCATCAGCCCCAATCTCATCTGTGATCACCTTGACCCTCTCAAGATACACAAACGGGTCATCCCCTTTTTCATAGTGAGGAGCACCCAACTTCATGTAGTCGGTCATCTTGACCTTGCTCCCACTGGCTGAGCTAGGTCTAGAAGGTTGAGCAACTGGGGCTGCTGGTTCTGCTGGAGGAGGAGGAGGTGCAGCATCCCGTGGGACAGGGTTTGCTGGATTTGGATAGTAAGGTGGGGGTGGATACATTGGGTATTGTGAATATGGTGGATAATAAGGTGTGTATGGCATCTGTGTGGGATAAGGGCTAAAGCTGTGGTAGTCCGATGTGCCTCCCATCGAATACCCAGGGTTTTGTGAGAAGGGTGGGTAGTAAGGTGGCTGAACAAATCCCGAGGCCTGAGTGCCTCCTTGGGACTCTCCCATTCCCTCTTCTGACATGCTAACTCCCAGACTGCCATCCCTCCTCTGCTCTACATCCATCTCATCCCCCATGTCCTCTGACGCTCCTCCCTGAACTGTTCCTCTTACTGATCTGCTTCTACCCAGATCCAAAGACCTTCTAGGGTCTCTTACTGCTCTTTCTCTGTTAGACCTACTAGACATTGCCCTAGGCAATGCTGGAGGACGGGCACTCGTGCCCTCATCCTCAGGTGGTACTCCAGTCAATCTTGCTGATCGACGAGTTCCTCTCATCCTGTTTTCTGAAAAACAGTACACATCACATAAACGTTAGCATCATATGGTTCATGTGGGCACACATGAACCCGCATCACATACATATCATTCATATCATAGCATTAATGCACATGTATATAATCATGGCATTTCACCTCATCATACAAGACAGGACTCCACATCCTATCCTAGTGGACATGACCTTTCCTATTGTGCTCGATCTTCTATAACATCTATGCGCCCGACACTCTAGGTCCGACCATATGAACCAGGCTCTGATACTAACGACCCGAAAATCGGTCCGCTACCGGCGCTAGGATCCAGGTCGGCTTAAGGCCGCCGGGATCCGTAGCAAGCCTGACATGCAACCTGTAAACCTGTTTTATCCCATACATGATCCACAACATACATAAAAAAATTAAAACTTTTCTTTCATCCAAATACCAAACTCAACCTGTGCATGCACTGAACATAGACATATCATAAACATCGACCCCTCTGTGGGATCTCATCAATGCCCTAATGGGCAAATAGAACATATGCTGAGTTGGTTTACATAAACATCATAAAAGATCTAGGATCATGCATTAAAAGGGATACATTACACATAGGTCAAGCACAACCTCTAATCCTCAATATCATTACATTACATAACTATTCATAACTTTACATTTTATCATGTCCACATTCTATCTATTACATACAACTGACTTCAATACTCTTGCTGACCTCCTGGTCTACCCTATACCTGCAAACCTGGGGAATTTGGGAGAGGGGTGAGCTACTAGAGCCCAGTGAGCAGAATAATAAAGCATTTAAAACATATGATAACATGAAATGCATCACGTCACAACTAAACATATCAAGGATGAACTTATCACCATTTAGCCCTCTACATATTCCAATCATGCCAGGGGCGTAGTGCAGGCCACACCTGGTCTTTCTCTTATACATAACATAACATACATAATCCATGGTGCCGGGGGCGTAGTGCAGACCACGTCCGGTCTTTCTCTTACATAGTGCTAGGGGCGTAGTGCAGGCCACACCTGGACTTCCATATCATATCATCATGTCATAACATACGAGGGCTAATGGATCATTCAACATTCATCCACATCAACAACATATTATGCAATGCAACATATTCGTGATTTCTAATGCAAGCATCCTAAAATATCACATGGCATCCGTGATGCATGAACATGCTCAAAACTGATTTATTTATTTAAAAGCATAAGAGTTATTCCACTCACCTCTGGCTAGCTCTGACACTGACTGAAGCAACTGACTCACTGCTGAGGTCCTCGGTTCCTCGGGTCCAAACCTACACAGGTGGACTCAAATGAGGGACCAACATACTAAAACATGACTCTGAAAACATCCCCCAAAAACCCTCTAAAACACCTCAAAACATCCATGCAAGAACATGCAAAGAAAGGTTGGACAGGGCACTTTCGGCGGCAGGTTCGGCGGCCGAAAGTCCCTCTAGAGCCGAAAGTCAGGCAGGTTCGGCGGCACCTTCGGCGGCACCTTCGGCGGCACCTTCGGCGGCCGAAACTCCCAGACAGAGGCAAAACTCATGCATGTTCGGCGGCACTTTCGGCGACCGAAACTCCCAGACAGAGACGAAAGTCTCCTTTCGGGGGCAAGTTTCGGCAGCTGAAGGCTACTTCCACAAGAGGGTTCGGCGGCCGAAAGTCCTTTCGGCTGCCGAACCTGGTTTCTCCCAAAGGGCAAAAACTTGGTTCAAACATGCACAAATGCCTCCAAACTCATACCATCATGCATTTAGCTCAACCAAAACATGCATACAAGCTCCTAGGGGTCTCAAACTACCTTAAACCCTAACTACAACACATCAAACATACATTTACAAGCCACATTGTTCAAAAACTCATCAAAAACCTATAAACATAACTATAACCTAAACATGCATTCTACCCCCATAGATCTACTTAAAACTTACTTAAAACATACAATGAGCTTAAGATCGGCTCTTACCTCTTGAAGATCGAGAGAGAGACGACCTAAAACTCGGAGGTGAGAGAGATTGGGTTCTTGAACCTCCAAGCTCCAAAACTTTGCTCAAAAGCTCGAATCTTCAAAACAAAGTTAAAACAAATGAAAATCTTGAAAGATCTAGAGGAAAAACATCAAAGATCGGTGAGGGACGGCGGAGAGCTCATCTTGGCCGAAAATGGGGAAAAAGCTCGCCCGTTTTCGGCTAAGGGACCCTTTTATAGTGGCTGGCCAGGCCACGTTCGGGGGCCGAATGTGCCTCCGCATGCATGCCATGTTCAGCGGCCGAACTTGAGGTTCGGCGGCCGAACCTGGACTTCCCTCACTTATGCTTTCGGGGGCCTAAAGCACACCCGCAACGCATGCATGTTCGGCGGCCGAACCTGGGGTTTCCTCCTCGATTGTTTTCATGCAAAAACTCATTTCCTTTTTACTTAAAACCATGGAATACATTAAAGCATTTTATGAAAACATGTTTCTACCCCACTAGAGGCTTCCGACATCCTAGATTCCACCGGACGGTAGGAATTCCGATACCGGAGTCTAGCCGGGTATTACAATTACCTGACACCACGGTGTTGGATGTGTTAGCCTCCTGTTGAGTCATGGTGAAGATCCTGGCTGGAGCTGACGGACCTTCACCTCGGAAACCAGAAGAAGAGGCTACCCCTCTCCCTCTACCTCTGCCACTGCCCTGAGTTGTGGCTGGAGCTGCTGGCTGTGCCACACTACCAGAAACTGTCTGCTGGGGCTGGCCCATAAAAGGTGCTCTAGGACACTCCCAAGCCATGTGTCCCTCCTGTCCACATCTGAAACATGTATTAGTCCCAGCCCGACACACTGCCCTGTGTGGCCTCCCACACCTTAGGCATTCTGTACCATCTGAACCTGAGCTCGAGCCACCGCCTAATCCCAGACCGGATTTCAACTTACTCCAAAACTTGTTCTTCTTCGGCTTGGTGGTGTTATTCCACCTCTTGCTACTTGAGCTCTGAGAAGAGAGACCTGGCCCTCCTCTACCTGGGGTCTTAACTCCTGAAGACTGGGTCACTGACTGCTTCACTGACCCCTCAACTATAGCACTAGCCTCCATCCTTCGCGCCATATCCACCACAGTGTGGAAACTTTCCCTCTCAACTGACTAAATCAAAGAGGAGTACCTATAATGCAGCTTCATAACATATCTCTTGGCTTTCTTCGAGTCTGTATCTAGAGCTTGCCTTGAAAAAGGCAATAGCTCCAAGAATTTATCTGTGAACTCCTCTACACTTATGTGTTCTGTCTGCCTCAGCTGTTCAAACTCAATCATCTTCAGTTCTCTAGAACTGTCTGGAAAAGCCCATCCAGCAAACTCATTCGCGAATTCCTCCCATGTCATGCCGTCTAGTCTCGGGTCCACATAACACTTGAACCATTCCCGTGCCTTTTTGCACTTTAAGGTGAACCCTGCCATCTGAATGGCCCTGCTGTCATCTGCCCCTAGCTCATCAGTTATCGTCTTCACTACTCTCAGGTACTCAAAAGGATCATCCCCTGACTTGTATTTGGGAGCATCCAGCTTAAGGTAATCTGTCATCTTTACTTTGCTCCCACCAGCTGAGCTAGGTCTAGAAGGTTGAGTAACTGGGGCTGCTATTTCTGTAGGTGGTGGAGGTGGGGGTGCAGCATTCCCCGAGGTGGGCTTTGCTGAGTTAGGATAGAAGGGTGAGGATGGATAAGCTGGGTACTGTGTGTAAGGTGGATAGAAAGGTGGATAAGGCATGTAAGTAGGGTAGGGGTTAAAGCTGGAGTAATCCGATGTACCTCCCATCGGATACCCTGAACCCTGTGGGAAGGGTGGATAATGGGGTGGAAAACCATACCCCGAGGCTTGAACGCCTCCCTGTGCCTCCCCTGTCCCTTCTTCCGCCATGCTGACATCCAGATTCCCATCCCTCCTCTGATCCTCTTCCATAACCTCCCTCACATCTGAAGAACTTCCTCCTCTATCAGTCCCCCTTCTGCTAGCATCAAAAGACCTTCTAGGGTCCCTTGACACTCTTTCTCTGTTTGGTCTACATGACATTGCCCTAGGCAATGCAGGAGGACGGGCGCTCGTGCCCTCATCCTCAGGTGGTACTCCGGTCAATCTTGCAGATCGACGGGTTCCTCTCATCCTGTTTTCTGAAAAACAGTACACATCACACAAACATTAGCATCATATGGTTCATGTGGGAACACATGAACTCGCTTCACATATATATCATTCATATCATAGCATTAATGCTCATGCATATAATCATGGCATTTCACATCATCATACAAGACAGGACTCAACATCCTATCCTAGTGGATATGATCTTCCTATTGTGCTTGACCTTTTAGAACATCTATGAGCCCGACACTCTAGATCCGATCCTATGAACCTAGGGCTCTGATACCATTCTGTAATGACCCGAAAATCGGACCGCTACCGGCGCTAGGATCCAGGTCGGCTTAAGGCCGCCGGGACCCGTAGCAAGCCTGACATCCATCCTGAAAACCTGCTTAATCCCATACATGATCAAGAACATACATAAAAATTTAAAACTTTTATTTCATACATTCTATCATACACCAATCTCAACCTGTACATGCGTTGAACATAAACATAATCATAACTATGACCCCTCTGTGGGATCTCATCAATGCCCCAAAGGGCGATACAACATGTATTGAGTTGGTTTACATAAACATCACAAACCTCTAAGATCATGTATAAAAAGGGATACCTTACATATTGGGTCAAGCACAATCTCTAATCCTCAATATCAATACATACATTACTATACTGTACTTTTACATAACATCATAATCATTTATCATGTCCACACTAGCTATTACAAACACATGATTTCATGACTCTTGCCGACCTCCTGGTCTACCCTGTACCTGCAAACCTGGGGAATTTGGGAGAGGGGTGAGCTACTAGAGCCCAGTGAGCAGAATAATAAAGCATTTAAAACATATGATATCATGGAATGCATCACATCACAGCTAATCACATCAAGGATGAACTTGTCACCAATAGCCCTCTACATAGTCCAACTGTGCCAGAACGTAGAATGGGTCCTGGTCTTTCTCTTACATAACATAGCATAACATAACAGTCCAACTGTGCCAGAACGTAGAATGGATCCTGGTCTTTCTCTTACATAGTGCCAGCGAACGTAGAATGGGTCCCACTGGTCTTACATTCCGTACCGTATATATCACATCATCACATCATAGATCGAGGGCTATGGATCATCCAACATTCATCCACATCAACATTAAAATATGCAATGCAACATATTCGTGAATTCTAATGCAAACAACCTAAATCATCACATGGCATTCATGATGCATGAACATGCTCAAAACTTTACAATTGATTTACTTTAAAACGTAAAGGTTTATTCTACTCACCTCTGGATAGCTCTGACCAGACACTGGGGCAACAGACTCACTGCTGGGGTCCTCGGTTCCTCGGGTCCGTACCTACACAGGTGGACTCAAATGAGGGACCAAACAACTAGAACATATCTCTAAAAACATCCCCCAAAAACCTCCTAAAACTCCTCAAAACATCCATGCAAAAACATGCAAAAGAAGGCTGGACATGGCACTTTCGGCGGCAGGTTCGGCGGCCGAAAGTCCCTCCAGAGCCGAAAGTCAGGCAGGTTTGGCGGCACCTTCGGCGGCCGAAACTCCCAGACAGAGACGAAACTCATGCATGTTCGGCGGCACTTTCGGCGGCCGAAACTCCTAGACAGAGACGAAAGTCCTCTTTCGGGGGCAGGCTTCGGCAGCCGAAAGGCTTGCCTCCCAGGCAGGTTCGGCAGCCGAAAGTCCTTCGACTGCCGAACCTGGTTTCTGCCAAAGGGCAAAAACTTGGTTCCTCATGCACATTTGCCTCCAAAAACCATCCAACATGCATTTCTCCTAATCTACAACATACATACTCAAGCGTGCAAGTTCCTAGGGGCATCAAACTACCTTAAACCCCATCTACAACACATCAAGCATCCACATTGCTCATAAACACATGTATAAACCCATAAACCTAACCATGAGCTAAACATGCATTCTACCCCATAGATCTACTTAAAACTTACTTAAAACATGTCATAAGCTCAAGATCGGTCCTTACCTCTTGAAGATCGAGAGAAGAACGACCCTAGCTCGGAAAATGGGAGAGAGAGAGTTCCTTGAACCTCCAAGCTCCAAAACTTGCTCAAAAGCTCAAAACCTTCAAAAACAAGTTGCAAACTCATAAAATCATGAAGAATGGAAGGAAGAAACTCAAGATCGGTGAGGGACGGCGGAGAGCTCACCTTGGCCGAAAATGGAGAGAAAAGCTCGCCCGTTTTCGGCTAAGGGACCCCTTTATAGGTGGCTGGCCAGGCCACGTTCGGGAGCCAAAAGTGCCTCCGCATGCATGCCATGTTCGGCGGCCGAACCTGGACTTCCCTCGCTTATGCTTTCGGGGGCCTAAGGCACACCCGCAACGCATGCATGTTCGGCGGCCGAACCTGAGTTTTCCTCCAAGGTTATTTTCATGCAAAAACTCATTTCCTTTTTACTTAAAATCATGAAATACGTTAAAACATTTTATGAAAACATAGTTTTACCCTTCTAGAGGTCTCCGACACCCGAGATTCCACCGGACGGTAGGAATCCCGATACCGGAGTCTAGCCGGGTATTACAAGTGCCCTCATTGTTAGCAATTCTAATAGCAGCTTGTGAATTGCCGGCCATTTCAAGAGAGAAAAGTGATATTTCTCTTTAAGAGAAAAAGGGATAAGAGACCGGTTTTAATCTAGATGAACAAAGAGAATTCAATAGATTTTCGGGCAACGAAAGTAAATGATATTGTTGAAACAAATTTGATAATGTGGCTGAAACAGAGTTGTGCTATGATTGGTCAATCTTGTAAGAAAGAGAATATGAGGTGGTTGACGCCTATGACAGCCACTCTGATACTCAAGTCAGTAAACAGAAGAATAGGGCGAGTATAAAGAATTGCTTAGAACTCAAAAGTAGTTTTATAAGAGAAGTGTATACCTTTGTCTCTGTAATTATTAGCTTTTATACTATAAGAAAATGGAGTCAATAATAGTATTTACTAGAAATCCGGTAATGATGGCTAATTGATCGGTGATCCCGCGATTATAGGCGTAATGGATATCTGCTGTATGATATCCGCTAATGGTAACTTTATATGAAGACTCGACAGGAATAGGGCGAGTCTTGGTGAAGAATCGGGTGCAATGGTGTCCGGATCTTCCTTTACTCGGGTAGAACTGTGTACTAGCTTATTAGAATCTTGCCACGTGGCTTACTTTGAGTGAGTATTGTATTACATCAGAGGTTTTCTTGAATAGGGCAAGTCTTGGTGAAGAATCGGGTGCTATGGTGTCCGGGGCTTCCTTTATTCGGGTAGAACTGCATACTTGCTTATCAGAATCTTGTCACGTGACTCTGTTTTAAGGTGACAGCTCATAACTTACTTTGCGTATATTAGAAATAGTTTAGCCATCTTCAATATTTATATGTTTAATCCCTATAGTTTTAAATATTCATACAATTTAATCTCCATAAACAATAAAATACTAAACAATTTGATATTAAAACATAAAAGAATGTTTAATTGAGTAATTTTAAAATAAGAGATGAATTTCTTAAAAATTTAGGAACTTAATAGTAGTTTTTTTAAAATATAAATTTTAATTTGTACAAAATATAATTATAACTTAAATTAACGGATAAATAAAAAAAAATAGCTTCCATTAAATTTCAAACATTTTAGGTTTGGTTACAATCTCTACCCATAATTGAAAATTTGTTTTTCTATCTGATTTTATTTTTATAAAAATTTTCTCAGTGGTGGATAATTAATTGAAAATTAAAACAACAAATAAAATAAAATTAACACAAGTACTTAGATTCTTTTATTCAAAAGGCCTTTAATATATATAATTTTATTAATTCAATTACATTTGTTAAACAGAAAATATTTTTTAAAAAATATTTTCTAATTTTTTTAAATTTTAAAGTACTTAAGAAAATTGATAAATTGAAAAATATATTCTTATTCAAATAAAAATTAATCATTTAAAAAAAGGTGTTGTATTTTAAAATCTTACTACATCATTTAACTTTCTATCTAAATTTATTTTTAATTTGCAATTAAATAATGAAAATAATTTTAAAAAATTATGAAAAATATATTCTGTATACAAGTTTTTTTTAATGAAATAAATTGAACTTAAAATTTAATAATCAAATTATTATATATATAATAAAATATATAAATTTATAAGTAAATATCTGATTTAATAATTATTAAACTAGTTCTCAAATGAATTTAAATTTATAAAATTACATTATTTCAAGAAAATATCCTAAGTGGATAATTTATAAAAAAGTTTTCGAGATTTGTTAAAATTCAGAGAATAATTTCTCATTAAATTTTATGTAATATTTAGATTCAAAATTTAGAATTAAAGTAACTAAATGATTCTTCTATTAAATATCATGCGAAATTGTTGTTAATTTATAGAAAATGACAAGTTTGCCCCTTAAATTTAAAAAATAAATTGAAATTTGACCTAAATCTATGATTGGAAAATCTGAAACCTAAATGGTGAAATATCTACTCTTTCGATTTAGACATATGCTGTGGAGATTATGTGAGGTTGAGAAGACGCACCTACAGCAGGCACGAGGTTGAGCAAGCACACTTAGAACGTAATAAGCATAATATTTAGCTGTGGGTCAAATATTTATTATTAATTTTTATTTTTACAGAGAGTTTAGTTTAGTTAAATCTGTTGTATTTAGTTCTTATTTACAAGAATTTATCATTCTGATTCTTCAATAATATAAATGAATCAATTTGCATTTTACCTATAAATTAGGTGATAATAGAAGAAGTATACACCGCAATAATTATAAACATATCTATAGCACTTTATGGTATTAGAGCATCATTAAGGTTTTAACACTATTTTTTTTTCTCTCTTCTTTATCATCACCGTTCTGTTTCTTCTCCATGGCTCCCAATCCACCTACATCTTCTACTCCAATTAACGTGTTACCCTCTACTATTTCGTCCATTCAAAACAACATTACAGTTAAACTCACCTCCTCAAACTATATTCTGTGGAAAACGCAATTAATCCCTCTTCTCTATGACTCACAATTGTTCCATCATTTTGATGGCTCGATTGATCCTCCTCCCAAATAGATTAACAATGCTCTGAATCCTGCCTATCAAGAGTGGTTCATCAAAGACCAAACTGTACTAGGCAGGATTCTAAGCTCCCTCTCATAATTGTTATTATCCTAGGTTGTTGGTGCCAACACGACTTTTGATGCTTGGAATTGTTTGAAAACCACCTATGTCTCTGGCTCTCAGGCGCAAATCAAGACCATCGAAAATGCTCTCCATTCGCTATCTAGAGATACTGACACTATTGCAAACATAAGTCGTGCAAAGCAATTATTTGATCAGCTGGTTGCTCTTAATGCCCCGATTTCTAAAGATGATCTTGTTGATCATATCTTACAAGGCCTAGGCTCGGATTACAGACCATTCACGCACAATATAGAGACTAGATTAACATCTATTTCCTTCAATAATCTATTTGGCCTCCTTTCTGAAGAGATGCAACTTCAGAGCTCCAATGCTTCAATTAATACGCCTGCTATTGCACATTATAATAATCGTCAATCAAACCATGGTGGATCGAGAGGGAAAGGACATGGTGGTAGGCATGGAGGCTACCAATCAAACTCTAGTCGTGGACGAAATCAAAACACCAGCATTGAAGGATTCCATCCTATCTATTACAATTGTGGAGGACAAGGCCACACTTCTAATTTGTGTCCCAGTCTCAGATACAGTAATCAAAATTCGAAACCTGCAAGTAATTACTCTTCCTCTCCTACTGTAGCCTATAAACTATGGATTATGGACAGTGGAGCGACTCATCACTTGACGTCTAAATAGGAAAACTTGGGCATTCATTCTGAATATTCAAGAACTGATGAAGTTGCTCTCAATAATGGTAAAATCTTAGCTATTTCTTGTAATACCCGGCTAGAGTCCGGCATCGGAATTCTACTTTCCGGTGGACTTTCGGATGTCGGAATCCGCTAGAAGGGTAAGATTTATGTTTTTGTAAAGGATTTTAGTATGTTTTAATGTTCTTAAGTATACAAAGGAAATGAGTTTTTGAAAGAAAAGAGCCAAGGAAGAAATGCAAGGTTCGGCCGCCGAAGGTGAAGTTCGGCCGCCGAACATGCATGAGTTTGGTTTCACGTTAGGCCGCCGAAGGTGGTCTAGCCAGCCACCTATAAAAGGCCCTAGGTCGGTGAATGAATAAGATTTTCTTTCCATTCACAGACAGAGGTGAGACCATGATCTTTCTTGGGTGATTTTCATGTTTTCTTCAAATCTTGCAAAGTTTTGATGGGTTTTATGCATCTTTGAAGGTTTTGAGCAAATCAACCAAAAGTTTTGAAGTTGGAGACTTTGAGGGAGAGTTTCTTCATATTTCATCTTCTTGTTTGTAAGAGGTAAGTGAAGATCCTGAACTTCTTTTCATGTTTTATGAAGGTTTTATGGAGTTTTATGGGTAGAGCTGCATGTTTAGGGTAAGTTGAGGTTTTGGTTGATTTGTGGTCAAAGCATGTTTATATGTTGAGATGTGTTGTTTGTTTGGGTTTTAAGATAGTTTTGGACCCCTTTGTGCCTGTACGTGAGTATATGCAGGTTGTAGAATTGTGGTTTGCAGGTTTGAGTGGAGATTGGGTACGTTTGCATGAAGCAGAACAAGTTTCTGCCTTCCTGGAGAATCCAGTTTCGGCTGCCGAAAGAGGGTTCGGCCGCCGAACATGCTAAGGAGGTGGTTTCGGCTGCCTAAGCTTGCCCAAGCTTGCCCCCAAAAGTTTAGACTTTCGGCTCTGGAGGAGGTTTCGGCCACCGAAGGTGCCGCCGAAGGTTAGGGACTTTCGTCTCTGGAGAGGACTTTCGGCAGCCGAAGTGCCGCCGAAAGTGCTTGAGGTTCGGCTCTGGAAGGGACTTTCGGCCGCCGAACCTGCCGCCGAAAGTGCCCTGTTCAGCCTTCTTTTGCATGTTTTTCTTGATTCTTTTAGGATGTTTTAGGGGGGTTTTGGGGAGTCTTCTAGAGTTATTTTTGAGTTAGTTTGGTCCCTCATGTGAGTCCATCTGTGTAGGAACGGACCAGAGGAACCAAAGAGGTCAGCAGTGAGCACTGCTTTAGAGTCAGCTCAGAGTCAACCAGAGGTGAGTGGAACTAAACTTAATGTTATGCTTTTAGCATGTTCCATGCATCATGATATGTAATAGGTTGAGTGCACTAGACTACACTAATGTGACGCATTGTATTATTCTATACTTGTACGGATCAGACATAGTTTTGGATTCACTAGCCCTCCGAGTAAAGTCCTAAGGAACCCTGAGAGGGTCGGGCACAGAGCACCATAGGGTGCGTAGAGAAGTCCTGAGTAGCTCCTTCGCGGGCCGGGCATAAAACAGAGGGAATTTTGAATCTGTCCGTTTGAGATGGGTGATTTACTTGTGATGCGATGCATTCCATGTGAGCATGTTTTATCTGTTCTACTCACTGGGCTAGTATAGCTCATCCCTCTCCTTTAACCCCAGTCTTGCAGGATCAGAGTCAGAGGGAAGTCAGCAGGGTACAGGAAGAGTAAAGAATTTTGTAATAGCATAGTGTGGACATGTAATATTGTAAAGCAATGGTTTTGGATTGTATAGTGTAGAGTATTGTGCTTGACCCATGTTGTAAGTCCCTTTTGTATACATGGTCTGTTTATGTGCTGTGAATGTTTTTATCAGTATGTAAAAACCAGGCTTAACAGAGTATGAGTTGAACCCGTCTAGAGCAAGCTCTAGTAAGGGGTTTTATAGTACAGAGATAGTGCATGCACAGGTTAAGCCTTAGTACAGAGAAAAGTTTTATGTTTTTACAAGTAAAGGTTTGATCATGTATGAGATTTTACAGGTACTCAGAGAGTATAGCAGGCTTGCTACGGGTCCTGGCGACCTTAAGTCGACCTGGATCCTAGCGCCGGTAGCGGTCTGATTTTCGGGTCGTTACAGATTGGTATCAGAGCCCTAGGTTTATATGGTCGGACCTAGATAGAGAGTGTCGGGCTCATAGAGGTTATAGTAGGTCAAGCACAATAGGAAGCATGTCCACTAGGATAGGATGTTGAGTCCTGTCTATTTGCTGAGGTGTAATGCCATGAGTTATGCATGTGCATTGTTGGTATGTGATGTTTATATGCTGATGTGTGCTGTTATGTATTGTTTTCCAGAAAATTAAGATGAGAGGAACTCGTCGATCTGCACGATTGACTGGAGTCCCACCAGTGAATAAGGGTTCAGATGCTCGTCCTCCTGCGTTGCCAAGGGCAATGTCTCAGAGATCAAGTAGGGAGGATATGTCAAGGGACCCTAGAAGGTCTGTTGACGAGAGCAGAAGAGGAACAGATAGAGGAGAAAGGGCAGAGGAAGTGAGGGAGGCTATGGATGTGGATCAGCCAAGAGAGGAAAGCATGGGTATGGACAGATCTGAAGAGGTATAGGAGAGTCTCTAGGAGGTGCTCAGGCCTCGGGGTTTGGTTATCCACCCCATTATCCACCCTTTCCACAGGGCCAGGGTATCTGATGGAGGGTATGTCAGATTACTCTAGCTTTGCCCCATATCCTACCTACATGCCTTACATGCATTATACTCCTTTTTACCCACCATATCCCATGTATCCACCCACACCTTTCCATCCCAGTACAGCATACCCAGAGCCAAGTTTAGCACCTTCTGCTCCACCACGAGAACCAGAACTAGTAGCCCCAGTTGTCCAAGCACCGCAACCTAGCTCAGTTGAGGGAAGCAAAGTGAAAATGACGGAGTACCTGAAGTTGGATGCTCCCAAATTCAATACAGGAGATGATCCATTTGAGTACCTTAGAACGGTGAAGATGATAACCGATGAGTTAGGAGCTAATGATAGCAGAGCCATTGAGATGGCAGAGTTCACACTCAAATGTAAGAAGGCTCGAGAGTGGTTCAAGAATTATGTGGACCCCAGGTTGGACAGCATGTTATGGGGAGAGTTCGCCAATGAGTTTGCAGGGTGGGCTTTTCCTGACAGTTTTAGGGAGATGAAAGTTATAGAATTTGAGCAGCTGAGGCAGACTGAAGAGATGAGTGTAGAGGAATACACAGATAAGTTTCTAGATCTGTTACAGTATGTGGGTCAGGCGTATGACACTGACCAGAAGAAGGCAAGGAGATATACTATGAGACTTCATCCTAGGTATTCCTCCTTGATTCTTCCAGCAGAGAAAGAGAGTTTCCACTCTATAGTGGATGCCGCCAGGAAGATGGAGGCGAGTTTCATTATTCAGGGAACAGTAAAACAGCATGTGGCACAGTCTTCGGGTTCGAAGACCCCTAGTGCAGCAGCTTTTGGCAGCAAGAAAGGAGAAAAGTTTAAAGCGAGGAAGGGTAAGTTCTGGAATAAGATCAAGTCTAGTCTGGGAATGGGTAGTGGCTCAAGCTCTGGCACAGGTAGTACAGTATGCATGAGATGTGAGAGACCGCACAGAGGAGTTTGTCGGTTGGGATCTTCCACCTGTTATAAGTGTGGGCAGGAGGGACATTTTTCACGGGAATGTCCTCAGGCGACCTTTATGGCACCATCCCAGCAGATGAGCTCAGGCAGTGTAGTTCAGCCAGCAGCTCCAGCCATACCGCAGAGCAGTGATAGAGGCAGAGGGAGAGGGTCAGCCTCTTCTTTAGCAGTAGGTTCCCGAGGTGAAGGTCCGGTAGCCCCAGCACGGATCTTCACTATGACACAAGAGGAGGCAAACACGTCGAACACAGTGGTGTCAGGTAATCTCATCATTGGGTGTTCTAATGTGTATGCTTTGTATGCTTTGATGGACCCCGGTGCTTCTCACTCTTTTATTGCTTCGAGAGCCGTGGAGAGATTGGGTCTGATGATCTCTGAGTTAGAATGTCCTCTCTGGGTCAGTGGACCCAAATGTGACCCATTAGTGGCAGTGTCAGTCTGTCGCTTCAGTCCAGTGTTCATAGAAGGTAGATGCCTTCCAGCTGACCTAGTGGTTCTAGATTTGACGGATTTTGATGTCATTCTAGGGATGGATTGGTTATCTACATATGGAGCTACCTTGGACTGCAGAGACAAGGTAGTCAGTCTTAGAGACCAGGATGGGTCAGAGTGTGTCTTCAGAGGAGACAGGAGGGGGACACCTAGAGGTTTGATCTTAGCCCTTCAGGCTCGTCGTTTGCTTAGGAGGGGTTGTCAGGGGTTTCTAGCTCATGTGAAAGAGCTAGATAGACAGGTTAGGGAACCAGCCTCAGTTCCAGTAGTCCGAGAGTTTCCAGACATCTTCCCAGACGAGCTTCCAGGACTACCACCTGATAGGGAGATAGAGTTTGCAATAGAATTGCTGCCTGGTACCAGACCTATCTCTATTCCTCCCTACAGGATGGCGCCAGCAGAGTTAAAAGAGCTGAAAGAGCAGCTGCAAGAGTTGGTAGATAAGGGTTTCATCCGCCCTAGTACCTCACCTTGGAGTGCTCCAGTGCTTTTTGTCAGAAAGAAGGATGGATCCCTCAGACTTTGTATTGACTACAGGCAGTTGAACAAGATCACTACCAAGAATAAGTATCCCCTGCCTAGGATTGACGATCTATTTGATCAGCTAGCTGGAGCAGGTTGTTTCTCTAAAATAGATCTGAGGTCCGGGTATCATCAGTTGAAAGTCAGAGAAGCAGATGTGCCAAAGACAGCTTTCAGAACCAGATATGGGCATTATGAGTTCTTAGTAATGTCGTTCGGGTTGACTAACGCCCCTGCAGCATTCATGGATCTCATTAACAGAGTTTTCAGTGAGTATCTGGATCACTTTGTTATTGTCTTCATCGATGATATCTTAGTGTACTCCAGAGATGCAGAGGAGCATGCCCAACATCTGAGGACAGTTCTGCAGACACTGAGAGAGCATGGTTTATATGCCAAGTTCTCTAAGAGTGAGTTTTGGTTGAGGAGCATTTCATTCTTGGGGCATGTTGTATCAGTCGAAGGTATTGAGGTAGACCCCAAGAAGATAGAAGTTGTAGCTAACTGGCCTAGACCCACCACAGTGACTGAGATTAAAAGCTTTATGGGTTTGGCAGGTTACTACAGGAGATTCGTATAGGACTTCTCAAAGATAGCTGCTCCTATGACCAAATTGACACAGAAAAATCAGAGGTTCGTGTGGTCGGACCCATGTGAAGAGAGCTTTGAAGAGTTAAAGAAAAGATTAACATCAACACCGGTGTTAGCTCTGCCTGTCAGTAATGAGGACTTCACAGTGTTCTGTGATGCGTCCAGAGTGGGACTGGGTTGTGTTTTGATGCAGAATGACAGGATGATTGCTTATGCTTCTAGACAACTGAAGAAACACGAGTTGAATTACCCCACCCATGACCTAGAAATGGTAGCAGTGATTTTTGCACTCAAGATGTGGAGGCATTACCTTTATGGGGTTAAATGCGAGATCTTCACAGATCACAAGAGTTTACAGTACATCTTGAGTCAGAAAGAGCTGAATTTGAGGCAGAGAAGGTGGGTAGAACTGCTCAGTGACTATGATTGCAAGATTCAGTATCATCCAGGTAAGGCAAATGTTGTGGCAGACGCCCTAAGCCGGAAATAACTTGGCAGTTTGTCCCACATAGCAGCAAAGAGAAGACCAGTGGTGATGGAGTTTTATAAGCTCATCGACGAAGGGCTACAACTAGAGTTGACTGGTACAGGTGCATTGATAGCAGAGATGAGAGTGACCCCAGTGTTTCTGGAGCAGGTGGCTCAGAAACAGCATGAAGACCCTGAGTTAGTTAAAATTGCCAGGACTGTTCAGTCAGGCAACAGTGCAGCAGAATTCCGATTTGACAGCAAAGGGATCCTCCGCCATGGGAATCGACTATGTGTACCAGATGACAGAAGTTTAAAGGGAGACATTATGAGGGAAGCTCATAATGCAAGGTACAGTGTTCACCCTGGAGCCACAAAAATGTATCAGGATCTGAAAAGGGTATATTGGTGGCCAGCTATGAAGAAGGAAGTGGCACAGTTTGTGTCCGCCTGTTAGGTTTGCCAGAGGGTGAAACTGGAACATCAGAAGCCGGCTGGAATGTTTAACCCACTGCCGATTCCAGTGTGGAAATGGGAGAACATAGCTATGGATTTTGTAGTGGGCTTACCGGCAGCGTCCAACAGGATAGACTCCATATGGGTGATTGTGGACAGACTGACGAAATCAGCTCATTTCATCCCTGTGAGGAGTACTTATTCTGTGGACAAGTTAGCACAGGTTTATTTGGAGGAGATAGTAAGGTTACATGGAGTCCCAGTGTCTATAGTGTCAGACAGAGGACCTCAGTTCACCTCCAGGTTTTGGCGGAGTCTGCAGAGTGCTATGGGTACAAGGTTGGATTTCAGCATTGCTTTCCATCCACAGACTGATGGACAGTCAGAGAGGACCATCCAGACCATAGAGGATATGCTCAGAATGTGTGTGTTAGATTTTGGCGGTTCTTGGAGGCAGCATCTACCTTTGGTGGAGTTTACCTATAATAACAGTCATCATGCTAGCATAGGGATGGCTCCTTATGAAGCTTTGTATGGGAGGAAGTGTAGATCACCTATTTGCTGGGAAAAAGTAGGAGAGGCGGCTCTTGCAGGGCCGGAATTAGTTGAGATCACCAGCAGAGTGGTGCCCATGATCAGAGAGAGAATCAGGACTGCTCAGAGCAGACAGAAAAGCTATGCAGATATCCGCAGAAAGCAGTTAGAGTTTCAGGAGGGTGATATGGTATTGCTGAAGGTGTCTCCAATGAAAGGAGTGGTTCGGTTTGGGAAAAAGGGTAAGCTAGCCCCACGATACATTGGACCCTTTGAGATCTTGCAGAAGATCGGGAATGTGTCGTACAAGCTGGATTTACCTGCTTCTATGGAGAGAATTCACCCGGTTTTTCATGTTTCTATGCTCCGAAAGTTCGTGTCAGATCCGAGTAAGGTTCTTAGTGAGCCTGATGTAGAGATCCTTGGAGATCTCACTTATATAGAGCAGCCAGTACGGATCCTAGACATGCAGATCAGAAAGCTAAGGAACAAGGAAATTCCAATGGTGAAAGTCCTTTGGAACCACCACAATCTAGAAGAGTGCACCTGGGAGACACGGGAGTCTATGCTCCAGCAATATCCATATCTGTTTTAAGGTTAGTTTCCTCCTTTTTATGTGTTTCATTGTTTGTGGAATATTCGAGGACGAATGTTCTTAGGGGGGGGAGAATGTAATACCCGGCTAGAGTCCGGCATCGGAATTCTACTTTTCGGTGGACTTTCGGATGTCGGAATCCGCTAGAAGGGTAAGATTTATGTTTTTGTAAAGGATTTTAGTATGTTTTAATGTTCTTAAGTATACTAAGGAAATGAGTTTTTGAAAGAAAAGAGCCAAGGAAGAAATGAAGGTTCGGCCGCCGAAGGTGAAGTTTGGCCACCGAACATGCATGAGTTTGGTTTCACGTTAGGCCGCCGAAGGTGGTCTGGTCAGCCACCTATAAAAGGCCCTAGGTCGGTGAATGGATAAGATTTTCTTTCCATTCACAGACAGAGGTGAGACCATGATCTTTCTTGGGTGATTTTCATGTTTTCTTCAAATCTTGCAAAGTTTTGATGGGTTTTATGCATCTTTGAAGGTTTTGAGCAAATCAACCAAAAGTTTTGAAGTTGGAGACTTTGAGGGAGAGTTTCTTCATATCTCCACGTTAGGATCGTTCATCTTCTTATTTGTAAGAGGTAAGTGAAGATCCTGAACTTCTTTTCATGTTTTATGAAGGTTTTATGGAGTTTTATGGGTAGAGCTGCATGTTTAGGGTAAGTTGAGGTTTTGGTTGATTTGTGGTCAAAGCATGTTTATGTGTTGAGATGTGTAGTTTGTTGGGGTTTTAAGATAGTTTTGGACCCCTTTGTGCCTGTACGTGAGTATATGCAGGTTGTGGAATTGTGGTTTGCAGGTTTGAGTGGAGATTGGGTACGTTTGCATGAAGCAGAACAAGTTTCTGCCTTCCTGGAGAATCCAGTTTCGGCCGCCGAAAGAGGGTTCGGCCGCCGAACATGCTAAGGAGGTGGTTTCGGCTGCCTAAGCTTGCCCAAGCTTGCCCCCGAAAGTTTGGACTTTCGGCTCTGGAGGAGGGTTTCGACCGCTGAAGGTGCCGCCGAAAGTTAGGGACTTTCGTCTCTGGAGAGGACTTTCGGCAGCCGAAGTGCCGCCGAAAGTGCTTGAGGTTCGGCTCTAGAAGGGACTTTCGGCCGCCGAACCTGCCGCCGAAAGTGCCCTGTTCCGCCTTCTTTTGCATGTTTTTCTTGATTCTTTTAGGATGTTTTAGGGGGGTTTTGAGGAGTCTTCTAGAGTTGCTTTTATGTTAGTTTGGTCCCTCATGTGAGTCCATCTGTGTAGGAACGGACTAGAGGAACCAAAGAGGTCAGCAGTGAGCACTGCTTCAGAGTCAGCCAGAGGTGAGTGGAACTAAACTTAATGTTATGCTTTTAGCATGTTCCATGCATCATGATATGTAATAGGTTGAGTGCACTAGACTACACTAATATGACGCATTGTATTATTCTATGCTTGTACGGATCGGACATAGTTTTGGATTCACTAGCCCTCCGAGTAAAGTCCTGAGGAGCCCTGAGAGGGCCGGGCACAGAGCACCATAGGGTGCGTAGAGAAGTCCTGAGTAGCTCCTTCGCGGGCCGGGCATAGAATAGAGGGAATTTTGAATCTGTCCGTCTGAGATGGGTGATTTACTTGTGATGTGATGCATTCCATGTGAGCATGTTTTATCTGTTCTACTCACTAGGCTAGTATAGCTCATCCCTCTCCTTTAACCCCAGTCTTGAAGGATCAGAGTCAGAGGGAAGTCAGCAGGGTACAGGAAGAGTAAAGAATTTTGTAATAGCATAGTGTGGACATGTAATATTGTAAAGCAATGGTTTTGGATTGTATAGTGTAGAGTATTGTGCTTGACCTATGTTGTAAGTCCCTTTTGTATACATGGTCTGTTTATGTGCTGTGAATGTTTTTATCAGTATGTAAAAACCAAGCTTAACAGAGTATGAGTTGAACCCGTCTAGAGCAAGCTCTAGTAAGGGGTTTTATAGTACAGAGATAGTGCATGCACATGTTAAGTCTTGGTACAGAGAAAAGTTTTATGTTTTTACAAGTAAAGGTTTGATCATGTATGAGATTTTACAGGTACTCAGAGAGTAGAGCAGGCTTGCTACGGGTCCTGGCGACCTTAAGTCGACCTGGATCCTAGCACTGGTAGCGGTCTGATTTTCGGGTCGTTACATTTCTAATGTTGGTTATGATCATATCACTCTCAATTCTCATGATTTTTCATTAGACAATATTTTGCATGTTCCTAATTCTAATACCAATTTATTGTCTATTTGTCAATTTTCTATTTCTAATGGTGTTTTACTGGAATTCTTTTTCAATTTTTTTTTGTGATAAAGGACCTCCGAACGAAGCAAATACTTCACAGGGAACAAGTTAAGGATGGTCTGTATACTTTAGTCTCAAGTGCAACTCCACCAGCTTACAATTCGGTCACCTTGTCTACATGACATGCTCATTTAGGCGATGTCTGCTCTAAAACTATTGATAAAATTCTATTGTTGAATAATTTATTTACTTCTAATAATGTGAATAAATCTTTGTGTGAAACATGTGTATGCAAATCACACAAGTTGTCTTTTTCCAATTCTTTCTTTGTTGCAAAAAAAATATTTAGAATTAATTTATTCGGATTTGTGGGTCCTGCACCCATTCCTTCATCTGATGGTTGCTTATATTATGTACTATTTTTTTTTATAATTTTACCAAGTATATTTGGATCTACTTTATTCGGAAAAAGTTTGATGTCTTTTCTTGTTTTATCAAATTCCGGATTATAGTTGAAAATTTTTTTAGTAAAACAATTAAACAATTTCAATCAGACTGGGGTCGGAAATATCATGCACTTTAAAAATATTTGGCTGAAAATGGAATTATACAATGAAGTTCATGTCCGAATACACCTGAATAAAATGGATGTGCGAAAAGAAAACATTGTCACATAATCGAAACTAGCTAAGCCTACTTACTTCATGCCTTCGTACCATCAAGGTTAAAGAAAATAAATTTTCTACATGACGTAGAAGCTCCAATCATCTAATGCATGTTGGGCTTGTTGAATCTTA
The DNA here is from genome assembly GCF_001659605.2 of Manihot esculenta. Taxonomy (NCBI): domain Eukaryota; kingdom Viridiplantae; phylum Streptophyta; class Magnoliopsida; order Malpighiales; family Euphorbiaceae; genus Manihot; species Manihot esculenta. The sequence goes on from NC_035170.2 coordinate 10,423,867, forward strand.
TGTATATTATGTTCATATTACAATATTTTATAATATGTGGATCTAGACCAAGACCAATGAATAAATTATGATGTTAATATTTGTTTGAGTAGCACCCAAAACAGTTACAAAGAGGTAAATAAGCTTTAGGAGTTGAATACAAATGGCTATTACAATCAACAATGAATTCAAAATGCCCATAATCCATCTGAGTGTGAAGAATTAATTTAGGATCAAAATTTGATTAGTGTATATAAATAAGGAATTTAGAGAAATAAAATTACATAAATTCTAGATGATGATTATAATGATAATAATAATAATGGGGTATTTTACCCATTAAAAGATACTGAATCTCCTGCCAATGGTCTAAGATAATAAAATCTATTATGGACTTGAGGATTAGAAACTCTTAATTTAATTTTAAAATAGCTCCAAAATTTTTTAAAAATATAAATATCAATAGATCAAAATTCTAAAATTAATTTTAAATACTTCTAAAAATAATAATTTGACAACACGCCATTTAATTTTGGAAAATCGGTATTGAAGCATTCAGACATCTCCTAATTATCGATAACAATTAGATTTAGCCCTTGTTTAGAATAAAAAACTTTGAAAGAATTCAAAATAAATAAATTTTTTTTTTAAAAAATTTATGTTTAGCAAAATTAATAATATAAGAATTCCATGGATTCTTCTAAGATTTGATTTAGAATTAAAAGTAAATCTTATCAAAAAATTATTAAAATTTTATAAAAAATAATTTCACCTAAAAAGATATTTACTCAAAATTATTTAATTGGTCTTGAAATTTTTTTTTATTTCTTTTTTTTATTCTATATCTTTTGTTTATTTTAATTTTAAATTTATTTTTTATTTTTAATTAATAATTATTTTTTATAAAAATTTAATAGTGTTTATTAATACTTAATACATTTATAATTAATATTAAGTAATTTATTATATTATTTTGTTAATTTAAAAAATAATTTTTATGTTTTTAATAATAAAAAATTATATAAAATTTAGATTTTAAATATTATAAAAATATTAATAATGATTTTTTAATAAATATGATAAAAATGATTATTATTTATAAAAATAAATATTAACTAATTGTTAGAAAAATTCTATATTTTATAATTTTTTATAATTTTATTTTATATTTTAAAAATAGCTAATTTAAGTCTATATTTTTAACTTTTCAAAAATTACATCTAACTGTTAAAATTTAATTTACTAACAGAAATACCATATCATCGTCATGTTATCACCACATCAACGTCACGATATCATAATAAAAAATAAAATAATTATTAAAAAAATTTAATACACATCTTTACAATTCTATTCTATAATTTAAAAATAACCCATTTAATTTTATACTTTCAAAATTTTCATCAATCACACTAAATTGTTAAAATTTTCATCAATTACACTGAATTATTAAAACAACCATTAATCTACTAATAGAAATGTTGTCTTTTTTTTCGAAAATAAAAATATCATGTCATTGTCACATTATCATATCATTACGGTTGTTATATTATTGTCACATTATTACAATATAAAGTGAGATATTTATAGATATATAGTGTTTACGTTTATGAAATAATTATTAAAATTGATAAAAGTTTAATTGATAATTTTATAGCATAAAAAGGTTAAATTTGCCCTTAAAATTTATAGCGGATTAAAAATATTAAATTTTATCTTTCAATCTAAATTTATTCATAAATTATTATTAAAAGATCAAATAAAATTAAATAGATCAAGAATAAAAAAAAATAATTGATAGTTTAAAGGTAAATTTAGATCAAAAGATGAAATTTAATATTTTATCACCGCTATTTAATTTGAGATTAAATTTCACATTTTAGTCAATTTTATTGTAATACCCGGCTAGACTCCGGTATCGAAATTCCTACCGTCCGGTGGAATCTCGGATGTCGGAAGCCTCTAGTAGGGTAAAATCATGTTTTTACAAAAGGTTTTAATGTGTTTTATGTTTTAAGCATGAAAGAAAATGAGTTTTTGGCATGAAAATAGCATTTGAGGAAAACTCAGGTTCGGTCGCCGAAACTCAAGTTCGGCCGCCGAACATGCATGCGTTTCGGGTGTGCTTTAGGCCCCCGAAAGCATAAGTGAGGGAAGTCCAGGTTCGGCCGCCGAACCTCAAGTTCGGCCGCCGAACATGGCATGCATGCGGAGGCACATTCGGCCCCCGAACGTGGTCTGGCCAGCCACTATAAAAGGGTCTCTTAGCCGAAAACGGGCGAGCTTTTCCCCATTTTCGGCCAAGGTGAGCTCTCCGCCGTCCCTCACCCATTTTTGATGTTCTTCCTCTAAATCTTTCAAGATTTTCACTTGTTTTAACTTGGTTTTGAAGATTTAAGCTTTTGAGCAAAGTTTTGGAGCTTGGAGGTTCAAGAACCAAATCTCTCCCAACTCCGAGTTTTTGGTCGTCTCTCTCGATCTTCAAGAGGTAAGAGCCGATCTTAAGCTCGTTTTATGTTTTAAATAAGTTTTATGCAAGATCTATGGGTTAGAATGCATGTTTAGGTTATGGTTATGTTTATGGGTATAAATGTGTGTTCTTGAACAATGTGGTTGCTTGATGTGTTGTAGATGGGGTTTATGATGGTTTGAGACCCCTAGGAATATGTATGCTTGTGTTTCTGTGTTGTAGAATAGGTTTGAGGCATGTTTGATAAGTTTGGAGGCGAAATGTGCATTGGGAGCCAAGTTTCTGCCCTTTGGCAGAAACCAGGTTCGGCAGCCGAAGGACTTTCGGCCGCCGAACATGGCTGGGAAGGCAGCCTTTCGGCTGCCGAAGCTTGCCCCTGAAAGGGAGACTTTCGTCTCTGTCGGGCAGTTTCGGCCGCCGAAAGTGCCGCCGAACATGCATGAGTTTCGTCTCTGTCTGGGAGTTTCGGCCGCCGAACCTGCCTGACTTTCGGCTCTGGAGGGACTTTCGACCGTCGAACCTGCCGCCGAAAGTGCCCTGTCCAGGCCTTCTTTGCATGTTTTTCCATTGTTGTTTCATGATGTTTTAGGGGGTTTTTGGGGAGTAGTTTATAGTTATGTTCAGGTATGTTTGGTCCATCATTTGAGTCCACCTGTGTAGGTTCGGACCCGAGGAACCGAGGACCCCAGCAGTGAGTTCAGCTGCTTCGGTGTTGTCAGAGTCAGCCAGAGGTGAGTGGAACTAAACTTAATCTTTTAAATTAAATGTTTTATCATGTTTCATGCATCATGATTATGCAATAGGATGATGACATTAGTATTCACGAATATGCCGCATTGCATCGATTGTTGTTGATGTGGGTGAATGTTGGATGACCCAATTAGTCCATGACAGGAAGACCAGGACCCCATTCTACGGCCTGGCACGATTGTAAGGAAAGACCAGGACCCCATTCTACGGCCTGGCACGATTGTGGGACTCGAAGACCAGGAGCCCAGAGGAGGCCCTGGGATAATGGTAAGTAATGTATGTATGACAAGAAGACCAGGACCCCATGCTACGGCCTGGCACAATGTTAGCTTGGACTAATTGGTGACAAGTTCACCCAACCCTTATGTGAATTGTCTGTGTTATGATGCATTTCATAGAGCATAGTGTTAATGTGTTTTAATAGCTCTACTCACTGGGCTTTTAGCTCACCCCTCTCCCTTTACCCCCAGGCTTGCAGGTACAGGATAGAGTAGGAGTCCGGTTAGAGTAAGGAAGTTCTGTTTATGTAATAGCTAGCAATGGACATGATCAAATTGTAATGTAAAGTCTTAATCAGTATAGTCATATAATGAGATGATGTATATGGATGTTAGTGTGTGCTTGACCATAAAATGTTGTATCCCTTTTTATACATGATCTTGGTTATTTTATGTCATTTATGTAAACCAACTCAGCATATGCTATGCCACCCATTGGGGGCACTGATGAGATCCCACAGAGGGATCAATGTTATGTTAATGTTATGCACAGGTTGAGTTTGGTTGATGTCCATGGAAAGAAAAGTTTTAATTTTTATGTATGTTGTTGATCATGTATGGGATTAAGCAGGTTTTCAGGATGCATGTTAGGCTTGCTACGGGTCCCGGCGGCCTTAAGTCGACCCGGATCCTAGCGCCGGTAGCGGTCCGATTTTCGGCCCTTAAAGTGGGAGGTCAAGGGTTCGAGTAGTGGGGAGGCGACCTAATTTCCAAAGGGAAATTTGGGCCAAATCCACTTGGGGAAGGATGCATTCGATGCAAGAACCCAAGGGGACAAATCCTGCCAGGAACCCGTGAGGGTGAATGGATGTTAAGAGTTGTTCACGACGCCAGTGGAAAGCCCGAGGTGGCGAGAGGGCCAGGCGAGGGATAGCCCTGGGCCGTGAACGGTAACAGTGCCGGGGATCACGTCCGGGCTATATTTGCCCTTAAAATTTATAGCGGATTAAAAATATTAAATTTTATCTTTCAATCTAAATTTATTCATAAATTATTATTAAAAGATCAAATAAAATTAAATAGATCAAGAATAAAAAAAAAATAATTGATAGTTTAAAGGTAAATTTAGATCAAAAGATGAAATTTAATATTTTATCACCGCTATTTAATTTGAGATTAAATTTCACATTTTAATCAATTTTATAATATGTGGTATGATTACGTGGTGTTTTCATTAATAAAATAACAAAAAATTAGTGATTTTTTTAACGGTTTAATGTAATTATGAAAGTTTTAAAAATATAAGATTAAATGGCTATTTTTAAATTTCTGAGAGAATTTTTTTTATTTAACGCAAAATAAAAGAAATTTTAACAAAATCACTCCCTTATTTTTAGTCTAAATTGTTTGTTGCTTAATCTAGTCTAAAATTAAAATGCTCTATTTCTTTTCTTAGTTTTAGATTAAATTAAAATATTTAAACTAATTCAGATGAAAATTAAACTAACTCAAATTTAACATCTCAATAAATATGAGAATAAAATTGAGCATTCCAAAACCCAAGCTTGCTTGCTTGCTTACCCCCTCCATTCAAAAAATTAAAGAGAAAAATTATGTTATTTAGGCTCATTGTCCTTTATCAGAAATATTTTTAAGAAAATATTTTAGAAATTTTTTATATGTAAGACATTTATAAAATTTAATTAGTATAAAATATTTTTTAATTAAAATGATTAATTTATTTTAAAAAAATGATTTTTATTTTTTAAAATGGAAATCAATTTTTACATTTTGAAAATTTTATCAAGATACATATATATATATATAAATTTATTAATATATTTTATTTTTTAAATTAAAAATAAATTATCTTATTAAAAAATATTTTCTGTAAAAAAATATTTCTAAAAATATATCTTTCAAATAAAATTATTTTTCGCTGACAAACCGGTTATTAACTTTTCATATGGATTCAAACATTGACATTCTCATGTGCATTCGGTGGCGCGGACAAAGAATTAAATATATATAGAGATCAAAATAATAATAACAATAAATATTAATGATTATTTAATCAATTTAAACTTATAATAATAATAACAATAATTATTATTATTAAATTAATTAAATAATAATTAATATTTTTTATTCATCTAATTTATAATCTAGACTTTATATAAAAATATCAAAAATACAAGATAAAATATATAGAGATTTACAAACATATTAACAAGTCAATCCCTACATTTTAAAAACCTATTAAAATATCTTATTTTTTCTCTCTGTCAATAAAATAATTTTTTTATTTGTTTCTGCCATTAAAAATATACAAAAAAACTAAATTGCTCCTTCTTCTCTTCTTCCTCTCTTTCTTCATCGATTCTTCCTCTTTTTCTTCTTTTTTTTCTTCTTCTCCTTCATCATCATCATCTTCTTCTTTTCTTTTTTTTTTTTTTAGGGACCATTTTGTTAACGAAAAAAATGAAAAAGACATTTTAATAGATTTCTGAAAATGTAGAGACTGACTTGTTAATAATAACAATATCTAAAAACTAAATAAAAAGTTTCATTTAAGGGCAAAATTAAATTTTAAAAAATTTCTCTCATTCTTTCCATCATTCTTTATCTATTTTAACGGAAAATATGACAAAAAAATTATTTTGTTGACACAGAGAAAAAATAAAAACATTTTAATAGATTTCTAAAAATATAGAGACTGACTTATTAATAATAATAATATCCAAAGATTAAATAAAATATAAGCTCTAAAATTTTTTGCTCATCAATTCAGTCTTTTTTTATTTTTTATATTTATTTTAATATCTTTATTTTAAATATTTTAAATAAATAGTCATGTTTAAAGTTTCATTTGTTTCATGAAATATATTTTTTTTAAATATTTTTATATTTTTTAATATTTAAAACACTCAAAAAATTTAATTAATAAAAAATATTTTTTTATTAAAAAAAATTAAATCACCTTAAAAAAATAACTCTCTTTGAAAAAAATCATTTCTCACATTTAAAGAACAGAATGTAAATTTATTAATATATTTTATTTTTAAATTAAAATTAAACAATCAATTGTTAAAAAACATGTTTTTATATTAAAAAAATATAAATTATTTTTTGCAAATAAACAGATCCAAATTTTATTATCTTTTACTTCCAAATTAATATTTACCATTTGTATTTCACTTTCAGATTAATTTTTTTAGCATAAGGATATTTTGAAAAAGATAAATAATTAAATGTCATTACAGACTATGTATTATTATAAAAATCAAATCCGGTATTGGATTCTTCTCTATAACTATGAGATTTCAAATCTGAGACGTAGCTAAAGCTGATTATATCGAAAATAATAATAATAATAATAATAATAATTTGAAGAATTACTGATTGTTGGTGAGCTTGAAATTTTGGACTTTATAGTTTGTTTAGAAGAGAAAAATGATGAGAATGACAAAACATCATGTATAGAAATGTAAAGTACAAAACAATCTACAAACGTGACAAACCTTTTCAGTGAGAGCTTAAGGTTTCAAGAGCACCATCTGCAGAAGGAAAATGAAGGCGGGGTACGACCAGTTCTGCGAATATATTCTGCTTGCTGCTCAGTTTTCGCAGCTTGTCGATTTCTCTTGGCTTCTGCAGCTGCTCTCTTCTCTTCAGCCTTATGACTTGCTGCTGCTAACTTGTTCATAAGCTTATCTTGGGCCTGCCCTCTCATCCTTTCAACCTCTACCTGAAAAGGAGTTGGTGTTGAATTATGAGGAGGTTCAGCAAATCATTTTGAATTGCAATGAACTCATAGAGCATTAATAAAAGGAAATGGAGAACTACAGAGAACGTTTCCAGTTGGTTTCTTTTCCATCTCCATCTCAACAGCTGTTCAATAATTTGTAGCATCAGCTACGGGACAATTTTGCACAGGCATATCACTACATGACATCGAAAGCATTATGCAGACATCTTAGAATTCTAATTTCCACAAGTAGACACTTTTGCCGGAACAAGCGAGCACACAGATTCACTCACCAAGAAAAACAAAGCCATTGAACATGTTTCAGAGGGATAAAACCACAAGACATCAACATGAAATTCACAAATTAGCCCCTGTACAATGTGGAACAGCCTAGTCCAGTTAAAAGACAAATAAAAAAGGAAAAAGAAGAAAAAAAAGTTAGGACACAGTGTCTCATGTCAAAGTCGCATAATCACTTAGGACAGCAATACAAATAAAGTAAGCAAATTGCCTAAAATTTATATATAAAAAATTTTATAAATATTTCGTAAAATTTGTTATATTTAATTAATTACTTATGGTTCGAGTTATAGGTAATCAACATATAAAACCCAAATCCACCGCAAGAACTAATTCCTAAACCAAAATATGTCTAAAATCTGATTACATACTATCCAAATCCTCCTAATAGAGTTTGGTCGAATTTGGGCACTTGCAAACATCTAATCATTGCCATTCCTAGTCCAGCCCCAACCCACCCCCACTTTCTTTTTTCTATCCATGACCATTTGGTTGGAGAGATTTAACATCTGCTAATTACGGACTGGTCATATAACTTCATGTAACAATTTAGGTGGATGGTGATTTAAGTTTCTGGAGGCTTGACGGTAGAAAGGGTAATAGGCCTTGCCCAAGGAAAAACTAGGGAGCAAAAATAAACACAAAAGAAATAAAGAATTTGGAGCCAGTTGCAGTGTAGATTTGGCACTTGAACATACCTCAAGCACTATTTTGATGCGAAAATTTAACAAAATATTTAGAATTATCAGTAAAAATTTAAAATAACAATTATTTATAAGTAAAATAAAGTACTAAAGTGCAATAACTTTGTTTATATTACTGAAAAGAAAAGTAAATTTATTATATTATTTTATAAATAAGATATTCAATACATATTACTTCTACAGTTAAAAAGTAAGGGGACATTTCATATAAAAAAGGAAATTCAATAACAACACGAGAGAAATTGATTTAAAAATAATTGGCTGTGTGTCTAAATGAGCAATGCAACTATTGCCAATATGGAGTTCAATTGAAAAGGATACAAAATTATCTTCATAGGGATCAAGTTCAAGCCTTGAGGAATGCAGTTTTCAAGTTCCCCTTTTTTTCCCTTACTGAAGAGGTGCCTAATACGGGAGAGCATTTGGTCAGCTAAGGTCCGAACTGACTTAAAAGAAAAAATCAAAAAACCAAATTGCTTGAAATTTTGGACTGAACCTAACCAATATTAAAGAAATAACGGAGTCGATACAGTATGGTACAATGAAAACCAAAATTTATTTTTAAAAAAGATCTAAACAGACCTCGATCTTTGCCTTCAACCCCTTTGCAATGGGTTCTCAATCCCTGCAAATGGCTATTTGCATGCAATGAAGTGTCATGTACTATGGAAGGAAGAAGAGAGGTATTGATAAAAACAGAGTGGAGGGAAAAATGTGAATTGAGTTTTGGAGGGATTAGAGCTTAGCTGTTGAGAGGTTGCTACGACTTTGTTACAGTTACTGCTACAGCTGTATAAATACCAGCTGGAGACATTCCTTCAGCACGTGAATAATGAAATCAGTAATCCTTCCCTCTACAATTCTAATTCTCTTTCTCACCTAACTCTATTTTTCTCTCTCATCTCCTATTCTCTTTCTCACCCAATCTATTTCTTATTCGTCTTCTTCTATTCTCTATTCTTTCTTTATTGTTTGTTACAAATTAGTATCAGAGCTCATTACGAAGGGGAATTTTCTGTGCTGGTGATTTCGGATATTGAAATGACAAGATCTAGAGTAGCTATGCAGGAAGCAAGAAATGGCGAAATAGAAGAACAAATTAGAGTTCTCCAGGAGAACGTGAGGAAAGATAGAGAACAATTGAGGCACGAGATGCACAAGAGTGTTGAGGAGACTCGGAATGCAGCTCTGGAGAAATTGTGATCAATTTTTGGCGTTGTAGGGCAGGAGAAATTATGGGATAGTGTGGGAGAAAGTAGTGAGGGAGCTGGTATTGGGGTAGCGGCTCTCAGAGGCAAGGGAATTCTTCCAAATCTCAAAGAGAACGTTATTTCGCCTCAGCGAAAGAACACTAGTACCGGATCGGTAGTGGAAATTGAAGGCATGCCACGTTTCTTACCTAAAATTAAGCTAATCACCTTCAATGGAAAAGAGTCTAATGCATGGTTGAAAAAGTGTGTCAAGTATTTTGAAATTTATGGCTTTTTGAGGGACCAAAGGGTGAGTATAGACAGTTTATTTTTAGTAGAAAGGGAAGATGCTTGGTACCATAACTAGTTAGGAGGGGAAGATAACCATTCTTGGACAGATTTCGAGAAGGATCTGCTCCATTAGATTTGGGGAAGAAGAAATGGAGGATGTAGTGGAAGAGTTTATGAGGATTAGGCAAGAAGAGACTATTGAGGAGTATCTGGATAGATTTGAGGATATGAGGATCAGATTGGAGAGGGTTATGCCATCCTTAGGAGAGCCCTACTTGCTATCTCTTTTCATAGTAAGGCTGAAAGATGAGGTCAGACCCGTGGTAAGGATGCTTAAACCAACTACCTTAGCTCAAGCATTTCAAAATACAAGATTGCAAGAGCAGTTCCTCACAAGCAGTAAAAAGAGCAACCCCTATCCAAAAACCTATAACCTCACTTACAAGGTAAACAACCTTGTGAATGCAAATTCCTATAGGAGTAATCCTCCCACCCATAACACCTATTCATATGGCCCTAAACCACCCTTACCAGACACCAAATTTGTCCCTAATCCAAAGCTTCAGCCCATTGCTAGTCAGTCCTCAATTAACCAAACCACTTCCAAAACTATCAGTACTTCGTCTAATTCCATTCCCATCAATTCCACCGATACACAACCCACTATAAGACAGCCCAGATCTTGTTTTAAACTGCGCTTGTTTTAAATGTGGTGAGAAGTTTTTTCCCGAACATCAGTGTAGATAAAAGACTTTGTTGTCTATGCAAGATACCAATCTTGAGGAGGAGACTGAAGGAGAGGAGGTATTGCATGAAATGATGAAATGAAGCGATGAAAGAAGTACGTGAACTTTCCCAGGAGACAAATTTGTCAATTAATGCATTGGAAGGCAATTTGTCAATTAATGCATTGGAAGGCAGCCAAGGAAGTGAGACAATAAGAGCGCTGGATCACTTTCAAAATAAGCAGCTTTTGATCTTAGTGGACAGTGGAAGCAACCACAGTTTTTTGGATGCTAAAGTAGCTAAGGAATTGAAGGTTCCTGTTGTTTCAGTTCCAACCATTTCTGTTAAAGTTGCTGATAGGAGGAAGGTTTTCAATACTGAAAAGGCACCAGGATTTTCTTAGAAAATTCACAGTTGGCCCTTCCAATTTGACCTCAAGATACTAACATTAGGTAGCTTTGATATTATATTGGGAGCAAATTGGATGAAAGCTCATAATCCAATCTTGTTTGATTTTGACCAGTGCAGTATCACACTCCAAAGGCAAGGAAAATCAGTGGTGTTGCATGGAGTTGGGAATTCTGCATCACAGTTACAGTTGTTGCAACGCAAGGATGCCAGGAAGTTGACCCATAAAAGAGGCAGTGATTTGAATTCTCCTATATTCTTAGTCCAAGTCTCTAAGCTACACAAGATTACAGGGCTATGAAGTTGTGTTAGAGAAGCAGCTCGAGGACTTATAACACTTGCTCCACAAGTACAACAGTGTGTTTCCAAACCCACAGTCCCTGCCACCTTTTAGATCTCGTAACCACTCTATTCCCCTAATGCCTCAAGCTCAACCCGTTAATGTTAGACCCTACAAATATCCACATTTTTAAAAGGCTGAAATTGAGAAGTTGGTAGAAGAGATGTTGCACAATGAAGTCATTCAGCCTAGCTCAAGTCCTTATGTTTGTTATGTGCTTTTAGTAGAATGGTTCTCGAAGATTATGCATAGACTATAAGAGATTAAATGAAACCACAGTGAAAGACAAGTTCCCCATTCCAATCATTGATGATTTACTTGATGAGCTACATGGTGCAACTATTTTCTCCAAGATTGATCTTAAATCTGGTTATCATCAAATCAGGATGAGCCCACTTGATGTCCAGAAAACAGCATTCAAAACTCACATAGGCCACTATGAGTTCACAATCATGCCTTTAGCTTGGCCATTGCACCAGCCACCTTCCAAGCACTTATGAACCACATTTTGGAGTCTTATCTCAGGAGGTTTGTATTGACTTTCTTTGATGACATTCTGGTGTATAGCTCTTCCTGGAAAGAACATCTGCAGCATTTGAAAGTTGTGTTCCAAGTCTTACAACAGCAACATTTCTTTGCCAAGCCTTCCAAATGCTCTTTTGGCAAAACTGAAATTAATTATTTGGGCCATATAATATCTGGCAAGGGGATGTCTACTAATCCAAAGAAGGTGACGGTTATGCTTAATTGGCTTGTTCCAAAGTCAATTAAGGATCTGAGGAATTTTTTGGCGTTAACAGGCTACTATAGAAAGTTTGTCGAGCATTATGGACTTATTAGCAAGTCTCTCACTGATCTGTTAAAGAAAGATTCCTTCCGATGAAATGCAGTGGCTCAAGAAGCATTTCAACAATTGAGACAAGCTATGGCCAAAGCCCATGTGTTATCACCGCCACTTTAGCAAACCTTTTGTAGTTGGAACTGATGCAAGTGGAATGGGAACGAGAGGCAACAAGGAGGTCACCCTATAGCCTATATCTCTAAAGCCTTTGGCCCAAGGACTAGCAACCTGTTAGCATATGAAAGAGAATTATTGGTCATCACTTTTGCTGTGTCTAAATGGAGGCACTACTTGGAGCAAGGGCCTTTTTTCATTAAAACTAATCATGAGAGTATTAAATATTTGCTTGAACAGAAATTGCATACCAGCTTGCAATTAAAAGGGGTTTCGAAATTATTGGGGCTGCAATACAAAATTCTCTATAGGAAAGGGAGTGAGAACAAAGTTGATAACTACTTTAGCCTATAATTCAGCCTATCATCCACAAACAGATGGACAAACTGAGAGTTGAATCAAAGTTTGGAAGGGTACTTAAGGTGTTTGAGTTGTCAACAGCCTCACTCTTGGGCTAAATGGCTTCTTTTAGCAAAATGGTGATAAAATACTAGCCATCATTCTGCCTTGAAAATATCTCCTTTTGAAGCCATTTATGGTTATCAACCATCTTCCCTTCCTCTCATTCAACTACAAGATATATCTGTGGAAGGTGTTTCTATATTTTTACAATCCAGGCAGCACATGTCTCAGCTCATTCAAGACAATTTGTTGGAGAAAAGGTCTGACAGGGAATTTCAAGTTGGAGATTGGGTTTGTTTGAAGTTACAGCCCTATAGACAGGCATCCTTGACTGTTAGGAAGGCATTAAAGTTGGCAGCCGAGTACTATGGGCCTTATTAAGTGCTAGAAAGGATCAGGCCAGTAGCATATAAACTTCTTTTACCTTCTACAGCCACTATTCACCTTGTATTTCATGTCTCTTTTGAAGAAGAAAGTAGGAGATAGGGTGTCTATTATTTATCAGTTACCTACTTTTCACCATGATGAAGTTGTTATGCCAGAGAAAGTGCTTAAGACAAGAGTCGTTACTAGGAATGAAAAGCAAGTTGTCCAGGGGCTCATTCAATGGTCATCACTTTTCGAGGAGGAAGCTACTTGGGAGGATCGATCTTTTATCTTGGCCCAATTTCCTCATTTTACAGCTTCTTGGAGACAAGAAGACCCTCGTGGGGGGTATTGTAAGAAGAGAGGGATTGATAAGAAAAAAAAAGAGTGGAGGGAAAAATGAGAATTGAGTTTTGGAGGGAAATAGACTTAGCTGTTTGAGAAGTTGTTATGAGTTTGTTACAGCTACAACTGTATAAAATATAGATACCAGCTGAAGACATTCCTTCAGCACTTGAATAATAAAATCAGAAATCCTTCCCTCTACAATTCTAATTCTCTTTCTCACCTAGCTCTATTTTTCTCTCTCATCTCCTATTCTCTTTCTCACCCAATCTATTTCTTATTCATCTTCTTCTATTCTCCATACATGAAGCTACATTGAATTTTTTAAAAAAATGACCATTTGCATGCAACACAGAAATTTAGAGAATAAGGGATTCAAAGCCACAAACAAAATACAAAAATAGGCTTATTTACTATCAATCAACATAGTACAAATAATAGAATTGCAGACATGAGAAACTGAGCCGGCACGATAACCAACTGGACTTGAGGCTTGGACTTTGGAGGTTCAAACCTTGATTGAGGTTTGACCATAAGAAACTGAGCCACACGAAGGTGAGGACAGTGAAACTAAGCCACCATATATCAATTGAGAAGTGTGAAATTGAGTTGAGGAAGGCGAGGATGGTGGAACTACTAAAAGCATGAACCAGAAGTGAAGGAAGAAGTAGAAGAAGGGAGGTGAAAAGACAGTAATGTGGAAGGAAATCTGATTTCATAGGCGGCAATGGGTGTTGTCATCTTGTCTGAGACCAAGACTTGAGAAGCGAGTGAAAAATAGGGGGTTTTATACCTAGGCATAAAAAACAATAGTGTACTTGTAGGTAACTTCAGTCCAGTTCAGTTTAATTTATTCAGTTTTTTTTAATTAAATTAACCAAACCAAAACCAAAAGCTATGCCAAATTGATTAGACTGAAAAACCAAATGATAGAATCAAATTAGCTCAGTTCAATTTGGTTTTTCAGTTTAAACCGAAAACTAAACAACTCTAGTGTCCAACCTGCTCAAACTGGCACCAGGTCAACTAGCTATCTGATTAGATTTGAGACAGTTGATACTGGTTCTCTAAAAAAAAAAAACCTAGAAGATTTGACCTAGTTAAATTAGTCCAACCAACCAGTATGGAGGTAAACAAACCGAGCAAAGACGAGATTTGAAAAACTCAAGTTTGGTTCTTCAAATTTTTTTGAACTCGAGCTTGACTTATTTCAAACTCAAGCTGAATATCCATAAGCTCAAATTTGGTTTGTTTAGGAAATGAGCCAAGACGAGCAAGTTTTTATAAAGTCAAGTCTCAAATAGCTCACAAGTAATTCAATTCATTTATTAACACTAATGAATTTTATGTTAAATAGTTTGAGTTAAATGAACATATACATGAGCTGTCTCACGAAACTATTAAGCACACAATCTCTAAAGCCTCAATGAGCTGAACATCTGAGTTTTACATTAAATAGTTTTAGTTAAATGAACATATACATCAGCTGTCTCATGAAACTATCGAACAGATAAGCTCTAAAGCCTCAATGAGCTGAACATCTGTAAGCCCGGAAAAATAAGTCAAAATTAAGCTTGAGCTTGGATCCTTTAGAAAACGAATCAAGCAAGCCAATTTTTTATGGAACCGAGCCTCAAATAGCTAACAATTAGTTTGGTTCATTTATAACCCTTTCAACCAGTCCAATTTGGGTGTGACAACATAGGTTTTAGGGGAATGCTTCTAGGCCTTAATTGCTTGAAGATCAAAGCTGAATCCATATTAATTGTAAAATCAAAGGAAAATAAAGATTCTAAGCATCATATGTAGGGTTGAAAAGAATCATGCACAATCCAAGCAAACACAATTGCTAGAACTTTTTCTCTAATTTTCTTGATCCGTGCTATTAATCTTACTACTTGAGACTTCATTGAGATTCAACAGAAATAGACTCAATTTAAACCAATATCACGCTTCAATATAATGCCATTAGCTCCTTAAACTAAAAGAAAAACATAAAATAAGCCAGCTTACAAACATTGCAAAATCTGTCATTCTTTAATTTATTTTGCTTCCCAACTCCCAAGCCTACTCCATTCAAAATGCAACCCCAATCACGGTTGGTCTTTAAATAAACTGGAACACTAGCCCACCAAAGTCCAAAGCTCATACAACATAAATGCAGTAGATCTGAAAAATTATTAATTTATGATGAAAAGAACCAAATGAGAACTTCGTTATTTTATTGGGTTCACATTTTCAGGCAACAAAAGACTAAAGAGCTAAACTTACAGCCATTTCCTAATATCATTACAAGCATGCACTTAAGCAGCACAAAGCAGAGAATTACAACCTTTCTCATGTATTCTTATGCATCATAAATTTGCCCTTCCAATATTGATGGAATGTCAGAGAGAGGGAAAAAGAAGCAAGGAAAAGTTATAAAATACCTCAATTTTCCTCATCTCAGCCTCTGTTTTAGCTTTCTGATGATTTTCCTCTGCTTGAAGTTTCATTTCTTCACGTTTAAACCTAAACAATTACAACTACAATAGTTCATAATTCATGATCACTGATTCAAGCCACACATGGAAAATTAGCAACCACAAAAATCTCTGTAAGTTCTAAAAATACTACAGATAAGAGCTATACCCTGAAAATCCAGAATCCTATACTTGCAATTTTTTCCAAATATAGTTTATCTTTTATTCCCTGTTTATAGATATGAAATATACCCAAATGGAAGTTCAAAATGCAAGCCACCACACTAATGTTTCTCCTAATACCAAAAACAAAAATATTTATCGCTGTTGCTTGGTAGGCAAAGCATATAATATGGAAATCACAATGCTACACTTTAAATCATATTTACCTGGTTTTAAAGTGTCAAAATAATTCATTAATGAAGTCCCGATCCATACTATATATGAAAGCAAAGGTGGAGGGTAAAACCTTTGAAATGACAAACAGTTAAAATTTAAATCACAGAAAAATGACTTTTAAGAATTTTTCATCATAAAAGTGTCTTAAAAAATCTACGGAATATCACATGATAAATTAACTAAACAGAACATGCATGTGATACTTTGATTAAGAGCTAAAAATGTCCATGTGAATGCCAAAAACAAATTTTGAGCGGTTCTTTTTTTCTTTTGTGAAAAAGAGAAAATTATCATTTATTTGAGTTAATTATTTATATGAAAAGGTTGGTTAATCACAAAAAAAAATCAGAAAGCAATAGAGAAGACATGATATAGAATGTGGGGAAAAGCACACCATCTGACATCTCTCTTGATTGCAGACAACTTCTTATTTATTATACCAATTAAAACAGGTTTTCAGTGTGTATGTATTCTATTCTAAACAGTGAGGTTACACTTATGAATACACATCTTCTGCTACTGCAAGAACACACCATTTAACTACTATGTTAATTTTTGTGGTCACTTGGTTTAAGTTTGTTGAATCCCACATTAATTGTGGAAAGGAATAATGTGCCTCTTATATAGACAATAAGCACTCCTCCCCTTGAGCTAGCTTTTGGGGTGAGTTCGGCATTGCCCAAATTTAACATGGTATCAAAGTCTCCCATCCGATGTTGGGCCTCTCATAAATATTGTCACGCACCAGTAAAAATTTTGGGCATAAAGGGTGTGTTGAATCCATGGTTTTAAATAACGGCCGTTACGTAACGGCCACTATGTAATGGTATCAAGGGGGCCAGTTACCCATTAGGCCATTACCCAACGGCCCCCCTTGAGTTGCGGCCGTAACAGTGTTACCGACAGTGATGTAACGGTAACGGCCATTACTTTAACCCAACTCAGAATTCAGACAATATTTTCAGAAGCCAGCTATCCATTGACCACTTTTTTCCTTCTTCTCTAGTAAACAGCACAGCAGAAACTCATTTCAAACTAAATTTTCTAACTTTCTCTTCCTTTTCTCTCAAATATCTTAAGCTTCCTTAAAGATTTCTCATATACAAACTTAAATCTACCATTAACTATTTCATTTCAAGGCAATTTCTTCTAAAAGGTGAGTTAATATTTTTTTTTTTTAAATTTTTGTAGATTAAATTTATAGTTTTGAGCTAAAAATATATTTTGAGGTATTAATTTGTCCGATTTATAAAGATTGTATGGTTTTTGTTAGTTTAGACTATTTTTCAGAAATTATTATGAAATTAAATTATTTTTAGTTGCTGTATTTTTTTTTGGTGGATTAAAGTGTTAGTTTTGAGTTAAATTAATAGTGTGTTTTTACTTTTAGAGCTGCTGTATTTTTTTTTAATTTTTGGAGATTAAATTTTTAGTTTTGAGTTAAAAATACACTTTGAGGCTATTAATTTGTCCGATCTATAAAGATTGTATGGTTTTTATTAGTTTAGACTATTTTTCAGAAATTATTATGAAATTAAATTATTTTTAGTTGTTGTATTTTTTTTGTTTAATTTTTGTGAATTAAAGTGTTAGTTTTGAATTAAATTAATAGTGGTAGACTAAGACTTGTAGTTTGACAATTAAAAATTTCATATCTATATAATTTGTGCTGAATAGAAATTAATATATGGAGTTAGGTTAAAATTAAAATATTAGTTATGAAAAAAAATATTTGCCTTCTATGTATTGGACATTTGATATCTTTTAATTTTTATGAACAGTTATTAAATATATGCATTGAAAATGCCTCGTGGAAGTGGTTCTGGTTCTACTTAAGAGGGTGGTAAACAAGTGATGATATTGGACGGAAGTAGAAATGATTTGTAATTTATGTGGGAGAAAAGTCACAGGTGGAATAACAAGATTAAAGTTGCACTTGGCTAACATATTGCAGATTGTCAAAAAGTTTCTTCCCAAGTTAGGAAGGATATGTTCGGTGTCTTGAAAGAATACCAATTAGCTAAAAAGGATTAAAAAAAAAAAAAGAGAACTAAAAGAAGAAATTATGAATATAAATAGAATTGAAGATAATGAAGAGGAGGAGGAGGAAGACATCGAAATGGGAATGGCGAGACGGGCGAGCATAAGACAATTGGAAGAAGATGAATTTAGAAGGAGAACTAGATCTAGATTTGATGTCATGGTAGTAGCAGACAAGTTTTGGGTCGTTCTGCTACTACACGTGAAAGAGGTAGAAGCACAAAGATATGCATAAGTATCTACATCGACATCTCGGTTGGCTGCCACAGATAGAGAAAAGCAGAGCTCAACAAAAGCAGCCAAAGTTAAAAACTAATGCTTGAAGACACAGAAGGAGAAAATGTTGAAAGCATTTGAAAATTTTGTTATACATAATGGGCTTTTCTTCAGTATTGTTGAAGCCACCTAATACTTATGAAATTGCAGAAGTTTATCTGAAAAATGAGTACAATGAAATGAAAAAATATATAGCCTCATTTGATGGATATCGAAAGAGAGGGGAGTTACTATAATGTGTGATGGTTGGGGTTGGAGTGGGCCAACACGTATGAGTATAGTAAATTTCCTTATCTACTCAAACAGAGGCATAGTATTCCACAAGCCTATTGATGCATACAATGTGGAACATAAAGATGGAGAATACTATTTTAAAATTATGAAAGAAGTAGTAGAAGAAATAGGCCCTCAAAAAGTTGTCCAAGTGGTAACGGACAACGAAGCTGCCATTAAATTAGGAGGGAAGAAACTGATGGAGAAATTCCCTAATCTATATTGGACCGCTTATAGTGCTCATTGCATTGATTTGATTTTGGAAGATATTGAAAAGAAGAAGAGTATGAAAAAAATAATTGACCAAGCCAAGGTAATTACCCTATTTATTTATAATCATAATTGGGTGGTCAATTATATGAAGAAATTCACGGACAATAGAGATATTATTCGACGTGGCATCACTAGATTTGCCACAAACTTCATTGCTTTAGAGTCTATTGTCCGTTATAGGGTGGGGCTAAAGAATATATTCGAATCGGAGCAATGGATAATGAGTAAATATGGACAAGCAACAAGTGGTCCAGCACATGAAGCCAAGAAAATTGTGCTTGGCTTAGGCGGCGAAGGAAGAAACTTTTAGGAGAGAACACAACAAATAATGAAAGTTCAAGAACCTCTCCTAAGGGTTTTAAGATTAGTTGATAGGGATGACAAGCCAACAATGTGATTTACATATGAGGCAACAATGTGATTTACATATAAGGCAATGGGGCAAGCAAAGTTGGCTATTCAAAAAAATTTCAGAAGCTATTTGGAATATTGGAAAATAATCGATCATAGATAAAATTTTCAATTGCATGACTTACATACCGTTGGTAAGAACATTGTATTATAATTTGATAGTTTAGAAAATTAAATTATTAAATTAAGAGATAATTTATTATCTTCATATTTTATTTTGCAAGGTATTTTCTAACTCCTCAATATCAATATGACCCTCATGATATTGGAAAAGATAATGAGATCATATTGGGTCTCAAAAATGTGACTCAACGTCTAGAAAAGCATTACATTAAGTAACAAGTTAATTCTCAAAGTGTTACTATGTTAGTATAGTTGAAGGCTTCAAGTTGAAGCTTGAACTGTTGCTTTTGAACTTGAAGTTAACTTACTGGAATTTGAAACATGTAGGCAATAGAGAGTTTTGGAACAGTTTTGGTGCAAAAGGCAATTAAGTTCACTAATCCAGGTACTAATTTTATAAAATAAGTATAAATTATTTTTGTTCATTCATCTTTATACAATTAAGTTCATTAAAATAATAAAATTTTAAAAATATTTTGCAACTGAGTGGTAGATTAATTATGGAGAAAGTGCTCGTAAGTTGAGAAAAATCGCTATTAAAGTATTGAGACAAATAACTTCGGCTTTAAACTACGAGAGAAATTGGAGCACATTTTCTCTCATTTACACAAAGACAAGAAACAGATTGAAGTATCAAAAATTACATGCGAAACAGATTGAAGTATCAAAAATTACATGCACTTGTCTTTGTGCACTACAACATGAGACTGAAAATTGGAAATGTGACAAGAAAAAACCAACAGGAGTTAAATAGGAGCTATGATCCAATTAATTTGGATTATATTTTTGAAGAAGATGATCCGTTAAACTCTTGGTTGGAGGAAAGGGAATCTCTATTGCTTGATGGGCAACCAAATCCATAGTTGGATGATGAAGAGGCGGGCATTGATAAAAATGCTCCATCACAGTCTGAATTTGCCACTCAAACTCAAGGATAACAAGGTGGTGCTAGTGATGATGATGATTCTTTTATTTTATCCAGCTCTAGTAGTGATGATGATAATGGTAGTGGTGATGATCAAGGTGGAGGAGGAATCACAGTTGAAGGAGGTGGTAGTCGTAGTCCACAAGATCCACCTAGTCAAAGACAAAGTGGAATTAGAATTGCTTCTGAACTATCTTCAATACGTACATATCAAAGATCACGAGACTCTCATAGTTCTCTCATAGTTCTGGTACTGATAGTGCTGAAACATCCTAAACAAGGGGCAAGGGTGTTGCATATGAGAAGAGAGGTCAATTGATTCATTAAATTATGGATATGACTTTGGCACGTATAATCCAAATTTTATGTATGGTGGTGAATCTGGTGGTAGCTCATCATCTAAAGATACTTCTTCACCAAATTATGGGTTCCATGGCCAATTTAGAGGGGTGTCATATCCAACAAATTATCCTCCTACATATTCATATTACCCCTTTTCAGGAGGGGGAGTCAGCTTCATCGTATCCTCAGCCAACTTATGGTGATTCTAATGATATTATGGGTGGTTGTTCCTTATCAAATGAGACTATATATTTTTTCATTTCTTTGTACTCATTTTTCAGATAAACTTCTGCAATTTCATAAGTACTAGGTGGAGATACATTAGGCCATTTTTTCACTTCCTTAACATACGTGGGTTCCATGGCCGATTTCTGCTACCAGGTGGAGATACTTCATAATTTCTTCTTTTAATTCTCTTTCTCTTTTTTCTTTATCCTTTTTAGCTAATTGGTATTCTTTTAAGACACCGGCCATATCCTTTCTAATTTGGGAAGAAACTTTCTGACAACATGCAATTTGACCACGTATGTTAGCCAAGTGCAACTTCAATCTTATTATTCCACCTGTGACTTTTCTCCCACAGAAATTACAAATCATTTCTCTTTTTTTTTTTTCCGGTAGGTGTTGCAAACTTCCACTCAATATCATCACTTGGTTTACCACCCCTTTGAGCACGGGCATTTTCAATGTATATATTTAATAATTGTTCATAAAAATTAAAAGATATCAAATGTCAAATACATGGAAGGCAAATATTTTTTTTCATAACTAATATTTTAATTTTAACCTAACTCCATACATTAATTTCTATTTAACACAAATTATATAGATATGAAATTTTTAATTGTCAAACTACAAGTCTTAGTCTACCACTATTAATTTAACTCAAAACTAACACTTTAATCCACAAAAATTAAACAAAAAAAAAATTACAGCAACTAAAAATAATTTAATTTCATAATAATTTCTGAAAAATAGTCTAAACTAACAAAAACCATACAATCTTTATAGATCGGACAAATTAATAGCTCAAAGTATATTTTTAACTCAAAACTATAAATTTAATCTACAAAAATTTTAAAAAAAATACCGCAGCTCTGAAAGTAAAAATACAAAAATATTAATTCACCTTTTAGAAGAAATTGCCTCGAAATGAAGTAGTTAATGGTAGATTTAAGCTTGTATATGAGAAATCTTTAGGGAAGCTTGAGATATTTGAGATAAAAAGGAAGAGAAAGTTAGAAAACTTAGTTTGAAATGAGTTTCTGTTGTGCTACTTATTGGAGAAGAAGGAAAAAAGTGGTCAATGGATAGCTTGCTTCTGAAAATATTCTCTAAATTCTGAGTTGGCTTAAAGTAACGGTCATTACCGTTACATCACTGTAGGTAATGGCCGTTACCATTATGTAATGGCCGTTACCATTACGTAATAGCCGTTACAGCAGCAACTCAAGGGGGCCTTTAGGTAACGGCCCCCCTTGATACCCTTACATAGCGGCCATTACGTTATGTAACGGCCATTATTTAAAACCATGTTCCTTATTCAGTTTTAATCCACAACAATACTATCAACATCAGCAGCATCACCGTAATGATCAAAGCTCAAAAAGCCAAGGTCAAGACCAACAAGAACCTGCATGACGTTCTTTTTGGTGGTAGTGAGGTTGGTAATTTCTTATATGGTATTTAATTTAAGCTAAATAGTATGTATTTGATGTATTTATATTTATTATATATTTGTATACATTGTTCTGAATTAAATTTATTGATATCATGTCATTTTATGAACTTTCCAAATTGATTTGAAAAATTTGTGTAGCGCCAGGCCGTTTCAGTTACTGTTTCCGTTACCCCCGAATGCGGCCGTGACAGCTGCTGCGATTTAAAACCATGGTTGAATCCCTCATCGATTGTGAAAAGGGTAATCAATTGTGGAAAGGGTAATGTGCCCCTTATATATGCCATAGGCACTCTTCCCCTTGAACTAGTTTTTGGGTGAAGTTCTTTATCACTAATTTGCTAACCTCCATCCTTCTTCTTAAGCTCTAATTTCATGGTAATTATGCACTAAAAGATAAGGAGCTAAAATAGAAGCTCTATCCTTATTGAGCCAAATTGAAGTTTTTGAACAAATCGAGACATTACACTGTATCCTATAGTTAAGGAGGTAATTTGACCTATAATCCATCAATAATTGCCCTCAAAATCTAACCTATCTAATATAATATAAAATAAATTGTAAATATTATAACACTTTAAAGAGAAAGGTATATTGCAGATAATTTGTTATTTTAAATCATTCTAATTCCTTTTTCAATAATGGGTTATTGGTGCTTTATATGCCTAATGGAATGGGATTTTACTGTAAAATAATTAATAATACTAAAATCTTCTACAATTTATATTTACTGAATTAGTGGCCAATTGCTGTCATTATTATTAATTAATTATTTAATTCATTTATCTCTTTTAGAAACAAATATATTCATGAGTTAAAAGTTTAAATACCACATTCATCGCACGTGCCAATGCCTAGTAAACTAACAGTACAGAGCTCTAATGTATGACATACTTTGGATCATGAATTACTAGAATAGTAAACACATAAACTTCAGAACAATTATCCACTTCAGAACAATTATCCCAGTTTCAATAATAGTTATAAATCACACAACCGTTCCCATGTCACCTTGTCAAACTTGAAATAGTGACACTGGTGCACGACAATGCCAAAGATCCAATACTGAATTTTCTGAAGACAGAAAGAAGAGACTAGAGAGTGTGAAAATCATAATTACTGGCTTAGAGTGAAAAATACCTGGCCATATACTTGGCTTTCTCTGCCTCCTCCCAAGCTGCAGCACGTATCTCAATCACACTTTTAGTTGGCAGTTCTGCTGGGACAGTTTTCAGTGACATGGATGCATCCTTATCCTCCTCCTCCTTGCTGGCCCAGGCAGCAATGTTCATTTTACCTAGCTGTGTCCCCAAAGCCATTATTTCCCTTCTGGTTTTTATTTGCAGTTCCTTTTCTGACAACTCATTGTTTGCATTAGGAGGATTTGTTAGAGAAGAAGTCAGTGCAGCTCTGCCAGGAGATGATGGCCTTGAAGAACTTGGACTACGAATTGGAGTTGTTGCCCTCACTGGAGTTCCATTCCTAGAGGGCTCTTGGCTAGCAATGGGAGTCATTTCCGTGCCCATGTCTCTCATTGATACAGACCTAGCTGTTGAAGGAGGTGGAATAAATGCAGTAGCACTATGTATGGCCACAGATGAATCATGCTGACTGAGGCTAACTGCAAGAAAATAAAAGAATGCATATGACTCAATTGTTCCAATACATTAATTATTATCCATTTTGTACCCCAAAAAAAAAAAGCATCCAAAAGGAAATTTATTAGAGGAACAAGAAAGCCCGTTGTTCGAAGGTAATAGTCGCAATAATTTTTCTTCAATGATCACGTTCGCACGTCCAAAAAAAGGAGGGGGAGAGGAGGAGAAGACATACTAAGCACCATTTCCAGGAGAGAAGCCACTAGCCAACAATTGGCACTTTCTAGACCTAAGGGGTGCTTGTTCCATATTATGTTTTCATGTTTTTATCAAAATGCAGCAACATAAATCTACTGCAGAAGAAAAGTCTACCTATTAATTTCTACAAAAATTAAATCCATATTAAAAAAAAAGAAAAAAAAAAGAGAAAAATAAGAATTTTGAGCCACATTGTCGAACAGCAGCCACTTTAATGTTTTCCACCATGAAATTTTCAGAGAGCCAACTTGGAATTGAGCCTGAGTTTGATGAAAAGAAGGTTCATGTAGCTCAAGACAAGGAATCCTGCATGAAAATATCCAGTTGTTCCTAGCTTAGGAACAACAAGACTTGCCAAAACCAACTAACCATTATAACCTCACTAGGGTCTTCAGCAGCCTTTGGAAGCCATTAATAAGGGTGATCACTGGAACCAAGAAAGAAAAGAAAGAAATAGGAAGAGTATGCATAGGTATCACAAATTTACAGTGAGAGGATCTTTACATGAGCATCAATATCAGTTTCCTTATGCAAACTGCTAATCTAACAAACCAATGATTCATACAACAAATACTGATAGCGAAAAATAAATAACAAAATAAGAAACCTACAGCAATTAACCTTTTATTCTGGGTACATATAAGGCCCCCACATGATTCTTTGGATGAGACCAATATAAAAGCTAAGACATAGGGCCTTTACACCATCTAATATGACAACACCCAGAACCATTGCCCAAAGACCCATGAATAATGGCTTTGTATTTGTTGAAACTACAGATATGCTATTCTAAAGGGCATTAATACACAAGCCAAATTAGCCAGGAGTATTTCTTAATTGTAAAAATTATAAATTTGCTCCTATACGGTTCACTGAATGTCTAGAAATTCAAGAGGACACAAACACTCTTAAATAAGGTTTTACAGCTTAGGTCTACCTACAGTAGTCATCTCTTTTAGGTACCCAAATTGTTCTAATTAAGTGCAACTTTGAAATGGTGGAATTTTTTCATGACAAATCCTTTTTAGAAAAAAGAATGGACAGCCAATGCAATATTGCTTTGTCAATTTAAATTCTGCCAAAAGCATTGCAGTTCATGGACATCATATTACAATGTTCTGATATCAACTAATGTTTAATATCAATGCTTGGAAATGAATTTTGAGGGATAGATTACACTTAAAAAGAAATTGGGGGATAAAATTATCTTTTGTGGCTTTCTTATGGTCTTCTGTTAATAGGATTTTCCAAACGGTGTATGCAAGCTAATTATTTTCTGTGGCTTCATTATGGCTTCCTGTTAATTGAATTTCCCAAAGGGGTATGTCAAGCCAACTTCTAGCAAATGAAGGAGGATTGATATGTGGATCCGTTTTCAGTTTTGTTTGCTGATATTATTTAGAGAAGGATACCTGGTTCTCCTGAATGTAGTTACAGTTTTCCATCAATAAATTCTTCTTCTATTTTAAAAAAGGAAGAAACAGAGAAAGTGATCATTATTATAATGTGAAAGCAGTGTTGAAAAGTGAAGAAACTCAGCACAAAATATATTTCAACATTACAAGAAGCCCTTATAAATACTTCAACGATTAAAATGACTGCCAAAAGACAATTAATCATATGAATAAAAATCAAAAACAGTTTTTCCTTACTTGCTGACTCCATGACAGAATTCTCAATCATGAGCACAGGCTTGCCATATGAATCTGCAATTGGATATGGATCAGCCTCCCAACCAACAAATTTCTGCACCCCAGTTTCCTTCTTGGCTTGATTGCTATCAACCCGTTTTGTTTCTGGTTCTTCAAATGCTACCACTTTTTGTGCTGGAACTTCTACAACAACTTTTGTAGAAGATTGCCTGCTTAAATAGGCAACACTACCCACCTTTCGTGAACCAACTCCTTGTCCACCCTGCAAGTGAGTCTGCCCAGTCCTGCTAGAACTGGGGCTCGCTATCCATTTTTGGGCATCATCCCATTTGGATGGCATTGGTTTAGAAAATGGAACAATGGGCACTCTTTGTGGGGCACGCTCTGTTTTCTGAAACTCAAATCCTGAGGATGACACACTCACAGTATCATGTACACTATCATAATTTAAAGATGAATCTTCGAAGGACCTAATTCTTGAACTGACAAATGACTGATCCTTAGATCTACAATCAGCAACCATGTGTGGATTCATGGAGTCAGCTGCTATTGAAATGGAGCATTCAGGAAGTACAGTAACAACATCTACATCTTTGCAACTATCAGAACTGCTCCCACCTGAGGAGATTTTCACTTGCTAAGCAGTCAATACAAGCAATGAAATGTTTCATACTTAAATTAAACAGAAATATCAACAAGGAAAAAGAAATTTAGGAAACAAAGAAATAATAGAACTGAATAGTGAATGCTACCAATTCAAATCATGAAACCCATTTTTTCGTGAAACATAATAAATCATGCACTGAAACAAACACATGTAGAACAAAAATTTAAAGCAACATAAAAATAAAATATAAAGAAAGAAATAGAAGGGCTAGCATAGTACCAGTTTCGTCAAAGTGAGATGGTTGAGACCTGAGGGAATAACCAGATTCAACCTGCTCCTCTTGTTTTCTCTTCTTTTCAACTCCGAGTAGCATACTTCTCAACTTTCCTGGAGAAAACCCCCCACCCTGTCCGGAACAATTACACCCAGTTACAAATTTCTATTTTTTTGACAGATCAGAGGCAGAAAGCAAATGAGAAATCAGAAAAAGTGAAATGCATGAATAGCTGTGGGTTGCTGGTCACGGCATCGATAGAGAATAACGTTGGGAGTAGAGAAAGTAAAGCGAGAAGCGCAAGCGAACAAGGAAGAGTGTATATTAACGAGTACCAGTGGCTTTTGGATCCTTTCGTAATCCATTGCAAGTAAAAGATCGAGTAAAGATTGCTTATTTCATTTCAATAAGCTTTAGAATTGCACAGAAGTAAATCATCTCATCACTCTGTGAATCAGACTCCACTGACAAAATATGGGACCTCGGCCTTTTTTGCAGTGTCTTTTTGGACTCTGGTCAAAACAGATTTATTATTATTATTATTATTATTATTTGAGTAAAGTGACGGAGATTTTAGCCCTAGTATGTATTCAGCCTCTCTTTTTTTTTTTTTCCTTTTTTTTTAAATAAATAAATCTTTAAAAAAAATAAGTAAATTTTTAGATTATATATAAACCCTTTAAAAAATAGGATAAATAAATTCTTTAATTTATAAAATTTAAATTAATTAAAATATTTTAATTTTAATATAATATAATCTCTTTATTCTAATTGAAATATTTAAACTTATTCGATTCGATTTTATCAATTGAAATATGTTATTATCACCGATCAATTCAGTTCAATTTTTTTAATTTTATTTTCTTCAAAATCAAATCGAATCGAAATAATTAAAATTTTTAAAATTAAAAATTAAATTAAATCGAAATAAATAAAAAATTAAATTAAATTTTTAAATTAATTTAATTTAATTAATTTTTTCGATTACTCATTCGTATATTCATTCTACTTACTAGCGAGTTAAGCTCACTGAGTGCATTTATTCTACCTTCACATACAATATATAATTTGAATATTGGCAATAAAAAGTCATCAATCTTCCAAAGCACGTGTTCAAAAGGAGGGAACCGAATGTACATACAATATATGGATAATTTTCCTTTGCAATTTTTTAATTTTATCATATTTTTAAACTTTTTTCTCACTTCTTATATAAATTCATTTTTTCTAATTAAAATTTAATGGATTTTAGATATTTTATCTAAAAATAATATATTTACACTACACACATCATTTATAAAATTATTTTTATCATTTCTAATTGTTAAATATATTTTTTAATTCACTTAAATAAAAATTTGTACTCATCTCTTCTTTTTGAAATTAAATAATAAATAAATATTCAAAATAATTAAGTTGTAGTAATTTATAAAATAAATAAAAAATAATATAATTGATACGATATAATAATCACTCAAAATAAGTCATGAAATATCATTATAAGATAGGACCATATAATAAAACCCTAATAAATTATGGCATGTGGTCGTAGAAATCTCATCTATAAAAATGAAGGCTATGACATTGTAACATTCGGTACTCAAAACGTCAATACTCGCCCTCTTCAGTAGCCGGTACTAGTCGGATTTTCAAGAGATTCAATAACTAATTTCATCTTTCTACGATATAAAAGCAAACAAGCATAGAGTTCAAGATACGTATTTTTATACACTAATTTTTGCTCAAAAAATCTATTATATTCGCCTTTTCTAACAGTTTACTGTTTTGAGTGTCGGAGTAGCTGCCCATAAGTGCTAATCACCTCACTTTTTTTCTTTTGTAGGCTGACCAATCGCAATTCAGCTTATTTTATGGTTGCCCATAGGTGCTAACCACCTCACTTTTTTTCTTTTGTAGGTTGACCAATCGCAATTCAGCTTATTTTCAACCACATCATTGGGCGTCGTTGCCAAGGATTCTCCATTGAATTCTTCTTGTTCATTTGGATTAAATTCGGCTTCCTATTCACTTCTTCTTATAAACACTTTTTCCTTTCTATTCTCCAAATGACTGACAACTCACGAGTTGATGCTAAATTCGCTGCTAATAAAGAGGCCAACATCTCTTTCACCCCTAGCAGTGGACAGAACACTCCATTTATGGTCAATGAGGCAGATCTCAACAATATGAATAATGAGCAGATGCTCCAATACATTAAAAAACTGCAGGCAACTCTCGAGCAATACAAAGCTCGAGAGGAGTCCTCATTTATGGCTCTCAAAATAAGGGAAGAGGCTTCCTTCGAGACCCCGAAGACTCGGACGGAAGAGATTCAAATACGGTCTAAAAGGAAGGCCAAGTTGGAGGATGAAGAGTCATAGATGAGGCCCCAAAAGACATCGACTAGAAGGTAGTCCATGTTGTACAAAGGTACCAGCAGGAGCAAGAGAAAGAATATGGTCTGGATTATTCTTCATTGCTATCGAAGGAAATCCTTGCAGAGACTTGTCCTACAAAATTCAAGCTGCCTAGTTTGTATAAATAAGACGGGACAACAGACCCCATGAGCCATCTAGTTATCTTTCGAACAACAATGCAACTCTAGGATGTCAATAATTTTGTGTTATGCCGAGTCCTCTCGTCTACACTCACAAGTTTAGCTCAGAAATAATACCAACATCTAAACCCAGGTTTTATTCACAATTTTACATAGTTTGCTATGTTATTTAAGTCTAGATTTATTACTTGTATACCTCCTAAAAAGCTCTCCTTAGACTCGAAAAAGATCTGCTAAGGAGAGGGTGAGTCTTTGAAGAGCTTCATCTCATGGTCCAATGCTAAAGCGATACAAGTTGAAGAGTTAAATCACAAAATAACATGTGAGGCATTGAAAAAGGAAACTCGCAACATTAAGTTCATAGACTCTGTAATCAAGAACCTGCCGCTACTTATCAGCAGCCACTACCAAAAAACAGACTATCAGCGACGGATTTTTCCGTCGCTGATAGTAAAAAATCTGTCGCTAAAACTTTCAGCGACGGATTTGAGTCCGTCGAAAATCCGTCGCTTAAAGTCATGTCGCTAATTTTTTCGACGGATCAGAATTCCGTTGGAAAAATTTGCGACGGCTTTTCCAACGGATCAGAATTCCGTCGGAAAATTTTAGCGACGAACAATGTTCGTCGCTAAATCCATCAAAAATCCCAAATTTATCCGATGAACAATCCGTTGCTAATCTATCGGAAGTAATTAGCGACGGAAATTTTCCGTCGGAAATATTAACACATTTTAACAAATATTCTCCCAAATCCGTCGCTAATCTGTTAAAATTCGATTACGAAAAATAATTTTCTGCTTTTATTTAGATATTCCTTGTATAATCAAATAATTTATAATTAAGAATCATATTTAATATAAATCAAACATTATTCATAATAATTATAATTAATATTCATAAAATTTAAAATATCTCCATAATATTTAACAATGTTCATAAAATTTAAAATAAATTCATAATACTTAACAATAGTCATAAAATTTAAAATAAATCCATAATACTAAACAATGTTCATAAAATTTAAAACTAATCTATGAATTTGTTGAACCATCTGATAGAGAAGTAGGATCTGCAATTGTGTTATGCGGTGAAGATATTTTTTTGTTCTTCAATGATTTCATCTGATCTTTTAAAGTGCAAGAAGACAAAAGAGTAGTTTAAGAATTATGTGGACTCAAAGCTAGACGGCTTATTCTGGGAGCAGTTTGCAAATGAGTTTGCAGGGTGGGCTTTTCCAAACAGTTCAAAGGAGTTGAAGGTGATAGAGTTTGAACAGTTAAGGCAGACTGAAGAAATGAGTGTAGATGAGTACACAAAAAAGTTTCTAGAGTTGCTTCAGTATATGGGTCAAGCTTATGACATTGACTAGAAGAAGGCTAGGAGGTATACCATGAGACTCCATTCTAGGTTTTCCTCCCTGATCTTAGCAGCAGAGAGAGAGAGTTTCCACACTATAGTGGATGCAGTTAGAAAGATGGAAGCTAGTGCCATCATATAGGGAATAGTAAAGCAAGAGGTGGCACAGTTATCGAGTTCCAAAACCTCGAGTACAGGAAGGTTTGATCTCTCTTCTCTATTTGCAGCTGCCACGGGAAGTAAAAAGTGGAGTAGATCCACTAAGAAGACTAAGAAGAATAAGTTCTAGAACAGGTTGAAGTCTGGTCTGGGAATGGTTAGTGGTTCAAGCTCTAGTTCGGATAGCTCTGGATGTGTAAGGTGTGGTAAGCCACAGAAAAGGCTTTGTCGGTTTGGGACTAAAGCTTATTACACATGTGGACAAGACGGACACATGGCACGTGAGTTTCCCAATTCATCTAGAATGGCACAGTCCCAACAGACGGCTTCTAGCAGCGTGACTCAGACAGCAGCTTTAGCCACATCACAGGGCAGAGGGCGAGGTAGAGGAAGATGGACAACCTCTTCTTCAACAGGTTCCCAAAGGGAAGGTCCTTCAGCTCCAGCATGGATCTTCACCATGACACAGCAGGAAGCTAACACATTAAACACATGGTGTCAGGTAAACTCACTATTGAGTGTTCTGATGTGTATGCTCTTATAGACCCTGGTGCCTCTCATTCCTTTATTTCTCTGAGAGCCGTAAATAGTTTGGGTTTGATAGTTTCTAGGCTAGAGTGTCCTCTTTGGGTCAGTGGACCCAAGCGTGATCCATCTGTGGTAGAGTCAGTCTGTCGGCTCAGTCAAGTTATAGTTGAGGATAGGTGCCTTTCAACCGACCTTGTGGTTCTAGATTTGACTGATTTTGACCTCATTCTAGGGATGAATTGACTCTCTACTCATGGTGCTATCTTGGACTGCAGCAACAAGGTAGTTAGGTTCAGAGAACAAGATGGATCGGAGGTCGTCTTTCGTAGAGACAAGTTAGGTATGCCTAGAGGTTTAATATCTGCCCTGCAAGCTCATAGGTTGCTTCAGAGGGGTTTTCAAGGGTTTCTTGCTCGTGTCAGAGAGTTTAATGGTCAGGTTAGGGAACCAGTTTCAATACACGTGGTCAGAGAATTTCTCGATGTTTTCTCATACGAGCTACCAGGTTCACCAACTGCCAGGGAAATAGAGTTTGAAATTGAAGTAATGCCAGGAACCAGACCCATCTCTATTCCTCCTTACAGAATGGCACCTGCCGAGTTGAAAGAGCTAAAGGAACAGTTGCAAAAATTGGTAGAAAAGGGTTTCATCCGACCTAATACCTCACCTTGGGGTGCTCCGGTATTGTTTGTGAAAAAGAAGGATGGATCTCTAAGACTTTGTATTGACTACAGGTAGTTGAACAAAGTCACTACCAAGAATAAGTATCTGTTACTTAAGATTGATGATTTGTTTGACCATCTAATAGGAGCCGGTTGTTTCTCCAAGATAGATTTGAAATTCGGGTACCATCAGTTGAGAATCAAAGAAGAAGATGTGCCTAAGATAGCTTTCAGGACTAGATATAGGCATTATGAGTTCCTAGTGATGCCGTTCGCGCTGACTAATGCCCCTGCAACAATCATGGATCTCATGAACAGAGTTTTCAGATAGTTTCTGGATCACTTTATTATTATTTTTATTGAAGATATCTTGGTGTACTCTAGAAATACAGAATAGCATGCCCATCATTTGAGGAGAGTGTTACAGATCCTGAGAGAACACGGTTTGTATGCCAAGTTCTCCAAATGTGAGATTTGGTTGAGGAGTATCTCTTTCTTGGGGCATGTATTGTCAAAAAGGGAAATTGAAGTGGACCCTAAAAAAGTAAAAGTTGTAGCTAACTAGTCCAGACCCACTACAGTGACAGAAATCAAAAGCTTTTTGGGTTTGGCAGGTTACTATAGGAGATTCATTCAAGATTTCTCCAAAATAGCTGCTCCTATGACTAGGTTGACTTAGAAGAATTAGAAGTTTGTCTGGTCAGATCAATGTGAGTAAAGTTTCCAAGAGTTAAAGAGGAGATTGACGTCAGCACCAGTGTTAGCTCTGCCTACAAGTAATGAGGATTTCACAGTATTTTATTATGCATCCTGAGTGGGACTAGGTTGTGTGTTGATGCAGAATAAGAGGGAAATTGCTTATGCTTCTAGACAGTTGAAGAAGCACGAATTAAATTATCCTACACATGATCTAGAGATGGCAGATATGATATTTGCACTAAAGATGTGGAGGCATTACCTGTATGGGGTGAAATGTGAGATCTTCACAGATCATAAGAGTTTGCAATACATCTTGAATCAGAGAGAGTTAAACTTGAGGTAGAGGAGATGGGTGGAACTGCTTAGTGATTACGATTACAAAATTCAATATCATCCGGGTATAGAAAATTTGGTGGCAGATGCTCTTAGATGGAAATCACTTGGCAGTTTATCCCACATCTCAATGGGAAGAAGACTAGTAGTGAAAGAGTTTTATAAGCTTGTTAACGAAGGCTTGCAACTAGAGTTGTCTGGTACAGGTGCGTTAGTAGCACAGATGAAAGTGACACCTGTGTTTCTAGAAAAATTGGCACAAAAACAACACGAGGACCTCGAGTTGGTAAAAATAGTAGGAGCTGTTCAGAAAGGTAAGAACGGTGATTTTAGGTTTGACAACAGAGGAATTCTCCGTTACGGAATAGATTTTGTGTACTAGATGACATAGGCTTGAAAGGAGACATTATAAGATAGGCTCATAATGCCAGGTACAGTGTTCACCCTGGAGCCACCAAGATGTATCAGGATCTGAAAAAAGTGTATTGGTGGCCATCTATGAAAAGAGAAGTGGCTCAGTTTGTATTTGCTTGTGATGTGTGTCAGAAGGTAAAGTTAGAATATCAGAAGCCAACTGGAATGCTCAACCCACTACTGATTTCCGAGTAGAAATGCAAACACATGGAAATGGATTTTATAGTAGGGTTACCATCAACGTCCAAGAGACATGACTCTATATGGGTAATAGTGGACAAATTGACCAAATCTGCTCACTATATCTTGTTAAGAGTGGTTACTCTGTGGATAAGTTAGCACAGATCTACGTGGAAGAAATCATCAGGCTGCATGGGGCTCAGTTTCTATGGTGTCAGATAGGGGACCCCGATTTACCTCCAGGTTTTGGCGGAGTCTGCAAAATGCTATAGGCACGAGCTAGACTTTAGCACTTCTTTCCACCCACAAACCAATGGACAGTCAGAAAGTACCATCCAAACTATAAAGGACATGTTAAAGATGTGTATGCTACATTTTGGTAGTTCTTGAAGGCAACATCTACCACTGGTGGAGTTTGCCTACAGTAACAATTATCATGCTAGCATTAGAATGGCTCCTTATGAAGTTTTATATGGGAGAAAGTGCAAGTCACCTGTCTGCTAGGAAGAAGTAGGAGAAAGGGCTTTAGTTGGGAAGAAGTAGGTGAAAGGACTTTAGTAGGGCCAGAATTGGTAGAGATCACCAATAGGGTAGTGCCCATCATCAGTGAAAAAATCAAAACAGCTGTGAGTAGACAGAAAAGCTATGCAGACATCCGCAAAAAATAAGTTGTCTTTCAGGAGGGAGATATAGTATTGCTTAAGGTGTCTCCTATGAAGGGGGTGATTCATTTTGGAAAGAAAGGTAAACTAGCTCCAAGGTACATCGGACCCTTCGAAATCTTACAAAAGATTGGAAATGCATCCTACAAGTTAGATTTACCTGCTTCCATGGAAAGAATCCATCTGATTTTCATGTTTCTGTGTTACGAAAATTCGTGTCAAATTCGGGCAAGGTTCTTAGTGAACCTGATATGGAGATCTTAGGAGATCTCACCTATGTTGAGCAGCTAGTACAAATCACAGACACGCAGATCAGAAAGCTGAGGAACAAGAAAATTACGATGATTAAAGTTTTATGGAATCACCACATTATAGAATAGTGTACCTGGGAGACCCGAGAGTCAACGCTTAAGCAGTAGCCCCATCTCTTTTAAAGTAAGTTATTAGATGTTTTTATGTATCTTTTTGATGTGTATGTTTTGCTTGCTTGCTTGCTTTGTTGAACATTCGAGGACGAATATTCTTAAAGGGGGAAGAATGTAATACCCGGCTAAACTCTGGTGTCGGAATTCCAATTTTTTGACGGAGATCCAGGATCTCGAACCTGGAACCTTTAGAAGGGTAAAATAGGATTTTCATAAAATGAATTTGAATTTTTTAGAATCGTGTTAAAAAAAAGGAGTTTTGTAAAGGTTTTAAGGTTCAGCCGCTGAAGATGAATATTCCAGCCACTTATAAAAGGCTTTAGCCCGAAAACGTGAGAGCTCTTTCTCTATGTTCGAAAAAGAGGTGAGTCCATGCACTCTCCTTGATATTTTTGTGGAGTTTCTTCCAATCCCTTAAAGAATTCATGAGTTTTTACTTCGTTTTTGAAGATTTGAGTTTGGATTTCAAGCTTTAACCTTTGGAGATCTTCGGAAATCGATTTCCCTTTTCTCCAAGTCTTGGTTGCTGTGTTTTCTGTGTTCTTCAAGTGGTAAGTTCAATCCCTGCCTCTTCTTCTATTTTCTGAAGGTTTTCAACAAGTGTATTAAATGCTTAATGGATTGTTGTGGCATGCATAATTGATTATTCTAAAGTTTTAATGTTTAAGTTAGTTTTGAAGATGGATGATTTTCTCTTGGGATTTTGTTGATGCATGTTGAGTTTAGAAAAAGTTTTTGAGGTCCCTTATGCGTGTTAAGTGTGTATGGTAGTCTTTAGGCTGTTGCATGCAAGTTTGGATTTGTTTCTTGGCTGTGAGCTTAGGGCAGAATCGGGTTTTGCCTTACTAGATGACTGTGCGGTTGTCAAAACTGGTCAAAAATAACCTTTTTGGTTATCAACAATTTTACAACTGCAGATAGTGGCAAAAGGATCGAATCCACAGGGAATTGATACTTACCTATTTTCCTTATCAAGACTAAGTAAACAAACTGAAAGTAAAATAAAAGGGGGTTTTGAGATTGATGAATTAAACTAGAATTGAAAGCAATAAAGTGAAGCAAATAATAAAGTAAAGAAATTCAATAATGAGAAAAGCTCTAGTTGAAGAATTGGATCCACTTTAGTTATTGGGATTGATCATTGACACAAAGATTCATTTATTTGATTCAATAAATTAGTTATGGAGGTGGGAGATGCTTCTCACCACCATATCCCTCCTTAAGCGTAAATCAATTATGGAACGTCCTCTAATTAATTACTAATCAACAAGTTGCCAAGGAACGTCCTTGGGCCTTTAGCATCTAACAACTATCAATTGTATTAAGAAATAGAGAGATCTAATTCTAACTACCCAAACGTATAGTGATATTTCTAGATCATGCAATTTCTTTAGTTTTTACACCAAGAGTTACTTGTGTTTGAATAATTCAAGCAATTACGGACTTAAAACTATCCAAACTAACAAATTATTACTTTGCAATCAAGAATCAATGGGCCCTATTGATCTAAACAACAAAGCAACAATGGAATTAAGCATGAAATTGCATAAATATTGATAAACAAAAGATAAACAATGTATGTTCAGGTCTCCCCATGCATAAAACAACTAAAGTTTCACCTAATCTTCAACTAGAAAAAGAGGTTTCAGCCACTCATGGCTGAAACAAAACAAAAAAATAAAAGAAAGAGAAGAAAAAGATGAAGAACCGGCGACTTGGAGAGGAAGTGCGGCTTCAATCCGAATGTGGGAGAGAGGAAGTGGCGTGCGGCTTGCTTGTGATGCTTTTATAGCTGAAAGTGTTGCCCTAAGTTTCTTTGTTGAGATGGAGCTCTCTTTTGAATTTCGAATTTTGAATGTTCTCCTTTAAATTTTGAATTTTGAATTTTGAGTTCTTGGGAGGCAAGTGCATCTTCTTGGGAGGCAAGTGCATCTTCTTGAGATTTGGCTTCCTGAATAGGCAGAATTGAATGCTGAGGTGTCTTCACATTTTTAATAAGGGAAAGACTTCTTAAAGATTTGAAATTTGAATTTTAAATTACTTTGTTGACTGTACTTTCCTTATTTATCTTCACTTCAGCTGCAACTTGGCTTGGGCAAATCATGTTTGTTCTCCTTTATCCTCTTTTAGGCAGTTTTAAGAGTATTTTCACCAAATTACCTCTTTACACTGTTTTCTGCAAAATAAGATCAAAACCACAGAATTAGGCAGAAAATGTATAAATTAACATTAATAACAACATGATAAATGGGTCTAAATTTGGACTGATCACTAGAGAACCTGCCTGTGGAGGTAGCCATTTGGCTGCCTAACCTACACTGGAAGGATTGACTTTTGGATCTATGAAGGGACCTTCGGTTGCTGAACCTGCCGCCAAAAGTCCCCTGCCCAGCCTTTTCCAGCTCATTTCCTACGTATGATCTTGTATGTTTATAGGGGTATCTTGGAGGGGGGTTATTTTAAGTGTTGTAAAAGTTATGTTCGGTCCCTCATTTAAGTCCATATGTGTAGAATCAGACTTGGGAGACCGTAGAGACTTACAGTGAGATAACTGCTTTAGGGTTAGGCGTGTGTAAGCCAAAGGTGAGTAGAATTGAACTGATCTATTATTTTAAAGAAATTAAACTTTTTAAGCATGCTCATACATCACGAATGCCAAGTATATACGATTAGGTTGCTTTGCATTAGAGTTCACAAATATGATGCATTGCATAAATTATTATTGTTGTGGATGGACGTTGGATGACTCACTAGCTCTCGAGTATGTTATGATGGATATGGAAAGACCAGGACTGCCCATTCTATGCCCCTGGCACTATGGACATGTTATGTTATGTTTAAGAGGAAGTCCTGAGGAGCACCCATCGTGGGCCAGTCACTATTGGAATCTGTAAAGGGTTACTGGTGACAAGTCCATCTTGATGTGAATTATTTGTGTTGTGACGCATTCGTACGATCATATGTTTTATTGAACTTTTTTTATGTTCTGCTCACTAGGCTCCTGTAGCTGATCCCTTTCCCCTAACCCCAGGTTTGCAGGATCAAAGTTAGCTTGGAAAGTCGACTGAGTTACTAGTATAGCCTGTTGTAATAATATAGCTGTGGACATGTATTAATTTGTGGACTAGAATTGTGATTTTCCTGTCATCTTCCTTGTAATCCTTGTTCATGATCCTTTTATGAAAAAATTTTTAAGTATAAGTTATATTCAAACCAAACTTGATACATGTTATGTTGACCATACTGGAGTATTTGATGAGAGTTCTAGTATGTATTTTATCTTTTCAGTTATGATGCATGCACAAGTCGAGTCTTGATTCATGTAATGATTATGTTTTTATTGTTTGTGTGATCATGTATGGAATTATATCAGGTGTAGCAGGATGTATAGTAGGCTTGCTACGAGCTCCAACGACCTTAAGTCGATCTTAACCCTAATGCTGGTAGCGGTCCGGTTTTCGGATCGTTACAACGATGCCTCGCCTCTTTCAGAAGAGATCTTGGTAGAGACATGTCCCACTAAGTTCAATCTTCTAAATTTGGATAAATACGACGGAACAACAGATCTCAGAAGTCACTTGGCGATCTTTACGATAACCATGCAGTTTTAGGATATCAATTATTTCATGTTGCGCTGAGTGTTTCCATCAACATAAACAGGTTTGGCTTAGAAATAGTACCAACATTTGATCCCAGGTTCAATTTAGAACTTTACACAATTTACTGTTTTATTTAAATTCAGGTTTATTACTTATATACCTCATAAAAAGGTCTCCTCTGACTTGCAGAAGATCCACTAAAAGAGGGCGAGTCTTTAAGGAGT
The DNA here is from genome assembly GCF_001659605.2 of Manihot esculenta. Classification (NCBI taxonomy): domain Eukaryota; kingdom Viridiplantae; phylum Streptophyta; class Magnoliopsida; order Malpighiales; family Euphorbiaceae; genus Manihot; species Manihot esculenta. The sequence continues at coordinate 10,462,448 of NC_035170.2, forward strand.
TTTATCTCACGGTTCAATACAAAAGCAATACAAGTGGAAGAATTAAATCATGATATAGCATGTGAGGCATTGAAAAAATGAATATGCAACATCAAGTTCATGGATTCTCTAATCAATAGCCCAGTCGCTACATACCACCAGCTAATGGGCAAAGCCTAGAAATACACAATGTTGGATGATGAAGTTTGAGCTTTAAGAGATGACAAAAGGACGAGTCAAAAGTAAAACCAAAAACCAAAGAGGAGAGGATAGGAAGGAGACAAGAGAAGGCCACAAGGAAGGTTTCACCAGGACATAATTCGGATATTAGTCCCGCTAAATAAGACATTTTATGCCAAGGCTATAAGGCAGGTTCTACCAGGCCATAATCTAGGTGTTAGTCCCGCTGAGCAAGACATTTTATGCCAAGACTACAAGGTGAGTATTAGTCAAGTCACATGACCGGGTGTTAGTCCCGTTTCACAAAAAGTCTCTAATACATTTCACGACCAAGCCACCAGAAGGGTATCCACCAGGCTAATAGCCGGGTGAGTAGAAAAAGTGATGCAGAGTATGGAAGGACAATCCAAACAAGGCATGTGCCCTAAAATCGTGAAGACAACTATCACCTTCGAATATGAAGAATCGAAGAGTAGCAGAGGGACTTCTGATATAACATAATAATCGCCCAAAGTAGGCCATGCGCTAGCACTCAAAGACAGGGCCACTTGGCAAAGGTCTGATAAGATGATACTCGGTCCACTGAGGGAAAAGAAGGCCCGAACGCTTTATGTAACGACCCGAAAATCGGACCGCTACCGGCGCTAGGATCCGGGTCGACTTAAGGCCGCCGGGACCCGTAGCAAGCCTGACATAGGACCTGTAAACCTGTATAATCCCATTCATGATCAACAATAAGCATAAAAATTAAAACTTTCCTTTGCATACTCATCAACCAAACTCAACCTGTGCATAAACATTAACATAACCTTGATCCCTCTGTGGGATCTCATCTGTGCCCTCAAAGGGATAACATAACCTGTGTTGAGCTGGTTTACATAAACATCATCAAAATCTCTAAGATCATGTATAAAGAGGGATACAACATTCTATGGTCAAGCACATACTAACATCCATAAAACTCATTACATAACTATATTGTACTTTTACATTACAATTTTGATCATGTCCATTACTAGCTATTACATAACATGACTTCTTTACTCTATCCGGACTCCCGCTCTATACTGTACCTGCAAGCCTGGGGGTAAAGGGAGAGGGATGAGCTAAAAGCCCAGTGAGTAGAGCTAGTAAAACACATTAACACTATGCTCAAATGGAATGCATCATAACACAGACAATTCACATAAGGGTTGGGTGAACTTGTCACCAAATAGTCCAAGTTAACTCTGTGCCAGGCCTGTAGAATGGGGCCTGGTCTTCCTGTCATAACATACATTACTTACCATTTTCCAGGGCCTCCTCTGGGCTCCTGGTCTTCGAGTCCCATAACCGTGCATTACTCTGTGCCAGGCCTGTAGACTGGGGCCTGGTCTTTCTTACTCTGTGCCAGGCCGTAGCATGGGGTCCTGGTCTTCCTGTCTTGGACTAATTGGGTCATCCAACATTCACCCACATCAACAACAATTTATGCAATGCGGCATATTCGTGAAAACTAATGCAATCATCCTATTGCATAATCATGATGCATGAAACATGATAAAACATTTAGTTTAAAAGATTAAGTTTAGTTCCACTCACCTCTGGCTGACTCTGACAACACCGCAGCTGAACTCACTGCTGGGGTCCTCGGTTCCTCGGGTCCGAACCTACACAGGTGGACTCAAATGAGGGACCAAACATACCTGAACATAACTATAAACTACTCCCCAAAAACCCCCTAAAACATCCTGAAAACATCACAGAAAATATGCATGAAATGGCTGAACAGGGCACTTTCGGCGGCACCTTCGGCGGCCGAAAGTCCTGGACAGAGACGAAACTCAGGCAGGTTCGGCGGCACCTTCGGCGGCCGAAAGTCCCAGACAGAGACGAAAGTCTCTTTTCGGGGGCAACTTCGGCAGCCGAATGGCCTGCCTCCCCAGCCATGTTCGGCGGCCGAAAGTACCTTCGGCTGCCGAACCTGGTTTCTGCCAAAGGGCAGAAACTTGGTTCCCTTAGCACATTTCGCCTCCAAACCTTCCAAACATGCATATTTTTCAACCAAAGCATGCATACAAGTTCCTAGGGGCCTCAAACAAACATATACCCCATCTACAACACTTCAAACATACTCAAACAACACACATTGCTCAAAACATCAATATATATACCCATAACTCAACATATACCCTAGCATGCATTTCTACCCTTAGATCTTGCATAAAACTTATTTAGAACACATAATAAGGGTGGATCCGAGCTTACCTCTTGAAGAAATGAGAGGGAAGACGATCCTAGCTTGGAGATGAAGAGATTGAGCTCCTTGAACCTCCAAGCACCCAAAACTTGCTCTTTGTTCACAAATCTTCAAAATAGAAGTTAAAACTCGTGAAAACCATGAAAGATCTAGGGAAAACACTCAAGATTGAGGGAGGAGCGGCGGAGACTCACCTTGGCCGACAATGGGAGAGAAAAAGCTCGCCCGTGCGGACCAAAGGGACCCTTTTATATGTGGCTGGCCAGGCCACGTTCGGGGGCCGAATGTGCCTCCGTATCCATGCAATGTTCGGCGGCCGAACATGAGGTTCGGCGGCCGAACCTTGACTTCCCTCACTCATGCTTTCGGGGGCCTAACGTGCCTCCAAAACGCATGCATGTTCGGCGGCCGAACTTGACTTTCGGCGGCCGAACCTGGGTTTTCCTCCAAAGCTATTTTCATGTAAAAACTCATTTAATTCACACTTAAAATCATTTAAAACATAAAAACATTTCATAAAAACATGACTTTACCCTTCTAGAGGTCTCCGACATCCGAGATTCCACCGGACGGTAGGAATTCCGATACCGGAGTCTAGCCGGGTATTACACTTTAGGTCTCAACTCTTCATCAAGATTCGCCCACTCAACCTACAAGATGAGACTCTATAGAAAGTTAGTATTAGAGGATATTATATATTAGATTTCTGGTACGTCTACAGTCATGAAATCCCCTATCAACTAGTCGGTACCAACCGGATTTTCAGGAGATGCGATAATTAATTCCATCTTCTTACAATATAAAAGCTAATAATCGCAGAGACCAAGGGACACAATTCTTATACAAATACTCTTGAGTTCTAAACAATTCCTTACACTCACCCATGTCTCCAGTTTATTGACTTGAGTATCGGAGTGGCTGCCATAGGTGCCAACCACCTTATATTCCTTTTTCTTGTAGATTGACCAATCTCAGCACAGCTCCATTTCAGCCACATCATTTGATTCCGATGCCAGAAAATCCATTGAATTATCTTCATTTGGATTAAAACTAGTCTCTTATTTCCTTTTTCTTAAAAAGAAGTATTTCTTTTCTTCTTTTCTTAAAATGGCTAACAATTCACAAGCTACTGCTAAGACTACTACCAACAAGGGCATTATCATTTCTTCCACTTCTGACAATGGACAAAATAAACCCTCTATGGTGAATGAGGTAGATCTCAATAATCTAAATAACGAGTAAATTCTCCAATACATTAAAAGGTTGTAGGCCACTCTCGAGCAGTATAAGGCTCGAGAGGAGACCTCATTTATGGCTCCCAAGGTAAGGGAGGACGCATCCATTGATATCCCAAGGACTTTGATAGAGGTAATTCAAGCACAGTCCAAGGGGAAGGTAAAGTTGGAGGAAGAGGATTCGTTGGATGAGGCTCCAAAGGATATCGACTAGAAGTTAATACGGGTCATATAAAGGTATTAGAAGGAGCAGGGGAAGGATTATGGGCTGGACATTACCTTGCCTCTTTTAGAAGAGATCTTGGCAGAGACGTACCCCTCTAAGTTCAAACTTTCAACTTTGGACAAATACGACAGAATAACAGATTCTAGAAGTCATCTGGCGATTTGTAGGACAACCATACAACTTCAGGATCTCAACTATTTCGTGTTGTACCTAGTATTTCCATCAACACTCACATGTTTAGCTCAGAAATGGTACCAATATTTGAATCCAGGTTCAATTCATAATTTTACACAATTTGATATATTATTTAAATTCAGATTTATTACTTATATACCTCCTAAAAAGCTCTCTTTTGACTTGCGAAAGATATGCCAAGAAAAAGGCGAGTCTCTAAGAAGTTTTATCTCATGGTTCAATGTAGAAGTTCTATACAGGTGGAATAATTAAATCATGAGATAGCATATAAATTATTTAAAAAGGAATGTGCAACATCAAGTTCATGGATTCTCTAATCAAGAGTCCAACCGATACATACCAACAGCTAATGGGTAAAGCCCAGAAGTACACAAGGCTGGATGATTAAGTCCAAGTCTTGAGAGAGGACAAAAGGATGAGTCAAAAGTAAAGCCAAAAGTCAAAGAGGCGAGAATAGGAAGGAGACAAGAAAAGGCCATAAGGCGGGTTCCACCAGACTATAATCCGAGTGTTAGTCCCGCTAAACAAGGTATTTTATGTCAAGACTATAAGACGGGTTTTACCAGACCATAATCCGGGTGTTAGTCCTACTAAACAAGACATTTTATGCCAAGACCACAAGACAAGTTCTGCTAGGCCATAATTTAAGTGTTAGTCTTGCTAAACAACACATTTTATGCTAAGGCCACAAGGTGCATTGCACTAGGCCATCATTTGAGTGTTAGTCCCGCTAAACAAGGTATTTTATGCCCAGTCCACAGGGGTATTAGGCAGGCTACATGACTGGGTGTTAGTCCAATTTCATAAAAATTCTCTAAGGCATTTTACGACCAGGCCACTAGGAGGGTATCCGCTAGACTAACGACTAGGTGAACATGCAAAGCGATGCGAGTATAGATGGACAATCCAAACAACTGTCACCTTCAAATATGAAGAATCAAAGACCAACAGAGAGACTTATGATATAACAGAATAATCGCCCAAAGTAGGCCATGTGCTGATACTCGAATACATGGTCACGTGATAGAGGTATGATAAGATGATACTTGGTCCCACTGAGAGAAAAGAAGATCCGGACGCTTTAGGTCTCAGTTCCTCGTTAAGACTCACCCTCTCAACCTACAGGGTAAGACTCTATAGGAAGTTACTATTAAAGGATATTATATATTAGATTTTCATTACGTCTACAATTACAGGATCCCATATCAATTAGTCGATATTAACTGAATTTTTAAAAGATGCGATAATTAACTCTATCTTCTTACAGTATAAAAACTAATGATCATAGAGAGCAAATGATGCAATTCTTACACAAATACTCTTAAGTTCTAAGCAATTCATTACAATTATTATTGTTTTCAGTTTACTGAATTGAGCGTCGGAGTGGCTGTCATAGGCACCAACCACCTCATATTTCTTTTTTTCATAGATTGACTAATCGCAACACAATTTTATTTCAGCCACATCAAGAAGGATAAAAGAGTTGAATTTTATAAAATATAGTGATATTTGGATTGAGCGATTTTAAAATAAAGATAAATTTATATATTTTTTTAGAATTTAGGGATTTGATGATAATTTTTCTTAAAGTTATTTGAATAGTACAATAACAATTTTAAGGTAAATTACACTTTAGTCATTAAGTTTTAACATAATTAATGAATTGATTTCTGTAATTTTAAAATCGAGCACTTAAATCTCTCTATAATTAATCCGTTTAAATTAAAAATCATTCTATCCATTTTTACCATTAAAAGTGTAAAAATATTTTTATTTCCCTTTTTAAATGGATAAACTATATTTTAATTCTTGAGTTTTATCATAATTAACGGATCGGTCCTATATTTTTAAAACCAAACACTTAATCTCTCTATAATCAATCCTCCAAGACTCTAATTCGTTCATTCATTTCTTACAATTAAAAGTATGAAAATATCTTTATTATTTTCTTTTTAAATTAAAAATATTAAAGAGTTAGGGTTCCATCTATTTTCTCTCGTTTATTAATTTAAACATTTTGATAATTTATTTTTCATTTGAAAAAATATTTAAGTCCTCATTAATTGTTTATCTAGATTATCACATTCAACTTTTTTTTTAACATATTTTGTCATTCAATTTTCATTCGTTAAAATATTTCGGTACTTGATAATTTCAAAACTTCTAAAAAATACTTACAATTTCAATTATTTTTAAGTGGTATCAAGTAATTTTTAATTAAGTTATTGACTTTTACTACCAAATAACTTTTAATTAGGTTATTGACTTTTACACAGAGTGTTTTAGAAATAAATTATATTTGTAGAAATTTGCCTATCCATTAGTTTTAAACTAATATTTATAATGGGCGAAAAAAAAGTAATTTTAAATGGATTACATATAGCAGAATTTAAAGATTTAGTTTTAAAAATATAAGAACTAATTAATTAATTATATTTAAACTTAAAGATTTGTGCAATATAAAATGCTTCATTTATATTGACAAGAATTTAAGTATGCATGGAGATATTTCAAGTATTTACAATGTTTATTTTGTTTTAACTTATTGATTAATGAAATTATGAATGAAAAAATTTTCAATTTGGATAAAATAATTATAAAGAAATTTAAGTATTTGATTTTAAAAATATAGAGACTGATCCGTTAATTACACTAAAACTCAAAATTTAAAATATAATTTATCATAATTTTTATTATAAAAGGGTAATATTAATTATTTTTTACTTGAATTAATTGACTAATATATTGAAGAGTTAATAACAAAAAAAACATATACTTCTTCTGTACTTTTGTAATACCCGGCTAGACTTCGGTATCGGAATTCCTACCGCCCGGTGGAATTTTGGATGTCGGAAACCTCTAGAAGGGTAAAATCATGTTTTTATAAAATGTTTTAATGTATTTCATGGGTTTAAACAAGAAAGAAATTTAAGTTTGAATGAAAATAGTCTTGAGAGGAAGACTCAGGTTCGGCCGCCGAACCTCAAGTTCGGCCGCCGAACATGTATGCACTTCGGGAGTGCTTTAGGCCCCTGAAGGCATAAGTGAGGGAAGTCCAGGTTCGGCCGCCGAACATGGCATGCATGCGGAGGCACGTTAGGCCCCTGAAAGTGGCCTAGCCAGCCACCTATAAAAGGGTCCCCTTATCCGAATGGGCGAGCTTTTCTCCCCATTTTCGGCCAAGGTGAGTTCTCCGCCGTCCCTCGCCGATTTTGAGTCCTTTTCTTCAAATCTTTCATGATTTTCATGAGTTTTTACTTTGTTTTGAAGATTTTTGAGCAAAGAGCAAGTTTTGAGGCTTGGAAGACTCAGGAGCTCTTTTCCTTTGGTTTCCAAGTTTAGGTCGTCTCTCTCTCGATCTTGAAGAGGTAAGAGCCAATCTTGAGCTCATTGTATATTTTAAACAAGTTTTAAGTTGATCTATGGGGTAGAAATGCATGTTTAGGTTAGTTGAACTTTGTTAGGTTTTATGTGATTATATGGACAATGTGTGCTGGATATGTATGTTTGATGTGTTTGAGTTGGAGTTTAGGATAGTTTGAGACCCCTATGTGTTGATGCAAGTGTGTATGCATGATTTGAGAGAGTTGGATGCTTGATTGGAGGGTTTAGGAGGAAAGTGTGCATTGAAAAGCTGAGTTTCTGCCCTTTTGGGAGAAACCAGGTTCGGCAGCCGAAAGGACTTTCGGCCGCCGAACCTGTCTGTGAGGCAAGCCTTTCGGCTGCCGAAGCCTGCCCCCGAAAATGGACTTTCGTCTCTGGAGGGCACTTTCGGCCGCCGAAGGTGCCGCCGAACTTGCATGACTTTCGGCTCTGGAGGGACTTTCGGCCGCCGAACCTGCCGTTGAAAGTGCCCTGTGCAGCCCTCCTTTGCATGATTTCTATGATTGTTTCAAGGTGTTTTAGGGGGGTTTTTGGGGAGTATTTTAGAGTCATGTTTATGTATGTTAGGTCCCTCATTTGAGTCCACCTGTGTAGGTTCGGACCCGAGGAACCGAGGACCCCAGCAGTGAGATAACTGCTTCTGAGTCTGTTAGAGCTTCAGCCAGAGGTGAGTGGAATAACTCTTTATGTTTTACAGTAAATAAATCAATTCTTAGCATGATTCACACATCATGAATGCCATGAGATATATTAGGTTGTTTGCATTAGAATTCACGAATATGTTGCATTGCATAATATGTTGTTGATGTGGATGGATATTGGATGATTTATAGCCCTCAATCTATGATATGATATGTACGATACGGAATGAAAGACCAGTGGGACCCATTCTACGTTCGTTGGCACCATGTAAGAGAAAGTCCAGGAAGATCCATTCTACGTCCCTGGCATATTGAAATGTTATGTTATGTTATGTAAGAGAAAGACCAGGACCCATTCTACGTTCTGGCACTATGGAATTATGTAGAGGGCTATTGGTGACAAGTTCATCCTTTATGTGATATGTTTGTGATGTGATGCATTTCATGGAAGCATGGACTTTGAATTTAATGTTTTATTATTCTGCTCACTGGGCTTTATAGCTCACCCCTCTCCCTTAACCCCCAGGTTTGCAGGTACAGGGTAGACCAGGAGGTCAGCAGAAGTAGAGTCATGTATTATGTAATAGCTAGATGTGGATATGAATATGTTGTAATGTAAAAGAAAAGTATTGAAATGTTATGTAATGATGTTTATGGAAGTTTAGAGTTGTGCTTGACCATAGTATTATGTTAATCCCTTTCTAGTACATGATCTTAATGTCTAATGATGATTATTGTAAACCAAACTTAATTTATGTTATGTCACCCCATTGGAGCATTGATGAGGACTCCAAGGTGGGGTTAATGTTTATGTTTATGAATAGTGCATGCACAGGTTGAGTTTGGTGATTGAATAGAAAGAAAAGTTCAAAATTTTTATGTATGTTGTTGATCATGTATGGGATTAAACAGGTTCACATGATGAATGTTTGGCTTGCTATGGGTCCCGACGGCCTTAAGCCGATCTGGATCCTAGCGCCAGTAGCGGTCCGATTTTCGGGTCGTTATAACTTTTTTTTACTAATTAAAATTTGGCCTTTTAAAATTATTTTAATTATACCCTATCATTATTTATACAGTTAAAAATTAACGAAATTAAGACGTCACTCGCTATATCAATATCACATCAATATGCTACATAAAATTGATGTAAGATTGATAATAATTTAAAAATTTAGAATAAAATTATAATAAAATTAAAAATATAAATTTTTTTAATAATTATTTATTTTATTAATATTTTTTAGGAAATAAAAGAAATAAAAACTGAATTTATAATTTCAGGTAAATTATATATTTTTTAGCCATTTAACGAAGTTCGATTATATAATTAAATATTTAATTTATATATTATTAATTTTTTAAAAATTTACTTTAAATATTAATATAACTTTTAAAAAAGTGGTGAATTAGTATTATACGTCAGAGTTAAAAAAATAATTTAAGAAGTATTTAAAAAATTATTTTATTATTTTTAATATTTTTAAATTGAATCAAAATATTATTTTAAATTATTTTTTAATATTTTATAATTAATATATTTAATAGAATTATTTTCTTGATGATAGTTTTAAACCTAATACTAAATTATAAGCATATTAGATAAATTCAAAAAAAATATTTTTTAATACTTCATTATTAATATATTTAATAAGATTATTTTCTTAACGATAAAAATTTAAAAAAATTAAATAATAATATAATTAATAATTTTTAAATATATTTAATAGTAAAAATAGTAAATTAATAATTTAGTAAATTTTCAATTATATAATTATCGGTAGAGTATATTTAATTAGACATCAAAAAGACAAAATTTTATTAGTAAAAAATAAAAATATAAGATAAAATTGAAATAAAAATAAACTATAAAATTTTTTTTACTATTAATTCTAAACTTTATTTAGGTATTTACAGTAAATCATAAATAACGATAAATAGAATTAGAACAACTTTAAAATTTTAAATTTTAATTGAAAAAAATAGTATAACCTCTAAATAATAAAATTAAAAGCATAAAATTTTTTTATCATTAATTTTATATTAGATCCTTAGAATTTAAAACTTAATAAATTTAAATATGATCTATAGACTAATTAGATTTTTAAAATATAAGAATAACTAATTAATATTGATAAATTTAAGGATTTTTGTTGGATTCAAAAATAAGAAAAAATACTGTTGAGTTTGTAAAATTTTAGATAATTAATGATTATTCCAAAATCAATTAATTAAAAAATCATTATATTTTATAAAATTATTCTTTTATCCTTTTATTAAAATTATTATCACACGTTATCGTCTTAAATTTTTATAATATTTACTTTTTTGTAAAAATAAATATAATTTAATATCTGTAATTTAAATGTCAAACTATTCAGTTCTTTTAATTAATCTTAAAATAATTTAATTAATATTTTTTAATAATAGAATTAAATAGTTTAATTTTATAAAATATTTTATTTGAATAATTTGAAATATGGATGTATTAGTAAATGTTTTGAAAATCCAGAGGTTTCACAGTAATTCTTTCGAAAATAACGGTAAAGAATTAATTTCACATAATAGGGGGACTTGACAGTAATTTTATGAGCATGGCCTGAACATATAAGATGCCCAATGAGAAATGAAGAAGCAACTGAACAAAGAAAGTAAGCATGGAGGAAAACTAACGGGGAATCATGCTCTCGTATTAAGCTAGAAATATTACTGAATATAGAGATTCTTGAAAGTCCTCGTATTGGTGTCTTCTAATAAAGACTAAGAGAAATGGGTACGATTGGTATGAAGAATCTCCAGATTTCACCCAGTGATTCGCATCCAGGGAAGGATCAACAAGCGGCAGGAGTTGGTATACTCCTTCAGATCATGATGCTTGTTCTTTCCTTCATCCTTGGTCACGTTCTTCGCCGTTATAAATTCTATTATCTGCCCGAAGCCAGTGCTTCTCTTCTAATTGGTAATTTGGTATCCTATTTTCCCCCTTTTGATAGTAGAAAATTCTAGGGTTTTAGGTTTTCCCTCAGGCTTTCTCAATTGTGTATTTGTTTTCAGGTCTAATTGTAGGTGGACTCGCTAACATTTCGAATACAGAAACAAGCATCAGGTTCTTTCTTCTTTCTTTCTTTCTTTTTCTTTGAACGATTACTTGTTCTGCCTAGAATTAGTCAATGATGATATACATGAATCACTATGTGTTTTTTGCTTGCAGGGCCTGGTTTAATTTCCATGAGGAGTTTTTCATCCTGTTTCTGCTCCCTCCTATTATATTATATCCTAGCTTGGAGTTCATTTCTTTTTATTTTTTCAGTCTACATGTTTTGCATGCTAGTTTGCTGAATTTTTATATTGTATTTTCGACCTGTTCTTTTCCTTGACATTTGTGTTTGTACTGAGTCGGGGTTCAGTTTAGCACCTGTAAGTAGTATCCTATTGTCCTCCATATAATATTTGGATATTAGAGGCTTTATATAATGTAATATATGTGGCCCAATTTTGTGCTGAATGACCCTTTTGATTGACATGTTTTTGCAGAAACCTTTCTTTTCTAATTTTGGTGCCATTGTCACATTTGCTATATTAGGAACTTTTATAGCTTCAATGGTTACAGGTGTTCTGGTGTAAGTATTTTCCTATTCTCGGTTTATCATCCTTCAATGGCATTTATAATTTTAATTTTTCACTCACTTTTTTTTACTGCTTGTTGGGCAGTTACCTCGGTGGTCTAACGTACCTCATGTACAGACTTCCTTTTGTTGAGTGTCTGATGTTTGGTGCTCTAATATCAGCAACAGATCCTGTCACTGTTTTATCCATATTCCAGGTTCTTTGGCATTCTTTCTTTCTTTCTATTGCTTTTCAGAGCTAAAGTTTCCATACATGTTGTATAAAATTAATATAAGTAGGTTTTGATGAACTTATATTACTGCATCAAGAAAATGGATCTATATAATGATCATACAAAGAAAACATACCTTATCATGCGATGCTTCCTTGTCTTGGCAGATCGTTGACAGATACAACTGTGTGTATTGCATGACTCATTTGATATGTTAATGTACTTTCTTTATTTTACTTTTTTAGTGTAGTGATTTTTTGAAAAAGATATAGGTGAATAAGAATTAACTAACATCATGATTATGAAATCAATGGACCATCATACAAAATATTTTTTAGTTGCTCAAGGACAAGGAAAAGAAAAAGAAAAAGTAATGCCAAAAAGGCAACCTCAGCACATTTACAATAAATGAGAAGAAGTAACTAACGCCTTCCCATCAACAATTAAGAAAGAGAACTACCTTGAGTATTTAACTGTTTTAAGAGTTTTATACCCCACATTCCATAGAAATGGAGCCATCATGTTAAGTGCACGTGCACATTTTTCATGGCTTGTTCAACTTTATTGTGAACTATTGGAAGCTACAAATTGCTGTATCACAGAGCCACTGGTTGATACATTTTTTGGGGCCTATTGTTTGGGTGTTAACTGCACTGATAGGACATCAATAGTAAACAAGATTAGGGTTCTTCTCTCTTTCTCTATGTGTGTCTATCTCTCTCTCCTTTCTACACACGTCATTTTGATAGCTCAGATGTAAAGATATTGGTTGGTGATATGATGAATTTTTATAAAGTACACACACGTCATTTTGATAGCTCAGATGTAAAGATATTGGTTGGTGATACGATGAATTTTTATAAAGGTAACAAAATAAAGTCACACACACACACACATCATTTTGATAACAGCTCAGATGTAAAGATATTGGTTGGCGATACGATGAATTTTTATAAAGGCAACAAAATAAAGTCAATATTTTAGTAATAACTGAACTAGCTTAATGACATTAACATGTCCTCAATACCTAAGATGACTGTTTCTACTTTGTTGGGAAGATATATAATTGACATATTAATTTAGTAGCAAAACGTCCATTCTATGTACGACTTGTTATTAATTTTTTTATATAATTTTTAATACACACATGCACACACACATATACATATATATAATTTTAAAATAACCTTGTGTATAATTTCTATAGTGCAAAAAATATAAAAAATTATTAAAAAATTAGGTATGTGCAATTTCTTCGAGCATAATGCATAGTGACTATAACTAAAACTTTCATATGATGCTATTGAATTTATTATTTCTAATTATAATACCAGTGTACTACTCTGTGTTTTGCATGTGATTGCTTATAATTTTTTCTATATGTTATTTATATTTTTAAAATTTTATTATTTAAAATTAAATTGTTTAATATATTTTTGTAATGAATTGTTTATGTTCTATTTTACTATTTTATTATATCTACATACGATATAGTGTTATTTCGTATGTAGATATAATAAATATATATTACTCGTGAATATAGTGTAATATATATATATATATATATATATATATATATATATATATATATATTCACGAGTAACTACTCAATTTCTTATCAATTATTGTTCTCTTTATATGCAATACCACATTCCTATTGTTTCTCTATTGGTAATTTTTATATGATAACATTTTTAGTACATATTAAAATATTAATGTAGATTAAGCCTTATTAAAGACAAAAGAGGAGAGAGCCCTAAGTTTTAAACATTTAATAACATGCATAAATACATATCGTATGTAGATATAATAAATATATATTACTCGTGAATATAGTGTAATATATTACACTCATATATTACTCGTGAATATAGTGTAATATATTACACTATATTCAGGAGTAACTACTCAATTTCTTATCAATTATTGTTCTCTTTACATGCAATACCACATTCCTATTGTTTCTCTTTTGTTAATTTTTATATGATAACATTTTTAGTACATATTAAAATATTAATGTAGATTAAGCCTTATTAAAGACAAAAGAGGAGAGAGCCCTAAGTTTTAAACATTTAATAAGAGAGCTGTAGCATTTTATTAATTGATGACCTTAATTGCAGGAACTTGGCACAGATATGAACCTTTATGCTTTGGTGTTTGGAGAATCTGTCTTGAATGATGCAGTAAGCTTTAATTGCTGCATTCTGTTGTTCAATGTTTATAGTAAATGCATGTTTCATTCATTTTATACGAGACTAAATTCGCTGGATGATGATGATGTTTTGAATGTTGCGCAATTGGTAGATGGCCATATCCTTGTATAGGTATGTAAGGTTTCTGCAATTGATCTCTGCATATTCAGTATGATTAAAAATTCAGTTTTAAATCAAGCGGTGTTTTTGGGGTGCAGGACAATGACCTTGGTGAAAAGTCGTGCGTCATCTGGATCAAATTTCTTCATGTTGATTCTCAGATTTCTTGAGACATTTGTCGGTTCAATGTCTGCTGGTCAGTCATACTCTTTTCTGGGTTGGTTGTTGCAGGGAGAAGGTTGTGTTGTATTAAGAATTTCACGCTTCAGCATCTTTATTGGGCTGACAAATCAATATTGATTCTAGTACTGAAACTGAAAAGGATATGTGCTTCAAGTAAGACTGATAGAATCTTCTAGGTTTAACATCATTGGTAACTTCTAATGGTATGAGAATCATTTCATGAGTTTGAAGAAAGAAAATGATCAATGATTGAAGAGAAAGAAACGATGATTAAGAGATAGGGATTTAAGTTCTTTTCATTCTTTTTAGCAAAATTCACAAATATTACTTGTGTAAGAATGATTTTGCAAATAAATCAATAATGCAAATTAGCTGTGAAAGCATTGCTTCTTTTTTTTTTTTTTCTCCCTAAAAAATTTTGAGTGAAAAATATATTGTCAAAATAAGATTTGGCACCGAAAATGATGATGCCATGAGAAACCTTTACTGCCCAGTCCTTTTGAGCTTTTAAAATCACATATTTTCTCTCATACGGATTGATAATCTCTATATTGGATCTTTCTCTAATATGCCTTGGCTGCTTTCTATTAGAAGGAAACCATTTCTTCTTGTTGTATTTCAACAACGCTGCCGTCATTTAAGATGAATTAGATACATTTGAAATAAACATATTTCCTTAGGACCCAGCGAGTTAAAAAGCTGGTTTACGTGCAATTGGCTTTCAAGCAACTCATTATTGTTTGTAGTTCTAACTAATACTACTATTAAATTTGGGTTGGGTCTAACTCACTCTAAAAGGTAGTTCAATGCTCAAGCTCCTTATAAGTAGCATATTACCCTTATTCGAAACTAATATTGGATTCAACACACCTGCACATGCTTAGGACCAAATTGGAGTAGAACCAAATTGGAGTGTGAAATACTTATAGGAGGCCCAACATTCGATAGGAGGCTATAATACCAACTCACCCCAAAAGCTAGCTCAAGAGGAAGAGTGCCAAGTCTCTTATAACGTTTCCCCTTTACCAAACTAATGTGCGATTCAATAACTACTGATAGGAACAGGGTGTGCTCCTGTGAACAGAAAACCAACTATCTTATGACCATTATTTTTGTCTTATATAGGTTTATTTGTTTAATCTTGCTCAAGTTTAGATGTGTTTAAGTGAGATAGGGTAATAGGCTGTCCCTTTTCTTTTCCATGGCTTGATATTTCATTGGTTTTCTTTATTCTCCTTGATTTTACTACCAATACCATATACTTTAATGTTCTATGTCCAGTTCAGGATGACTGACAATTCACAATATTGTTTACAGGTGTGGGAGTTGGATTTACTTCTGCATTGATATCCTTTTATATGCATTCTTTCTTTATTATTTTTAGATCTTGAATTGTGTTGTGAAGCCTTAATTCCTAGAACCTTTTCAAGTATGCTGGTTTGGATATTGACAAGTGAGTATTCTTAAATTTTTGTCTGCTAAATTTCTGATATTGTAGCACACAGATGGCTCCATCTGTAATAATTATTTGATTGTGTTTACAGCCTTCAAAACTTGGAGTGTTGCCTTTTTGTCCTTTTTCCATATTTCTCGTAAGCTATTTCCTAGACTACTTTCACATTCAGTGTTTTTAATTTCTGGTAGACTTGTAGTGCATTTTAATGTCAATTTTTTTTTTCTGTCTTTTAGATACATGCTTGCTGAAGGTCTTGGCCTCTCTGGTATTGTCTCGATATTGTTCACAGGAATAGTAAGCACAATTGTGATATTTTGACAGTACAAGTCACCAATTATTGATGGACACTTATATGGAAAAACTACATTTTTTAGGTCATGAAGCATTATACCTATTCAAATTTGTCAGAAAATTCTCAGCGATTTGTTTCTGCATTTTTTCACCTAATATCATCACTAGCTGAAACATTTGTGTAAGAGAACATTTACTATCTTTCTCACTAAAGTGATTGAATTACTTGAATGATAGCCCAACTGTCACTGACATGCCTGACCAATTTGCAGATTTATATACATGGGGTTTGATATTGCAATGGAACAACATAGCTGGTCCCATGTTGGATTCATCTTTTTCTCAATTGTATCCTCAGTTTTTTTTTTTTAATTTTTAATTTTTAACTTTTAATTTTTCATTTTCAAAGCAACCATTTTAATGTGAGAATTACGGCTATTAATCCTTAACCTCCTTTATGCCTATTGCAGTTATTCATTGGAGTCGCAAGGTTTGAATTTTAATCATTTGCAATCTCTCTTATTGCTAATTTGGGAACTAATTCTTCTGTCATTTTAGTGTTCTTCAATTCTTGTTATGGGCAGTTATATTCTGAAATTAGTAATCTGCTCTTGTAATAAATCTTTGTAGGGCAGCAAATGTCTTTTCTTGTGCATATTTGGTCAATTTGGTTCGACCTTCACATCACAAAATACCTATGAACCATCAGAAAGCACTTTGGTACAGTGGTAAGAATAGCAATAATCATGTATGCAATGAATTCTTGCTGTCTTTGATATTGTGAAATTCTAATTAATTATTGGTGTGGGAAGGACTTCGAGGGGCTATGGCTTTTGCCCTTGCTTTGCAGTCAATTCATGATCTTCCGGAAGGACATGGCCAAACCATATTTACTGCAACCACTGCTATAGTAGTACTGACGGTACACATGCTGGCTTTCTTCCATAAACTAGAGCATTTAATTAGACATCTAGAAAATTTGAGGATGTCAAATGTGCACTTGTTGAAATTTGATGGAATTATGATATTCTTTTTATAGTTTTTGGCCTATGATGTCTGATAAATTGAGGTTGAAGGGAATTAGGTTAGGGATGATGAATTCTGTATACAGAGCCATCCCTTAGGAAATACACAAACATTTACACTTGGCACCTTTTGACACGTTTGTCGTATATTTGTTTAGTGATTTTTAATATTTGAGTTTTCTGCATGATTTAGATCAGCTTATTTGTTTCACATAGACCAATACAAATTGGATTGTTGGCCATATGTTATGGAGTTCACAATTTTAGGATTGTGAATTTTAATTCTCATTATAACAGCATATTATAGCTGATATAGACTGATAAAGGCCGGTACATAATGGTGTATACAACCTTTAGTTAAAGGAGGTGAAGAAAAAGAAGAGAGAGAGAGAGAGAGAGAGAGAGAGAGAGAGAGAATTAGGCTTACCTACCTGGATATGTGGTTGGATAACTAGGATTATGCATACGTAAGTGTGGACTATACTCTGCTGATTTTGTCTCTACTATTATTGTCCTTGGAATAAAATATCAACATTTTCTTTTCAGGAATGACATTGGATGTCCATAGTTATCATTTATTTATTATTACCCAATCCACTACCTCTTGCAACTTGCAAGCCTGAATAACTCCAGTAGATACGGAACTAAAAGTTTGATCCAAACGTTGCAAACTAAAAATTAATACCACCCGTTTGGACCTCAATTAAATCCCATTTATTGGGTGGGTTGGGTGTGAGGATCTTCCTTTTCAAATGCATGACTTCCTTGTCAAACTTGATTGACTTAATTGGCTGGTTAAGGTTGGGCCTAAGTTCCCAAGTCCCAGCAGAGGATTGTGGGATTTATGCTACTAATCTGAAACTCTTTCCACTTGTAAATTGCAAATTTAGCAGGATTTCTTCTAATTTAGTCACCACTGTTTGGCTTCGAAAAGTTAGGAGATTAAGCCCTAAAGAGTGGGGTTTGCATTAAAAGAATGTTTGTAATTTTATATCAAGGTAATTTCATTGAATTAAAAGCTAAGGTCCAAGGCTCACCAAATTCATACAACAAAGCCTCTAGGCCTCAATACAAATAAAACCCAGCCCAATCCCAATCCTAGAGACCCATACTTGACCCAAACCTGACCCTGTAGAGCTGGTTCACTTAGCAGAGCACTGCTTCCTCTGAGAACACCGGCCACCCTTGAGAAACACATCCATGGTGGCCACCAACCATTCTCCTGTTACAGATGCCAAAAGGCCATGAAAACAACAAACTGAAGCCCAAGGAGAAGCAATGCAACCCTTTCAAATAGAGATCCCAAATTATAAAGAATCTTTGCATAAATATGTATTAGAAGTTTCACACATATATATTTAGATTGAAGTTGAATGTTAATGTGTATTTTATTTAAAAGATTCATTTATGACATGATATAACAAATTATTTACGTAATTTGATAACTATTAGTTTTTATTGAAAAAAATTTTAGAATTGGCATAGGCTCTGTGTTTGTTTTAATGCTAGGCTTGCAGTGAGCTGGATCTGGGTTGAGTTGATGAACTTTTGGACCTTAGGCATACTTTTAGTCAGCATCAAAAAAGGGCTTTAGCCTATGCCCATCCTTCAATACCTCCTGTTGGTCTAAAAGTTTTGAATTTGGATTACTTTGATACAAAGAATGGCGTCATATTCATTCACTTCAAAACACTTGATTGTGGATTAGGTGAGGATCAATCTCATTCAAATGTTTAACATTGTTAATAAATAATTGGTTTTCTCTAGCCAAACCAATGTGCAGTTCTAACTAAATTGAACCTTTTCCTTTTTCATGAACACTTGTGAGTGTATAATGGCTGTTTCAAATGCACAACGAATTGCTTGCTCTGTGTTGCACAGTTTTGCAACTGACTGAAACTGAGTTGAACTCCATGATTTTTTTTAAATTTCTCATGTTTGTGTAACTCATGGAAGTTGCATATCAAACTCATTCTTTTTTACTTGTAACATTCTAAACAATGTTCCAGGTGTTGTTAATCGGGGGTTCAACTGGCACCATGCTGGAAGCCTTACAAGTTGTTGGAGATGGTCATGATGGCCCTATAGGAGAAGTATTTTTCTATTAAAAATAGATACTTTTTGGTCTTTGTTTTAATTCGGTGAAATTATATTATTCCCATTTGGTTCCTGAAATAAACTAGTCGTTTGCCTGCACAACTATATTACTATTATATAAAATAATATAAAGTTATTTTATAAAATAATATTTTTTTTGTATGAATTCACTTCGCTTATCAAGAGCAGTAAAACATTTTATCTTTTATATCGAGGTTTCAAACTCAACCTATTGCCATAAAACAAAGAAATAATTCTAGAGAAGAATTAGAAATCTTAACTAATATGCATGATTTCCAATTATAGAATAAAAAATTTAAAGATCTCAAATATTAATAAAGTACAAAGCGCATCATCAAATTTAATTGCATCAAAGAAAATTAAACATTTTAGTACTTATTATGATATATTAATAATATCCAATAACAAATTTCAATCAAGTAACTATGTTTTTAGGAAAATAAAGTTTACTAATTTCAATGGTGGTAGATGTCGGTGGCAGCAATGGTGGTGGCAGTAGAGGAGAAATATTTGAATCAAAG
This sequence comes from Manihot esculenta, assembly GCF_001659605.2. Lineage (NCBI taxonomy): Eukaryota > Viridiplantae > Streptophyta > Magnoliopsida > Malpighiales > Euphorbiaceae > Manihot > Manihot esculenta. The sequence continues at coordinate 10,482,271 of NC_035170.2, forward strand.
AATCCCATATATTTGAATGATTCTTGTCCAACTTTTATCTATCCAAGAGGGTTGAATTGGTTGGTAAGAGTTGTGCAGTCATGCATCCAGTGCTAGATCATCCCATGCTAGATGCTAGGAGAACAATAAGAGAAAAAAAAAAAAACTTCAAAACACAAACTATTTGAAAATAGAGGAGATAGAGCTGTGTGAAAAAGTATATGGAATGGAAATTGTGCTAGTAAATTTATATAGAATGGACATATTAAGGTTAGTGAAGAGACTAAAATTATCACAATCATTAATATAATAAATTATTATAATTCAGTTTTAATAACTTGACTGTTCAAAATTTGTAACACTTGATTTAGAGTATTAGAAATAATATTTTACTTTTATTATACTTTAATATTTATATTTATTTATTTTTTTGTAGTTATTTGAATTGAATAAAATTTTAGTTTGATAATATTTTACAGTGCTGTTAATTCTTTAATTGTTTTATACTTTATCACAATTAATATTTTTTATAATAACTTTATTCGATTATATATATTTATTTTATATGATTATTCACATGAGAGGAACAAAAATATATAACATTTGTTAATTAGATTATATTATATATGGTTTCAAAAAATTGTCAAATCAATAAGTTACCACTGTTGTGAGATAGTAAAAATTTTTGACATAATATTTTGTTATGGACTTACATATATATATTTTTTGACAGTAATTTATTTTATTATGTAGACATCTTTTTATAAAGTAATTATTCCATTTTTATAAATATATTTTTAACATCTATTTATTGTTAAAATAAATAAATACAATAATTTTTTTAATAATAAAATACAATAATACGTTTATTACAATATTAATAATATATTATATTAAAAAGTAGTAGAAAATTAAAAGGTCTCATAAGAGTGACAATCAATATCAATATAATAAATTGTACTTATTATATAAAAAAGTAGTAGGAAATACATTAATAGTGATGATAAAAATAATAAATTGTATTTAACATATATATCAATTATTATTTTATATAAAAATAAAATTAAAAATGTATAAACAATTATAAATTTGTGCCACATAGCATAATTATGTAAGGTTAATTGTACACTTAGTAATCTTTCATATATAAATTTTGTATTTGTATTTGTTATTTTTCACATAAGATACGAAAAACATGTAGTATCAGTTAATTAATAGTATTGGTTATAATTTTTTTTGTAGTTGATTTATTATTATATTATATTAAAAAAGTTGTAGGAAATTAAAAAGTCAGGAAGATAAAAAGTCATATACAACTTATAATAATAAAAATAATAAATTACATTTGTTATGGACATATTAATTAGTAACTTATTAAATATAAAAATATTACTGAAAAATAAAAATAAAAATAAACCATATTAAGTGTGCTACTTGGCACAAATATGTAAATTTAAGTGTGCCACTTGGCGTAACTACACACACTTAAATATTGACACTTGTCAACTTCTCCGTAATCTATTTTACACCCTAGCTTTTTATATATATATATATATATATATATATACACACTCACGTATAGAAGAGTAAGGATAAGATAATCTGAGTGGAATATGTATTCTTTGCTTTCGTTGCATATTCAAGTTGCAACCCACAAATGTTTAAAAAATATGTACTTGATCTAATAATAATTACACTTCAAATTTATCCGATATTTGAGATTATGGATCTGGACCATAATGTTCATTTGCCACCCTCAGTATGATTCAGCACATTCAGCTCCCCCATTACTTTCATTTTATCGAGTTTCTTTATACTGCTCAGTTTGCTGAGATCAAATAATTGAATCAGGACATGCTGCCCCCAGCATGTTAATACTAAGTCTTGTTATCTGTTTCAGAGTTTCGAGGGGAATCATGGTTATCTTGTTGCCTCATGTGATGAGGATGATGACACATCAGGAAACAGGCTCAAAATGAAACTTAAAGAATTCCACAGGAGGTAAAATCTTAAAATTTTACATTCACACAACTTTGTTTTTCCAGCACATTTTTGTATTTTAGCTTTCAATTATTTTTTTATCTCGTCTTTTTCCCTATATGCAGTGCAGGATCATTCTCGGCATTAGACAGGAATTACCTCACCCCTTTCTTCACTAGTCATAATGGAGATGAAGATCATGGTAAGAGTAGGACATGGTAGCACATAGTTCTTGATTATGAAATGGTTTATTGTAGTCTGCTGCTGAAAATTTTTCTGAAACATTACTGGAGATACTAGAGATTTTGTGCAGATATAGTTGAACTCAGCACTATATATAGCTATTGATTGGATAAACTTTTTGCCTCAAACTTTTGAGCTTTAATTGAATTTAGTTGGAACAAATCTAGCTTGTAAACCTACCAAATGCATAGAAGCAGATCAGTAGTGGCTCTCTTCTTTCTTCTCTTTATTTTGCTTCCATTGCTGTATATGTGCAGACAAATAACTAGTTCTATGCTTGAAGAATTGTTTCTTGGTAGTTGGAAATGCTCTTAAATGCCTCAATCTAATTTGGCAGCAGGAATGCTTGTTGCTGTTTTTTTTTTTTTTTTTTTGATAAGAGCGAATGCACAGTATTAGATCTTAAAACTTGCTTGTGGGTAGTGTCTGCCGTAGAGATGGTACTTGAAATGACTTTCCTGAAAATGTTCCAATTTTCTCTAAGTTTGTTTTCTCTTCTGGTGAGGTTACCTTTTAATCTCAATCCTTCTTGTTATGAGCAAACCTATTTCTTCATCTTTTGTGTTACATTAAGCAATCATGTGCGTTTCTAGCATTCAAATCTGTAATTTCTGACTTTCAGTTGTTTTACATAATACATGTAGTAGGACAGTTAGGATTACTTGTGTATCTATTTAAGGATGCTAGTTTTTGGTCCTTCATTCTAGTCACTTGGATAGTTTTGTAATTTCAAATTTTCTAGTATTCATCTAGAGACGTTTTTTGCCAACAAAAAAATCTACAGTTGTTGATGGGTATGAAATACATCTTGAGATTACTTAAAAGGGTCCAAATCCTTAAAGGCTTAAGTTTACTTTTTGAGTCACTGAACCTATCTATACTGTTGTTTCAAAGTTCGTTATCGATACAAATTCTAGCAATTATGCTTTTTATCATGTGATGCCTATGAAATCTTGGGTGTCATACCTAAGGAAAGTTCATGTGAAAAGCCTAAAACTTTAATTTTCTGTTCATAGCCCACAATTCTTCTCTTATTTAAATTCACTTCTTAATTCCATCATTTCGCAAACCCTAATTTTCCACCTAAATTCCGGTCATTCACAGAGCCTCAAATCATTTGTCTTCACAAAGCTTCAAAATTCAACATTAATTTCTTTGACTTGCTGGCTATCCTGCATCATAAGTAGAGTCAACAGAAAAAGGGGAAGAAGATAGAAAAAGATGGCTGCTTGGTTCTTTGGAGCTTTCCAATGATATGGGCCCTCTTAGTTTGGTTTTCCTAGTATGTTGTCCTGACAAAGTTGTTTCTACCTGATAATGATTGTTTCCGTCTGGTAGCTTCTATGAATGTCATTTTCTTCACATTGGATTGGATTCAGAATCAATCTCACTATTTTAGTTGCTTTAACAGATGATGATGCTACACCCAGTTCAAGAATTGGGGGCTTCCATGGCCATCTCTAATATTCAGCGACTGTTCGAGTAACATATACAACAACATATTGAATCAGATTTGTAAAGAATATACTGATGACTGGCAGAAAGTTTGCATAGTCAGTTAAAAACTTACCTGCCTGCTGAAATATAGATTATAAATTTGTAGATGGCATACCAATTAGATATTATCTGAGCGGTTACACATATAAGAGAATTCTCAGTGCATCTGTTGCAAATTTTTATAGTTGCACTGTTTTCTACTCGATTCTGCAGCATGTAGCAAGTTAGTTGATTTAATGCATTTTAACTTCCTACTACTAATCTTTGCTTGGAGGAGAGGAAACCTGGTTGACCTTTTCGTCTATCAAACCCCCCAACCCCCAGTTTTATTTGTCCTCGCGGAGAATTAGCTAGCCAACTATTGCATTTGTTGTCTTTTGCAGGGTGAGATAATAGTCTGTATATCGTTAGGAAATTGATTAGTTCGTAATCATTTAAGAATGTTTTTATTTTTTGTGATTTGTAAAATCAAAATTTTAAGTTTTTTCATAAAAAAAAAAATTAAATGCATTAAATATTGATACTCAAAAGAATAGGTAGTAGATGAATAGAAAATACAGATAAAAATATGTAAGATGATAAGAATAAATGAAAATAGTATTTTTTAAGTTTGACATGAAGCCTCTATTTATAAGCTTTAAAATGTAAATACATTTGGATGTTACAAAAACAGTGTTATAAAATTGAATGGGTAATAATTTAGATTATATAATTAAATGGTTGGGTAATCAGTTAGGGGGTTATGGACATCCACTTATATTATTTATAACACTCCTTTTGGATGGCCATAACCCCCTAAAATCTTTTTAGGGAAAAAAATCTTGTGAGATAAAAAAATCCAGTAAAAGAAAAAGAGTACAAAATATTATGATATATACTTCAAACTGTTTTATTAAAAACCTTGTCAAAGAAAATCTAGTGAAATAAAACTTAGACTAAGGAGAAAGAGTATAACATGATTTAACTCTCTTGGATACGATATCAGTCGGTTGGCTATAGCTTAGTAAATAAATCTGTAAAATTATCACTTGAACAAGTGTATTAAATGTTTATATCACCATTCTTTTGAAGGTTATGACTAAAAAAGAATTTTAGTAAGATATATTTCGTACTATCTCCTTTAATATATCATCTCCTTAATTGAGCTATGCATGCTGCATTGTCTTCATATAATATTATTAAAATCTTTTTCTTTAAAGTCAAACCACATATCTTATAGATATATTGGGTCAATAATTTTTAACTAAACACAATCTTTACTTGTTTCGTGCATTGCAATTATTTTTATATGATTTAAAGAAATAGCAGCTAAAGTTTGTTTCGTAGAATGCCATAATATAGTTGTGCCTTCACACGTGAACAAATAACCCCTTTAAGAACGAGTTTTATATGGGTTTGTTAAATATCCTGCATCTGCATAGTCAACTAATTTTGATCTATATTAATTTGAATAAAGGGCTATTGAATAAAAAAACATACGTTTATGATAATTCACATTTATATTCAAAATTTTAAATTTTGAATGGTAAAATTAAATTTTTTTAAGAGAGATTTATAATTTATTATCTAGATATTATAATTATTAACAAGTCAGTTACTGCATTTTCAGAAATCTATTAAAATATTTTTATCTATTCTCTCCGTTAATAAAATAATCATTCCGTCCTCTTTTCTGTTAAAAATATATAAAAGGATAAGAGAGAAAATCTTTAAAATTTAATTTTATTATCAAATAAAATTAATTTTTTTTTAATTTGCCACAATTATAGTCAAGAGTACTAATCAAATTTAGAAAAGTTGATGGTAAATTATAATATAGTCATAAAGTTCTATTTGACTAATAAAATAATCCTTAAATATATATTTTTATTATAACAGTATCCATTATTTACTCCCTATTTTCACTTTTATATAATGTCATAAATTATTAATAAAAACTTGAAATATGAAAAAAAAATTTACAACTTGAAATATATAATATTTCATTTTATTTAAAATATTATTAATAGAAAGTAAAGTTTTTCAAATATAAAAAATATATTCATAATTTATAATATTGAGTATAAGTATTTAATGAAATATTTTAATATATATTATTTATATGTGATATTTTATCTAATATGAATTTATTTAGGAAGATTTATAATTTAGTTTCTGAGTATTACTATTATTTAGAAGTCAGTCTCTGTATTTTTAAACGTATATTAAAATGTCCCTAACTTTTATTTCCATCAACAAAATAGTCTTTCTATTATTTTTCCGTTAAATTCTTAATAAGAGGAGTGAGAAAATTTTTTAAATCCTAAATTACCCTTCTTTTTTAGCTTGTAACAAAATCTCTAACTCTCACCATTTTTTTTTCTTTCTCGACAAATCATTTCTCTAAATTTTCTCTTGCAATTTTTTTGTTTCAGTTGCCTCAGTAGGCGAGCTCCAATGCTCCAGAGATGAGGGAGGAGAAAAGATGGGGGATGGAGTTGACAAGTAAACCAAGGCAAAACATGATAGCGAATGCCATAGGAGAATGAAAAAGCTTGAAAATGATGTTACATAACATCCATCTAAAGTAAACTATGAGTTGTTACTATAAAACAGGGGTTATATGGCAAGTATCTGATAAGTGAAAAACGTGGCCCCTCTACAGGATAAAGAGACCCAAGACACTTTAACATTTGGACTATTGTCAAGATTTGCTTTCCCTAGATAGGTCAAGTCTTGGCATAAAATTATCGTTATCAGGCACATTCTTATTTTTCCAGAGATCGCGAAATTAGCACTTAATTAGCTGGCGATGTCCATTATCGAGCAGCCGGCCATGTCATTGCCGGATTTTCAGGAAACACTATATTTATCTCTATCATCTCAGAGTATAAAAGGAGAACAATCCCAGAGATAAAGGTACGCTATTTCTAGTATCATTCGAACTCTCAGTAATTCATTGCATTCTCCCTATTTTTCAAGATACTGATTTCGCCAGAGATTGCGGAATTACCACCTAATTAGCTGGCGATGTCCATTATCGAGCAGCCGGTCACATCATTGCCGGATTTTTAGAAAACACTATATTTATCTCCAGCATCTCAGAGTATAAAAGGAGAACGATCCCAGAGGTAAAGGTACGCTATTTCTAGTATCACTCAAACTCTCAGTAATTCATTGCATTTTTTCTATTTTTTAAGATACTGACTTGAGTGTCAGAGTGGCTATCGTGGGCACCCACCACCACCTCACATTTTCTCTCTTGTAAGTTCTAGCCAATCATATCATAGTGTTGTTTTGGTCATGTCATCAATCTATTTTCAGCTACATCATTTTTTTTCGGCTGCCAAGAGATCCACTAAACCTCTTTTTTTGGATTACGACTGGTTCCTTATCATCTTACTTCGCTCAAGATGGCTGGAAGCCCTACCGCTGCTGACAATATTGCTACCAATAAAGGAGTCATCATTTTCTCCATCCTAGATAACTGGAAAAACATGCCCGTAGTGATCAATGAAGCAAACCTTAATAATTTAAATAACAAACAAATACTCCAGTATATTCAGAGGTTGCAGGCCACTCTCGGACAGTATAAGGCTCGGGAAGAGGTATCTAAGATGGACCCGAGAAGAAGGGATGAAACCTTCGTAGACACCTCGGGGGCCTAGATGGAAGCAGCCAAACTGCAGCATAAAGGTAAGTCCGAATCTGAGGATGAATGGGATGGGGCTCTAAAAGGAGTGGATTGGAAACTAGTTCGCCGTATAGAGATACCAAAGAGAACAGGAAGAAGACTTCATTTTAGACGATGTCTCGCCTCTTTTGGAAGAAATACTAGTGAAAACCTTTCCTGCCAAGTTCAAACTGTCCAGCTTAGATAAATATAATGAAATGACAAACCCCTACAGTTTCAAGATGTAAATGATTTTGTGTTATGCCAAGTGTTCCCATCAACACTCACAATTTGGCCCAGAAATGGTATCAACACCTAAGTTTAGGTCTAATTCAAAACTTTACACAGTTTACCATGATATTCAAATTCAGATTTATCACTTGCATACCTCCCAAAAAGCTCTCCATAGACCTGCGGTAGATCCGCCAGGGAGAGGGCAAGCCTTTAAGAAGTTTTATTTCCCATTTTAATGCCAAAGCCATATAGGTGGAAGAGTTGAACCATGAGATAGCGTGTGAGGATTTGAAAAAATGAACCCGTAATGTCAAGTTCATGGATTTCTTAATCAAAAACTCGGTCACGACATACCAAGAGTTGATAGATAAGGCTCGAAAGTATATTAGGTTGGATGATGAGATTCAGGCACTAAAAGAAGACAAGAAGAAGTCAAAAGCCCTAGAAGTGAACCCATGAAGGGGATTACAGAAGCTACCCCATCTCGCTGATGAAAGGACAAACATAGTAAGTATAAAAATTACACCCCACTAAGTGACTCACAAACTCGTATTCTGATGTGGATAAGAAAAAATGATAAAGAAATAAAATGGCCGCCTAAGCTCAATCCTGATAAGGCAGAAAAATGGGACAAGACCAAGAATTGTCACTTCCACAAAGATGATGGCCACACAATGGAAGAATGTTGAAAATTAAAGAATGAAATTTGAGAGACTTATAAGGGACGATACTCTTCGAAAATTCGCGAGAAAGGAAAAGGAAGGGCAAAAGTCTGAGCCTGAGGAAACAACCCCCGAGACAACTCCTAACAAGGAACCCGTAGGAGCCATACATGTGATAACAAAAGGGCCCATAGAGGCATAGACGTATGACAAATTACCAAAAAAGGGGGGAATCTTATAAGCCTTGGGACACTCATGAGGATCCTAGTATCATTCACATTTTAACAACAATTTAGTTTTGCCTTCATATGTAACTTGAGGATGTTCTTTTAATAATAAAAGCCAACAAAGTATTTTACATCATATGTTATTCGAAAAGAAACAACAGAATACTCGGGCATTGGTCCCACAAATTAAGACCAAAAGGTAGTTTTGCTAGGCTAGGTCACAAGGCGGTTCTCGCCATACCACTTAGGCATTGGTTCCACAAATTAAGGCCATAAGGCAGTTTTGCTAGGCCAGGTCACAAGGTGATTCCCACTAGACCACTTGGGCGTTGGTCTTATGAATTAAGGCCAAAAGGCAATTTTTACTAGGCCAAGTCACAAGGCAGTTCCTGCTAGACCACTCGGGCATTGGTCCCACGAATTAAGTCCAAAAGGAAGTTTTTGCTAGGCTAGGTCACAACGCGGTTCCTACCAAACCACTCGAGCATTGGTCCCACGATTTAAGGCCCTAAGGCAGTTTTCGCCAGGCTAGATCACAAGGCGATTTTCGCTAGGCTAGGTCACAAGGTAGTTCCCGTCATACTACTTGGGCATTGGTTCCACAAATTAAGGCCAAAAGGCATTTTCATCAGGCCAAAAGGCAATTTTCATCAGGCCAAGTCGCAAGGTAGTTCTTGCTAGACCATTCGGGCATTGGTCCTATGAATTAAGATCATAAATGGTTTTCGCCAAGCCAGGTCACAAGCGGTTTCCACCAGACCATTAGGGCGTTGGTCCCATGAATTAAGACTTAAAGGCAATTTTCGCTAGGCCAGCTCACAAGGCAGTTCTCGTCAGACCAGGTCACAAGGCAGTTCCCGCCAGACCACTCGGGCGTTGGTCTCATAAATTAAGGCCAAAAGGCAGTTTTTGCCAGGATAGGTCACAAGGCAGTTCCCTCCATACCACTCGGGTGTTGGTCCCATGAATTAAGGCCATAAGATAGTTTTTACCAGGCCAAGTTAGAAGGCAGTTTTCGCCAGACCACTAGGGTGTTGGTCTCATGAATTAAGGCCAGAAAGTGGCTTTCGCTAGGCCAGTTTACAAGGCGGTTCCCACCAGACCACTCAGGCGATAGTCCCACAAATTAAGGCCATAAGACAGTTTTTGCTAGGCCAAGTCATAAGTGTAATACCCGGCTAGACCCCAGCATCAGAATTCCTATTTTTCGGTGGAATATCGGATGTCGGAAACCTCTAGAAAGGTAAAATGTGTTTTTCTAAAATGTTTTCATGTGTTTTAAGGTTTTAAGTAAGAAAGAAATTGAGTTTTTGAAAGAAAAGTGCCTTGGAAGGAAATCCAGGTTCGGCCGTCGAACCCCATGTTCGGCCGCCGAACATGGTGCAGTTTAGGGAGCACCTTTGGCCCTCGAAGGTGGTCTGGCCAGCCACCTATAAAAGGCCCCATGTCCAAAAATGGGCGAGTTTTCTTCCCCATTTTCGGGCAAAGGTGAGTCCATGCCCTTCCATGGTTAGTTTTGATGTTTTTCTTCAAATCTTTCAAGCTTTTAACAATTTTTCATCTTGTATTGAAGTTTTTAAGCTCAAAATCGAAGTTGTGAAGCTTGGAGACTTTCGGAACCCATTTTCCCCAGATCTCCAAGTTGGGTCACGCCTTCTCTCGATCTTCAAGAGGTAAGCGTAGATCCTACCTTTCTTTTATGTTTTGAATAAGTTTTGAGAGGTTTTAAGTTAAATGATGATATGTATGTTAATGTATGTTTAATGTTAATGTTGTTAGGGCATAGGCTAGTTTTGAGCCCCTAAATGCTTGAGAATGTGCTTATGCATGCTTTTGCATGAGTTGGTTTGAGTTTGGAAGGTTGGGAGGCAAAAATGTGCATGAGAGGCTTGAGTTCTCCCATTCTAGAAGAACTCAGGTTCGGCTGCTGAAGCCATGTTCGGCCGCCGAACCTGCCTGAGGAGGCAATTCTGGCTGCCGAATCCTGCCCCCGAACGTTTGGACTTTTGGCTCTGGAGGGGAGTTTCGACCGCCGAACCTGCCCCCGAAGGTTGGTGAGTTTCGGCTCTGGAACCACTTTCGGCCGCTGAACCTGCCACTGAAAGTGCCCTGTTCAGCCTTCCTTTGCATGTTTCTATGCATGTTTTGGTGATATTTTAGGGGGTTTTTGGGGAGATGTTTAGAGTCATGTTAGTGTATGTTTGGTCCCTTATTTGAGTCCACCTGTGTAGGTTCGGACTTGAGGAACCGAGGACCCCAGCAGTGAGATAGCTGCTTCAGAGCCTTCTCAGAGTCAGCCTAAGGTGAGTAGAATGGATCTTTATGTTGCAAAATAAATAAATTTCGAGCATGTTCATGCATTACGAATGCCATGATATATACTAGATTGTTTGCATTAGATTCACGAATATGTTGCATTGCATACTATGATGTTGATGTGGATGGATGTTGGATGATCCATTAGTCCTCGATATGATATGATATGATATGGTATGGTATGAAAGTCCAGGTCGAGGCCCATTCTATGCCCCTGGCACAGAGTAAGAGAAAGTCCAGGTCGAGGCCCATTCTACGCCCCTGGCACATTGGAATGTTATGTTATGTTAAGAGAAAGTCCAGGACGAGGCCCATTCTACGCCCTTGGCACTATTGGATATGTAGAGGGCTATTGGTGACAAGTCCATCCTTGATGTGATTTGTTTGTGATGTGATGCATTCCATGAAAGCATATGTTTTAAATATATTATTTTACTATTCTGCTCATTGGGCTCTAATAGCTTACCCCTTTCCCTAACCCCTAGGTTTGCAGGTTCGGGATAGACCAGGAAGTCAACAAGAGTAAAAGTTTATGTATGCAATAGTTAGTTGTGGACATGAGAACTAATGTAATGTAAATGTAAGGTTTTGTATAAAATTGTATTGAGGATTAGTATTGTGCTTGACCCTAGAGTTTATGAGAATCCCTTTTTGTACATGATCTTATGTTAATGTTTTAAATGTTAAATTTATGTTGAACCAAGCTTGGCATATGTTATGTTGACCCAGTTAGAGCACTTGATGAGGGCTTTAGCATGGGGTTTGTATGTTTAATATTATGGTGCATGCACAGGTCAAGCTTGGTGTATGAAAAGTTCAAAATTTTTATGTAAATGTATGATCATGTATGGAATTTATCAGGTATGACAGGATGTATGTTAGGCTTGCTACAGGTCCCGGCGACCTTAAGTCGATCTAGATCCTAGCGCCGGTAGTGGTCCGATTCCGGGTCGTTACAGATTGGTATCAGAGCCCTAGGTTCATATGGTCAGACCTAGAGAGTGTCGGGCTCATAGATGTTATAAAAGGGCAAGCACAATAGGAAAAATCATGTCCACTAGGATAGGGTGTAGAGTCCTGTCTTGAATGATGATGTGAAATGCCATGATTATATGTATGTGCATTAATGATATGTGATGTATGTGATGCGGGTTCATGTGTTTCCATATGAACCATATGATGCTAATGTTTACGTGATGTGTGCTATTTTTCAGAAACAGGATGAGAGGAACTCGTCAATCTGCACGATTGACTGGAGTCCCACAGGAGAATGAGGGCACAGATGCCCGTCCCTCTGCATTGCCTAGGGCAATGTCTTGCAGATCTAGTAGAGAAAGAACGTCAAGGGACCCTAGAAGGTCTTTTGATGTGAGCAGAAGGGGAATAGTTCAGGGTGGAGTGTTAGCGGATGAGGGGGAAGATATGGATGTTTATCAGAGAAGAGATGGAAGTTTGGGTGTGAGCATGTTTGAAGAGGGCATGGGAGAATCTCAAGGAGGCACTCAGGCCTCGGGGTTTGCTCAACCACCTCAGTATCAACCCTTTCCACAGGGCCCCAGGTATTCGATGGGAGGTACATCGGATTACCCCGGCTTTAACCCTTATCCCTCTTTCATGCCATATCCACCTTTCTATCCACCATACCCCCAATACCCAATGTACCCACCCTCACCTTTCTATCCAAATGTAACAAACCCTAATCAAGGGGATGTTGCACCTCCTCCACCACCCCCTGAACCAGTAGCTCCTGAAGTCCAAGTGCCTAAACCTAGCTCATCTAGGGGGAGCAGAGTTAAGATGACTGATTACTTGAAGCTGGATGCTCCCAAGTTCAAGACGGGAGATGATCCATTTGAGTACCTGAAGACAGTTAAAATGATTACAGATGAGTTAGGGGCAGATGATTGTAGAGCCATTCAGATGGCGGGGTTCACTCTTAAATGCAAGAAGGCCCGTGAGTGGTTTAAAAATTATGTGGACCCAAGATTGGACAGTTTAACCTGGGAGGAGTTTGCCAATGAATTTGCAGGATGGGCTTTTCCTGATAGCTCAAGGGAATTGAAAATAATTGAGTTTGAGCAGTTAAGGCAGACTGAAGAGATGAGTGTTGATGAGTTTACAGATAAGTTCTTAGAGCTGTTGCCGTTCGTGGAGCAAACTTATGATACAGATCAGAAGAAGGCCAAGAGGTATACCATGAGGCTCCACTCTAGGTATTCCTCCTTGATTCTTACAGCGGAGAGGGAGAGCTTCCACACTATTGTGGATGCAGCACGAAAGATGGAGGCTAGTGCCATCATTCAGGGGACAGTTAAGCAGTCTGTGGCACAGTCTTCGGGTTCCAAGACCCCAGGTGGGGGAAGTTAGACCCCCCTTCTCTGAGTGCAGCAGTTTCAGGCAGTAAGAAGTGGGGAAAAGCCAAGGTTAAGAAGAATAAGTTCTGGAACAGGTTAAAATCAGGTCTGGGACTCGGTGGTGGCTCGAGCTCGGGATCAGATGGTGCTGAATGTTTGAGGTGTGGCAAGCTACTGACAGAGCGGTTGTCGAAGCCGGTCAAAATAATCAATTCAGTTATCAACAATATAAATACTGTAGACAGTGGTGAAAGGATCGTATCCACAGGGAATTGATACTTATTTACCTTCCTTGAGTAGACCAAATTAAGAAGTGCAGGAGACAGATTAAAATAAAAGTGCAAATGCATGTAAAGTAAAAATGGGGGTTTTGAGATTTATTTGATTAAACTAATGAAAAGAGCAACTAAAAAGAAAGCAGATTGTAAATTAAGGGTAAAACAATGATGGTAAAAGCTCTAGTTGAAGATTCAGATTCACTTTAGTCGATGGGATTGATCATTGACTCATATATTCCTTTGTTGATTCAATAAATTGGCCATGGAGATTGAAGAAGCTTCTCACATCCATTATCTCTCTTTAAGATTAAATCAATTAGGGAAAGTCCTGCAATTAATTACTAATTAACAATTGCCAAAGAACGTCTTTGAGCCTTAGGCCTTTTACAATAGTCAATTGCATAAAGAAATAGAGAGAACCAATTCTAGTCACCCACATGCATGGAGACAACACTAGAGCATGCAATTTCCTTGGTTGTGCACCAAGTGTTCTTATGTTTGAACAACTCAAGCAATTACAGACTTAAAATCATTCAAACCAACAATATATCACTTTGCAACACAAATCAATGGAGATCTTAAATAACAAAGCAATAATGTCCTTAAGCATGAAATCACAAGAATACTGAATAACAAAAGATAAACAATGTAGTCCAAGTCTCTCAATCCACAATACAACTAAAGCTTCACTTATTCTTCAACTAGAATGAAAAGGTTTCAGCCACTCATGGCTGAAACAAAAACCATAAAGAAAGGTAGAAGAAGAGAAGAAGAAGCCGAAGGTGATGGAGGCGCGGCCTTGCTTGATCCGGATGGAGAAGGAGAAGAAGAGTCTGAAAGTGTCCAAAATCGTGGCTGGCAAAGAGAGTTCCTTTTTATAGAGTTTTGGAGCTGCCCTAGGTCTTCCTAATTAGTGTAGAGGCTGCCCAAGTTGCTGCCCGAACTCAACTTGCTGCCCAAGTTGTTGCAGAAGAGGAAGATGGAGAGAATCAAGGCTTTCAGATGGAAGGTGGCGCGCAGATGGCCTTCAGAATAGGAAAGGAGCGTACCTTATGCCTGAAAAGGAAGGAAGAGCAATCCAAGGATGCCAATAGAGAAAGAAAAGTCGTGGCTTGCTCTGCAAGAGAGAGGCATGCGCGCGGATGGTGCTGAATGGGAAGGAGGCGCGCGTATCAAGCTTTGCAGAAGAGGTAGGCGCGCGGATGCTTCTGAATAGGAAGTATTTGCTGTCCAAGCTTCCTATTTAGATGGAGCCTCTTTTGAATTATGAATCTGGACTGAATAAAGGCCAAGTGCATTGAGATCTCCTTCCTGAATAGGGAGTGGTGCGCAGATTGTGTTGCAAGAGGCAAGTGGTGCGCAGTCATTGATTGCAGAAGGGAAAGTGCATCTGTCTAATCTTTTCCTTTTTAGGTAGAGCCTGCATTTGAATTTTGAATGCTGAACGCAGAAGAGGCAAGTGTGCCTTGCTGAGATCTTGCTGCCTAAATTAGAAGATATGACTGCTGCAGTATGTGCACATCTTTGAACAAGGAAAGAAAGATCTGCGATTTGAATTTCAAATAATCTTTTGACTGAGTTTTTCTTATTTGCTTTTGCCTCTGCACTCTCCTCATTTGAAGACTTTCCTTTTCTGAAAACTTGCCTTATTTGAAAACTTTCCTTTCTTGGCGCATGTTCTAAATAAGGCAGGAGAGATTCTGCAGTTCGAATTTCAGAAAGTTTGCTGACTGTGCTTTTTGACTCTTTCCTTATTTGGCACTTTCCATATATGAAAACTTTCCTTATTTGGAACTTTCCATATATGAAAACTTTCATTTTCTGGAACTTTCCATATTTGGGACTTTTTGGCAGTTTTAAGAGCATTTTCTCCAGATTGTCTCTTTACACCTAAAATCTGCAAAACATGATTAAAATAAAAAAATTAGGCAGAAAAGGTGCAAATAAACATCATTAATATCATGATAAATTGGGCTAAAATACACTCTGTCAAATACCCCCACACCTAACCTTTTGCTTGTCCTCAAGCAAATAAACATAGTCAAATAAACTCTTTTTACTTTGATCCTTTATGTCCACTTAAGTTCTTACTCTAGACCCCTATTTTGAAGCATTGCAATAAAGAATATATGCATCAAGGTTACTTACCTCTTTCCTTGTCTCCCTTTACTTACCATGGCTAGGATCGGTTTTACTCAAGAGAGAGATCATACATGCACACTACATATGTTCAATTAAAGACTTATTCTAGCTTTCAGAGTGACTTGCCCTTACCTTGAAGTACTTTATTCAGCCTTTTTGCACTTTAAACTTGCTTGAAAAAGTCACCAACCTTTTGACGTGAAGGTACATATTGGTGATACCCACCCCCAGTTACTTAGTTGGTCACCTGTTCAAGTGGCTACTAGCTCTGTTCATAGTCTTTTGACCATTGGAACAGTTTTCAATTTGTGCTCATGAAGTCTAGGCCTTTTCTGTATTACTTTTTCTCAATGATTTGGGCAAATCAACATCAATTGCTAAAACAAGTCACATTAAGTTTATTCACACAATTCTCAATTCATTCTCTCAAATGAGTGTCATCAATATATTTTTCACCATGGCAAGCTCAAGGATTCAATTCAAAAAGCAATTCCCAAACATGAATATAACTTATTGCAACTGATTCAACCTAGGTTTAAAGAGTCATCACATCAATGGGGTCATGGAAAGAAAGTTCATCCAACATAGCTCATCAGTTTGAGTAAAGCAAATCAAACAGAAGATTATGGATGTGTGTGTTATTGAAAGCAAAAAAACGAAAATTTTTTAAAAACTGTGGCTAAATAATCTGAAAGAAACGCAAAGCATGAATCTGAAAGGAAATCTGAAAGCAAAAACGCACTCTGAAAGGAAAAAATGTATCTAAAGTAAAAATTAAAATGCCTGTACCCCCACACCTAAATCATGCATTGTCCTCAATGTATAAGAAACATAAAGAACAAAGAAATTGAGTACTTCCCTTTGGTGTGGTTGGCATGGTGCGATGAGCCTATTCAGAGTGAGTGACGAACAGGTGTTCGTCTGGGAAGTCTTCCTTGACTGGACATGGCACAAAGTTGGAGGGAAATCGGCTGAGGTGATCGGCCACTAGATTCTCTTTCCCTTTCTTGTCTCGGATCTCAAGGTCAAACTCTTGCAATAACAAAATCCACCGAATGAGTCTCGGTTTTGATTCCTTTTTCTTGAGCAAATATCGCAAGGCAGCATGGTCAGAATAGATGGTGACCTTAGTTCCCAAGAGGTATGGTCTGAACTTCTCTAAGGCGAACACAACAGCTAGGAACTCTTTTTCTGTTGTTGAGTAGTTGCTTTGGGCGGCATCCAGTGTGCGGGAGGCGTATTGGATCACATGGGGTGAGTTCCCCACATGTTGCCTGTAATACCCAGCTAGACTCCGGTATCGGAATTCCTACCGTCCGGTGGAATCTCGGATGTCGGAAACCACTAGAAGGGTAAGATTATGTTTTTACAAAATGTTTTGATGTATTTTATGATTTTAAACAAAAAGGAAATTGAGTTTTGAATGAAAATAGCCTTGGAGGAAGACCCAGGTTTGGCCGCCGAATCCCAAGTTCGGCCGCCGAACATGCATGCACTTCGGGAGTGCTTTAGGCCCTCGAAGGCATAAGTGAGGGAAGTCCAGGTTCGGCCGCCGAACATGGCATGCATGCGGAGGCACGTTCGGCTCCCGAATGTGGCCTGGCCAGCCACCTATAAAGGGGTCCCTTAGCCAAAATGGGCGAGTTTTCTCCCCATTTTCGGCCAAGGTGAGCTCTCCGCCGTCCCTCACCAATTTTGAGTCCTTTTCTTCAAATCTTTCATGATTTTCATGAGTTTTACTTTGTTTTGAAGATTTTTGAGCATTATAGCAAGTTTTGGAGCTTGGAGGTTCAAGGAACTCGATCTCTCCCATCTCCGAGCTAAGGTCATTTTTCCTCTCGATCTTCAAGAGGTAAGAGCCGATCTTGAGCTCATTATATGTTTTAAACAAGTTTTAAGTTGAGTTATGGGGTAGAAATGCATGTTAGGTTATATTGAAGTTCATGGGTTCATGTTTAGTTTTTGAGCAATGTATGATGTTTGTGGTTGTTTGATGTGTTGTAGTTGGGGTTTAAGGTAGTTTGAAGCCCCTAGGAGCTGATGTATGCTTCTATGCATGTTTTGATTGAGTAGAATGCATGATAGAAGGTTTGGGAGGTTGTTGTGCTTGTTGGAGCCGAGTTTCTGCCATTTGGGAGAAACCAGGTTCGGCCGCCGAACATGCTTGTGAAGGCCAGCCTTTCGGATGCCGAAGCCTGCCCTCGAAAATGGACTTTCGTCTCTGGAGGGCACTTTCGGCCGCCGAAGGTGCCGCCGAACCTGCATGACTTTCAGCTCTGGAGGCACTTTCGGCCGCCAAACCTGCCGCCGAAAGTGCCCTGTTCAGCCTTCCTTTGCATGCTTTCTATGGATGTTTTGAGGTGTTTTAGGGGGCTTTTGGGGAGTATTTTAGAGTCATGTTTATGTATGTTAGGTCCCTCATTTGAGTCCACCTGTGTAGGTTCAGACCCGAGGAACCGAGGACCCCAACAGTGAGATAGCTGCTTTCGAGTCTTGTCAGAGCTAGCCGGAGGTGAGTGAAATACTCTCTATGTTTTCAAAGTAAATAATAAACTTTTAGCATGATTCACGCATCATGAATGCCATGAGATATAGTAGGGTGCTTGCATTAGAATTCACGAATATGTTGCATTGCATATTATGTTGTTGATGTGGATGAATGTTGAATGATCCATTAGCCCTTATATGGTATGATAGACTATGGAAGTCCGGGTGAGCCTGCACTACGCCCCCGGCATGACTGAATATGTATGTTATGCTATGGAAGTCCAGGTGTGCCTGTACTACGCCCCTGGCATGATTAGACTGTATAGAGTGCTAAGTGGTGACAAATTCATCCTTGATGTGAAATGTTTGTGCTGTGATGCATTCCATGATATCATATGTTTTAAATACTATGTTTTATTATTCTGCTAACTGGGCTCTAGTAGCTCACCCCTCTCCCTTAACCCCCAGGTTTGTAGGTACAGGGTAGACCAGGAGGTCAGCAGGAATAGAGCCTTGTGTATGTAATAGTTAGAAGTGGACATGAATATGATGTAATGTAAAAGTATAGTTGAATGTAGTGTAATGATGTTATTGAGGATAGAATGTGCTTGACCATAGTATGTTGAAATCCCTTTTAGATACATGATCTCAAAATGTTTATGGATGTTTATGGTTAACCAAACTTAATGCATGTTAGGTCACCCCATTGGGGCTTTGATGAGACTCCAAAGAGGAGTTAATGTTTATGATCATGTTATGTATAGTGCATGCACAGGTTGAGTTTGGTGAACGAAAGAAAGAATGAATGAATGATAGAAAAGCTCAAAATTTTTTATGTTTGTGTTGATCATGTATGGGATTAAATAGGTTCACAGGATGAATGTTAGGCTTACTACGGGTCCCGACGGCCTTATGCCGACCTGGATCCTAGCGCCGGTAGCGGTCCGGATTTTCGGGTCGTTACAGAATGGTATCAGAGCCCTAGGTTCATATGGTCGGACCTAGAGTGTCGGGCTCATAGATGTTATAGAAGGTCAAACACAATAGGATAATCATGTCCACTAGGATAGGATGTAGAGTCCTGTCTTAACTGATGATGTGAAATGCCATGATTATATGCATGTGCATTGATGTTATGATATGATATGTGATGTATGTGATTGTAACAACCCGAAAATCGGACCGCTACCAGCGCTAGGATCCAGGTCGGCTTAAGGCTGCCGGGACCCGTAGCAAGCCTAACATATAACCTGTAAACCTGTTTAATCCCATACATGATCCACAACATACATAAAAATTAAAACTTTTCTTTCGTTCATATACTCATGTACCAACCTCAACCTGTGCATGCATTGAACATAATCATAAACATAAACATACTGTAAACATTGATCCCTCTGTGGGATCTCATCAATGCCCCAACGGGCGACAAACATATGTTGAGTTGGTTAACATCTACAACATAAATCATCTGAGATCATGTAATAAAAGGGGTACCATACACATAGGGTCAAGCACAAACTCTAATCCTCAATATCATTATACATATCATAACCAATCATAACATTACATCATTATACAATTTATCATGTCCACTTTCTATCTATTACAACACATGGCTTTACTCTTCTTGACTTCTCTGCCTAGCCCGTACCTGCAATCCTGGGGGATTATGGAAAAAGGGGTGAGCTGCTAGAGCCCAGTGAGCAGAATAATAAAACATTTAAAATCTCATGCCATCATGTAATGCAACACATCACAACAAATCACATCTCGGATGGTATTGTCACCAATAGTCCTCTACATTCCAAAGTGCCGGGATATAATACCCGGCTAGACTCCGGTATCGGAATTCCTACCGTCCGGTGGGATCTCGGATGTCAGAGACCTCTAGAAGGGTAAAACCATGTTTTCATAAAATGTTTTAATGTATTTGATGTTCTTAAGTTGTAAGGAAATGAGTTTTTTTGCATGAAAACAACCTTGGAGGAAAACCCAGGTTCGGCCGCCGAACATACATGCATTTCAGGTGTGCCTTAGGCCCCCGAAGGCATAAGTGAGGGAAGTCCAGGTTCGGCCGCCGAACCTCAAGTTCGGCCGCCGAACATGGCATGCATGCGGAGGCACATTCGGCCCCCGAACGTGGCCTGGCCAGCCACTATAAAAGGGTCCCTTAGCCGAAAACGGGCGAGTTTTTCTCCCCGTTGTCGGCCAAGGTGAGTTCTCCGCCACCCCTCACCGATCTTGAGTCCTTTCCTTCAAATCTTTCAAGTTTTTCACTAGTTTTCATCTTGTTTTGAAGATTTCCAAGTTTTGAACAAGTTTTGAGCTTGGAGACACAAGGAAGTTGGAAATCTCCCATCTCCAAGTTTAGGTCGTCTCTCTCTCAATCTTCAAGAGGTAAGAGCCGATCTTAAGCTCATTGCATGTTTTAAGTAAGCTTTGAGTAGTTTTATGGGGTAGAAATGCATGTTAGGTTATGTTGGAGTTTATGTGTTAATGTTATGTTTTTGGACAATGTGGATGTTTGATGTGTTGTAGTTGGGGTTTAAGTTAGTTTGATGCCCCTAGGAGCTTGTATGCTTGTGTATGTGTGTTGTAGAATAGGTTTATGCATGTTTGGATGGAATGGGAGGCATTTGTGCATGTTTGAACCAAGTTTCTGCCCTTTGGGAGAAACCAGGTTCGGCAACCGAAAGGACTTTCGGCCGCCGAACCCTCTTGTGGAGGCAGCATTCGGCTGCCGAAGCTTGCCCTCGAAAGAGGACTTTCGCCTCTGTCTGGGAGTTTCGGCTGCCGAAAGTGCCGCCGAACATGCATGAGTTTCGTCTCTGTCTGGGAGTTTCGGCCGCCGAACTTGCCTGACTTTCGGCTCTGGAGGGACTTTCGGCCGCCGAACCTGCCGCCGAAAGTGCCCTGTCCAACCTTCCTTTGCATGTTTTTCTATGTGATGCGGGTCTGGAGGGTCAGGGCACTTTCGGCAATTGTTAATTAGTAATTAATTGCAGGACTTTCCCTAATTGATTTAATCTTAAAGAGAGATAATGGATGTGAGAAGCTTCTTCAATCTCCATGGCCAATTTATTGAATCAACAAAGGAATATATGAGTCAATGATCAATCCCATCGACTAAAGTGAATCTGAATCTTCAACTAGAGCTTTTACCATCATTGTTTTACCCTTAATTTACAATCTGCTTTCTTTTTAGTTGCTCTTTTCATTAGTTTAATCAAATAAATCTCAAAACCCCCATTTTTACTTTACATGCATTTGCACCTTTATTTTAATCTGTCTCCTGCACTTCTTAATTTGGTCTACTCAAGGAAGGTAAATAAGTATCAATTCCCTGTGGATACGATCCTTTCAGCACTGTCTACAGTATTTATATTGTTGATAACTGAATTGATTATTTTGACCGGCTTCGACAACCGCTCTGTCAGTAGCTTGCCACACCTCAAACATTCAGCACCATCTGATCCCGAGCTCGAGCCACCACCGAGTCCCAGACCTGATTTTAACCTGTTCCAGAACTTATTCTTCTTAACCTTGGCTTTTCCCCACTTCTTACTGCCTGAAGCTGCTGCACTCAGAGAAGGGGGGTCTAACTTCCCCCACCTGGGGTCTTGGAACCCGAAGACTGTGCCACAGACTGCTTAACTGTCCCCTGAATGATGGCACTAGCCTCCATCTTTCGTGCTGCATCCACAATAGTGTGGAAGCTCTCCCTCTCCGCTGTAAGAATCAAGGAGGAATACCTAGAGTGGAGCCTCATGGTATACCTCTTGGCCTTCTTCTGATCTGTATCATAAGTTTGCTCCACGAACGGCAACAGCTCTAAGAACTTATCTGTAAACTCATCAACACTCATCTCTTCAGTCTGCCTTAACTGCTCAAACTCAATTATTTTCAATTCCCTTGAGCTATCAGGAAAAGCCCATCCTGCAAATTCATTGGCAAACTCCTCCCAGGTTAAACTGTCCAATCTTGGGTCCACATAATTTTTAAACCACTCACGGGCCTTCTTGCATTTAAGAGTGAACCCCGCCATCTGAATGGCTCTACAATCATCTGCCCCTAACTCATCTGTAATCATTTTAACTGTCTTCAGGTACTCAAATGGATCATCTCCCGTCTTGAACTTGGGAGCATCCAGCTTCAAGTAATCAGTCATCTTAACTCTGCTCCCCCTAGATGAGCTAGGTTTAGGCACTTGGACTTCAGGAGCTACTGGTTCAGGGGGTGGTGGAGGAGGTGCAACATCCCCTTGATTAGGGTTTGTTACATTTGGATAGAAAGGTGAGGGTGGGTACATTGGGTATTGGGGGTATGGTGGATAGAAAGGTGGATATGGCATGAAAGAGGGATAAGGGTTAAAGCCGGGGTAATCCGATGTACCTCCCATCGAATACCCGGGGCCCTGTGGAAAGGGTTGATACTGAGGTGGTTGAGCAAACCCCGAGGCCTGAGTGCCTCCTTGAGATTCTCCCATGCCCTCTTCAAACATGCTCACACCCAAACTTCCATCTCTTCTCTGATAAACATCCATATCTTCCCCCTCATCCGCTAACACTCCACCCTGAACTATTCCCCTTCTGCTCACATCAAAAGACCTTCTAGGGTCCCTTGACGTTCTTTCTCTACTAGATCTGCAAGACATTGCCCTAGGCAATGCAGAGGGACGGGCATCTGTGCCCTCATTCTCCTGTGGGACTCCAGTCAATCGTGTAGATTGACGAGTTCCTCTCATCCTGTTTCTGAAAAATAGCACACATCACGTAAACATTAGCATCATATGGTTCATGTGGAAACACATGAACCCGCATCACATACATCACATATCATTAATGCCACTGGAATCTGGTAAAAACCTGAATAACTATCAAGACAACAGTAGTGGGACTTACCTGCGAGTCTTTCGAGCATCTGATCAATGAAAGGCAAAGGAAAGTTGTAACAGCCCGGAAACCGAACTGCTACTGGCACTAGGATCCAGATCGACTTAAGGTCGCTGGGACCCGTAGTAAGCCTGCTATCCTGTCTAAGTACCTGTGAAATCCCATACATGATCAAACATTTACTGTAAAACCATTCACACTTTTCTTTCCTCCAGGGCTTAACCTGTGCATGCACTATAACTGTACTATAACTCGCCTTCCGGAGCTCTCATATATGCTCAAGGCGGCTAAACTCATACTGTGTCAAGCCTGGTTCTTTTATACATGTGACATAAATAATGGCATAAAAAGATCATGTATATACAGCAAGGGATTACAACTCATAAGGTCAAGCATCATTCTATACACTCTACAACACAAGTTATCTCTTTACAAATTACATGTCCACACTAACTATTACAAAACTATGTACTCTTCCTGTACCCTACTGATTTCCCTCTAAACTCTGAACCTGCAAAACTGGGGTTAAGGGAGTGGGGTGAGCTACTATAGCCCAGTGAGTAGAACAGTAAATAAAACAGGTGATAAGATATGCTATCATGGAATGCATCACATCACAAATAAATCACATCATCTCAGCCAGACGGATCAAAACTCCCTCTATCTGTGCCCGGCCCGCAAAGGAGCTCTCAGGACTTCCTCCTCAATCATTAGTACCGAAGTACCCTCTGCCTGGTCCCCTGAGGGCTGTTCTAGGTCTTTCTTCTGAGGGCTATTGAATCCAACACTATGTCCGCACAGTATCATAGAAGCAATGTACAAGGAGCAGTGCCAAGTACAAGGATAGATGCAATGCGCCATATTCGTGTTCACTAATGCACTCAACCTATAGTATGGTCATGATGCATGAAACATGATAAAATATTCATTTCTCATATTAAAACCTTAAAGTTAGTTCTACTCACCTCTGGTTGACTCTGTCCTAACTCTGCAGGTTCTAAAGCAGTGCTCACTGCTGCTCTCTGGGTTTCCTCTGGTCCGTACCTACACAGGTGGACTCAAATGAGGGACCAAACTAACTCAAGAACATCTCTAAGAAACTCCCCAAAAACCCTCTAAAAGATCCTAAAACAATCACATAAAACATGCAATAGAAAGCTGGACAGGGCACTTTCGGCGGCAGGTTCGGCGGCCGAAACCCCTCTCCAGAGACGAAACTCAGGCATGTTCGGCGGCATCTTCGGCGGCCGAAGGTCTCGTCCAGAGACGAAACTCACACACTTTCGGGGGCCGAACTCCCTCTTTTGGCGGCCGAAAGTTCCTTTCTAAACCGAAAGCCTAGCTTTCGAGGGCAACCTTTGGCAGCCGAAACTGCCTCCACAAGGGGTTTGGCGGCCGAACCTTCCTTCAGCGGCTGAACTTGGTTTTGCCCGTTGGGCAGAAACCTGCTCTGTTTCATGCAAACTTCCCCCAAACTCCTCGCAACATGCATATCAACTACTCCCAACTAGCACATACCATAAATCATGCATAAAGAGGTCCAAAACTAGCCTAAAACCTCAAACAAACACATCAAACAACACTTACCATGCTTGAACATAAACATCTCCCAAAAACCTCACCTAAACCTAATCATGCATACTACCCATCAAACCTCCATAAAATCTTCAAAAAACATCAAAGAAGTGCAGGATCCACCCTTACCTCCTTAAGAACTTGAGGATGAGTGATCCTAACGTGGAGATATGAAGAAAATCTCTTCCAAAGCTCCAAACTTCAAAACTTGCTATTTTTGCTCAAAACCTTCAAAACACACCAAAACTCTTAAAACCCTAGAAAGATTTGGTGAAAAACATGAAAAACATGAAAGTCAACTTGGGAGAGGCTTGAACTCACCTCTGGCTGCAAGTGGAGGAGAAATATCCTCCTTCCACCGACCCTTGGCCCTTAAATAGGTGGCTGGCAGACCACCTTCGGCAGCCGAAGGAGAACCCGAAACCATGCAATGTTCGGCGGCCGAAAGTGACCTTCGGCGGCCGAACCTTTGCATTTCTCCCTTGTTGCTTTTCTTTCAAAACCTCATTTTCCTTTCAACTTAAAACCTTAAAACAAGTCACAAAACATTAGAAAACATATGTATTACCCTTCTCGAGGGTTACGACACCCGAGATTCCACCAGACTACAGGAATTTCGATGCCGGACTCAAGCCGGGTATTACATTCTCCCCCCTTAAGAACATTCGTCCCCGAATGTCCCTAATACAATATAAAACACATAGAAAAGGGGAAAGCTAACTAACTAACCTTAAAACAGATATGGATATTGCTGGAGCATGGACTCTCGTGTCTCCCAGGTGCACTCTTCTAGGTTGTGGTGGTTCCACAAGACTTTCACCATTGGTATCTCCTTATTCCTCAACTTCCTGATCTGGGTGTCCAAAATCCGTACTGGCTGCTCTACATAGGTGAGATCTCCAAGGATCTCTACATCAGGTTCACTGAGAACCTTACTCGGATCCGACACAAACTTTCTCAACATAGAAACATGAAATACCGGGTGAATGCGTTCCATCGATGCCGGTAAATCCAGCTTATACGACACATTCCCGATCTTCTGCAAGATCTCAAAGGGACCAATGTACCGTGGCGCTAGTTTACCCTTTCTTCCAAAGCGAACCACTCCCTTCATTGGAGACACCTTAAGGAATACCATATCCCCCTCCTGGAACTCTATCTGCTTCTTACGGATGTCTGCATAGCTTTTCTGTCTGCTAACAGCTGTTTTGATCCTCTCTCTGATGATAAGCACTAACTTGCTGGTAATCTCAACTAACTCTGGCCCTGTAAGAGCCTTCTCTCCTACCTCTTCCCAGCAAACAGGTGTTCGGCACTTCCTCCCATACAAAGCTTAATAAGGAGCCATCCCTATGCTAGCATGATGGTTGTTGTTGTAGGCAAACTCCACCAGAGGTAGATGCTGCCTCCAAGAACCGCCAAAGTCTAACACACACATTCTCAACATATCTTCTATCGTCTGGATGGTCCTCTCTGACTGACCGTCTGTCTGTGGATGGAAAGCAGTGCTGAAATCCAACCTTGTGCCCATAGCAGCTTGCAGACTCCGCCAAAACCTAGAGGTGAACTGAGGTCCTCTATCTGACACGATCGACACTGGAACTCCATGCAGCTTGACTATCTTGTCTACATACACCTGAGCTAACTTGTCCACCGAATAGTTACTCCTAACTGGAATGAAATGGGCAGATTTAGTCAGTCTATCCACAATCACCCATATGGAGTCTAGTCTGTTGGACGTCACCGGTAACCCCACTACAAAATCCATAGCTATGTTCTCCCATTTCCATTCTGGAATCGGCAGTGGGTTCAGCATTCCAGCCGGCTTCTGGTGCTCTAGCTTTACCCTTTGACATGTCTCGCAGGCGGACACAAACTGTGCCACTTCCCTCTTCATCGCTGGCCACCAATACACCTTTCTCGGATCTTGATACATCTTGGTGGCTCCAGGGTGAACGCTATATCTTGCATTATGAGCTTCCCTCATAATGTCTTCCTTCAAACTGCTATCATCTGGTACACATAATCTCTTACCGTGACGAAGAATTCCCTCACTGTTAAATCTGAACTCTGCACTGTTGCCAGACTGAACAGTCCTAGCAATCTTCACTAACTCGGAGTCTTCGTGCTGTTTCAGAGCCACTTGCTCTAGAAACACTGGTGTAACTCTCATCTGTGCAATCAAAGCACCTGTACCAGATAACTGCAACTGTAGCCCTTCATCCATGAGTCTGTAAAAGTCCTTCATCACTGGTCTTCTCTCTACTGTAATGTGGGATAAACTGCCAAGTGACTTCCGGCTTAAGGCATCAGCTACAACATTAGCCTTACTCGGATGATACTGGATCTTGCAATCGTAATCACTGAGCAATTCTACCCACCGTCTCTACCTCAAGTTTAACTCTCTCTGACTCAAGATGTGTTGTAGGCTCTTATGATCCGTATAGATCTCACACTTTACCCCATAGAGGTAATGTCGCCACATCTTAAGTGCAAAAATAACTGCTGCCATCTCCAGATCGTGTGTCGGGTAGTTCAGCTCGTGCTTCTTTAGCTGTCTAGAAGCATAAGCTATCACTCTGTCATTCTGCATTAACACACAACCTAATCCCACTCGGGATGCATCACAGAATACTGTGAAATCTTCATCAATGATTGGCAGAGCTAACACCGGTGCTGAAGTCAACCGTCTCTTCAACTCTTCAAAACTCTCATCACAATCCTCTGACCATACGAACTTCTGATTCTTCCTGGTCAGTCTGGTCATAGGAGCAGCTATCTTCGAAAAATCCTGAACAAACCTCCGATAGTAGCCTGCCAAACCCAGAAAACTCTTGATCTCTGTCACTGTAGTGGGTGTAGGCCAGTTGACTACTGCCTCTACCTTCTTGGGATCAACTGCTATGCCTTCCTCTGATACGACATGTCCCAAAAAGGAAATGCTCCTCAGCCAGAACTCGCACTTGGAGAACTTGGCATACAAGCCATGCTCTCTCAAGGTTTGCAAAACTATCCGCAGATGCTGGGCATGCTCCTCTGCATTCCTGGAGTACACCAAGATATCATCTATAAAGACGATCACAAAACGATCCAAGTACTCCCTGAAAACCCTGTTCATGAGATCCATGAATGCTGCAGGGGCGTTAGTCAACCCGAACGGCATTACTAGGAACTTATAATGCCCATATCTGGTCCTGAAAGCAGTCTTGGATACATCTCCTTCCCTGATCTTCAACTGGTGGTATCCGGATCTCAGATCTATCTTAGAGAAACAACCTGCTCCTGCCAGCTGGTCGAATAGATCATCGATCCTGGGTAAAGGATACTTGTTCTTGATAGTGACTTTGTTCAACTGCCTGTAGTCGATACAAAGTCGAAGAGATCCATCCTTCTTTCTGATAAACAGTACTGGAGCACCCCAGGGTGAGGTACTCGGGCGGATGAAACCCTTGTCTAACAAGTCCTGTAACTGCTCTTTCAACTCTCTCAGCTCTGCTGGTGCCATCCTGTAGGGAGGAATAGAGATCGGTCTGGTACCAGGTAGCAATTCAATCTCGAACTCTATTTCCCTATCAGGTGGTAGTCCTGGAAGCTCTTCAGGAAACACATCTGGGAACTCTCGAACCACTGGAACTGAGGACGGTTCCCTAACCCGACTGTCTAGCTCTCTCACATGAGCTAGGAACCCCAGACAACCCCTTCTCAACAATCTATGAGCCTGAAGGGCTGATATCAAACCCCTAGGTGTCCCCCTCCTGTCTCCTCTGAAGACACACTCTGACCCATCCTGGTCTCTGAAAAGGACTACCTTGTCTCTACAGTTCAGGGTAGCATTATACGTAGATAACCAATCCTTCCCTAGAATGACATCAAAATCTGTCAACTCTAGAACCACCAGGTCAACTGGAAGGTATCTACTCTCTATGCATACTGGACTGAACCGACAGACTGACTCTGCCAAAGATGGATCACATTTGGGTCCACTGACCCAAAGAGGACACTCTAACTCGGACACCATCAGACCCAACCTCTCTGCGGCTCTAGAAGAAATGAAAGAGTGAGAAGCACCGGGGTCCATCAAAGCATACACCTCTGAACACCCAATGATGAGATTACCTGACACCACTGTGTTCGAAGTGTCTGCCTCCTGTTGCGTCATGGTGAAAATCCGTGCTGGAGCTGACGGACCTGCACCTCGGGAACCCGTCCCTGATGAAGAGGTTGCCCCTCTTCCTCTACCTCTGCCACTGCTTGGTGGTCGGGCTGAAGCTACTGACTGTACGACACTGCCTGAGGTCATCTGCTGGGATGGTGTAACCAAAGTCCCCTGAGGACATTCTCGTGCATAATGTCCCTCCTGCCCACATCTATAGCAGGCTGTAGATCCCAACATACAAGCTCCTCTGTGCGGTCTCCCACACCTATTGCAAACTGGAATATCTGTGCCAGCGCTGGAGCCGCTACTCATTCCCTGGCCCGACTTAAGCCTGTTCCAGAACTTGCCTCTTTTTCCTCTGAGTTTATCCCATCTCTTCTTGCTCACACTTGCCGTACTCTGTGAGGAGGAACCTGGTTTAGCACCAGAAGACTGTGCCTTTGGTTGCTTGACTACCCCCTGTAATATGGCACTGGCCTCCATCTTCCTAGCAGCATCCACAATGGAGTGGAAACTCTCCTTCTCCGCGTGAAGGATCAAAGAGAAATACCTGGAATGAAGCCTCGTGGCATATCTCTTTGCCTTCTTTTGATCAGTCTCATACGCCTGACCCACGTATGGTAACAATTCTAGGAACTTATCTGTATACTCATCAACGCTCATCTCTTCCGTCTGTCTCAACTGCTCAAACTCCACAACCTTTAGCTCCCTAGAACTGTCAGGAAAAGCCCACCCAGCAAATTCGTTGGCGAACTCTTCCCAGGTCATACTGTCTATTCTGGGGTCCACATAGTTCTTAAATCATTCTCTGGCTTTCTTGAACTTTAAGGTGAACCCTGCCATCTCAATGGCCCTACAATCATCTGCTCCCAACTCACTTGTGATCATTCTGACTGCACTGAGATACTCATAGGGATCATCTCCTGTATTGAATTTAGGAGCATCCAACTTTAAGTATTCGGTCATCTTCACCTTACTTCCCCCTGAAGAACTGGGTTGCTGTGCTTCCACAATAGGGGCTGCTGGTTCAGGTGGTGGTGGTGGAGGTACTGTTTCTCTGGATTCAGGTGATGCTGAACTTGGATGAAAAGTTGGGGGTGGATACATGTGATATGGTGGATAGAAGGAAGGATAGGGCATATATGGCATGCAGGGTGGATATGGGGCAAAGCTGGAGTAATCCGACGTGCCTCCCATCGGATACCCTGGGCCCTGTGGAAAGGGTGGATAGCCAAACCCCGAGGCCTGTGCGCCTCCCTGGGACTCCCCCATACCTTCTTCTGCCCTTCCTACACCCATACTTTCATCTCTACTCTGAGCTTCCTCCATAGCAACTCTCTCTTCTTCTGATCTTTCCCCTCTGCCTACTCCTCTTCTACTCTCGTCAGAAGACCTTCTAGGGTCTCTTGACGTTCCCTCCCTGCTTGACCTGTGAGTCCTTGCCCTTGGCAATGCAGGAGGACGAGCAGCTGTACCCTCACTTCCAGGTGGGACTCCAGTCAATCTCGCGGATCGACGAGTTCCTCGCATCTTAACTCTCTGGAAAACAGCACATAACATAACACATAAGCAACACATATAAAAGAATGCACAAGCATGAATCATGGCATTGCACATCATCATATAGACAGGACTGACATCCTATCCTAGTGGACATGTTTTCCTATTGTGCTTGACCCACTAAACCTCTATGAGCCCAACTCTATCTCTATAGGTCCGACCATGTGAACCTAGGGCTCTGATACCAATCTGTAACAGCCCGGAAACCGAACTGCTACTGGCACTAGGATCCAGATCGACTTAAGGTCGCCGGGACCCGTAGTAAGCCTGCTATCCTGTCTAAGTACCTGTGAAATCCCATACATGATCAAACATTTACTGTAAAACCATTCACACTTTTCTTTCCTCCAGGGCTTAACCTGTGCATGCACTATAACTGTACTATAACTCGCCTTCCGGAGCTCTCATATATGCTCAAGGCGGCTAAACTCATACTGTGTCAAGCCTGGTTCTTTTATACATGTGACAAACAATGGCATAAAAAGATCATGTATATACAGCAAGGGATTACAACTCATAAGGTCAAGCATCATTCTATACACTCTACAACACAAGTTATCTCTTTACAAATTACATGTCCACACTAACTATTACAAAACTATGTACTCTTCCTGTACCCTGCTGATTTCCCTCTAAACTCTGAACCTGCAAAATTGGGGTTAAGGGAGTGGGGTGAGCTACTATAGCCCAGTGAGTAGAACAGTAAATAAAACAGGTGATAAGATATGCTCTCATGGAATGCATTACATCACAAATAAATCACATCATCTCAGCCGAACGGATCAAAACTCCCTCTATCTGTGCCCGGGCCGCAAAGGAGCTCTCAGGACTTCCTCCTCAATCATTAGTACCGAAGTACCCTGTGCCTGGTCCCCTGAGGGTTGTTCCAGGTCTTTCCTCTGAGGGCTATTGAATCCAACACTATGTCCGCACAGTATCATAGAAGCAATGTACAAGGAGCAGTGCCAAGTACAAGGATAGATGCAATGCGCCATATTCGTGTTCACTAATGCACTCAACCTATAGTATGGTCATGATGCATGAAACATGATAAAATATTCATTTCTCATATTAAAACCTTAAATTTAGTTCTACTCACCTCTGGTTGACTCTGTCCTAACTCTGCAGGTTCTGAAGCAGTGCTCACTGCTGCTCTCTGGGGTTCCTCTGGTCCGTACCTACACAAGTGGACTCAAATGAGGGACCAAACTAACTCAAGAACATCTCTAAGAAACTCCCCAAAAACCCTCTAAAAGATCCTAAAACAATCACATAAAACATGCAAAAGAAAGCTGGACAGGGCACTTTCGGTGGCAGGTTTGGCGGCCGAAACCCCTCTCCAGAGACGAGACTCAGGGATGTTCGGCGGCACCTTCGGCGGCCGAAGGTCTCGTCCAGAGACGAAACTCACACACTTTCGGCGGCCGAACTCCTTCTTTCGGCGGCCGAAAGTCCCTTTCTAAACCGAAAGCCTAGCTTTCGGGGGCAACCTTTGGCAGCCGAAACTGCCTCCACAAGGGGTTCGGCGGCCGAACCTTCCTTCGGTGGCCGAACCTGGTTTTGCCCGTTGGGCAGAAACCTGCTCTGTTTCATGCAAACTTCCCCCAAACTCCTCGCAACATGCATATCAACTACTCCCAACTAGCACATACCATAAATCATGCATAAAGAGGTCCAAAACTAGCCTAAAACCTCAAACAAACACATCAAACAACACTTACCATGCTTGAACATAAACATCTCCTAAAAACCTCACCTAAACCTAATCATGCATACTACCCATCAAAGCTCCATAAAATCTTCAAAAAACATCAAAGAAGTGCAGGATCCACCCTTACCTCCTTAAGAACTTGAGGATGAGTGATCCTAACGTGGAGATATGAAGAAAATCTCTTCCAAAGCTCCAAACTTCAAAACTTGCTATTTTTGCTCAAAACCTTCAAAACACACCAAAACTCTTAAAACCCTAGAAAGATTTGGTGAAAAATATGAAAAACATGAAAGTCAACTTGGGAGAGGCTTGAACTCACCTCTGGCTGCAAGTGGAGGAGAAATATCCTCCTTCCACCGACCCTTGGCCCTTAAATAGGTGGCTGGCCAGACCACCTTCGGCAGCCGAAGGAGAACCCGAAACCATGCAATGTTCGGCGGCCGAAAGTGACCTTCGGCAGCCGAACCTTTGCATTTCTCCCTTGTTGCTTTTCTTTCAAAACCTCATTTTCCTTTCAACTTAAAACCTTAAAACAAGTCACAAAACATTAGAAAACATATGTATTACCCTTCTCGAGGGTTCCGACACCCGAGATTCCACCGGACTACAGGAATTCCGATGCCGGACTCGAGCCGGGTATTACAAAAGTGATCTTTCCTCGTGCCTACATTTAGCTTTCTGTAATCCATGCAAACTCTCCATCCATTCTGAACTCTAGTTGGAACGAGTTCTCCTTCAGCGTTTGGCACAATGGTGATCCCAGTTTTCTTAGGAACAACATGCATAGGACTTACCCATTTGCTATCAGAGATAGGGTAGATGATACCTGCATCTAGGAGCTTGATTATCTCCTTTTTCACTACCTCCATCATGGGTGGATTCAGTCTTCTTTGAGCTTCTCTGACTGGCTTGCATTCCTCCTCAAGGTGTATTTTGTGCATGCACGTGGCAGGGGAGATACCTTTGATGTCATCTATGGTCCAACCCATGGCTTGCTTGTGCTTTCTCAGAACTTTCAGGAGGCTTTCTTCTTCGAGTTGGCTCAATTGATTAGACACGATCACTGGAAGTGTCTTTCCGGCTCCTAAGAATGCATATTTCAAGTGACTCGGAAGAGGTTTCAGATCTGATTCTGAAGTTTCCTGTTCTGTTGTCTGTTGTTCGGCTGAACTAGATTTTGCTTGTTGCGCATGGACTGTTCGCAAGGGTGCCGGAGGTGCAAGGTGTTGCGGAAGTGGCTCAAGAGGCGCCGATTGAGGTGTTGAGGAGTTCGGCCGTCGAAAGCTGGTGGGGCTCGATAGTCGAAGGATGGTGAAGTTCGGCGGCCTAAAGATGCCTCTTTGCGAAAGCCGAAAGGTCCTCTGCGAATGGTTCTGCATTCCTTTCTGAAGTGGTGCGATTTGCACCTGTTCTTCCTGCAGTGGTCTGCAGCTCAGCTGTTGAATGCTGCAGACAGTTTCTGTCAATTCCAGCTCTTCATTTTTCAGATCAGATCCCCTGCACAAATCATTGTTTAGCACCTCATCATGATTCTCATTAAATATCTCTTGACTCAAACAATCAATCATGTCTAAACCATAAACAGGGGACAAATCATGGGGAAATCTCATAGCATCATAGACATTAAATTTGATTACTTCCCCTTCAAATTCCATGGTCAAAGTGCCATCATGCACATCTATTTTGGTTCTGGCAGTGCTCAAGAAAGGACGTCCAAGAAGGATGTCTAAAGAGGTGCTACAGCGGTCTTCCTTAGTATCAATCACATAAAAGTCTGCTGGGAAGACAAGCTCATCTACTTGCACTAGAACATCTTCGAGCACTCCTTTTGGGTATACCACGGATCTGTCAGCTAGTTGAATCACAACTCTAGTGTCTTTCAGTGCACCTGCATTTAAAGAATTGTAAATGGAAAGGGGCATAACATTTATGGATGCACCAAGATCACACATAGCCTTCTTAATCCCAACATTCCCTATCCTACATGAAATTGCAAACATTCCCTTGTCTTTACACTTGGTTGGGAGTTCTCTTTTAATGACAACAGTAACAACTTCACCTACACTTACCTTTTCCCTCTCTGCAAGCTTCGTTCTATTGGTACATAGTTCTTTCAGAAATTTTGCATACCTGGGAATCTGCTTAACAGCATCTAGCAGAGGTATGTTGATCTGCACCTTCCTGAAGGTGTCAAGGATCTCCCTTTCTTCTTTTTCTTTTTGTGCTTTTTCAAATCTCTTGGGAAAAGGGGGTGAAATCTGAAAACGTACCTGGTGATCGTCCTTTTGCGCAGGAGGATGGCTAGCTGGCTCAGGTGGAGGTGGCGCAGGAATGGTTTCAGCTGAAACCTCTGATTCTTGCGCAGGAATGGTTTCTGGTTCATCAGTCTTGGCATCTTGGAGCTCTTTCCCACTTCTCAACGTAATAGCATTCACATTCTCTCTAGGATTGTCTTCTGTTTGAGAAGGTAACTTACCTTGAGTGCCAGATCTGTTCATTGCGGATGTCAATTCCCCGATCTGCAGTTGCAACACTTGTATCGTCTTTGTCAACTCCCCAATGGCATGGTCCGAACTTGTAGGTGCTAGTTGGGCTTGATTCCTTTGGCCGATCTGATTGTTTGTCCTGGCGTAGCTGAAATTGGGATGGTCTCTCCAACCTGGGTTATATGTGTTAGAATAGGGATCACGTCTTACCTGATTATTATATCCTCCAATTGCATTAACGTGCTGGTCCTCTTCTTGAGGTGTAGGACATTGATCGGTTGGGTGTCCCACATAGGCACATATACCACATGGCCGAGGTTGCTGAGGCTGTTGAGGCTGTTGAGCTTGCTGAACTTGTTGAGCTTGGCTAAGGATAAGCTTTTCCACAAGACAAGTTAGTTTTGAAATTTGAGAATTAGAAGTGGGTGTACTTACCTCATGGATTCCTCTCTGCATTTGCTTTTCTTCCCCATATTGCCTAGATGAGGCTGCAAGAGTGGAGATCAGTTCCCTCATCTCCCCAGGCGTCTTGTCTTTAATGGATCCTCCACAGGCCATATCAATGTATCTCCTTTCTGATGATGACAATCCTCCGTAGAAGAACTGTATAAGGGACCTGTCTGACATATCATGTTGTGGACAACCTGTACAAAGTCTTTCAAACCTTTCCCAATAGTCATATAAATCTTCAGTTGGTTTCTGTCTTATGCTAGTGATTTCTCTTATTATGCCAATTGACTTAGATGTTGGGAAGTATTTGTTCAAAAAGGTTTGAACCATATCTTCCTAAGAAGTTATAGATCCAGGTGGCAAATAAAATAACCAATCTTTAGCATGGTCATCAAGTGAGAAAGGAAAAGCTCTTAATCTAATATCATCTTCAGTAATTCCTTGAGGTCTCATGGATGAACAAATAATGGTGAATTCCTTCAAGTGCTTGTGTGGGTTTTCATTTTCTAATCCTCTAAATTTAGGGAGAATATGAATCAAACCTGTTTTGAGCTCAAAAGGAGCGGTCAGAGGTGGATAGTTGATGCACAGAGGTGCTTGGTCACCTATGGGGGCTGCCCATTCTCCCATGGTTCTTCCTCTTGGCTCTGGGGCCCTTACAGCTGGATTTTCTTGAGGTATTTCCTCACGGACAGCATGTTTAGCATTGGCAGTACGTGGTGCCACATTTTCAGCCATTTCAGATGGTTCAGGATGCGTTGGAGTGGTTTCAGGAGGCTGATCTGCGATTTGAAGGTTGCTTTGCGCGAATCCGGATTGCGCAGTCCCTAAATGTGCACCTGTTTGCTTACCTAGTCTCATGATTATGCGCTCAATTTCTGGATCGTAAGGTAGGATTTCCTCGCTTCCAGATCTGGTCATAAAAGAAAAATAAACAAGTTAGATTAATTCCTCGGCAACGGCGCCAGTTTTGACAGAGCGGTTGTTGAAGCCGGTCAAAATAATCAATTCAGTTATCAACAATATAAATACTGTAGACAGTGCTGAAAGGATCGTATCCACAGGGAATTGATACTTATTTACCTTTCTTGAGTAGACCAAATTAAAAAGTGCAGGAGACAGATTAAAATAAAGGTGCAAGTGCATGTAAAGTAAAAATGGGGGTTTTGAGATTTATTTGATTAAACTAATGAAAAGAGCAACTAAAAAGAAAGCAGATTGTAAATTAAGGGTAAAACAATGATGGTAAAAGCTCTAGTTGAAGATTCGGATTCACTTTAGTTGATGGGATTGATCATTGACTCATATATTCCTTTGTTGATTCAATAAATTGGCCATGGAGATTGAAGAAGCTTCTCACATCCATTATCTCTCTTTAAGATTAAATCAATTAGGGAAAGTCCTCCAATTAATTACTAATTAACAATTGCCAAAGAACGTCTTTGAGCCTTAGGCCTTTTACAATAGTCAATTGCATAAAGAAATAGAGAGAACCAATTCTAGTCACCCACATGCATGGAGACAACACTAGATCATGCAATTTCCTTGGTTGTGCACCAAGTGTTCTTATGTTTGAACAACTCAAGCAATTACGGACTTAAAATCATTCAAACCAACAATATATCACTTTGCAACAAAAATCAATGGGGATCTTAAATAACAAAGCAATAATGTCCTTAAGCATGAAATCACAAGAATACTGAATAACAAAAGATAAACAATGTAGTCCAAGTCTCTCAATTGTTTTATTGTTCTGCTAACTGGGCTTTAGTAGCTCACCCCTTTCCCCTAACCCTCAGGTTTGCAGGTTCAGGATAGTCCAGGAAGTCGTCAAGGATAAAGGCTTGTTATGTAATAGTTTAGTAGTGGACATGAGATGACATGTAATGTAATGAAATGTAAGGTATGGTACGGTTATGTATTGAGGATTAGTATTGTGCTTGGCCCTAATGTATAGTAATCCCTTTTTGTACATGATCTATATGAAATGTTTTAATGATGAGTTATGTTGAACCAGGCTTGACATATGATATGTGCCCCATTAGAGCATTTGATGAGGGCTCTAGTGTGGGGTTTTATGTTTATAGTTATGGTGCATGCACAAGTCAAGCTTGGTGTATGAAAAAGTTTAAATTTTTATGCAAATGTATGATCATGTATGGGATTTATCAGGCATGACAGGTTGTATGTTAGGCTTGCTACGGGTCCCGGCGACCTTAAGTCGATCTGGATCCTAGCGCCGGTAGCGGTCCGATTTCTGGGTCATTACAGGAGACATATCATGGAGATATTTCATAGCATCATAAACATTAAATTTTACTACTTCTCCTTCAAATTACATGGTCAATGTGCTATCATGCACATCTATCTTAGTTCTGGCTGTGCTCAAGAAAGGTCGTCCAAGTAGGATGTCTGAAGTAGTGTTGCTATTGTCTTCCTTCATATCAATCACATAGAAATCTGCTGGAAAGACAAGTTGATCTACTTGCACTAGAACATCTTCTATAACTCCTTTTGGGTATACTACAGATCTGTCAGCTAATTGAATGACCACTCTAGTGTTTTTCAGTGCACATGCATTCAAAGAATTATAAATAGAAAGAGGCATAACATTAATTGATGCACCTAAGTCACACATGGCCTTGTTGATGCCCATATTACCAAATTTACAAGAAACAGAAAACATCCCTCTATCTTTGCACTTGGCTGGGAGTTCTCTTTTTATGACAGCTGACACAACTTCACCTACACTTACCTTTTGTTTCTCAGCAAGCTTTCTTCGGTTAGTGCACAGTTCTTTCAAAAATTTTGCATACCTGGGAATTTGTTTCACAGCATCTAGCAAGGGTATATTGATCTCCACTTTTCTGAAGGTTTCAAAGATCTCTCGTTCTTCTTTTTCTTTTTGTGATTTTTCAAACCTTTTTGGAAAAGGAGGTGGAATCTTGAAACTTACTTGCTGATTGGTATTCTGCTGGTGTACTAGTGCTGTTGGCTCAGTCTGTTTGGACAAACAGTTTTTTGGCTGTTTTTCTTTAGCAGCTTGTCTTTGCACTTGTGAACTTCCATCATTAGCCTTGACATCTTGAAGCTCTTTCCTACTTCTTATCATGATTGCACTTACATTTTATATGGGATTGGTCTCAGTTTGCAATGGCAACTTTCTTTGAGACTCAAGCTTGCTCACTGAGGTGGCTGTTTGACACATCTGCTGTTGGAGGCTTTGGACAGAGTTTGCCAATGTTTTCATCATCTCCTCAAGGTGCTCATTGGAATTTGGAGTTGCTGGTTGGGCTTGATTTCTTTGATAGTTCTGTTAGTTGTTAGCCCTTGCATAGCTGAAATTCGGATGGTCCCTCCAACCTGGATTATAAGTGTTAGAGTAGGGATCATGTCTTACCTGGCTATTAAATCCTCCAATTGCATTTACTTGTTGGCCATCCTCATGAAGTATAGAATATTGATCAGTTGGTTGTCCTACATGTGCACATATCCCACATGGTCTAGCTGGTGGAAGTTGTTGAGCTTGACGAGCTTGACCTATGACAAGACTTTTCACAGCAGAGGTTAGTTCAAAAATTTGAGAAGCGAGAA
Source organism: Manihot esculenta (assembly GCF_001659605.2). Lineage (NCBI taxonomy): Eukaryota > Viridiplantae > Streptophyta > Magnoliopsida > Malpighiales > Euphorbiaceae > Manihot > Manihot esculenta. Next base: position 10,520,749 of record NC_035170.2, read on the forward strand.
CAGATGTACTTACCTCATGGCTCCTCTTTGCAGCTGCTTTTCATCTCCATATTGTCTAGAGGCTGCTGCAAGTGTTGAGATCAACTCTCTGATTGCTTGAGGTGTGCTATCTTCAATTGAACCTCCACATGCTACATCAATGAATTTCCTTTCGGATGGTAGCAAACCTCAATAGAAGAATTCTATGAGTGATTTATCTGAAATGTCATGTTGAGGATAGTTTATGCACAATCTTTTAAATCTTTCCCAATAATCATACAAATCCTTAGTTTCTTTCTGCTTAATACCACTTATCTCTCTTCTTATGCCTATGGCTTTAGAAGTTGGGAAATATTTATTCAGAAAAGCTCTTACCATACCATTCTAAGAAGTGATTGATCCAGGTGGTAAGTAAAACAACCAATCTTTGGCATAATCATCAAGTGAGAATGGGAATGCTCTCAGTTTAACATGCTCTTCAGTTATGCCTTGTGGCCTTATAAATGAACATACAATGTGAAATTCTTTCAAGTGCTTATATGGATTTTCATTCTCCAAACCTCTAAATTTAGGTAGTAGATGTATCAAACCTATTTTGAGCTCAAAAGGGACTGTCAGAGGAGGATAGGTGATGCAGAGAGGTGCTTGATCACCTATAGGGGCTGCCAACTCTCTCATTGTTCTTTCTCTTGGCATTAGTGGCCTCATTGCTGGATTTTCTTATATTAAGTTATCATGGACAGCAGGTTCAGCATGGGCAGCAGGTTGTGCATTGATTTCAGCCATCTCTGCAGCTGTTTGGTGAAGTTCAGAAGGTTTTGAAACTGGATCTGCGATGGTGGGTTCCTTGGGGGCAGATTCGGTGGTGACTTGCTCCCAAAGTCGGGTTGCTTGCTTCCCTAATCGCCTGATTGTGTGCTCAATTTTTGGATCGTAAAGCATAGTTTCCTTGCGTCCAGATTTGGTCATGAAAGAAAAATAAATTAGTTAAATCAAGTCCTCAGCAACGGTGCCATTTTTTGACTGTGGGTTGTCGAAGCCGGTCAAAAATAACATTTTTAGTTATCAACAATTTTACAACTGCAGATAGTGGCAAAAGGATCGAATCCATAGGGAATTGATATTTACCTATTTTCCTTATCAAGACCAAGCAAATAAACGGAAAGTAAATAAACTGAAAGTTAAAATAAAAAAGGGGGGGGGGGTTTTGAGATTGATTGGGTTAAACTAATACTGAAAGTAATAAAATAAAGCAAATAATTAAAGTAAAGGAATTCAAATATGAGAAAAGCTCTAGTTGAAGAATTGGATCCACTTCAGTTGTTGGGATTGATCATTGATACTTAGGTTCCTTTGTTTGATTCAATAAAGTAGTTATGGAGATGGAAGACGCTTCTTACCACCATATCCTTCCTTAAGCATAAATTAATTATGGAATGTCCTCTAACTAATCACTAATCAACAAGTTGCCAAGGAACATCCTTGGGCCTTAGGCATCTAATAATTGTCAATTGCATTAAGAAATAGAGAAACCTAATATTAGCTACCCAAACGCATGGTGATATTTCTAGATTATACAATTTCCTTAATTTTTATACCAAGAGTAACTTATGTTTGAATAATCCAAGCAATTACGGACTTAAAACTATTCAAACTAATAAATTATTACCTTGCAATCAAGAATCAATTGGCCTTATCGATCTAAACCACAAAGCAACAATGGAATTAAGCATGAAATTGTATAAATATTGAAAAATAAAAGATAAACAATGTATGTTCAGATCTCCCAATCCATAAAACAACTAAAGTTTCACCTAATATTCAACTAGAAAAAAGGGTTTCAGCCACTCATGGCTGAAACAAAACCAAAAAATAAAGAAAGGAAGAAGAAGAGAGGTGGCCTGCGGCCTTGGAAGGAGAAGAAGGGAAGCTTGCGCCGAATCTGAAATGGGGAAGAAATGTGGCTGGCGCTTGTTGATGCTCTTATATAGGCGTGCGACTTGCTTGATCCCAAAGTAAGAGGAGAAGAGTGTTGCCCTAAGTTTCCTTGTGAGGTAGAGCCATCTTTTGAATTTTGAATTTTGAATTTTGAATGCTTGAGAGGCAAGTGCATCTTCTTGATATTTGGCTTCTTGAATAGGCAGAATTGAATGCTGAGGTGTCTTCACATTTTAAATAAGGGAAGGAAGATTTGAAATTTGAATTTCAAATTAATCTGCTAACTGCGCTTTCCTTATTTATCTTCGCTACTGCACTTTCCTTATTTGGCACTTTCCTTATTTGGCTTCACTTCAGCTGCAACTTCGCTTGAGCAAACTACTTGTTCTCTTTTATCCTCTTTTAGGCAGTTTTAAGAGTATTTTCTCCAAATTACCTCTTTACACCATTTTCTGCAAAATAAGATCAAAACCACAAAATTAGGCAGAAAAAGTGTAAATTAACATTAATAACATCATGATAAAATGGTCTAAATTTGGACTGATCAATATCAAAATATGCAAGGTAGACACAAATGACAACATTGCAGATCCACTGACCAAGCCTCTCTCACAGGTCAAGCATGATCAGCACACTAGGTCTATGGGTATTAGATACTTGTATAATTAGGCCTAGTGCAAGTGGGAGATTGTTAGTGTATTTGCCCTAAGCCATTATCTTGGACCTTTTTGTATGTCGTTTTGAGTAAAAGAGGTTTTTATTATCATTATTATTTGTTTGCATGTTACATAATAATTATTAACATCCCTAGTTACTTATTATTATGTTGATAATAATAAAATATAACTAGTATGACTATTGATCGATAATCATGAGATGATTATATATATATTGATATAATTCAATAATTATAGATACTTGTTAGAGAATAAAGTATTGGATGGACCCGCATTGAGATCATTACATGGGTTACTGTCATAAGTGAATCTCAAAGTAGTTATATCTTAATCCTTTGACTTGAGATTGTCATAGTTTCCAACATAAGGACTGTTATGTTTTGATATAACCAAACATTGTCTTTAATCGGACAATCATAAAGGTTATGATTGAGCATGATAGAAATTATGTAGAGGATATTGAACAATCAAGATAGAATTTATCCCTCTTTTTCAGAGAAATATCTTCTGGGCCCCTCGATAAGTGAGACTGAGAAATGCATTGCCATGCTCAAATGAATTGATAGTGTGATCAATATCATTTGATTTTATCAGTCTGCTTAGAGATTGAGAAATCATTAGTTTTAACTTTATAAGTTTGACATTTGACCATGACTAGGGGTGAGCAGTATTCGGTTCAAACCGAAAAAACTGACCGAACCGAATTAATTAGAAAATTTAGTTTAATTTTTTATTTATTTCAGTTCGGTTCGGTTTTTAATTTCAAAAATTTCGATTATTTCAGTTCGGTTTGGTTTTAATCAGAAAAAAATTTTAAAAATCGAATCGAACCGATTTAGTGATAATAATATGTTATTTTCAATAATATAGAGAAATTAAATCATATTAGCATTAAAATATTTTAATTAAATTTTAAAATATTAAAAATAAAGTGTAAAAAATAAAAAAAATTATTAAAAATCAAAATCGATCAAACCGAATCGAACTAAATCAGACCGATTCGATTCGATTTAGTTTCGACCAAAATCGATTTGATTTGGTTTTCATAAATACTAAAATTTTGGTTTTTTGTTTATTCAGTTCGATTCAGTTTCGAATCGAACCGACCGAATGCTCACCCCTAACCATAACTTACGTTCAAACTAGATATTGTGTGAAAAAGGGATTAATACATGTGCTATTTATTAGGCTTTATCGGACTATCAATCATCATATTAATTGGGTAATCATAATGTCTTGCTAGAGGTCGCTTATGATTTATGGACCTTGTGGGACTGGGTCTATTGCCAATTAATATGAGCCTATTGGGTCACACACAAAAGAACGTTGTTGATGTGTTATATTAATGAGCACAAAGCCCACTAGTATAATCAATAATAATAAAGATGTTATTATTATTATTATTAATTATCATTATGAGATAATAATATTTAAAAGATCTGTAGTCTATCTGTAACTGTTACAGACAAAAGATTTTTCGGTTTTCCTCAAAATAAACTATCACATAAGATATTAGAGTATCTGTGAGATTGTGATAGTGGATTATGCACACAACTCTTTTATGAAAAGAAGTGTGGGAAAATTGAAAGACTTAAAACGTATATAAGTCCTGCTGTGAATTGTGGGGAGGAATGGTTTTTAGAGAATTCGTTTTTTGAGCTGCAGATTGAAAAAGCACATACCTTATCCATTAGAGAGAGCTAGCACTCTAGAAGGATAAACGACGTTCGTGTGGATACCATAGCGGGTGTTTGTTGAAAAAGCAGCACCTTGAGTCTAGGATTGTATCTTCTCGTCGAGTCTAACAGGTTAGTAGCTTATCATTCCTTTTGAATTAAACGAAGCACAAGGATCCTGGTAAGAAAATCAGAGATTTTTAATTTTTCCGCTACGTGTTTGGGTTGCAGTAATCTCTGGGTTTCCTAACACCATAAGGGAAGTCAAAGCCTCATCTTCCTCTCTCTTTGGGCAGACCCCATATGTAATACCCGGCTAGACTCCGGTATCGAAATTCCTACCGTCCGGTGGAATCTCGGATGTTGAAAACCTCTAGAAGGGTAAAATCATGTTTTTATAAAATGTTTTAATGTATTTTATGATTTTAAGTAAAAAGGGAATTGAATTTTGAATGAAAAAGACCATGAAGGCATTTCCATGTTCGGCCGCCAAACCTCAAGTTCGGCCACCGAACAATGGATAGTTTAGGGGGGCAAGTTAGGCTTCCGAAAGAGGCAAAGGTTCGACCGCTGAACCTCATGTTCGGCCGCCGAACTTGCATGAGTTTTGGAGGCACTTTAGGCTGCCGAAAGGTGGTCTGGCAGCCCCTATAAAAGGGCTCCATGGCCGAAACGGGCGAGTTTTCTCCCCATTTTTGGCCAACAGTGAGTTCAAGCTCTCCCATGGTTGTTTTTGATGTTTTTCCTTCAATCTTTCATGTTTTAACAAGTTTTACCTTGATTTGAAGATATTTGAGCAAAGGAGCAAGTTTTGGAGCTTGGAGACCAAAGAGTAGATTTCTCCCCATCTCTAAGTTAGGATCGTCTTCCCTCTCGATCTTCAAGAGGTAAGCATAGATCCTACCTCTCTTGTATGTTTTAAACAAGTTTTATGAAGTTTTATAGGGTAGAAATGCATGTATAGGTTTATGTTGAGTTTATGAGCAATGTGGGTTGTTTATGCATGTTTGATGTGTTGTAGTTGGAATTTAGGATAGTTTGAAGCCCCTAGGAGCTTATGTGCTTGAGTTTGCATATTGTAGAATAGGTAAATGCATGTTGAATGAGTTGGGAGGCTTTTGTGCATGTTAGAGGCTGAGTTTCTGCCCTTTGAAAGAACTCAGGTTCGGCAGCCGAAGGGACTTTCGGCCGCCGAACCTGCCTGTGAAGGCCAGCCTTTGGCTGCCGAACCCTGCCCCCGAAAGTGGACTTTCGGCTCTGGAGGGGAGTTTCGGTCGCCGAAGGTGTCGCCGAACATGCATGAGTTTCGCCTCTGGAGGGAACCTTCGGCCGCGGAAAGTGCCGCCGAAGGTGCATGATTTTTGGCTCTGGAGGGACTTTCGGCAGCCGAACCTGCCGCCGAAAGTGCCCTGTCCAGCCTTCCTTTGCATGTTTTCTATGATTGTTTTAAGGTGTTTTAGGGGATTTTTGGAGAGTATTTTAGAGGCATGTTCATGTATGTTAGGTCCCTTATTTGAGTCCACCTGTGTAGGTTCGGACTCGAGAAACCGAGGACCCCAGCAGTGAGTCAGCTGCTTCAGTGTCTTGTCAGAGCTAGCCAGAGGTGAGTGGAATAACTCTTTATGTTTTAAAGCAAATAATGAATATTTTAGCATGATTCACGCATTATGGATACCATGTGATATGTTAGGGTGCTTGCATTAGCATTCACGAATATGTTGCATTGCATATTATGTTGTTGATGTGGATGAATGTTGAATGATCCATTAGTCCTTGTATCATATGGTATGATATGATGATGATATGGTATGGAAGTCCAGGGAGACCCATTCTACGTCCCTGGCACTATGTAAGAGAAAGTCCAGAAAGACCCATTCTACATCCTTGGCATATTGGAATGTTATGATATGTTATGTAAGAGGAAGTCCAAGAAGACCCATTCTACGTCCCTGGTACTATTGGATATGTAGAGGACTATTGGTGACAAGTTCATCCTTAATGTGATTTGTTTGTGATGTGATGCATTTCATGAAAGCATGAACTTTTAATATAATGTTTTATTATTCTGCTCACTAGGCTCTAGTAGCTCACCCCACTCCCTTAACCCCAGGTTTGCAGGTACGGGCTAGTCCAGGAGGTCAGCAAGATTAGAAGTGTTATGTAATAGCTAGTGGTGGACATGATGAATATTGAAATGTATAGTATTGAACAGTTATGTAATGTAATGATGAATATTGAGGTTTAGAATTGTGCTTGACCCTATTATGTTGTTAATCCCTTTTTGGTTACATGATCTTTTAATGAAATGTTTTATGATGTTATGTAAACCAAACTAAAAATATGATATGTTACCCCATTGGAGCATTGATGAGGACTCCAATGTGGGGTTGATGATTATGTTTATGAGTTGTGCATGCACAGGTTAAGTTTGGTAATTGAATGAGAAAGTTCAAAATGTTTTTATGCAATTGTTGTTCATGTATGGGATTATACAGGTATACAGGTTGTATGTCAGGCTTGCTACGGGTCCCGGTGGCCTTAAGCTGACCTGGATCCTAGCGCCGGTAGCAGTCCAATTTTTGGATCGTTACAGATTGGTATCAGAGCCCTAGGTTCATATGGTCGAACCTAGAGTGTCGGGCTCATAGATGTTCTAGAAGGTCAAGCACAATAGGAAAATCATGTCCATGAGGATAGGATGTAGAGTCCTATCTTGATTGATGATGTGAAATGCCATGATTTTATGCATGTGCATTAATAATATGCTAAGTATGCGATGTATGTGATGCAGGTTCATGTGTTTGCACATGAACCATTTGATGCTAATGTTCTATGTGTTGTGTGTGGTTTTTCAGTAAGCAAGATGAGAGAAACTCGTCGATCTGCACGATTGGCTGGAGTATCACTCCAGGACGAGGGCACGGATGCCCGTCCTCCAGCATTGCCTAGGGCAATGTCCTGCAGGTCTAGCAGGGAGAGAACATCAAGGGACCCTAGAAGGTCTTTTGATGTGAGCAGAAGGGGAACAGTGCAAGGTGGAATGTCAGAAAATGTGGGGGATGAAATGGATGTGGATTAGAGGAGGGATGGCAGTCTTGGAGTGAGTATGTCGGAAGAGGGCATGGGAGAGTCCTAAGGAGGCACTCAGGCCTCGAGATTTGTTCAGCCACCCCACTACCCACCCTTTTCACAAAATCCTGGGTATTCGATGGGAGGTACATCGGATTACCCCAGCTTTAGTCCTTACCCTTATCACATGCCATACCCACCTTTCTACCCACCATACCCACAGTACCCTATGTACCCACCCCCATCATTCTATCCAGGTACAGCAAACCCTACCCCAGGGAATGTTGCACCTCCTCCACCACCAGCAGAACCAGAAACCCAAGATGACCGATTACATGAAGCTGGGTGCTCCCCAGTTTGAAACAGATGATGACCCATTTGTGTACCTTGAGAAGGTCAAGATGATAACAGATGAGATAGGAGCTGATGACAGTATAGCCATTCAGATGGCTGAGTTCACACTGAAGTGCAATAAGGCCTGAGAGTGGTTTAAGAATTACATGAGCCCGAGGGTGGATGGTCTTTCATGGGAGGAGTTTGCTAATGAGTTCGCTGGATGGGCTTTCCCTGACAGTTCAAGAGAGTTGATGATGATCGAGTTTGAACAGTTAAGGCAGACAGATGAGATGAGTGTGGATGAGTATACAGACAGGTTCTTGGAGCTGTTGCCGTTTGCTGGGCAGAATCTGGATACAGATAAGAAGAAGTCAAGGAGGTATATCATGAATCTCCATTCCAGGTATTCCTCCTTGATCCAGTCAGCAGAGAGGGAGAGTTTCCATGCCGTAGTGGATATGGCTCGGAGAATGGAGGCTAGTGCAATAATCGAAGGGAAAGTCAAGCAGTCAGTAGCACAGTCTTTTTGTTCCAAGACCCCAAGTGTGGGGGAAGGTTAGACCCTTCTTCTCTGAGTTCAGCTAGTAAGAGGTGGAGCAATACCACCAAGAAGTCAAAGAAGAACAAGTTCTGGAACAAGATCAAATCAGGTCTGGGATTAGGAAGTGGCTTGAGCTTAGGTGCAGATAATGCAGCATGTATGAAGTGTGGGAAGCCGCACAAGGGAGTATGTCGGTTTGGGACGACAGCCTGCTTCAGATGTGGGTAGGAGGGACACATGGCACGAGAGTGTCCTAGAGCAGCTTTTGGGGCACAGTCTCAGCAGACAGCTTCAAGTAGTGTGGCTCAGCCAGCAGCTCCAGCCGCGACTCAGACTAGTGGCAGAGGCAAAGGGAGAGGGGCAGCCTCTTCTTCAGCGGGTTTCAGGGGTGAGGGTCCGTCAGCTCCAGCACGGATCTTCACAATGACTCAGCAGGAGGCAAATGCATCAAACACCATGGTGTCAGGTAATCTCATCATTGGTTGTTCAGATGTTTATGCCTTAATGGACCCTGGTGCATCTCATTGCTCCGAGAGGTTGGGTTTGATGGTCTCTGGGTTAGAGCGTCCCCTATGGGTTAGTGGACCCAAGTGTGACCCGTCAGTGGTAGAGTCAGTCTGCCAGTGTAGTCCAGTTTTTGTTGAGGGGAGATGCCTTTCTGCCGACCTTGTGCTTCTAGATTTGACAGATTTTGATGTCATTCTAGGGATGGATTGGCTATCTACCCATGGTGCTACCTTGGACTGCAGAGACAAGGTAGTCAGGTTCAGATGTCAGGATAGGTCAGAGGTCGTCTTCAGAGGAGACCGGAGGGGTACACCTAGAGGTTTGATATCAGCCCTATAGGCTCGTAGGCTACTCAGGAGGGATTGTCAGGGTTTTCTAGCTCATGTGAGAGAGCTGGATAGTCATGTCAGAGATCCCGCCTCAGTGCCCGTGGTTAGTGAGTTCTTAGATGTTTTTCCAGACGAGCTGCCAGGTTTACCACCTGCTAGGGATATAGAGTTCGAAATTGAATTGATGCCTGGAACCAGACCGATCTCTATCCCTCCCTACAGGATGGCACTAGCAGAATTGAAGGAGCTTAAAGAGCAGTTGCAAGAGCTGGTAGATAAGGGCTTCATCCAACCGAGTACCTCACCTTGGGGTACTCCAGTGCTATTTGTGAAAAAGAAAGATGGATCCCTTAGACTTTGTATCGACTACAGGCAGTTGAACAAGGTCACTACCAAGAATAAGTACCCGTTGCCAAGGATCGACGATCTATTCGACCAGCTAGCAGGAGCAGGTTGTTTCTCCAAGATAGATATGAGATCCGGGTACCATCAGCTGAGGATAAAAGAGGAGGATGTGCCGAAGACAGCATTCAGGACTAGATATGGGCACTATGAGTTCCTTGTGATGCCGTTCGGGTTAACCAATGCCCCTGCAGCATTCATGGATCTCATGAACAGAGTGTTTAGCCAGTACCTGGATCACTTTGTTATTGTCTTCATAGATGATATCTTAGTGTACTCCAAGAGTGCAGAGGAGCATGCCCATCATCTGAGGTTAGTTCTGCAGACCTTGAGGGAACATGGCTTGTATGCCAAGTTCTCCAAATGTGAGTTTTGGCTGAGGAGCATTTCATTCTTGGGGCATGTTGTAACGACCCGAAAATCGGACCGCTACTGGCGCTAGGATCCAGGTCGGCTTAAGGCCGCCGGGACCCGTAGCAAGCCTAACATGTAACCTGTAAACTTGTTTAATCCCATACATGATCCACAACATACATAAAAATTAAAACTTTCTTTCATACACATACTCATGTACCAACCTCAACCTGTGCATGCACTGAACATAAACATTCTATAAACATTGATCCCTCTGTGGGATTTCAACATTTCCCCAATGGGAGACATAACCTGTGTTGAATTGGTTTACATGAGCATCACAACATATCTAAGATCATGTATAAAAGGGATAACCATACCAATAGGATCAAGCACAACTTTTAATCCTCAATATCATTATACATAACATGACTATTCAACTTTACATCATTTTTACAATTTTATCATGTCCACATTCTAACTATTACATATACATGACTTCACTCTTCTTGACTTCTCTGTCTAGCCCGTACCTGCAATCCTGGGGGATTAGGGAAAGGGGTGAGCTACTAGAGCCCAGTGAGCATAATAATAAAAACATTTAAATCATATGCCATAATGGAATGCAACACATCAAAGACAAATCACATCACGGATGGTATTGTCACCAATAGTCCTCTACATTCCAAAGTGCCGGGACGTAGAATGGGTCAACCGGTCTTTCTCTTAACATAACATAACATAGCATTCCAATGTGCCAGGGACGTAGAATGGGTACAACCTGGACTTTCTCTTACATCGTGCCAGGGACGTGGAATGGGTACAACCTGGACTTCCATACCGTATCATGCCGTAACATCATCATATCATATGAGGACTAAATGATCATCCAATAACCAATCCACATCAACATCATAAATGCAATGCAACATATTCGTGAATTCTAATGCATACAACCTAATTCATTACATGGAATTCATGATGCATGAACATGCTCAAAACTGTAATTTATTTGCTTTAAATCATAAAGGTTTATTCTACTTACCTCTGGCTAGCTCTGACAATGACTGAAGCAGCTGACTCACTGCTGGGGTCCTCGGTTCCTCGGGTCCGAACCTACACAGGTGGACTCAAATGAGGGACCAAACAATTAGTTCATAACTCTAAAAACATCCCCCAAAAACCCCCAAAAACACCTTAAAACAATCATGCAAAACATGCAAAGGAAGGCTGAACAGGGCAGGTTCGGCGGCACCTTCGGCGGCCGAAAGTCCCTCCAGAGCCGAAACCCAGGCAGGTTCGGCGGCCGAAAGTCCCAGACAGAGACGAAAGTCTCTTTTCGGGGGCAACTTCGGCAGCCGAAAGGCCTGCCTCCCAGGCAGGTTCGGCGGCCGAAAGTCCTTCGGCTGCCGAACCTGGTTTCTGCCAAAGGGCAGAAACTTGGTTCCCTTTGCACAAATTCTCTCCTCCTCATTCCATCATGCATATAACTCATTCAAATCATGCAAATACACACACATTGGCTCCTAGGGGTCTCAAACTATCTTAAACCCCAACTACAACACACAACAACAACACATTCCAAGCCACATTGTTCATAAACTCAAAAATCATCAAAACTCTCTAAAATCCTACACATGCATTTCTACCCCATAGATCTACATAAAACTTGTTTAAAACATGAAAAGGATTCAAGATCGGCCCTTACCTCTTGAAGATCGAGGGAGAGACGACCTAAACTCGGAGTTGGGAGAGATTTAACTTCCTTGGTCTCCAAGCTCAAAACTTGCTCAAATCTCTTCAAAACGACATAAACCTTGTTAAAACATGAAGGATCGAAGGAAAATTATCAAAAACGAACCATGGAGGAGCAAGAACTCACCGTGGTCGAAAATGGGGAGAAAACTCACCCATTTCGGCCATGGAGCTCTTATATAGGGGCTGGCCAGTTCACGTTCGGGGGCCGAACGTGCCACCACATCTCATGCATGTTCGGCGGCCGAACATGAGGTTCGGCGTCCGAACCTTTGGCTCTTTCAAACCAGACTTTCGGAGGCCAAAAGCGCTCCCAAAACCTATCCACGTTCGGCAGCCGAACATGACTTTCGGCGGACGAACCTGGTAAAGGTTCCATGGTCTTTTTCATTTAAAAACTCAAATTCATTCTTACTTAAAAATCATTAAAACATGAAAACATTTGTGAAAACATGATTTTACCCTTCTAGAGGTCTCCGACATCCGAGATTCCACCGGACGGTTGGAGTTCCGATACCGGAGTCTAGCCGGGTATTACATTCTCCCCCCCTTAAGAACATTCGTCCCCGAATGTTCCTCAACTAGCACATAGCATGGTATACACATATCATACATACAAAGCACATAAAACTCACAGGGAACTAACCTTAGAAAAGATAAGGGTATTGCTGGAGCATGGACTCCCGTGTCTCCCAAGTGCATTCTTCCATATTGTGGTAGTTCCAAAGGACCTTCACCATCGGGATTTCCTTGTTCCTCAACTTCCTGATCTGGGTGTCTATGATCCGTACTGGCTGTTCAACATAGGTGAGATCCTCTTGGATCTCCACATCTGGCTCACTAAGAACCTTGCCCGGATCTGACACAAACTTTCTTAACATGGAAACATGGAAAACCGGATGGATTCTTGCCATTGAAGCAGGTAAATCCAGCTTGTACGATACACTCCCAATCCTTTGCAGGACTTCAAAGGGTCTGATGTACCGTGGAGCCAGCTTACCTTTCTTCTCGAACCGAACCACTCCTTTCATTGGAGACACCTTAAGCAATACCAGATCCCCCTCCTGAAACTCTACTAGCCTTCTGTGGATATCAACATAACTCTTCTGTCTGCTTGCAGCAGTCTTGATTCTTTCTCTGATTATGGGTACTACCCTGCTGGTAACCTCTACTAGCTCAGGCCCTGCCAAGGCCTTTTCTCCAACTTCTTCCCAGCAAACAGGTGATCTGCACTTTCTCCCATACAAAGCTTCATATGGAGCCATCCCGATGCTAGCATGATGGCTGTTATTGTAGGCAAACTCTACCAAGGGTAGATGCTGCCTCCAAGAACCGCCAAAGTCCAGCACACACAGTCTAAGCATATCCTCGATAGTCTGGATGGTCCTCTCTGATTGTCCGTCCGTCTGTGGATGGAAAGCAGTGCTAAATCCAACCTGGTACCCATGGCGTTCTGCAGACTCCGCCAAAATCTGGAGGTGAACTGGGGCCCTCTATCGGACACTATTGAAATAGGAACCCCATGCAGCCTGACAATCTCATCTACATACACCTGTGTCAACTTGTCCACAGAATAGCCACTCCTGACAGGGATGAAGTGAGCAGATTTGGTGAGTCTGTCCACAATCATCCATATGGAGTCCAATCTGTTGGATGTCGCCGGTAACCCCACTACGAAGTCCATAGCTATATTCTCCCATTTCCATTCTGGAATAGGTAGCGGGTTAAGCATTCCAGCCGGCTTCTGATGTTCCAGCTTCACCCTCTGACACACTTCGCAGGCTGACACGAACTGTGCCACTTCTTTCTTCATGGCTGGCCACCAATACACTTTCTTCATATCTTGATACATCTTGGTGGCTCCGGGGTGAATGCTGTATCTTGCATTATGAGCCTCCCTCATAATGTCTCCTTTTAGCCCTATGTCATCTGGTACACAAAGTCGACTCCCATAGCGGAGGATCCCCTTGCTGTCAAACCTGAACTCACTATCCTTGCCTGACTGAACAGTCCTGGCAATCTTCACTAACTCTGGGTCCTCATGCTGTTTCTGAGCCACTTGCTCTAGAAACACAGGTGTCGCTCTCATCTGGGCCACTAAAGCACCTGTACCAGACAACTCCAACTGTAGACCTTCCTCAATGAGCTTGTAAAACTCCTTCACCACTGGTCTCCTCTCTGCCGTGATGTGGGATAGACTGCCTAGTGACTTCCGGCTTAAGGCGTCTGCCACGACATTCGCCTTACCCGGATGATACTGAATCTTGCAATCATAATCACTCAGCAGCTCTACCCACCTTGTAAAACTCGACTAGACTCCGGTATCGGAATTCCTACCGTCTGGTGGAATCTCGGATGTCGGAGACCTCTAGAAGGGTAAAACCATGATTTCATAAAATGTTTTAATGTATTTAATGTTTTTAAGTTGAAAGGAAATAAGTTTTTGCATGAAAATAATCTTGAAGGAAAACCCAGGTTCGGCCGCCGAACATGTATGCATTTCGGGTGTGCCTTAGGCCCCCGAAGGCATAAGTGAGGGAAGTCCAGGTTCGGCCGCCGAACCTCAAGTTCGGCCACCGAACATCGCATGCATGCGGAGGCACATTCGGCCCCCGAACGTGGCCTGGCCAGCCACTATAAAAGGGTCCCTTAGCCGAAAACGGGCGAGCTTTTCCCTCGTCATCGGCCAAGGTGAGTTCTCCGCCATCCCTCACCGATCTTGAGTCCTTTCCTTCAAATCTTTCACGATTTTCATTAGTTTTACCTTTTTTTTGAAGATTTTGAGCATTTGAGCAAGTTTTGGAGCTTTGAGGTTCAAGAACTCAAATCTCTCCCAACCCCAAGTTAGATCGCCTCTACTCTCGATCTTCAAGAGGTAAGCGTCGATCTCTAGCTTACATTATGTTTTAAACAAGTTTTATGCAAGTTCATGGGGTAGAATGCATGTTTAGGTTATGGTTATGTTTATGGGTTTAAATGTGTGTTCTTGAACAATATGGATGCTTGATGTGTTGTAGATGGGGTTTATGATGGTTTGAGGCCCCTAGGAACATGTATGCTTGTGTATGTATGTTGTAGAATAGCTTTGATGCATGATGGTTTGAGTTGGGAGGAAATTATGTATGTTGGACCAAGTTTCTGCCCTTTTGGGAGAAACCAAGTTCGGCAGCCGAAAGGGACTTTCGGCCGCCGAACCCGTGTGTGGAGGCAGCATTCGGCTGCCGAAGCTTGCCCCCGAAAGAGGACTTTCGCCTCTGTCTGGGAGTTTCGGCCGCCGAAAGTGCTGCCGAACATGCATGAGTTTCGTCTCTGTCTGGGAGTTTCGGCCGCCGAAGGTGCCGCCGAACCTGCCTGACTTTCGGTTCTGGAGGGACTTTCGGCCGCCGAACCTGCCGCCGAAAGTGTCCTGTTCAGCCTTCCTTTGCATGTTTTTCTATAGTTGTTTCTTGATGTTTTAGGGGGTTTTTGGGGAGTAGTTTAGAGATATGTTCTAGTATGTTTGGTCCCTCATTTGAGTCCACCTGTGTAGGTTCGGACCCGAGGAACCGAGGACCCCACCAGTGAGTTCAGCTGCTTCGGTGTTATCAGAGTCCGCTAGAGGTGAGTGGAACTAAACTTAATCTTTTAAATTGAGAAATCAAATGTTTTTATCATGTTTCATGCATCATGATTATGCAATAGGATGATTGCATTAGTTTTCACGAATATGCCGCATTGCATCGATTGTTGTTGATGTGGGTGAATATTGGATGACCCAATTAGTCCATGACAGGAAGACCAGGACCCCATTCTACGGCCTGGCACAGAGTAAGGAAAGACCAGGACCCCATTCTATGGCCTGGCACGGTTATGGGACTCGAAGACCAAGAGCCCAGAGGAGGCCCTGGGGCAATGGTAAGTAATGTATGTTATGACAGGAAGACCAGGACCCCATGCTACAGCCTGGCACAGAGTTAGCTTGGACTAATTGGTGACAAGTTCACCCAACCCTTATGTGAATTGTCTGTGTTATGATGCATTTCATGGAGCATAGTGTTAATATGTTTTATAGTCCTACTCACTGGGCTTTTAGCTCTCCCCTCTCCCTTTACCCCCAGGCTTGCAGGTACAGGATAGAAGAGGAGGTCGGATAGAGTAAGGCCGGTTTATGTAATAGTTAGTGTGGACATGATAAATGATTATGATGTAATGTAATAGTACAGTTTAGTTATGTAATGAGAGGATGTTTATAGATGTTAGAGGTGTGCTTGACCATAGAATGTTGTTATCCCTTTTAATACATGATCTTAGATGTTTTATGATGTTTATGTAAACCAACTCAACACAGGTTATGCCACCCCTTTGGGGTACTGATGAGATCCCACAGAGGGATCAATGTTATGTTTATGTTATGTATAGTGCATGCACAGGTTGAGTTTGGTGTATGAATGGAAAGAAAAGTTTTAATTTCTACGTTTGTTGTTGATCATGTATGGGATTATACAGGCTTACAGGTGTTATGTCAGGCTTGCTACGGGTCCCGGCGGCCTTAAGCCGATCTGGATCCTAGCGCCGGTAGTGGTCCGATTTTCGGGTCGTTACAGAGTGGTATCAGAGCCCTAGGTTCATATGGTCGGACCTAGAGTGTCGGGCTCATAGAAGTTATAGAAGGTTAAGCACAATAGGAAGATCATGTCCACTAGGATAGGATGTAGAGTTCTGTCTTGTATGATGATGTGAAATGCCATGATAATATGCATGTGCATAAATGATATGCTATGATATGTGATGTATGTGATGAGGGTTCATGTGTGCCCACATGAACCATATGATGCTAATGTCTGCTTGATATGTGCTGTTTTTCAGAAAACAGGATGAGAGGAACTTATCGATCTGCACGATTGACTGGAGTGCCACTTGAGGATGAGGGCATGAGCGCCCGTCCTCCAGCATTGCCTAGGGCAATGTCTAGTAGGTCTAACTCAGACAGAGCAGTAAGAGACCCTAGAAGGTCTCTGGATCTGGGTAGAAACAGATCAGTGAGGGGAACAGTTCAGGGAGGAATGTCAGAGGATATGGGGGATGATATGGATGTAGAGCAGAGGAGGGATGGCAGTCTGGGAGTTAGCATGTCAGAAGAAGGTATGGGAGAGTCCCAAGGAGGCACTCAGGCCTCGGGATTTGTTCAGCCACCCTACTACCCACACTTCTCACAACATCCCGGGTATTCGATGGGAGGTACATCGGATAACCCTAGCTTTACCCCTTATCCCACACACATGCCCTACCCACCTTACTACCCACCATACTCACAGTACCCGATGTATCCACCACCACCCTACTATCCAAATCCAGCAAACCCTATTGCAGAAAATGTTGCACCTTCTCCACCACCAGCAGAAACTCCAATTCCAGAAACTCAACTACCTAAGCCTAGCTCATCTGGTGGGAGCAAGGTCAAGATGACTGAATATATGAAGCTGGGTGCTCCCCAGTTTGAATCAGGTGGTGACCCGTTTGTGTATCTTGAGAGGGTCAAGACAATTACAGAGGAGTTAGGGGCGGATGACAGTAGAGCCATCCAGATGGCTGGGTTCACATTAAAATGCAAGAAGGCCCGTGAGTGGTTTAAGAATTATGTGAATCCGAGGATGGACAGCATGTCTTGGGAAGAATTTGCAAACGAGTTTGCAGGATGGGCTTTTCCCGATAGTTCAAGGGAGCTGAAGATGATAGAGTTTGAACAGTTAAGGCAGACGGATGAAATGAGTGTAGAGGAGTACACAGACAGATTCTTGGAGCTGTTGCCTTTCGCTGGGCAGAGTCTGGATATAGATTCGAAGAAGTCAAGGAGGTATGTTATGAAACTTCACTCCCAGTATTCCTCCTTGATTCAGTCAGTGGACAGGGAGAGCTTCCATGCCATAGTAGATATGGCCAGGAAAATGGAGGCCAGTGCCATCATTCAGGGGACAGTTAAGCAGACAGTGGCACAGTCTTCTGGTTCTAAAACTCTGGGTGGGGGAAGGTTAGATCCCTCTACCCTGAGTGCAGCAGCTTCAGGCAGTAAGAGATGGGGTGAACCCAAGGGTAAGAAGAACAAGTTCTGGAACAAGGTTAAATCTAGTCTGGGATTTAGAAGTGGCTCAAGCTCTGGTGCGGATAATGCAGTTTGTGCAAGGTGTGGTAGGCCACACAAGGGAGTATGTCGGTTTGGGACGAACGCCTGTTTCAGATGTGGTCAGGAGGGGCATATGGCTCGAGAATGTCCAAGAGCAGTTCCGATGGCTCAGTCCCAGCAGACAGCCTCAGGCAGTGTAGCGCAGCCAGCAGCTCCAACCATGACTCAGGCCAGTGGCAGAGGCAGAGGGAGAGGGGCAGCCTCTTCTTCAGCGGGTTTCAGAGGTGAAGGTCCATCAGCTCCAGCACGGATCTTCACAATGACACAGCAGGAGGCAGATGCATCTAACACCGTAGTGGCAGGTAACTTGGACATTGGTTGTTCAGATGTGTATGCCTTGATGGACCCTGGTGCATCTCATTCTTTTATTACTCCGAGAGCCGTAGAGAGGTTGGGTCTGATGACTTCTGGGTTAGAGTGTCCTCTCTGGGTCAGTGGACCCAAGTGTGATCCATCAGTGGCAGAGTCAGTCTGCCAATGTAGTCCTGTGTTTGTTGAGGGAAGATGCCTGTCCGCCGACCTTGTGGTTCTAGACTTGACAGATTTTGATGTCATTCTAGGGATGGACTGGTTATCTACCCATGGTGCTACCTTGGACTGCAGAGACAAGGTAGTCAGGTTCAGAGGTCAGGATGGGTCAGAGGTCGTCTTCAGGGGAGACAGGAGGGGTACACCTAGAGGTCTGATATCAGCTCTTCAGGCTCGTAGGTTGCTTAGGAGGGGATGTCAGGGGTATTTGGCTAATGTGAGAGAGTTTAGCAGTCAGGTTAGAGAGCTCGCCTCGATGCCAGTGGTTAGAGAATTCTTAGATGTGTTCCCAGACGAGCTGCCAGGTTTACCACCTGCTAGGGAGATAGAGTTCGAGATAGAACTGATGCCTGGAACCCGACCGATCTCTATCCCTCCTTACAGGATGGCGCCAGCAGAATTGAAAGAGTTAAAGGAGCAGTTACAGGAGCTGGTAGACAAGGGCTTCATCCGACCGAGTACCTCACCCTGGGGTGCTCCAGTTTTGTTTGTAAGAAAGAAGGATGGATCCCTCAGACTTTGTATCGACTACAGGCAGTTGAACAAAGTCACTACCAAGAACAGGTACCCTTTGCCAAGGAACGATGATCTATTCGACCAGCTATCAGGAGCGGGTTGTTTCTCTAAAATAGATCTGAGGTCCGGGTATCATCAGCTGAGGATCAGAGAGGAGGATGTGCCAAAGACAGCTTTCAGGACCAGATATGGGCATTTTGAGTTCCTTGTGATGTCGTTCGGGTTAACTAACGCCCCTGCAGTATTCATGGATCTCATGAACAGAGTGTTTAGCCAGTACCTGGATCACTTCGTTATTGTCTTCATAGATGATATCTTAGTGTATTCCAGGAATGCAGAGGAGCATGCCCATCATCTGAGGTTGGTTCTGCAGACCTTGAGGGAGCATGGCTTGTATGCCAAGTTCTCCAAGTGTGAGTTCTGGCTGAGGAGCATTTCATTCTTGGGGCATGTGGTGTCAGAAAATGGAATAGAGGTAGACCCCAAGAAGATAGAAGCTGTGGCTAACTGGCCTAGACCCACTTCAGCGTTAGAGATCAGAAGTTTCTTGGGTTTGGCAGGTTACTACAGGAGGTTCGTTCAGGACTTCTCAAAAATTGCATCTCCTCTGACCAGGTTGACCAGGAAGAATCAGAAGTTTGTGTGGACTGACCAGAGCGAAGAGAGTTTTGAAGAGCTTAAGAAAAGGTTGACTTCAGCACTAGTGTTAGCTCTGCCGGCTAGCAATGAGGACTTCACAGTGTTCTGTGATGCATCCCGAGTGGGTCTGGGTTGTGTGCTAATGCAGAATGAAAGGGTGATTGCTTATGCTTCTAGGCAGCTAAAGAAGCATGAGTTGAATTATCCCACATGTAACGACCCGAAAATCGGACCGCTACCGGCGCTAGGATCCGGGTCGACTTAAGGCCGCCGGGACCCGTAGCAAGCCTAACATAAAACCTGTAAACCTGTATAATCCCATACATGATCAACAACATGCATAAAAATTTAAAAACTTTTCTTTCCATTGAACATCAACCAAACTCAACCTGTGCATAACATTAACATAACTTTGATCCCTCTGTGGGATCTCATCTATACCCTCAATGGGTAACATATATCTGTTGAGTTGGTTTACATAAACAACAACAAAATCTCTAAGATCATGCATAAAAGGGATACAACAATCTATGGTCAAGCACACACTAACATCCATAAAACTCATTACATAACTATACTGTACTTTTACATTACAATTTTGATCATGTCCATTTCTATATATTACATAAGCATGACTTCTTCACTCTATCCGAACTCCCGCACTAAATCCTGTACCTGAAAGCCTGGGGGAAAAGGGAGAGGGGTGAGCTAAAAGCCCAGTGAGTAGAGCTAGTAAAAACACATTAACACTATGCTCAAATGAAATGCATCATAACACAGACAATTCACATAAGGGTTGGGTGAACTTGTCACCAATTAGTCCAAGCTAACATAGTGCCAGGCCGTAGCATGGGGTCCTGGTCTTCCTGTCATACATACATTACTTACCATTATTCCAGGGCCTCCTCTGGGCTCCTGGTCTTCGAGTCCACAATCGTGCCAGGCCGTAGAATGGGGTCCTGGTCTTTCATTTCCGTGCCAGGCCGTAGAATGGGGTCCTGGTCTTCCTGTCATGGACTAATTGGGTCATCCAACATTCACCCACATCAACAATAAATGATGCAATGCGGCATATTCGTGAAACTAATGCAATCATCCTATTTCATAATCATGATGCATGAAACATGATAAAACATTTAATTTAAAAGAGTAAGTTTAGTTCCACTCACCTCTGGCTGACTCTGACAATACTGAAGCAGCTGAACTCACTGCTGGGGTCCTCGGTTCCTCGGGTCCGAACCTACACAGGTGGACTCAAATGAGGGACCAAACATATATAAACATGACTCTAATATATCCCCCAAAAACCCCCTAAAATGTCATGAAAACATCACAGAAAATATGCATGAAATGGCTGAACAGGGCACTTTCGGCGGCACCTTCGGCGGCCGAAAGTCCTGGACAGAGACGAAACTCAGGTAGGTTCGGCGGCACCTTCGGCGGCCGAAAGTGCCAGACAGAGACGAAAGTCTCTTTTCGGGGGCAACTTCGGCAGCCGAAAGGCTTGCCTCCCCAGCCATGTTCGGCGGCCGAAAGTACCTTCGGCTGCCGAACCTGGTTTCTGCCAAAGGGCAGAAACTTGGCTCCCTTTGCACATTTCGCCTCCAAACCTTCCAATCATGCATATTTTTCAACCAAAGCATGCATACAAGTTCCTAGGGGCCTCAAGCATGCATATACCCCATCTACAACACTTCAAACATACTCAAACAACACACATTGTTCAAAACATCAATATATATATCCATAATTCAACATATACCCTAGCATGCATTTCTACCCTTAGATCTTGCATAAAACTCATTTAGAACACATAAGGAGCTTAAGATCGGCTCTTACCTCTTGAAGATCGAGAGGAAGACGACCTAAACTTAGAGATCCACGGAAATGAGCTCCTGAGTTCCCAAAGCTCCAAAACTTGTTTCAAAAGCTTAAATCTTCCAAACCAAGTGAAAACAAGTGAAAATCTCGAAAGATTTAGAGGAAGAACATCAGAAATGGGTGAGAGACGGCGGAGAGCTCACCTTGGCCGAAATGGGGAGAAAAAGCTCGCCCATTTTCGGCTAAGGGACCCTTTTATAGTGGCTGGCCAGACCACGTTCGGGGGCCGAATGTGCCTCCGCATCCATGCAAATGTTCGGCGGCCGAACTTCACTTTCGGCGGCCGAACCTGAACTTCCCTCACTCATGCTTTCGGGGGCCTAACGTGCCTCCAAAACGCATGCATGTTCGGCGGCCGAACTTGACTTTCGGCGGCCGAACCTGGGTTTTCCTCCAAGGACTTTTTATGTAAAAACTCATTTAATTTCATACTTAAATCATAAAACACCTTAAAACATTTTTATAAAACATGATTCTACCCTTCTAGAGGTCTCCGACATCCGAGATTCCACCGGACGGTAGGAATCCCGATACCGGAGTCTAGCCGGGTATTACACCACACATGACCTAGAGATGGCAGCAGTAATCTTTGCACTCAAGATGTGGAGGCACTACCTCTATAGGGTAAAATGTGAGATCTTCACGGATCATAAAAGCCTGCAGTACATCCTGAGTCAAAGAGATTTGAACTTGAGACAGAGAAGATGGGTAGAGCTGCTAAGTGACTATGATTGTAAAATTCAGTACCATCCGGGTAAGGCGAATGTTGTGGCAGACGCCCTAAGCCGGAAGTCACTAGGCAGTCTATCCCACATCATGGCTGAGAGGAGACCAGTGGTGAAAGAGTTTTACAAGCTCATTGAGGAAGGTCTACAGTTGGAGTTGTCTGGTACAGGTGCTTTAGTTGCTCAGACGAGAGTGACACCCGTGTTTCTGGAGCAGGTGGCTCAGAAACAGCATGAGGACCCAGAATTAGTGAAGATTGCCAGGACTGTTCAGTCAGGCAAGGACAATGAGTTCAGATTTGACAGCAAGGGGATCCCCCGCTATGGGAGTCGACTTTGTGTACCAGACGACATAGGACTAAAAGGAGACATTATGAGAGAGGCTCATAATGCGAGGTACAGCATTCACCCCGGAGCCACCAAGATGTATCAAGATTTGAAGAAAGTTTATTGGTGGCCAGCTATGAAGAGAGAAGTGGCACAGTTTGTGTCAGCCTGCGAAGTGTGTCAGAGGGTGAAGCTGGAACATCAGAAGCCGGCTGGAATGCTTAACCCGCTACCTATTCCAGAGTGGAAATGGGAGAATATAGCTATGGACTTCGTAGTGGGGTTACCGGCGACGTCCAACAGATTGGACTCCATATGGGTGATTGTGGACAGACTCACCAAATCTGCTCACTTCATCCCTGTCAGGAGTGGCTATTCTGTGGACAAGTTGGCGCAGGTGTATGTAGATGAGATTGTCAGACTGCATGGGGTCCCTATTTCTATAGTGTCCGATAGAGGGCCCCAGTTCACCTCCAGGTTTTGGCGGAGTCTGCAGGATGCCATGGGTACCAGATTAGATTTTAGCACTGCTTTCCATCCACAGACGGACGGACAGTCGGAGAGGACCATCCAGACAATAGAGGATATGCTTAGAATGTGTGTGCTGGACTTTGGCGGTTCTTGGAGGCAGCATCTGCCTTTGGTGGAGTTTGCCTACAATAACAGCCATCATGCTAGCATCGGGATGGCTCCATATGAAGCTTTGTATGGGAGGAAGTGCAAATCACCTGTTTGCTGGGAGGAAGTTGGAGAGAAGGCCTTGGCAGGGCCTGAGTTAGTAGAGATCACCAGTAGGGTGGTACCCTTAATCAGAGAAAGAATCAAGACTGCTGTAAGCAGACAGAAGAGTTATGCAGACATCCGCAGAAGGCAAGTAGAGTTCCAGGAGGGGATCTGGTATTGCTTAAGGTGTCTCCAATGAAAGGAGTGGTTCGGTTCGGGAAGAAAGGTAAGCTGGCTCCACGGTACATCGGACCCTTTGAAGTCCTGCAAAGGATTGGGAATGTATAGTACAAGCTGGATTTACCTGCTTCAATGGCAAGAATCCATCTGGTTTTCCATGTTTCTATGTTAAGAAAGTTTGTGTCAGATCCGGGCAAGGTTCTTAGTGAGCCAGATGTGGAGATCCAAGAGGATCTCACCTACGTTGAGCAGCCAGTACGGATCATAGACACCCAGATCAGGAAGCTGAGAAACAAGGAAATCCCGATGGTGAAAGTCCTGTGGAACCACCACAATATAGAAGAGTGCACTTGGGAGACACGGGAGTCCATGCTTCAGCAATACCCTTATTTTTTCTGAGGTTAGTTCCTTGTGAGTTTTATGTGCTTTGTATGTTTGTTATGCTGTGTGCCGTGCTATGTGCTAGGTTAGGAACATTCGGGGACGAATGTTCTTAAGGGGGGAGAATGTAATACCCGACTAGACTTCGGTATCGGAATTCCTACCGTCCGGTGGAATCTCGGATGTCGAAGACCTCTAGAAGGGTAAAACCATGATTTCATAAAATGTTTTAATGTATTTGATGTTTTTAAGTTGAAAGGAAATAAGTTTTTGCATGAAAATAATCTTGAAGGAAAACCCAGGTTCGGCCGCCGAACCTCAAGTTCGGCCGTCGAACATGCATGCATTTCGGGTGTGCCTTAGGCCTCCGAAGGCATAAGTGAGGGAAGTCCAGGTTCGGCCGCCGAACCTCAAGTTCGGCCGCCGAACATCGCATGCATGCAGAGGCACATTCGGCCCCCGAACGTGGCCTGGCCATCCACTATAAAAGGGTCCCTTAGCCGAAAACGGGCGAGCTTTTCTCCCGTCATCGGCCAAGGTGAGTTCTCCGCCATCCCTCACCGATCTTGAGTCCTTTCCTTCAAATCTTTCACGATTTTCATTAGTTTTACCTTTGTTTTGAAGATTTTGAGCATTTGAGCAAGTTTTGGAGCTTTGAGGTTCAAGAACTCAAATCTCTCCCAACCCCAAGTTAGATCGCCTCTACTCTCGATCTTCAAGAGGTAAGAGTCGATCTCTAGCTTACATTATGTTTTAAACAAGTTTTATGCAAGTTCATGGGGTAGAATGCATGTTTAGGTTATGGTTATGTTTATGGGTTTAAATGTGTGTTCTTGAACAATGTGGATGCTTGATGTGTTGTAGATGGGGTTTATGATGGTTTGAGGCTCCTAGGAACATGTATGCTTGTGTATGTGTGTTGTAGAATAGGTTTGATGCATGATGGTTTGAGTTGGGAGGAAATTATGCATGTTGGACCAAGTTTCTGCCCTTTTGGGAGAAACCAGGTTAGGCAGCCGAAAGGGACTTTCAGCCGCCGAACCCGTGTGTGGAGGCAGCATTCGGCTGCCGAAGCTTGCCCCCGAAAGAGGACTTTCGCCTCTGTCTGGGAGTTTCGGCCGCCGAAGGTGCCGCCGAACCTTCCTGACTTTCGGCTCTGGAGGGACTTTCGGCCGCCGAACCTGCCGCCGAAAGTGCCCTGTTCAGCCTTCCTTTGCATGTTTTTCTATAGTTGTTTCTTGATGTTTTAGGGGGTTTTTGGGGAGTAGTTTAGAGATATGTTCTAGTATGTTTGGTCCCTCATTTGAGTCCACCTGTGTAGGTTCGGACCCGAGGAACCGAGGACCCCAGCAGTGAGTTCAGCTTCTTCGGTGTTATCAGAGTCCGCCAGAGGTGAGTGGAACTAAACTTAATCTTTTAAATTGAGAAATTAAATGTTTTTATCATGTTTCATGCATCATGATTATGCAATAGGATGATTGCATTAGTTTTCACGAATATGCCGCATTGCATCGATTGTTGTTGATGTGGGTGAATATTGGATGACCCAATTAGTCCATGACAGGAAGACCAGGACCCCATTCTACAGCCTGGCACGGTTATGGGACTCGAAGACCAGGAGCCCAGAGGAGGCCCTGGGGCAATGGTAAGTAATGTATGTTATGACAGGAAGACCAGGACCCCATGCTACGGCCTGGCACAGAGTTAGCTTGGACTAATTGGTGACAAGTTCACCCAACCCTTATGTGAATTGTTTGTGTTATGATGCATTTCATGGAGCATAGTGTTAATATGTTTTATAGTCCTACTCACTGGGCTTTTAGCTCACCCCTCTCCCTTTACCCCCAGGCTTGCAGGTACAGGATAGAAGAGGAGGTCGGATAGAGTAAGGCCGGTTTATGTAATAGTTAGTGTGGACATGATAAATGATTATGATGTAATGTAATAGTACAGTTTAGTTATGTAATGAGAGGATGTTTATGGATGTTAGAGGTGTGCTTGACCATAGAATGTTGTTATCCCTTTTAATACATGATCTTAGATGTTTTATGATGTTTATGTAAACCAACTCAACACAGGTTATGCCACCCCTTTGGGGTACTGATGAGATCCCACAGAGGGATCAATGTTATGTTTATGTTATGTATAGTGCATGCACAGGTTGAGTTTGGTGTATGAATGGAAAGAAAAGTTTTAATTTCTACGTTTGTTGTTGATCATGTATGGGATTATACAGGCTTACAGGTGTTATGTCAGGCTTGCTACGGGTCCCGGCGGCCTTAAGCCGATCTGGATCCTAGCGCCGGTAGTGGTCCGATTTTCGGGTCGTTACACACCTTCTCTGTCTCAAGTTCAGATCTCTTTGACTCAAGATGTACTGCAGACTTTTATGATCCGTGAAGATCTCACATTTTACCCCATATAGGTAGTGCCTCCACATCTTGAGTGCAAAGATTACTGCTGTCATCTCAAGGTCATGTGTGGGGTAATTCAACTCATGCTTCTTTAGCTGTCTAGAAGCATAAGCAATCACCCTTTCATTCTGCATTAGTACACAACCCAGTCCCACACGGGATGCATCACAAAAGACTGTAAAGTCCTCATCACTAGATGGCAGAGCTAACACTGGTGCTGAAGTCAACATCTTTTTAAGCTCTTCAAAACTCTCTTCGCACTGGTCGGTCCACACAAACTTCTGATTCTTACTGGTTAGTCTGGTCAGAGGAGCTGCAATCTTTGAGAAGTCCTGAACGAACCTCCTGTAGTAACCTGCCAAACCCAAGAAACTCCTGATCTCCGTCACTGATGTGGGTCTAGGCCAGTTAGCCACAGCTTCTATCTTCTTGGGGTCCACCTCTATTCCATTTTCTTACACTACATGCCCCAAGAATGAAATGCTCCTCAGCCAGAACTCACACTTGGAGAACTTGGCATACAAGCCATGTTCCCTCAAGGTCTGCAGAACCAACCTCAGATGATGAGCATGCTCTTCTGCATTCCTGGAATACACTAAGATATCATCTATGAAGACAATAACAAAGTGATCCAGGTACTGGCTAAACACTCTGTTCATAAGATCCATGAATGCTGCAGGGGCGTTGGTTAACCCGAACGGCATTACAAGGAACTCAAAATGCCCATATCTGGTCCTGAAAGCTGTCTTTGGCACATCCTCCTCTCTGATCCTCAGCTGATGGTACCCCGATCTCAGATCTATTTTGGAGAAACAACCCGCTCCTGCTAGCTGGTCGAATAGATCATCGATCCTTGGCAATGGGTACTTATTCTTGGTAGTGACTTTGTTCAACTGCCTGTAGTCGATACAAAGTCTAAGGGATCCATCCTTCTTTCTGACAAACAAGACTGGAGCACCCCAGGGTGAGGTACTCGGTCAGATAAAACCCTTGTCTACCAACTCTTGCAATTGTACCTTCAATTCCTTCAACTCCGCTGGAGCCATCCTGTAGGGAGGGATAGAGATCGGTCGGGTTCCAGGCATCAATTCTATCTCGAACTCTATCTCCCTAGCAGGTGGTAAACCTGACAGCTCGTCTGGGAAGACGTCTAGAAACTCTCTAACTACTGGCACCGAGGCGGGCTCTCTGACCTGACTGCTAAGCTCTCTCACATGAGCCAAATACCCCTGACATCCCTTCCTAAGCAACCTACGAGCCTGAAGAGCTGATATCAGACCTCTAGGTGTACCCCTCCTGTCTCCCCTGAAGACAACCTCTGACCCATCCTGACCTCTAAACCTGACTACCTTGTCCCTGCAGTCCAAGGTAGCACCATGGGTAGATAACCAGTCCATCCCTAGAATGACGTCAAAATCTGTCAAGTCTAGAACCACAAGGTCGGCGGAAAGGCATCTTCCCTCAACAAAGACTAGACTGCACTGGCAGACTGACTCTGCCACCGATGGGTCACACTTGGGTCCACTGACCCAGAGAGGACACTCTAACTCAGAGATCATCAACCCCAACCTCTGAACGGCTCTCGGAGCAATAAAAGAATGAGATGCACCAGGGTCCATCAAGGCATACACATCTGAACAACCAATGACTAAGTTACCTGCCACCACGGTGTTAGATGCATCTGCCTCCTGTTGAGTCATTGTGAAGATCCGTGCTGGAGCTGATGGACCTTCACCTCTGAAACCCGCTGAAGAAGAGGCTGCCCCTCTCCCTCTGCCTCTGCCACTGGCCTGCGTTATGGCTGGAGCTGCTGGCTGCGCTACACTGCCTGAGGCTGTCTGCTGGGACTGTGCCATTGGGACTGCTCTTGGACATTCTCGAGCCATATGCCCCTCCTGGCCACATCTGAAATAGGCTGTCGTCCCAAACCGACATACTCCCTTGTGTGGCTTACCACACCTTGCACAAACTGCATTATCCGCACCAGAGCTTGAGCCACTCCCTAGTCCCAGACTGGACTTGACTTTGTTCCAAAACTTGTTCTTCTTGGGCTTCCTAGTGGTATTACTCCACTTTTTGCTACCTGAAGCTGCTGCACTAAAAGAAGAAGAGCCTGGGGTCTTAGAACCAGAAGGTTGTGCCACTGACTGTTTAACTGTTCCCTGAACGATGGCACTGGCCTCCATTTTTCGGGCCATATCCACTATGGCATGGAAGCTCTCCCTATCTGCTGACTGGATCAAGGAGGAATATCTGGAGTGGAGTTTCATGATATACCTCCTTGACCTTTTCTGGTCCGTGTCAAGGTTTTGCCCTGCAAATGGCAACAGCTCCAAGAATCTGTCTGTGAACTCCTCTACACCCATCTCATCCGTCTGCCTCAACTGCTCAAACTCTATCATCTTTAGTTCCCTTGAACTATCTAGGAAAGCCCATCCTGCAAACTCGTTTGCAAACTCCTCCCAAGTCATGCTATCCACTCTCGGGTTCACATAATTCTTGAACCATTCTCGTGCCTTCTTGCACTTAAGCGTGAACCCAGCCATCTGAATGGCTCTACTATCATCAGCCCCAATCTCATCTGTAATCACTTTAACCCTTTCAAGATACACAAATGGGTCATCCCCTTTTTCATATTGAGGAGCACCCAGTTTCATGTAGTCGGTCATCTTGACCTTGCTCCCACTAGCTGAGCTAGATCTAGGAGGTTGAGTAACTGGGGCTGCTGGTTCTGTAGGTGGTGGAGGTGCAACATTTTCTGAGGTAGGGTTAGCTGGATTTGGATAGTAAGGTGGAGGTGGATACATTGGGTACTGTGGGTATGGTGGATAGTAGGGTGGGTATGGCATCTGTGTGGGATAAGGGGTGAAGCTAGGGTAATCCGATGTACCTCCCATCGAATACCCGGGATTTTGTGAGAAGTGTGGGTAGTGGGGTGGCTGAACAAATCCCGAGGCCTGAGTGCCTCCTTGGGACACTCCTATTCCCTCTTCTGACATACTGACTCCCAAACTGCCATCCCTCCTCTGCTCTACATCCATATCATCCCCCATGTCCTCTGACAATCCTCCCTGAACTGTTCCCCTCACTGATCTGCTTCTACCCAGATCCAGAGACCTTCTAGGGTCTCTCACTGCTCTTTCTCTGTTAGACCTACTAGACATTGCCCTAGGCAATGTTGGAGGACGGGCGCTCGTGCCCTCATCCTCAGGTGGCACTCTAGTCAATCTTGCTGATCGACGAGTTCCTCTCATCCTATTTTCTGAAAAACAGTACATAACAAGGAAACATCAGCATCATATGGTCCATGTGGGCACACATGAACCCTCATCACACACATCACATATCATAGCATATCATTAATGCACATGCATAAAGTCATGGCATTTCACATCATCATGCAAGACAGGACTCCACATCCTATCCTAGTGTACATGATCTTCCTATTGTGCTTGACCTTCTATAACATCTATGAGCCCGACACTCTAGGTCCGACCATATGAACCAGGCTCTGATACCATTCTGTAACGACCCGAAAATCGGACCGCTACCGGCGCTAGGATCTAGGTCGGCTTAAGGCCGCCGGGACCCGTAGCAAGCCTAACATGTAACCTGTAAACCTGTTTAATCCCATACATGATCCACAGCATACATAAAAATTAAAACTTTCTTTCATACACATACTCATGTACCAACCTCAACCTGTGCATGCACTGAACATAAACATTCTATAAACATTGATCCCTCTGTGGGATTTCAACATTTCCCCAATGGGAGACATAACCTGTGTTGAATTGGTTTACATGAGCATCACAACATATCTAAGATCATGTATAAAAGGGATAACCATACCAATAGGATCAAGCACAACTTTTAATCCTCAATATCATTATACATAACATGACTATTCAACTTTACATCATTTTTACAATTTTATCATGTCCACATTCTAACTATTACATATACATGACTTCACTCTTCTTGACTTCTCTGTCTAGCCCGTACCTGCAATCCTGGGGGATTAGGGAAAGGGGTGAGCTACTAGAGCCCAGTGAGCAGAATAATAAAAACATTTAAATCATATGCCATAATGGAATGCAACACATCACAGACAAATCACATCACGGATGGTATTGTCACCAATAGTCCTCTACATTCCAAAGTGCCGGGACGTAGAATGGGTCAACCGGTCTTTCTCTTAACATAACATAACATAGCATTCCAATGTGCCAGGGACGTAGAATGGGTACAACCTGGACTTCCATACCGTATCATGCCGTAACATCATCATATCATATGAGGACTAAAGGATCATCCAATAACCAATCCACATCAACATCATAAATGCAATGCAACATATTCGTGAATTCTAATGCATACAACCTAATTCATCACATGGCATTCATGATGCATGAACATGCTCAAAACTGTAATTTATTTGCTTTAAATCATAAAGGTTTATTCTACTCACCTCTGGCTAGCTCTGATAATGATTGAAGCAGCTGACTCACTGTTGGGGTCCTCGGTTCCTCGGGTCCGAACCTACACAGGTGGACTCAAATGAGGGACCAAACAATTAGATCATAACTCTAAAAACATCCCCCAAAAACCCCCTAAAACACCTTAATATAATCATGCAAAACATGCAAAGGAAGGCTGAACAAGGTAGGTTCGGCGGCACCTTCGGCGGCCGAAAGTCCCAGACAGAGACGAAAGTCTCTTTTCGAGGGCAACTTCGGCAGCCGAAAGGCCTGCCTCCCAGGCAGGTTCGGCGGCCGAAAGTCCTTCGGCTGCCAAACCTGGTTTCTGCCAAAGGGCAGAAACTTGGTTCCCTTTGCACAAATTCTCTCCTTCTCATTTCATCATGCATATAACTCATTCAAATCATGCAAATACACACACATTGGCTCTTAGGGGTCTCAAACTATCTTAAACCCCAACTACAACACATAACAACAACACATTCCAAGCCACATTGTTCATAAACTCAAAAATCATCAAAACTCTCTAAAATCCTACACATGCATTTCTACCCCATAGATCTACATAAAACTTGTTTAAAACATGAAAAGGATTCAAGATCGGCCCTTACCTCTTGAAGATCGAGGGAGAGACGACCTAAACTCGGAGTTGGGAGAGATTTAACTTCCTTGGTCTCCAAGCTCAAAACTTGCTCAAATCTCTTCAAAACGACATAAACCTTGTTAAAACATGAAGGATCGAAGGAAAATTATCAAAAACGAACCATGGAGGAGCAAGAACTCACCGTGGTCGAAAATGGGGAGAAAACTCACTCGTTTCGGCCATGGAGCTCTTATATAGGGGCTGGCCAGTTCACGTTCGGGGGCCGAACGTGCCCCCACATCTCATGCATGTTCGGCGGCCGAACATGAGGTTCGGCGGCCGAACCTTTGGCTCTTTCAAACCAGACTTTCGGAGGCCAAAAGCGCTCCCAAAACCTATCCACGTTCGGCGGCCGAACATGACTTTCGGCGGCCGAACCTGGTAAAGGTTCCATGGTCTTTTTCATTTAAAAACTCAAATTCATTCTTACTTAAAAATCATTAAAACATGAAAACATTTGTGAAAACATGATTTTACCCTTCTAGAGGTCTCCGACATCCGAGATTCCACCGGACGGTTGGAGTTCCGATACCGGAGTCTAGCCGGGTATTACACATGTGGTGTCAGAAAATGGAATTGAGGTGGACCCCAAGAAAGTGGAAGTTGTAGCTAACTGGCCTAGACCCACTACAGTGACAGAGATCAAGAGCTTCTTGGGTTTAGCAGGTTACTACAGGAGGTTCGTTCAGGAATTCTCTAAGATTGCAGCTCCCATGACCAGATTGACTAAGAAGAACCAGAGGTTTGTGTGGACCGACTAGTGTGAAGAGAGCTTCGAAGAGTTAAAGAAGAGGTTGACGTCGGCACCAGTGTTAGCTCTGCCAACTAGCAATGAGTACTTCACAGTCTATTGCGATGCGTCCCGTGTGGGACTGGGTTGTGTGCTGATGCAGAATGAAAGGGTGATTTCTTATGCTTCTAGGCAGCTGAAGAAGCACGAGTTGAATTACCCTACACATGATCTAGAAATGGCAGCGGTGATCTTTGCACTCAAGATGTGGAGGCATTACCTTTACAGGGTAAAATGTGAGATCTTCACAGATCATAAGAGCCTGCAGTACATCCTGAGTCAGAGAGAGCTGAATCTGAGGCAGAGAAGATGGGTAGAACTGCTTAGTGACTATGATTGCAAGATTCAGTACCATCCGGGTAAGGCGAATGTTGTGGCAGACGCCTTAAGCCAGAAATCACTTGGCAGTTTGTCCCATATTTCAGC
Source organism: Manihot esculenta (assembly GCF_001659605.2). NCBI lineage: Eukaryota > Viridiplantae > Streptophyta > Magnoliopsida > Malpighiales > Euphorbiaceae > Manihot > Manihot esculenta. Next base: position 10,553,126 of record NC_035170.2, read on the forward strand.
AGAAAGGAGGCCAGTAGTGAGGGAGTTCTTCGAGCTCATCAATGAAGGTTTACAGTTGGAGTTGTCTGGTACAGGTGCTTTGATAGCCCAGATGAGAGTAACACCTGTGTTTCTGGAGCAGGTGGCTCAGAAACAGCATGAGGACCCAGAGTTAGTGAAGATTGCCAGGACTGTTCAGTCAGGTAAGAATGTAGAGTTCAGATTTGACAGCAAGGGGATCCTCCGCTATGGGAATAGATTGTGTGTACCAGATGACGTGGGTCTGAAGGGAGACATTATGAGAGAGGCTCATAATGCCAGATACAGCGTTCACCTCAGAGCCACCAAGATGTATCAAGATCTCAAGAAAGTGTATTGGTGGCCAGCTATGAAAAGAGAAGTGGCACAGTTTGTGTCAGCCTGCGAAGTGTGTCAGAGGGTGAAGCTGGAACATCAGAAGCTGGCTGGAATGCTTAACCCACTACCTATTTCAGAGTGGAAATGGGAGAATATAGCTATGGACTTCGTAGTGGGGTTACCGGCAACGTCCAATAGATTGGACTCCATATAGGTGATGGTGGACAGACTGACCAAATCTGCTCACTTCATCCCTGTCAGGAGTGGCTATTCTGTGGACAAGTTGGCGCAGGTGTACGTTGATGAGGTTGTCAGGTTGCATGGGGTTCCTATTTCAATAATGTCTGATAGAGGACCCCAGTTCACCTCCAGGTTTTGGCGGAGTCTGCAGAATGCCATGGGTACCAGGTTGGATTTTAGCACTGCCTTCCACCCTCAGACTGACGGATAATCAGAGAGGACCATCCACACAATAGAGGATATGCTCAGCATGTGTGTGCTAGATTTTGGCGGTTCTTGGAGGCAGCATCTACCTTTGGTGGAGTTTGCCTACAATAACAGCTATCATGCTAGCATAAGGATGGCCCCATATGAAGCTTTGTATGGAAGGAAGTGCAGGTCACCTGTTTGCTGGGAGGAAGTTGGAGAAAAGGCCTTGACAGGGCTTGAGTTAGTAGAGATCACCAGCAGAGTGGTGCCCTGATAGAGCATAAATTAGCCCATATTATCATGATATTCTTGGTGTCTATTTACATCTTTTCTACCTAATTTTGTGGTTTTAATCATGTTTTACAGATATTAGGTGAAAAGGGACATTCAAGAGAAAATGCTCTTAAAAACGCTCAAAAGTGCAAAATCTGGAAAAGCCACCTTCGGCAGCACTTTCGGCGGCCGAAAGCCCAGTCCAGAGACGAAACTGCCCCACCTTCGGCGGCATCTTCGGCCGCCGAACATTGGCTCCAGAGACGAAAGTCGGCCTCCTTCGGCCGCCGAACTCCAACCTTAGGCCGCCGAACCTTCAGACCAGAACCGAAGTCCAGCCTCCGAAACTCAATTTAGGCAGCCGAAAATGCGCTCTAATGCATTCCTTCCTTATTCAAGAAGCCATATCCCAAGTTGCCATATTTGAGGAGCCAATTAAGGGAAGTATCTTGAGATCCAAATCTTCAAGATTCACATTTAATTATTGGATCTCAAAGATTTAGCTCATTAAATGAACCAAATCCAAAGATCACATCTTTCCCACTTCATTCAAGTTTCCTAAGAAGGCTCCATCTTCCTGATTAGTGCATGGGAAATCTCTTGGACTTAATGTACAGCATCTTGAGGATCTTGGACAGCTATGAAAAGACCAAAGTGCCCCCACTTGCCTCCCATCACATGTGACTCGTTTTTGCCTTCACTCATGCACAACCAAGGCACATGCAACACCAAGGGCACTTTGGACAGCCTCTAAAAGACTCATGGACTGCCACCAAACCCTAGGCAGCCTCTCAAGACATATTTAAAGGCTTCAAGAAGACAAGAAGAGAGATTTTTGGTTCCACCACTTCTCCAAGAATTCGGCAAGCCTCTCCAAGGCTCTCTCTCCACCTTAGTTCTTCATCTTCTTCTTCTTTTCTTTAATTTTCTGTTTTGGTTCAGCCATGAGTGGCTGAAACCTTTATTCTAGTTGAAGTTTGGTTGAAACTAAGGTTGTTTAAAGGGTTGTGAGATCTGAACAGAAACTTTTGTCTTTGATTTTATTCAATATTCATGCAATTGTGCTTAATTATAAAGATTGCTTTGTTGTTTTGATCAAATTGGCCACTTGATTCTTGATTGCAAAGTTAATTGATTGTTGATTAGGATATTTGTTAGTCCGTAATTGCTGGAAATATTCTGATCTAAGAACACTTGGTGTAAAAACCAAGGAATTGCATGATCTAACATCATCTCATGCGTTTGAGTAGTTAGGGTTTGGATCTCTCTTGTTCTTCATGCAATTGGCAATTGTTTTGATGCCTATGGCCCAAGGACGTTCCTTGGCAATTTGTTGATTAGTAATTGGTTAGAGGACGTTCCCTAATCAATTTGTTCATAAGGAAAGACATGGTGGTGAGGAGCGTCTTCCACCCCCATAACCAACCTATTGAATCAATTAAGATAACCATGTTTCTATGATCAACCCAAACAACCAAAGTGGATCCATATCTTCAACTAGACCCTTCTCTTATTGATTTCCTCTTTTATTTTAATCACTTGCTGTTTTAATTGCTTTTACTAGTTGTTAATCAAATCATCTCAAAACCCCCATTTTTACTTTTCTTGCACTTTACTTTTGTTCTATTTGCAATCACTTGCTTTCACTTGTGCTTTCAATTGGTTTGATTGGTCTTGATTAAGATAAATAAATAGGTAATCAATTCTCTGTGGATACGATCCTTCACCACTGTCTACAGTTGTATTTGTAGGTAACCAAGAAGGTTATTTTTGACCGGCTTCGACAACCGCTCCTGTCATGCCCATAATTAGAGAAAGGATCAAGACTGCCGCGAGCAGACAGAAGAGTTATGCAAACATTCGCAGAAGGCAAGTAGAGTTTCAGGAGGGGGATTTGGTATTGCTCAAGGTGTCTCCAATCAAAGGGGTGATTCGGTTTGGGAAGAAGGGTAAGCTAGCTCCACGATACATCGGGCCGTTTGAAATCTTGCAAAAGATCGGGAATGTATCATATAAGCTGGATTTACCTGCTTCAATGGAGAGAATCCATCCGGTTTTCCATATTAAGAAAGTTTGTGTCAGATCCGGGCAAGGTTCTTAATGAGCCTGATGTGGAGATCTAAAAAGATCTCACCTATGTTGAGCAGCCAGTACGGATCCTAGACACCCAGATCAGAAAGCTAAGGAACAAGGAAATCCCGATGGTGAAAGTCCTTTGGAATCACCACAACATCGAGGAGTGTACCTGGGAGACACGGGAGTCCATGCTCCAGCAATATCCTCATCTCTTCTAAGGTTAGTGTTTTATGTGTTTTGTATGTATGTTTATGTTTTATGCTATGCCATGATTGTTTGGTGAACATTCGGGGATGAATGTTCTTAAGGGGGGAAGAATGTAATACCCGGCTAGACTCCGGTATCGGAATTTCTACCGTCCGGTGGAATCTCGGATGTCGGAAACCTCTAGAAGGGTAAAATCATATTTTTATAAAATATTTTAATGTATTTTATGATTTTAAGTAAAAAGGGAATTGAATTTTGAATGAAAAAGACCATGGAGGCATTTTCAGGTTCGGCCGCCGAACCTCAAGTTCGGCCGCCGAACATTTGATAGTTTAGGGGGGCAAGTTAGGCTTCTGAAAGAGGCAAAGGTTCGGCCGCCGAACCTCATGTTCGGCCGTCGAACTTGCATGAGTTTTGGAGGCACTTTAGGCTGTCGAAAGGTGGTCTGGCAGCCTCTATAAAAGGGCTCTATGGCCGAAATGGGCGAGTTTTCTCCCCATTTTCGGCCAACGGTGAGTTCAAGCTCTCCCATGGTCATTTTTTATGTTTTTCCTTCAATCTTTCATGTTTTAATAAGTTTTACCTTGATTTGAAGATATTTGAGCAAAGGAGCAAGTTTTGGAGCTTGGAGACCAAAGAGTGGATTTCTCCCCATCTCCAAGTTAGGATCGTCTTCCCTCTCGATCTTCAAGAGGTAAGCTTAGATCCTACCTCTCTTGTATATTTTAAACAAGTTTTATGAAGTTTTATGGGGTAGAAATGCATGTATAGGTTTATGTTGAGTTTTTGGTTTATGTTGAGTTTATGAGCAATGTGGGTTGTTTATGCATATTTGATGTGTTGTAGTTGGGGTTTAGGATAGTTTGAAGCCCCTAGGAGCTTATGTGCTTGAGTTTGCATGTTGTAGAATAGGTAAATGCATGTTGAATGAGTTGGGAGGCTTTTGTGCATGTTAGAGGCTGAGTTTCTGCCCTTTGGAAGAACTCAGGTTCGGCAGCCGAAGAGACTTTCGGCCGCCGAACCTGCCTGTGGAGGCCAGCCTTTGGCTGCCGAACCCTGCCCCCGAAAGTGGACTTTCAGCTTTGAAAGGGAGTTTTGGCCGCCGAAGGTGCCGCCGAACATGCATGAGTTTAGTCTCTGGAGGGAACCTTCGGCCGCTGAAAGTGCCGCCAAAGGTGCATGATTTTCGGCTCTAGAGGGACTTTCGGCCGCCGAACCTGCCGCCGAAAGTGCCCTGTCCAGCCTTCCTTTGCATGTTTTCTATGATTGTTTTAAGGTGTTTTAGGGGGGGTTTTGGAGAGTATTTTAGAGTCATGTTCATGTATGTTAGGTCCCTCATTTGAGTCCACCTGTGTAGGTTCGAACCCGAGGAACCGAGGACCCCAGCAGTGAGTCAGCTGCTTCAGTGTCTTGTCAGAGCTAGCCAGAGGTGAGTGGAATAACTCTTTATATTTTAAAGCAAATAATGAATGTTTTAGCATGATTCACGCATCATGGATACCATGTGATATGTTAGGGTGCTTGCATTAGCATTCACGAATATGTTGTATTGCATATTATATTGTTGATGTGGATGAATGTTGAATGATCCATTAGTCCTCGTATGATATGGTATGATATGATGATGATATGGTATGGAAGTCCAGGGAGACCCATTCTGCGTCCCTGGCACTATGTAAGAGAAAGTCCAGGAAGACCCATTCTACGTCCCTGGCATATTGGAATGTTATGATATGTTATGTAAGAGGAAGTCCAGGAAGACCCATTCTACGTCCCTGGCACTATTGGATATATAGAGGACTATTGGTGACAAGTTCATCCTTAATGTGATTTGTTTGTGATGTGATGCATTTCATGAAAGCATGAACTTTTAATATAATGTTTTATTATTATGCTCACTGGGCTCTAGTAGCTCACCCCACTCCCTTAACCCCAGGTTTGCAGGTATGGGCTAGTCCAGGAGGTCAGCAAGATTAGAAGTGTTATGTAATAGCTAGTGGTGGACATGATGAATATTGAAATGTATAGTATTGAACAATTATGTAATGTAATGATGAATGTTGAGGTTTAGAATTGTGCTTGACCCTAGTATGTTGTTAATCCCTTTTTGGTTACATGATATTTTAATGAAATGTTTTGGTTACATGATCTTTTAATGAAATGTTTTATGATGTTATGTAAACCAAACTAAAAATATGATATGTTACCCCATTGGAGCATTGATGAGGACTCCAATGTGGGGTTGATGATTATGTTTATGAGTTGTGTATGCACAGGTTAAGTTTGGTAATTGAATGGGAAAGTTCAAAATGTTTTTATGTAATTGTTGATCATGTATGGGATTATACAGGTATACAGGTTGTATGTCAGGCTTGCTACAGGTCCCGGCGGCCTTAAGCCAACCTGGATCCTAGCGCCGGTAGCGGTCCGATTTTTGGGTCGTTACACCATATTTCTTCAGCTCTACCTAATAGTGCCAGCTAGTCTAAAGGCACCCAAACCCCCCCCCCCAAAGTACGATGACATAGGACAAAGAACTTGTTTTTCCATCATTTCAAAGAAGAAGACATCTGATAAAAAATATTCAAGTACTTTCGACTGCTGAAATACCAGAACTCCTCGATCTTATGAGTACCCAATTGGTATAGCTGAGAGAAAAGTGTTACTCTAGGTTTAATGTTATTGTTAAAATACACAAACCAAAAAGCTATCAAGATTCTCCAGCAATTAGGATGAAGCTGAGCAACAGAAAGTTTGTGAAACCAAAGAACCTCCATAAAAAGGGGTTCTAAAGGAAAATGGAGAACCGCCTTCAACTGCTCCTAAAAAACCATAATGATATCACCAATAAGAATGAAGTCATTAGCATAGACACTAGGAGAAGGAGCAAAGATTCAGAAAGAATCTTGAGGAATGTGATAGGTGTCATACAAATGATCCACGTCGCTATCCAAGAAGATGGACAGGATATCACGAAGGGAGCCACCCTCGTTCTCGGAGGTCTCTCTCAAGGGAATAATGGAGGTTGGCACTTGGATGGGGTTGTCAGAGGAGGAGCTGGAAACCCCGCTAAGAGAGAAAGAGATATTCCTATCCATATCAAAAAGACAAAAAAGTTACCGCAAATTAGGTAAGGACTTTAACAGAAATGGAGTAGCAAGAGTGAATTCCGCTAAAAGTTGAAGAAAAATGCAAAGTGATGCTTAGAGAAGACAATGGACCCTAATAAAATTCGTTTTGATGGCAGGCATTAAATGCAGCACAGTAAACAATGTAGAAGGTTCAGTAGGCAAAGCGACATAAGTAGTAAGGAACCAATCTTGAAAGGCCATTTATCTTGAACCTCGATAGAAGATATCCCCTTGGAATTTGAAGAAGCAAAAACTAGCGAGGGACCTCTGATGTTACGTAACATCTGCCCAAAATAAGCTATGAGCTGTCACCACATAATAGAAGCCATGTTGCAAGATCTGACAAGTGAAAAACATGACCCCGCTACAAGAGAAGGAGACCTGAACACTTTAACACCCGGACTATTATCAAAACTTGCTCTCCTTGGATAGGCCAAGTCTTGGCACAAAGTTACCATTATCAGGCACATTCCCATTTCACCAGCGATTACAGAATTACCCACCTAAATTGCTAGCAATGTCCATTATCGAGCAGGCAGACACAACATTGTCGGATTTTCAAGAAATACTATTGATATTACTAGAACTAAAATTATGAAATGGCTAGACCAAAGTTATGCTGTGATTGGCTAGACTTGCAAGAAGGAGAAAGTGAGGCGGTCAACGCCTACGACAGCCACTCCAACACTCAAGTCAGTAAACTAAAGAACAAGGCAGGAGTAAGGAATTGCTGAGAATTCAAAGTATTTGTGTGAGAAAATAACATACCTTTGCCTTTGTGATCATTCTCCTTTTATACTGTAAGAAGGTGGAGATAAATATAGCATTTCCTGATAATCCGATGATGATGTGGCCGGCATGTTGGTAAGGGATCTTCACCGGGTAATTGGTAGGGAATCCCGTGATCGCAGGTGTAAAGGAAATCTGCTGGAATATAGCTATTTAATAGTAACTTCTTTATGGAGAGTTGCCCTGACATTTGAGAGGGTGAGTCTCTGACCTGAAGTCGACTTGTCCTGAGGCTGGGTCTTTTCTCTTTGTTTTGAGCATAATACTCGTTCTAGTCTTGATTAGGAGTCGGTTGTAATACCCGGCTAGACTCCGGTATCGAAATTCCTACCGTCCGGTGGAATCTCAGATGTCAGAGACCTCTAGAAGGGTAAAATTATGTTTTCACAAATGTTTTCATGTTTTTAATGATTTTTAAGTAAGGATGAATTTGAGTTTTTAAAAGAAAAAGACCATGGAAACTTTGCCAGGTTCGGCCGCCGAAAGTCATGTTCGGCCGCCGAACTTGGATAGGTTTTGGGAGCACTTTTGGCCTCCGAAAGTTTTGTTTGAAAGAAACCAGGTTCGGCCGCCGAACCTCATGTTCGGCCGCCGAACATGCATGAGATGTGGGGGCACGTTTGGCCCCCGAACGTGAACTGGCCAGCCCCTATATAAGAGCTCCATGGCCGAAACGGGCGAGTTTTCTCCCCATTTTCGGCCACGGTGAGTTCTTGCTCCTCCATGGTTCATTTTTGATGATTTTCCTTTGATCCTTCATGTTTTAACAAGGTTTATGTCATTTTGAAGAGAATTGAACAAGTTTTGAGCTTGGAGACCAAGAAAGTTAAATCTCTCCCAACTCCGACTTTAGGTCGTCTCTCCCTCGATCTTCAAAAGGTAAGGGCCGATCTTGAATCCTTTTCATGTTTTAAACAAGTTTTAGTAAGAACTATGGGGTAGAATGCATGTTTAGCTCATAGTTACGTTTTTGAGTTAATGTTATGTTTTGAGCAATGTATGTTGGATTTGTGTTGTTGTTGTGTGTTGTAGTTGGGGTTTAAGTTAGTTTGAAGCCCCTAGGAACCAATGTATGTATATTTGCATGATTTGGTGAGTTATATGCATGTTGGAATGGAAGGGAGAAGATTTTGTGCAAAGGGAGCCAAGTTTCTGCCCTTTGGCAGAAACCAGGTTCGGCAGCCGAAGGAACTTTCGGCCGCCGAACATGGCTTGGGAGGCAGGCCTTTCGGCTGCCGAAGTTGCCCCCGAAAAGAGACTTTCGTCTCTGTCTGGGACTTTCGGCCGCCGAAGGTGCCGCCGAACCTACCTGGGTTTCGGCTCTGGAGGGACTTTCGGCCGCCGAAGGTGCCGCCGAACCTACCCTGTCCAGCCTTCCTTTGCATGTTTTTGCATGATTGTTTTGAGGTATTTTAAGGGGTTTTTGGGGGATGTTTTTAGAGTTATGTATTAGTTGTTTGGTCCCTCATTTGAGTCCACCTGTATAGGTTCGGACCCGAGGAACCGAGGACCCCAGCAGTGAGTCAGCTGCGTCAGTCTTGGTCAGAGCTAGCCAGAGGTGAGTAGAATAAACCTTATGTTTTAAAGCAAATGAATTATACAGTTGAGCATGTTCATGCATCATGAATGCCATGTGATGAAATAGGTTGTTTGCATTAGAACCCACGATTATGTTGCATTGCATTTATGTTGTTGATGTGGATTGGTGATTGGATGACCCTTTAGTCCTCATATGATATGATGATGCTATGGCATGAGATGGTATGGAAGTCCAGGTTGTACCCATTCTACGTCCCTGGCACGATGTAAGAGAAAGTCCAGGTTGTACCCATTCTACGTCCCTGGCACAGTTGGACTGTATGATATGTTATGTTAAGAGAAAGACCGGTTGTACCCATTCTACGTCCCGGCACAGTTGGACTATGTAGAGGACTATTGGTGACAACACCATCCGAGATGTGATTTACTTGTGATGTGTTGCATTACATGATGGCATGAGATTTTAAATGTTATTTTATTATTTTGCTCACTGGGCTCTTGTAGCTCACCCCTTTCCCTAATCCCCCAATATTGCAGGTGCGGGCTAGACAGAGAAGTCAAGAAGAGTAAAGTCTTGTGATTGTAATAGTTAGAAAGTGGACATGATAAATTGTAAGATAATGTAAAGTTGAATAGTCATGTTATGTATAATGATGTTGAGGATTAGAATATGTGCTTGACCCTATAGATATTGTGATCCCTTTTTATTACATGATCTTATGTTTATTGATGTTTATGTAAACCAGCTCAACACAGATTATGTCACCCATTGGGGTAATGATGAGATCCCACAGAGGGATTAATGTTTATGATTATGCAATGTAGTGCATGCAGAGGTTGAGTTTGGTGTATGATGAAAAGAAAAGTTTTAGTTTTTATGTATGTTGTTGATCATGTATGGGATTAAACAGGTTTACAGGTTACATGTTAGGCTTGCTACGGGTCCCGGCGGCCTTAAGCCGACCTGGATCCTAGCGCCGGTAGCGGTCCGATTTTCGGGTCGTTACAGAATGGTATCAGAGCCCTAGGTTCATATGGTCGGACCTAGAGTGTCGGGCTCATAGAGGTTATAGAAGGTCAAGCACAATAGGAAGATCATGTCCACTAGGATAGGATGTGGAGTCCTGTCTTGCATGATGATGTAAAATGCCATGATAAAATGCATGTGCATTAATGATATGCTATGATATGTGATGTATGTGATGAGGGTTCATGTGTGCCCACATGAACCATATGATGCTAATGTTTGCTTGTTATGTGCTGTTTTTCAGAAATAGGATGAGAGGAACTCGTCGATCAGTAAGATTGACTAGAGTACCACCTGAGGATGAGGGCACAAGCGCCCGTCCTCCAGCATTGCCCAGGGCAATGTCTAGTAGGTCTAACAGAGAAAGAGCAGTGAGAGACCCTAGAAGGTCTCTGGATCTGGGTAGAAGCAGATCAGTGAGGGGAACAGTTCAGGGAGGATTGTCAGAAGACATGGGGGATGATATGGATGTAGAGCAGAGGAGGGATGGCAGTTTGGGAGTTAGTATGTCAGAAGAGGGAATGGGAGAGTCCCAAGGAGGTACTCAGGCCTTGGGATTTGTTAAGCCACCCCACTACCCACACTTCTCACAACATCCCGGGTATTCGATGGGAGGTACATCGGATTACCCTAGCTTCACCCCTTATCCCACACAGATGCCATACCCACCATACTACCCACCATACTCACAGTACCCAATGTATCCACCCCCACCTTACTATCCAAATCCAGAAAACCCTACCACAGAAAATGTTGCCCCACCTCCACCACCTACAGAACCAGCAGCCCCAGTTGCTCAACCTTCTAGACCTAGCTCAGCCAGTGGGAGCAAGGTCAAAATGACCGACTACATGAAGTTGGGTGCTCCTCAGTATGAAAAAGGGGATGACCCATTTGTGTACCTTGAGAGGGTGAAAGTGATCACAGATGAGATTGGGGCAGATGATAGTAGAGCCATTCAGATGGCTGGATTCACACTTAAATGCAAGAAGGCCCGTGAGTGGTTTAAGAATTATGTGAACTCGAGGGTGGACAGCATGTCTTGGGAAGAGTTTGCAAACGAGTTTGCGGGATGGGCTTTCCCCGATAGCTCGAGGGAGCTAAAGATGATAGAGTTTGAGCAGTTGAGACAGACGGATGAGATGAGTGTAGAGGAGTTCACAGACAGGTTCTTGGAGCTGTTGCCATTTGCAGGGCAAAATCTTGACGCAGACCAGAAGAAGTCAAGGAGGTATATCATGAAACTCCACTCCAGATATTCCTCCTTGATCCAGTCAGCAGATAGGGAGAGCTTCCACGCCATTGTGGATATAGCCCGAAAAATGGAGGCCAGTGCCATCGTTCAAGGAACAGTTAAACAGTCAGTGGCACAGCCTTCTGGTTCAAAGACCCCAAGCTCTTCTTCTCTGAGTGCAGCAGCTTCAGGTAGCAAAAAGTGGAGTAATACCACTAGGAAGCCCAAGAAGAATAAGTTTTGGAACAAGGTCAAGTCTAGACTGGGACTAGGGAGTGGCTCAAGCTCTGGCACGGATAATGCAGTTTGTGCAAAGTGTGGTAGGCTACACAGAGGAGTTTGCCGGGCTGGGACAGCAGCCTGCTTCAGATGCGGGCAAGAGGGACACATGGCTCGGGAGTGTCCTAGGGCAGCTTTTGGAGCACAGTCTCAGCAGACAGCTTCTGGTAGTGTAGCTCAGCCAGCAGCTCCAGCCGTGACTCAGGCCAGTGGCAGAGGTAGAGGGAGAGGAGCAGCCTCTTCTTCAGCGGGTTTCAGAGGTGAAGGTCCATCAGCTCCAGCACAGATCTTCACGATGACTCAACAGGAGGCAGATGCATCTAACACCGTGGTGGCAGGTAACTTAGTCATTGGTTGTTCAGATGTGTATGCCTTGATGGACCCTGGTGCATCTCATTCATTTATTGCTCCTAGAGCCGTCCAGAGGTTGGGGTTGATGATCTCTGAGTTAGAGTGTCCTCTCTAGGTCAGTGGACCCAAGTGTGATCCATCAGTGGCAGAGTCAGTCTGCCAGTGTAGTCCCGTATTTGTTGAGGGAAGATGCCTTTCCGCCGACCTTGTGGTTCTAGATTTGACAGATTTTGACGTCATTTTAGGGATGGACTGGTTATCTACCCATTGTGCTACCTTGGACTGCAGGGACAAGATAGTCAGGTTCAGAGGTCAGGATGGGTCAGAGGTTGTCTTCAGAGGAGACAGGAGGGGTACACCTAGAGGTCTGATATCAGCTCTTCAGGCTCGTAGGTTGCTTAGGAAGGGATGTCAGGGGTATTTGGCTCATGTGAGAGAGCTTAGCAGTCAGGTTAGAGAGCCCGCCTCGGTGCCAGTGGTTAGAGAGTTTCTAGACGTCTTCCCCGACGAACTGCTAGGTTTACCACCTGCTAGGGAGATAGAGTTCGAGATAGAATTGATGCCTGGAACCCGACCGATCTCTATCCCTCCCTACAGGATGGCTCCAGCAGAGTTGAAGGAATTGAAGGAACAGTTGCAAGAGCTGGTAGACAAGGGCTTCATCCGACCGAGTACCTCACCTTGGGGTGCTCCAGTCTTGTTTGTCAGAAAGAAGGATGGATCCCTTAGGCTTTGTATCGACTACAGGCAGTTGAACAAAGTCACTACCAAGAATAGATACCCATTGCCAAGGATCGACGATCTATTCGACCAGCTAGCAGGAGCGGGTTGTTTCTCCAAAATAGATCTGAGATCTGGGTATCATCAGCTGACGATCAGAGAAGAGGATGTGCCAAAGACAGCCTTCAGGACCAGATATGGGCATTTTGAGTTCCTTGTAATGCCGTTCGGGTTAACCAACGCCCCTGCAACATTCATGGATCTTATGAACAGAGTATTTAGCCAATACCTGGATCACTTTGTTATTGTCTTCATAGATGATATCTTAGTGTATTCCAGGAATGCAGAGGAGCATGCCCATCATTTGAGGTTGGTTCTGCAGACCTTGAGGGAACATGGCTTGTATGCCAAGTTCTCCAAGTGTGAGTTCTGGCTGAGGAGCATTTCATTCTTGGGGCATGTAGTGTCAGAGAATGGTATTGAGGTGGACCCCAAGAAGGTAGAAGCTGTGGCTAACTGGCCTAGACCCACTTCAGTGACAAAGATCAGGAGCTTCTTGGGTTTGGCAGGTTACTACAGGAGGTTCGTTCAGGACTTCTCAAAAATAGCAGCTCCTCTGACCAGACTAACCAGGAAGAATCAGAAGTTTCTGTGGACCGACCAGTGCGAGGAAAGTTTTGAAGAGCTTAAGAAGAGGTTGACTACAGCACCAGTGTTAGCTCTGCCATCTAGTGATGAGGACTTTACAGTCTTTTGTGATGCGTTCCGTGTGGGACTGGGTTGTGTACTAATGCAGAATGAGAGGGTGATTTCTTATGCTCCTAGACAGCTAAAGAAGCATGAGTTGAATTACCCCACACATGACCTGGAGATGGCAGTAGTAATCTTTGCACTCAAGATGTGGAGGCACTACCTCTATGGGGTAAAATGTGAGATCTTTACAGATCATAAAAGCCTGCAGTACATCCTGAGTCAAAGAGACTTGAATTTGAGACAGAGGAGATGGGTAGAGTTGCTGAGTGACTATGATTGCAAGATTCAGTATCATCCGGGTAAGGCGAATGTTGTAGCCGACACCCTAAGCCGGAAGTCACTAGGCAGTCTATCCCACATCACGGCAGAGAGGAGACCAGTGGTGAAGGAGTTTTACAAGCTCATTGAGGAAGGTCTACAGTTGGAGTTGTCTGGTACAGGTGCTTTAGCGGCCCAGATGAAAGTGACACCTGTGTTTCTGGAGCAGGTGGCTCAGAAACAGCATGAGGATCCAGAGTTAGTGAAGATTGCCAGGACTGTCCAGTCAGGCAAGGACAGTGAATTCAGATTCGACAGTAAGGGGATCCTCCGCTATGGGAGTCGACTGTGTGTACCAGATGACATAGGGCTAAAAGGAGACATTATGAGGGAGGCTCATAATGCAAGATACAGCATTCACCCCGGAGCCACCAAGATGTATCAAGATATGAAGAAAGTGTATTGGTGGCCAGCCATGAAGAAAGAAGTGGCACAGTTCGTGTCAGCCTGCGAAGTGTGTCAGAGGGTGAAGCTGGAACATCAGAAGCCGGCTGGAATGCTTAACCCGCTACCTATTCCAGAGTGGAAATGGGAGAACATAGCTATGGACTTCGTAGTGGGGTTACCGACGACGTCCAACAGATTGGACTCCATATGGGTGATTGTGGACAGACTCACCAAATCTGCTCACTTCATCCCTATCAGGAGTGGCTATTCTGTGGACAAGTTGGCGCAGGTGTATGTTGATGAGATTGTCAGGCTGCATGGGGTTCCTGTTTCAATAGTGTCTGATAGAGGGCCCCAGTTCACCTCCAGGTTTTGGCGGAGTCTGCAGGATGCTATGGGTACCAGATTAGATTTTAGCATTGCTTTCCATCCACAGACGGATGGACAGTCGGAGAGGACCATCCAGACAATAGAGGATATGCTCAGAATGTGTGTTCTGGATTTTGGCGGTTCTTGGAGGCAGCATCTACCTTTGGTGGAGTTTGCCTACAATAACAGCCATCATGCTAGCATCGGGATGGCTCCATATGAAGCTTTGTATGGAAGGAAGTGCAGGTCACCTGTTTGCTGGGAGGAAGTTGGAGAGAAGGCCTTGGCAGGGCCTGAGCTAGTAGAGATTACCAGCAGGGTGGTACCCATAATCAGAGAAAGGATCAAGACTGCTGCAAGCAGACAGAAGAGTTATGCAGACATCCGCAGAAGACAGGTAGAGTTTCAGGAGGGGGATCTGGTATTGCTCAAGGTGTCTCCAATGAAAGGAGTGGTTCGATTTGGGAAGAAAGGTAAGCTGGCTCCACGGTACATCGGACCCTTCGAAGTCCTGCAAAGGATTGGGAATGTAACGACCCGGAAACCGGTACCACTCAGTAACGGTCCGAACCATCACTGGCACTAGGATCCAGATCGGCTTAAGGCCGCCGGGACCCGTAGCAAGCCGACTATACTCTCTGTGTACCTGATAAATCTCATACATGATACAAAGATACTCAACAATCCTGTAAAACTTTGTAGGCTTAACTACTGCTACTCAAATATAGCAATCTGAAACGGCCCTCAGGGCCTATACCAGGGACTACTATCTGCTGTGGATCAAGGGATTGAAACCCTTTTACTCTGTAACACAATCCACTGGTATCACATCAAAGCCATACATTAAGCCTAACTCACACATTTCTCATCAAGAAACGTAAAACAGGATTCATGTACAAGGGATTAATCATACATCACACTATAGCAAGGATACTAGGAAAAGCACAAGTCTATCCAGTATACAACAGTACATATCTATACACATGACATTACCACTAATCTTTGAGTTACATCATGTCCACTACTTTATTACAACCATACATTTATGCATATCTTCCCTCTGTACTCTTGCTGACTTTAACTTCCCATAGCTATCTCAGAACCTGCAAAACTGGGGTTAAGGGAGTGGGATGAGCTACTACAGCCCAGTGAGGAGGAACAATAAAAACAGTTCATTCATTACATGCTTTCATGAAATGCATCACATCACAAACATATCATCTCAAGGATGAACTTGTCACCAATAGCCCTCAACTACATGTGATAATCTGACCAACTGTGCCAGGGAGACGATGTCATCACCTGGTCTACTCTTATCTCTGCTCTGATATCATAACGTGACCAACTGTGCCAGGGAGACGATGTCATCACCTGGTCTACTCTTAACTCTGATTTGACAGCCCAGCTGTCTCACTCATAGTACCAGGAGCGACCTGGACTATCCAGGGGCGACCTGGTATGGCTATCTCATGCCATAACTCTGTATCTGCTCTCTGTCAAGGGCTAAGGATCATTCAACATTCATCCACAGGAACAACAACATATGCAATGCATCATATTCGTGAATTCTAATGCAACACAACCTAATACATAACATGGCAGTTTATGATGCGTGGATCATGCTAGAATCGTGTCATTTCTCAAGAGAAAATATGTACTTTAGTTCCACTCACCTCTAGCCAATGCTGGCTAACTCTGGGCCAACTCTAACTCTGGAGCCTCCTCGGTTCCTCGGTCCAATCCTACACAGATGGACGTAAATGAGGTACCAAACATACTCTAACATAACTATGAACATCTCTCCAAAATCTCCAAAAACCCTCTAAAACATCACAAAACATGCATGCAAAACAAGCAAAGGAAGGCTGGACAGGGCACCTTCGGTAGCACCTTCGGCGGCCGAATGGCTCCTCCAGAGACGAAAGTCAGGCATGTTCGGCGGCCTAACTTGGACTTTCGGGGGCCGAACCTGAGTTTAGCCAGAACTCAGTTTCGTGCACAAGGACGCCTGCCAGTCCCTCCATCACCTGTTCAGACCTCAACACATGCATTTAACCCTTCTAAAACATGCATAAACACTTCAACAAGCCTAAGGGAGCTTCAAATAACTTTAAACTCCAACAAACAAGCTCACAAGACACACATCAAACATAGAGGATTCATAAACCCTATGATGCACATCTCATGCAAACTCATGCCTAGCTCCCTTTTCCCTTTACAAAACTCATAAAAACATCATAAGAACCATGGATCAACACTTACCTCTTGAAGAACAAAGGCTGAGATGATCCAAACTCAAAGATATGGAGAAACCAAGCTTCAAAAGCTTCAAACTCCAAAACCTTGTTTCAAGCTCACAACTCTTCAAAACAAGGGTAAAACTCATTAAAACCGTGAAAGATTTGAAGAAAAACCATGAAAATACTTTAAGGAGATCAAGACCTCACCTAGGTCAGAAGGAGAGAAGAAACCTCCTCCTTTTTCTACCACTCGGTGCCCTTATAGATGAGCAACCGCCTCAGGTTCGGCTGCCGAATCGCATGCAAAACTATGCAACCTTCGAGGGCCGAACTTAACCTTAGGGGGCCGAAACTAGGGAACTTTAGGCGGCCGAACTTAACCTTAGGGGGCCGAAACTAGGGAACTTTAGGCGGCCGAACTTAACCTTAGGGGGCCGAACATGGCAAAATGCCTCCTTGGCCATATCTCTTCAAAACTTAATCCTTTTCTACGCTAACCCTTTAAAACACTTGAACATATTTTAGAAAACTTTCTCTTACCCTTCCAGAGACCTCTGACATCCTCGAACTCCCCCGGACGGTAGGAATTCCGATGTCTGAAGCTAGCCGGGTATTACATTCTTCCCTCCTTTAAAAACATTCGTCCTCGAATGGTAAAACAACAACAATAAACATACAGGGAAACAAGAAGAAAGCCTACCATCGGTCTCTACGAAGAGACACAGATACCCCTGGAGTAAAACTCCCGGGTTGGCTATACTGTCTGACTTTGCTGACCCTTCACTGCTTAAGCTGTGTCTACACTAATTGTTTACCACTCTTGCTTGTACACAATCGACCTGACTCTTTCCTATGACTACGAACTTTCCTTTTCTTTGATTTTTCTCAGCTATTTACACTACTCTGGTTATACGACCCTTTGCTTCTCTTTACTTCTCACTTCTGTTAGTACACAACAACTGACTTGAATCTTTCATCTGACTACGGATCTTCCTTTCTCTTTGATGCTTCTCGGCTTTATAACTCTACGGACATGCTAGATGACTTGGCTATCACATTCTCTCTCTCTACTTACTTTCGATGTTATATTGTGACACATCACAATGAAACAGACATGCCCTGAAATTGCACTCAGCTTACAGAATTTGCCCTCTATGCCATGTTCTCTGTAAATCTACAACATTTCGTAGATAACGGGCATGCTTCTCTGTTTCTCTAACCTATTCTACGATTTTGCTGCGCACTCTGATCCTTGCCCGCTTTTCTTCTTTACTATACTGGCTTCTTCTCTTTTGATCCCTTCTAACATTACTAGACTATCTCTAGCTCTCTAGCTATCTGTTTCTATAGGATAAACTGATAAGCGACATCTGACTGAGGGCAGCTAAGCTTTACCCAGTAAATCCTGTCTTGTATACTCAGAGTCGCTGAGCAGTTTTACCCCTTCCCTCTGGTTTAACCTCTTCATTACAATCAAAATCTCATCGCTACGCAACTGTTAACTGACTTTTCTCTAACTTTCGACAGATAGTTCCCAACTCTCGGATCGATTATAGAAAACAACCGGCTTCTAACACCTATCCTTGGTAGTGAGTTTGTGCAACTATTCACAGTTGTGACAAAATCTCAAGGTTTCATCCTCCGTTTCTCACAACGATACTGGAACATTCCAGGGTGTGTGGTACTAAGTCGGATAGAATCCTTTACTACCAAGTGCACATTGTTCTACTATCGCTCTTCAGTCTGTAACTGCTTTTCTAACTCTTATAGGTTTCAACTCTTACATGCTACAGGTATCATTCCAAAGGAAAAGGTGAAGATGCAGCTAGTCTCCATTCTCACTTAACTTTCAAACTCTACTGGGTTTACTAATGGTAAACCTGCTAACTCGTCTGGGATAACATATAACACTCTTTCTCTTTTCCTGTCTATGAATACTGAGGCTGGTTCCCTGACCTGGCTATGCGCTCAAACAAGAGCAAGAAAACTCCTGACTAACTTCCCTAACGAATTCACGAGCCTGTAGGGTTGATATCAAACTGCTGGGTATGCTAAACTGTCCCCCTCTAAGGACTAACTCTGACCCATCCGAGCCTCTGAACTCTGAACTGTCCTACCTTGTCTTTGCAGACTTAGGTAGTACCTCAAGTAGCTAGCCAATCCGCCCTAGGTTGACATCATCAGTCACCCCTAGAACCATAAGGTCAGCTGGACGGCATCTACTACTCTCAACAAACTCTGAACTGAACCGACAGACTGACTCTGCCATAGATGGATCACACTCTTGGGCCCTCTGACCCAAAGAGAACACTCTAAGCCAGAAGTTATCAACCCCTCCTCTATTTATGGCTCTCAAAACAACAGGGAAAGAAATATCAGGGTCCACTATAATCTACACATCTGAACACCCGCAAGTGAACGTATCGGACATCACCGTGTTCGATGTGTTAGCCTCTTACTGAGTCAGGATGAAGATCCAAGCTAAAGCTAATGAATCTTCCCTCGGGAACCGACCAAAGAAAAGGAGAACTCTCTTCTCTTGCCTCAACCCCTGTCCGAAAACATGGCTAGAGCTACAGGCTGAGTTACACTACTAGAAGTCATCTGCTGGGACTGTGCCAATCAGGGCCGCAGTAGGACACTCACATAACATGAGTCCTTCCTGCTCGCATCTATACATGCCGTAGTCCCATACCAACAGACTACTTTTGTGTACACTCCATGCCGCACGTATCCAGACCAATCTGAATTAAAGCTCAATCGCCACCTAATCCCTGACTAACCTGAACTCTCTATTTATTCTCTGCTCTCTTCTCCCTTATATACTCTTCTCTTTGCTTACTTTTCTCTTACTTATCTTTCTTCTTTTTCTTACTTTTCACTTCTGTACTTAAGGTCTACCCTCAGAGATGAGAGCTCACTCTCTCTCTACTTGGATTTCTATAAGCCACGGCTATTGCTCTCGAGTTCTTTCCCGGCGCACTAACCTTTAACGACTCACTCGTCTCTGACCATCTAACTCTATTACACTTTACTATTTTCACATCAACTGAGAGTCTATACACATCAGAACACTCAAAAGTGAGTTTACCTGGCACCACTGTGTTCCGTGTGTCTGTCTCTGGCTGATCCTGGGTGAAAATTCGAGCCGGAACTAACGGACGTCCACTGAAGGAACCTCCTGAAGAAAGGACTACCCCTCTTTCTCTACCTCTGCCCTGTACCGAGGCTGGAGCTTCTGGTGGAATTATATTGTCTGCGGATGTCTGTGGGAACTGTGCTGACATGACCGTAATGGGACACTCTCGTGCCATGTGCCCCTCCTGTCCGCACCTGAAACATGCTGTTGTCCCAGCCCGACATACGCCTTTGAGCCTCCTACCGCACTTCACACATCTAGAACTATCCCAACCAGAACTCGAACCCTCGCGAAAACCCATGCCAAACTGTACCCTATTCCAGAACTCTCTTTTCTTTGACCCTTTCAGGCCTCTCACTTTCTTTTTCTTCTTTGCAGCAGCTTCACCCAAGGGAAAACGATCACTAGTCTCTGGGTAAGTTTCTACACTCATGTTTTCTGTCTGCTCAGGCTGTGCAAATTCACTCTCCTTACACTCCCTTAGGCTCTCTGAACAAACCCATCCTGTAAACTCTGAAGCAAACTGCTCCCAGGATAAGCGTTCTACCCTCGGGTCCACATGCTGGGTGAACCATTCCCTTGCCTTCTCACATTTCAATGTAACCCCTGCCATCTGTATGGCTCTACTCTCATTAGCTCCCAACTCATCGGTTATCAGCTTAACCATTCTAAGATACTCAACAGGGTCATCACCAGTCTCAAATTTGGGAACATCCAACCTCAAATAAGCTGTCATCTGCACCATACTTTCCCCAGGTGAACTAGGCTTGGGTGTTTGGACAATTGGGGCTACTGGTTCTCCTAGTGGTGGAGGAGATGCAACATGCCCTAGGTTAGGGTTTACTGACCCTGGGTAACAAAAGAAGGGGGGAAACATGGTATACTGTGGATATGACGGGTAAAAGGAAGGATAAGGCATAAAGGTGGGATATGGGTTATATCTAGGAAACTCTGATGTACCTCTCATCGGGTACTCTGCCCCCCACTGATAGGGTGGATACTGAGGTGGAACAAACCTCGAGGCCTGAGTGCCTCCTTGGGACTCACCCATATCTCCTCCCAACCTACTTCTACTAACGCTATCATCTCTACTCTGCTCATCCTCCTCTCCTTCTCTCCGATACCCTGACATACTACTCTGAACAACTCCCCTTCTACTCTCATCAACAGACCTTCTAGGGTCCCTTGTTGTACCTTCTCTGCTTAAACTATCTGATGTTGTCCTTTGCAGAACGGGGAGATGAGCATCCATGTCCTCATCCTCCGGCGGAGCTCCTGTCAATCTAGCAGATCGACGAGTTCCTCTCATCCTGCCTCTGAAAAAGCACAACAGCACACACAATATCATCAAATGATCCATGTGAAAACACATGAATCCTGAACACATATCAAACATATCAATAATGCACATGCAACTCATCATGGCATTTCACATCAGCATGCAAGACAGGACTCCACATCCTATCCTAGTGGACATGATTTTAACTTATTGTGCTTTCCTTCCTATACAAGACAACACCTCTTTCCGATGTGGGATATCCCAACACACCGTACTCGTGAGGCCCTATGCTCTGATACCAATCTGTAACGACCCGGAAACCGGTACCACTCAGTAACGGTCCGAACCATCACTGGCACTAGGATCCAGATCGGCTTAAGGCCGCCGGGACCCGTAGCAAGCCGACTATACTCTCTGTGTACCTGATAAATCCCATACATGATACAAAGATACTCAACAATCCTGTAAAACTTTGTAGGCTTAACTACTGCTACTCAAATATAGCAATCTGAAACGGCCCTCAGGGCCTATACCAGGGACTACTATCTGCTGTGGATCAAGGGATTGAAACCCTTTTACTCTGTAACACAATCCACTGGTATCACATCAAAGCCATACATTAAGCCTAACTCACACATTTCTCATCAAGAAACGTAAAACAGGATTCATGTACAAGGGATTAATCATACATCACACTATAGCAAGGATACTAGGAAAAGCACAAGTCTATCCAGTATACAACAGTACATATCTATACACATGACATTACCACTAATCTTTGAGTTACATCATGTCCACTACTTTATTACAACCATACATTTATGCATATCTTCCCTCTGTACTCTTGCTGACTTTAACTTCCCATAGCTATCTCAGAACCTGCAAAACTGGGGTTAAGGGAGTGGGATGAGCTACTACAGCCCAGTGAGGAGGAACAATAAAAACAGTTCATTCATTACATGCTTTCATGAAATGCATCACATCACAAACATATCATCTCAAGGATGAACTTGTCACCAATAGCCCTCAACTACATGTGATAATCTGACCAACTGTGCCAGGGAGACGATGTCATCACCTGGTCTACTCTTATCTCTGCTCTGATATCATAACGTGACCAACTGTGCCAGGGAGACGATGTCATCACCTGGTCTACTCTTAACTCTGATTTGACAGCCCAGCTGTCTCACTCATAGTACCAGGAGCGACCTGGACTATCCAGGGGCGACCTGGTATGGCTATCTCATGCCATAACTCTGTATCTGCTCTCTGTCAAGGGCTAAGGATCATTCAACATTCATCCACAGGAACAACAACATATGCAATGCATCATATTCGTGAATTCTAATGCAACACAACCTAATACATAACATGGCAGTTTATGATGCGTGGATCATGCTAGAATCGTGTCATTTCTCAAGAGAAAATATGTACTTTAGTTCCACTCACCTCTAGCCAATGCTGGCTAACTCTGGGCCAACTCTAACTCTGGAGCCTCCTCGGTTCCTCGGTCCAATCCTACACAGATGGACGTAAATGAGGTACCAAACATACTCTAACATAACTATGAACATCTCTCCAAAATCTCCAAAAACCCTCTAAAACATCACAAAACATGCATGCAAAACAAGCAAAGGAAGGCTGGACAGGGCACCTTCGGTAGCACCTTCGGCGGCCGAATGGCTCCTCCAGAGACGAAAGTCAGGCATGTTCGGCGGCCTAACTTGGACTTTCGGGGGCCGAACCTGAGTTTAGCCAGAACTCAGTTTCGTGCACAAGGACGCCTGCCAGTCCCTCCATCACCTGTTCAGACCTCAACACATGCATTTAACCCTTCTAAAACATGCATAAACACTTCAACAAGCCTAAGGGAGCTTCAAATAACTTTAAACTCCAACAAACAAGCTCACAAGACACACATCAAACATAGAGGATTCATAAACCCTATGATGCACATCTCATGCAAACTCATGCCTAGCTCCCTTTTCCCTTTACAAAACTCATAAAAACATCATAAGAACCATGGATCAACACTTACCTCTTGAAGAACAAAGGCTGAGATGATCCAAACTCAAAGATATGGAGAAACCAAGCTTCAAAAGCTTCAAACTCCAAAACCTTGTTTCAAGCTCACAACTCTTCAAAACAAGGGTAAAACTCATTAAAACCGTGAAAGATTTGAAGAAAAACCATGAAAATACTTTAAGGAGATCAAGACCTCACCTAGGTCAGAAGGAGAGAAGAAACCTCCTCCTTTTTCTACCACTCGGTGCCCTTATAGATGAGCAACCGCCTCAGGTTCGGCTGCCGAATCGCATGCAAAACTATGCAACCTTCGGGGGCCGAACTTAACCTTAGGGGGCCGAAACTAGGGAACTTTAGGCGGCCGAACTTAACCTTAGGGGGCCGAAACTAGGGAACTTTAGGCGGCCGAACTTAACCTTAGGGGGCCGAACATGGCAAAATGCCTCCTTGGCCATATCTCTTCAAAACTTAATCCTTTTCTACGCTAACCCTTTAAAACACTTGAACATATTTTAGAAAACTTTCTCTTACCCTTCCAGAGACCTCTGACATCCTCGAACTCCCCCGGACGGTAGGAATTCCGATGTCTGAAGCTAGCCGGGTATTACAGGGAATGTATCGTACAAGCTGGATTTACCTGCTTCAATGGCAAGAATCCATCCGGTTTTCCATGTTTCTATGTTGAGAAAGTTCGTGTCAGATCCGGGCAAGGTTCTTAGCGAGCCTGATGTGGAGATCCAAGAGGATCTCACCTATGTTGAACAGCCAGTACGGATCCTAGACACCCAGATCAGGAAGTTGAGGAACAAGGAAATCCCGATGGTGAAAGTCCTTTGGAACCACCACAATTTGGAGGAATGCACTTGGGAGACACGGGAGTCCATGCTCCAGCAATACCCTTCTCTTTTCTAAGGTTAGTTTCTTATATGTTTCATGTGCTTTACGTGTATGCTATGTGTATGCCATGCTATGTGCTAGTTGAGGAACATTCGGGGACGAATGTTCTTAAGGGGGGGAGAATGTAATACCCGGCTAGACTCCGGTATTGAAATTCCTACCGTCCGATGGAATCTCAGATGTCGGAGACCTCTAGAAGGATAAAATTATGTTTTCACAAATGTTTTCATGTTTTTAATGATTTTTAAGTAAGGATGAATTTGAGTTTTTAAAAGAAAAAGACCATGGAACCTTTGCCAGGTTCGGCCGCCGAAAGTCATGTTCGGCCGCCGAACGTGGATAGGTTTTGGGAGCACTTTTGGCCTCCGAAAGTTTTGTTTGAAAGAAACCAGGTTCGGCCGCCGAACCTCATGTTCGGCCGCCGAACATGCATGAGATGTGGGGGCACGTTCGGCCCCCGAACGTGAACTGGCCAGCCCCTATATAAGAGCTCCATGGCCGAAACGGGCGAGTTTTCTCCCCATTTTCGGCCACGGTGAGTTCTTGCTCCTCCATGGTTCATTTTTGATGATTTTCCTTCGATCCTTCATGTTTTAACAAGGTTTATGTCATTTTGAAGAGATTTAAACAAGTTTTGAGCTTGGAGACCAAGAAAGTTAAATCTCTCCCAACTCCGAGTTTAGGTCATCTCTCCCTCGATCTTCAAGAGGTAAGGGCCGATCTTGAATCCTTTTCATGTTTTAAACAAGTTTTAGTAAGATCTATGGGGTAGAATGCATGTTTAGCTCATAGTTAGGTTTTTGAGTTAATGTTATGTTTTGAGCAATGTATGTTGGATTTGTGTTGTTGTTGTGTGTTGTAGCTGGAGTTTAAGTTAGTTTGAAGCCCCTAGGAACCAATGTATGTATATTTGCATGATTTGGTGAGTTATATGCATGTTGGAATGGAAGGGAGAAGATTTTGTGCAAAGGGAGCCAAGTTTCTGCCCTTTGGCAGAAACCAGGTTCGGCAGCCGAAGGAACTTTCGGCCGCCGAACATGGCTTGGGAGGCAGGCCTTTCGGCGGCAAAAGTTGCCCCCGAAAAGAGACTTTCGTCTCTGTCTGGGACTTTCGGGCGCCGAAGGTGCCGCCGAACCTGCCCTATCCAGCCTTCCTTTGCATGTTTTTGCATGATTGTTTTGAGGTATTTTAAGGGGTTTTTGGGGGATGTTTTTAGAGTTATGTCTTAGTTGTTTGGTCCCTCATTTGAGTCCACCTGTGTAGGTTCGGACTCGAGGAACCGAGGACCCCAGCAGTGAGTTCAGCTGCTTCTGAGTCAGTAGAGCTTCAGCCAGAGGTGAGTAGAATAAACCTTTACGATTTAGAGCAAATAAATTATAAAGTTTTGAGCATGTTCATGCATCATGAATGCCATGTGATGAAATAGGTTGTTTGCATTAGAACCCACGAATATGTTGCATTGCATTTATGTTGTTGATGTGGATTGGTGATTGGATGACCCTTTAGTCCTCATATGATATGATGATGCTATGGCATGAGATGGTATGGAAGTCCAGGTTGTACCCATTCTACGTCCCTGGCACGATGTAAGAGAAAGTCCAGGTTGTACCCATTCTACGTCCCTGCCACAGTTGGACTGTATGATATGTTATGTTAAGAGAAAGACCGGTTGTACCCATTCTACGTCCCGGCACAGTTGGACTATGTAGAGGACTATTGGTGACAACACCATCCGAGATGTGATTTACTTGTGATGTGTTGCATTACATGATGGCAGGAGATTTTAAATGTTGTTTTATTATTCTGCTCACTGGGCTTTTGTAGCTCACCCCTTTCCCTAATCCCCCAGGATTGCAGGTGCGGGCTAGACAGAGAAGTCAAGAAGAGTAAAGTCTTGTGATTGTAATAGTTAGAAAGTGGACATGATAAATTGTAAGATAATGTAAAGTTGAATAGTTATGTTATGTATAATGATGTTGAGGATTAGAATATGTGCTTGACCCTATAGATATTGTGATCCCTTTTTATTACATGATCTTATGTTTATTGATGTTTATGTAAACCAGCTCAACACAGATTATGTCACCCATTGGGGTAATGATGAGATCCCATAGAGGGATTAATGTTTATGATTATGCAATGTAGTGCATGCACAGGTTGAGTTTGGTGTATGATGAAAAGAAAAGTTTTAGTTTTTATGTATGTTGTTGATCATGTATGGGATTAAACAGGTTTACAGGTTACATGTTAGGCTTGCTACGGGTCCCGGCGGCCTTAAGCCGACCTGGATCCTAGCGCCGGTAGCGGTCCGATTTTCGGGTCGTTACATCGGTCGTCCGAGTTTTCCTTTCTATAGTTGGGCCACTTATCAACTTATCAAATCTTGTCATGTGGCCCTATCTGATGGTGACAGCCTGCTGGTGTTCGATTCTTTAGATTCAAATGTGACAGTTGTCTTCATGGTCTGGATCATGTGGCTTATTTGTTCAAGCTGAGCGTATGATGTCCTTACTTTCCTCTTACTTGTCTTGCTAACCAGAAAGGTCCAAGACCTGGTCTGGGAAAAATTGGTCTGAATGATATAGTAATGCCTTGACGTGCTCACAGGCATTTTCTCGCTTTGTTGAGCTTCCGACCATTTTTCTTGTCCTTGCGATCTCCCTAGCTTTTTATATCCTTAGTAGGCTTCCAGGCATTTTTCTAGCCCTTGCGTGCTCCTTGGCCTTTTCTACAGCCCTGACAAGTTTCCTGGCATTTTCTAGCCCTAACGTCCTTTCGAGCTTTCTCTCGCTTTGCTAGTTTTCGGGCATCAAATGCCTTTGCGAGTTTATGGGCATTTTTCTGGCTCTTGCAAGCTCCTTGGCTTTTCCTAGCCGAGCTTCTAGGCATTTTCCAACCGTGTCGTCCTTTTAGGCATCAAGTGCCTTAGAAACTTCTCATGATGGGGACTGACACCAGGTAGGTCAGCTTGGTGTGTACCAGCCTTAAGGCCTAGCATCAAATGCCTTTAGAAACTTTTCACGATACGAGACTACCACCCGGTTGTCAAATGCTTTGTTATACGGTACCAATACCCGGATGACCTTATGGCCTTTTAGTGGGATTGAACTCGGATGGTCTAGCGGAACTCGCCTTGTGACTGGCATGAGATGCCTTGTTATGCAGGACCTATGCCGGATGACATTGTGGCCTTTTAGTGGCATTGAACTCAGATGGTCTAGCGGAACTCGCCTTGTGACTGGCATGAGATGCCTTGTTATGCAGGACCTATGCCGGATGACATTGTGGCCTTTATTTCTGTGGACCAACGCCCGAAATATGTGTAGGACCCATGCCCAGATGGACTTATGGTCTTTGTTTCCGCGGACCAACGCCCAAAATATATGCTGGACCCATGCCCGGTCTGGGACCCATGCTCGGATGGCCTTGTGGCCTTTGTTTTCGCGGACCAATTCCCAGAATATGTGCAGGACCTATGCCCGAATGGCCTTGTGGCCTTTGTTTTTGTCTCCACACTTTCACCCATCCAACATTTCTGGTAAAAGAAAAGATTGAAGAATACAACATAGTTTTATTTATAACATTTTTCACGAATTACCTTCTTTCAAGAATAGAACAAAAGACTCAGTCATCTAACTTGACCAATGTCAAAACCTAGGGGTTTGATTAAGGGGTTGAATGTTTGTGGCACTCTTCTTATGGACACCCCTATTAACACTCAGTCCTCCTGCAATTACATGAATAATCTTTCGTAGGTTCACTGTCAGGAGTGATTTTGGGAATTTTTACTTTGAGCTCGAGCCTCCTACCTTTTCTATCCTTTCTAATAAATTTTTAAAATGTGTCGTTCCCTACTAACCTTTTGGTCTCATCTTTCAATTGCCAACACTCTTCCATTACGTGTTCATGGTCTTCATGAAAATGGCAGTACCTGGTCTTATCTCATTTTTCAGCTTTCTTAGAGTTGAGTTTGAGAGGCCACCTGATCTTCTTATTATTTTCCCTAATCCATATTAGGATATGCTTTCGTGAGTCATTCAATAGGTATATTTCTTGTACTTACCTCAGCCATTCCTTCCTCAGGAAATCAAATAACTTATGTGGTCTCCCTCATACTCTTGCTTCTCTAGCTTTTGGCCTTGCTTCTGACCCGTCCTTTTGTCATTTCACCATCCTTCCTGCCACCTTTAGGTAGCCTGTACTAGCTTCCAGCCAACGTCCTTGGGAACATCATCTGATGGCTCTCCTTCCTCGTACATGTCCTTCCCTTTAGACCATGTTTGGACTGCTTATGTTCGACTCCCTAGGATATCTTTAGAGACTTCTTCCCTTCCCCTAGCAGCCACGAGTGACACCTCTTCCCAAGCTTTATATTGCTCGAAATAACCTGCAATCTTCTAACTTACTAGAGTATTTTTCTCAATGCTCAGATTGTTGAAATATACTTCGGTGACCATAGAGGCCGTGTTTTGTCTACTGTCAAGAGTAGAATAAATGATAACATCCTCATCGATATTAGTTCGTGAATTGTCAGCCATTAGGGATAAAAGAGAGATTTCTTTTTAAGAGAAAAAAGGGATAAATGACCAGTTTTAATCCAAATGAAAAAGGAGAATTTGATGGATACTCCCAGCAGTGGAACCAATGATGTTACTGGAACTAAAATTGTGAAGTGGTTAGACCAAAGCTGTGTTGTGATTGACTAGACCTGCAAGAAGGAGAAAGTGAGGTGGTTGGCGCCTATGGCAGCCACTCTGATACTCAAGTCAGTAAACTGAAGAACAAGGTGAGAGTAAGAAATTGTTGAGAATTTAGAGTATTAGTGTGAGAGAATAGTGTACCTTTACTTCTGTGATCATTTCCCTTATATAATGTAAAATAGTGAAGATAAATATAGCATTTTCTGATAATCCGACGATAATGTGGCTGGCCTGTTGGTAATGAATCTTCACCGACTAATTGGTAGGGAATCCTATGATCGCAGGCATAAAAGGGATCTACTGGAATGTAACTGTTTAACATTAACTTTTTTTATGGAGACTTGCCTTGACGTTTGAGAGAGCGAGTCTCTAACCTGAAGCCGACCTGTCCTGAAGCCGGATCTTTTCTTTTTGTTTCAAGCATAATGGTTGTCCGATTCTTGATTAGGAGCCAGTTGTCCGAGTTTTCCTTTCTATGGATGGGACTATTTATCATCTTATCTAACCTTGCCATATAGCCCTATCTGATAGTGACAGCTCACAGCTTACTTTAGAAAATTTTTATATAGCATCAACTATATTTATCTCCATCATCTCACAGTATGAAAGGAGAATTATTCTAGATACTAAGAGTTTAACATTAACTTTTTTTATGGAGAGATTTCTAGTAGATACGCTATTTCTAGTATCACTCAAAATCTCAGTAATTTATTACATTCTTCATATTTTTCAAGATACTGACTTGAGTGTCTAAGTGGTTGCTGTGAATACCCACCACCACCTCACGTTTTCTCTCTTGCAAGTTTTAGCCAATCATATCACAGTGTTATTCCGGCCACATCATTAATCTATTTTCAGTTATATTAGAAAGATAATCTTGTCTCTTAGTCCGGTGATATTGTGGAAAGGTTGCTCCTTTTTTTTTCATATACATGTTAGAGTAATTTTTGGGTTCAAAAATAAAAGAGTGGGGATGTCCAGAAGATGTAAATGCAAAGATAGAGAGGTGAGAATAGTGAAGATAACCCATATTAAATTCTGATCAACACCTTGGACTTGAATCGAAAGAAATCATTTTTGAAAGGTTTTTGTTTTCCTTCACTTTTGGCTAGTTTATTTTCTTTGCTTGGAGAGTAGATCATGCATTGTTTTTTATTAATTTCTTCTATTATGTTTATTGAATTTGCATCCACATTGATATAAAATAACTGCAATACAAGAAAAAATACAATTTTTTTGAGAAATGCACAAAACAACTGATGAAACCCATGTACATGCAATAATTTCCACAAGTGCTAGTTGACTGAATTTTGATTTTTTATTTACTGCACATAGTAAAAAGGTAGAGTTGTAAGACACTCTTTAAAACCTTTCCTTAATTGAAAGTTTTACAGAGCTGTACCAAATGCTCTTACCCTTCAATAGGAGGTTTTTTAATCATCTCTTCTTTCACATATATTGAAGTGGGCGCTTGAACATCTTCTCCAGGTGTTACTCAATCTGCACTTTCTACCGTCAATCAATCTGATGCAGTTCTTCTTGGAACAATTGAAGGGTACTCATTATTTTTTTTAATTTATTCAACCTTCAATTTGTTTAGAGTTTCATTATTTAAAAAGATACAAAAAAAAAATGTTTAAAAGAGAAATCCTGCTGTGTAAATTCTAGGAGGTGGGTACTTGCAGAGAGACTTATGAGCTTGAAAAAGAAGAAAACAACAATTAATAAGGGTAATTTGGTCTTTCTAAAAATTTTTAACTGTAGATATGAGTGAAAATGGATGAAATGACTATTTTGTTGAAGGAGACAAAAGGTAACGACGTTTTAATGAGTTTTTAAAAATATAGGGACTGACTTATAAATAATGATAATATCCATAAACTAAATTATAAATCTCCTATTTATTTATAGTAAATATTATTTTTAAAAGCAAAACTACTGGTTATATTAATAAAATTTTATCAAATAAAGAGAGATATCATCCCAAACAAGAGACGATATTGTATTTAATATTACATATAATAAATATAAAATATTTTTCATTTCAATATAAAATTTAAATTAAAGGATTATACGTTTTATTAATAATATAAAACTTTAAGAACTATCTTGTTATCATTAATTTTTTCAAATTTAATTTTGATCGTGCCATCCAAGATTTAAAGTGTTGGATATAAATATAAATTATCGGAAATGTTTGGATTTTTTATCCAAAACATCTCTTGAATAAAATAATTCCATATCGATTATTCTTTCGAGAATTCGAAATAAATTGATAGAGCATATTTAAGTCCATATTTTCATGATCTTATTGATGTTTATTTGCACCTATTCTACCTAATTTTGTGGTTTTAATCATGTTTTGCAAATATTAGGTGTGAAGGAACAAATTGGAGAAAATGCTCTTAAAAATGCCAAAGGAAGCCAAAATTCAGCAACCTTCGGAAGCACTTTCGGAAGCCAAAAACTAGTCACCTTCGGTGGCACTTTCGGCGGTCGAAAGAGGACTCCAGAGACGAAACTCTACCACCTTCGGCGGTGTAACAACCCGAAAATCGGACCGTTACCGGCGCTAGGATCCAGATCGGCTTAAGGCCGCCGGGACCCATAGCAAGCCTAACATATAACCTGAAAACCTGTTTAATCCCATACATGATCAACAATATACATAAAAATTTAAAACTTTTCTTTCATTCATTTTCTCATGTACCAACCTCAACCTGTGCATGCACTGAACATAGTCATAAATATAAACATTGACCCCTCTGTGGGATCTCATCAATGCCCCGCGTTGAGTTGATTAAACATAATCATCCATAAACATTAAGATCATGCATCAAAAAGGGATTACAATAAACTATGGTCAAGCACACTTCTAAACCTCAATATCATTACATTACATATCTATACATCATTATACAATTTGTCATGTCCACATTCTAGCTATTACATACACAAGACTTTAATACTCTTGCTGACCTCCTGGTCTACCCTGTACCTGCAAGCCTGGGGGTTAAGGGAGAGGGGTGAGCTACAAGAGCCCAGTGAGCAGAATAATAAAACATTTAAAACATATGCTAACATGAAATGCATCACATCACAGCTAATCACATCAAGGATGGATTTGTCACCAATAGTCCCCTACATGGTCCAACTGTGCCAGGGGCGTAGAATGGGCCTCGCTGGTCTTTCTCTTACATAACATAACATAACATAGTCCAACTGTGCCAGGGGCGTAGAATGGGCTTCGCTGGTCTTTCTCTTACATAACATAACATAACATGGTCCAACTGTGCCAGGGGCATAGAATGGGCCTCGCTGGTCTTTCTCTTACATGGTGCCAGGGGCGTAGAATGGGCCTCACTGGTCTTCCGTACCGTATCCTCATCATCATAACATAGGGGGACTAAAGGATCATTCAACATTCATCCACATCATCAAACATATTATGCAATGCAACATATTCGTGAGTCTAATGCAAACACCCTATTATATCTCATGGCATTCATGATGCGTGAATCATGCTAAAACTGATTTATTTATTTTAAAGCATAAAGAGTTATTCCACTCACCTCTGGCTAGCTTTGACCAGACACTGGAGCAGCTGACTCACTGCTGGGGTCCTCGGTTCCTCGGGTCCGAACCTACACAGTTGGACTCAAATGAGGGACCAAACATACATGAACATAACTCTAAAAACATCCCCCAAAAACCCCCTAGAACATCATGAAACAACCATAGAAAAACATGCAAAAGAGGGCTGGACAGGGCACTTTCGGCGGCAGGTTCGGCGGCCGAAAGTCCCTCCAGAGCCGAAAGTCAGGCAGGTTCGGCGACACCTTCGGCGGCCGAAACTCCCAGACAGAGGCGAAACTTATGCATGTTCGGCGGCACTTTCGGCGGCCGAAACTCCCAGACAAAGATGAAAGTCTCCTTTCGGGGGCAAGCTTCGGCAGCCGAAGGCTGCTTCCACAAGCATGTTCGGCGGCCGAAAGTTCCTTCGGCTGCCGAACCTGGTTTCTCCCTTAGTGGCAGAAACTCAGCTCTTCTATGCATTTATGCCTCCAAAACTTTCCAAACATGCATAAACCTATTCTACAACACACATACACAAGCATACAAGCTCCTAGGGGCTTCAAACCATCTAAAACCCCATCTACAACACATCAAACATGTATTGGCAAGCCACATTGTTCAAAATCACAACATTAACTCAAAAACTCATATAAACCTACACATGCCATTCTACCCCATAAATCTTCATAAAACTTACTTAAAACATGCAATGAGCTTAAGATCGGCTCTTACCTCTTGAAGATCGAGAGAGAGACGACCTAATCTTGGAGATGGGAGATTTTGAACTTCCTTGGGTCTCCAAGCTCAAAACTTGCTCAAAACTTGAAAATCTTCAAAACAAGATGAAAACTTGTGAAAATCGTGAAAGATTTGAAGGAAAAACTCAAAGATTGGTGAGGAACGGCGGAGAGCTCACCTTGGCTGACAATGGGGAGAAAAGCTCGCCCGTTTTCGGCTAAGGGACCCTTTTATAGTGGCTGGCCAGGCCACGTTCGGGGGCCGAACGTGCCTCCGCATGCATGCCATGTTTGGCGGCCGAACTTGAGGTTCGGCGGCCAAACCTGGACTTCCCTCACTTATGCCTTCGGGGGCCTAAGGAACACCTGAAATGCCTGCATGTTCGGCGGCCGAACTTGAGGTTCTTCGGCCGAACCTGGGTTTTCCTCCAATGTTATTTTCATTCAAAACTCATTTTCCTTTTTACTTAAAATCATCAAATACATTAAAATATTTTATGAAAACATGGTTTTACCCTTCTAGAGGTCTCCGACATCCGAGATTCCACCGGACAGTAGGAATTCCGATACCGGAGTCTAGCCGGGTATTACATTCTCCCCCCCTTAAGAACATTCGTCCCCGAATGTTCCTCAACTAGCACATAGCATGGCATACACATATCAAACATACAAAGCACATAAAACTCACAGGAACAAACCTCAGAAAAGATAAGGGTATTGCTGGAGCATGGACTCCCGTGTCTCCCAGGTGCATTCTTCCATATTGTGGTGGTTCCAAAGGACTTTCACCATCGGGATTTCCTTGTTTCTCAGCTTCCTGATCTGGGTGTCTATGATCCGTACTGGCTGCTCAACATAAGTGAGATCTTCTTGGATCTCCACATCAGGCTCACTAAGAACCTTGCCCAGATCTGACACAAACTTTCTCAACATAGAAACATGGAAAACCGGATGGATTCTTGCCATTGAAGCAGGTAAATCCAGCTTGTACGACACATTCCCAATCTTTTGCAAGATTTCAAAGGGTCCAATGTATCGTGGGGCTAGTTTACCTTTCTTCCCAAAGCGAACCACTCCTTTCATTGGAGACACTTTGAGCAATACCAGATTCCCCTCCTGAAACTCTATTTGCCGTCTGCGGATATCTGCATAACTCTTCTGTCTGTTTGCAGCAGTCTTGATCCTTTCTCTGATTATGGGTACCACCCTGCTGGTGATCTCTACTATCTCAGGCCCTACCAAGGCCTTCTCTCCAACTTCCTCCCAGCAAACAGGTGACCTGCACTTCCTTCCATACAAAGCTTCATAAGGGGCCATCCCGATGCTAGCATGATGGCTGTTATTGTAAGCAAACTCCACCAAAGGTAGATGCTGCCTCCAAGAACCGCCAAAGTCCAGCACACACATTCTAATCATATTGTCTGGATGGTCCTCTCCGACTGTCCGTCCATCTGTGGATGGAAAGCAGTGCTAAAATCCAACCTGGTACCCATGGCATTCTGCAGACTCCGCCAAAACCTGGAGGTGAACTGGGGTCCTCTATCGGACACTATTGAAACAGGAACCCCATGCAGCCTGACGATCTCATCAACATACACCTGCGCCAACTTGTCCACAGAATAGCCACTCCTGATAGGGATGAAGTGAGCAGATTTGGTGAGTCTGTCCACAATCACCCATATGGAGTCCAATCTGTTGGACGTCGCCGGTAACCCCACTACGAAGTCCATAGCTATATTCTACCATTTCCACTCTGGAATAGGTAGCGGGTTAAGCATTCCAGCTGGCTTCTGATGTTCCAGCTTCACCCTCTGACACACTTCGCAGGCTGACACAAACTGTGCCACTTCTCTCTTCATAGCTGGCCACCAATAAACCTTCTTCAAATCTTGATACATCTTGGTGGCTCCGGGGTGAACGCTGTACCTTGCATTATGAGCCTCCCTCATAATGTCTCCTTTTAGCCCTATGTCATCTGGTACACATAATCGACTCCCATAGCGGAGGATCCCCTTACTGTCGAATCTGAACTCACTGTCCTTGCTTGACTGAACAGTCCTGGCAATCTTCACTAACTCTGGGTCCTCATGCTGTTTCTGAGCCACTTGCTCCAGAAACACAAGTGTCACTCTCATCTGGGCCACTAAGGCACCGGTACCAGACAACTCCAACTGTAGACCTTCATCAATGAGCTTGTAAAACTCCTTCACCACTGGTCTCCTCTCTGCCGTGATGTGGGATAGACTGCCTAGTGACTTCCGGCTTAGGGCGTCTGCCACGACATTCGCCTTACCCAGATGGTACTGAATCTTGCAATCATAGTCACTCAGCAGCTCTACCCATCTCCTCTGTCTCAAATTCAAATCTCTTTGACTCAGGATGTACTGCAGGCTCTTATTATCTGTAAAGATCTCACATTTTACCCCATAGAGGTAGTGCCTCCACATCTTGAGTGCAAAGATTACTGCTGCCATCTCTAAATCATGTGTAGGGTAATTCAACTCATGCTTCTTCAGCTGTCTAGAAGCATAAGCAATCACCCTCTCATTCTGCATTAGTACACAACCCAGTCCCACACGGGACGCATCACAAAAGACTGTAAAGTCTTCATCACTAGATGGCAGAGCTAACACTGGTGCTGAAGTCAACCTCTTCTGAAGCTCTTCAAAACTCTCTTCGCACTGGTCGGTCCACACAAACTTTTGATACTTTCTGGTCAATCTGGTCAGAGGAGCTGCAACTTTTGAGAAGTCCTGGACGAACCTCCTGTAGTAACCTGCCAAACCCAAGAAACTCCTGATCTCTGTCACTGAAGTGGGTCTAGGCCAGTTAGCCACAGCTTCTATCTTCTTGGGGTCCACCTCTATTCCATTTTCCGATACAACATGTGTAATGACCCCAAAACGGACCGTCACCGGCGCTAGGATTCAGGTCGGCTTAAGGCCGCCAGAACCCGTAGCAAGCCTGCTATACTCTCTGTGTACCTGTAAATCTCATACATGATCATACATTTTCTGTGAAAATAAAAACTCTTTTCTCTGTACCAAGGCTTAACCTGTGCATGCACTGTCTCTGTACCCTGTACTCTGTGCCCCTGACTAGAGCTTGCTCTAGATGGGTTGTTTCATACCTGTTAAGCCTGGTTTTTCACATATTCTGTAAAACATATACATATACAGATCATGTACATAAACCAAAGATTTACAACACTAACATTACTAAGTCAAGCACAATTCTAACTTTAAACACAACTGGTACATCTCTTTAATATTACATGTCCACTCTAAGCTATTACAAGTCTCTTCCTGTACTCTTCTGGACTTCCCCTGTACACTGTACAATGAACCTGTAAGACTGGGGTTAAGGGAGTGGGATGAGCTCTATAGCCCAGTGAGTAGAACAGTAAAGTAATTCATTAAAATATGATCTGATGGAATGCATCATAACACAGACAATCCACATCAAGAGTAAACCTGTCACCACATAGTTCCAGTAACTCTGTGCCAGGGCGTAGAATCGAGCACCTGGTCTTCCTGTAATATATATATATATATATGTGTATAACACCTCTGTACTTACCATTGCCAGGGCGTAGTCAAAGGCTCCTGGTCTTTACTGTACCTGCCAGGGTGTAGTCAAAGGCTCCTGGTCTTTACTATACCTGCCAGGGCGTAGTCAAAGGCTCCTAGACTTCCTGTCTGGAACTACTGGATCATTCAGCATTTACTCACATCAACAATATAACTATGCAATGCAACATCTTTGTGGATTCTAATGCAATCAACCTATTGCATAAACATGATGCATGGAAGATACTAAAAGCAGTTAATGTCTTAATTAAAACAAGTAATCAGTTTAGTTCCACTCACCTCTGGCTGTCTGGACTGACTCTGCAGGTTCAGTAAACTCTGGAGCAGTACTCACTGCTGCCCTCTCTAGTTCCTCTGATCTGTGTAAGCACAGAAAGACTCAAATGAGGGACCAAAATTACTTAAGAATAACTCTATTAAACTCCCCAAGAATCCCCTTAAACTCACTCTAAAACTCATGCAAAGCATGCAAAAGAAAAGCTGGACAGAACACTTTCGGCAGCAGGTTCGGCGGCCGAAAGTCCTCTTCAGAGACGAAACTCAAGCACCTTCGGCGGCCGAATCTCAATCTTCGGCGGCCGAACCCTTTCGAGGGCAAGTTTCGGGGGCCAAAACACACTCCAGAGACGAAAGTCTCTAACCTTCGACGGCACCTTCGGCGGCCGAATCCCCCAAACAGAGCCGAACCTCAAAACTCTCGGGGGCAAGCTGTGGCAGCCAAAGCCACCATGCAAGAGGTTCGGCGGCCGAATGAACCTTTGGCTGCCGAACCTGAGTTCATCCAGAACTCAGCCCCGACGGCAAACCAACTCCTCTTTCCCTTCAACCTCTCAAAACATGCATACTTCAACTCCTCAACACACATATACTCAAGTATATGAATATAGGGGTCCAAAACTACCTAAAAACCCCAACAAACAAATCAAACATAACACATAATCATGCTTACAAGCATAAATCATCAAAAAACATCATTTTTAACCTAAGCATGCATCTCTAACCAAACCTTCATAAAACTTCTGTATAATATTAAAACAAGTTCATGATCTTCACTTACCTCTTGTAAACAAGAAGATGAACGATCTGAACAAAGAAAATGGATCAACTCTTCTTCAAACTCACTAAACTCAAAAACTTAACTTTTTAACTTCAAAACCTTCAAAACCTTTGAAAACCAACAAAATCCTTGCATGAGCAGCTAAAACACTTGCAGATAAGTCATGGGAGACGTGGCCAAACTTCTGGACATGATCTGGTGATAACACCTGTCCAAAATGCTGACTAAGGATGCACAATAGCTGGCTAAGCAACTCAGCTTCGGCTGCCGAATCGCATGCAAAACCATGCAACATTCGGGGGCCGAACCTGAACTTCGGAAGCCGAACATTGGGCACTTTCGGCGGCCGAACTTACCTTCGGCGGCCGAACTTGGCTCATCTGCCTTGGTTCATTTCAACTCAAAACTTAGTTCCATTTAACTTTAAAACATTAAAACATACAACATGTCTTGAGAAAATCATAAATCCTACCCTTCTAGAGGATTCCGACATCTCGGATTCCACCGGACGACAGGAATTTCGGTGCCGGACTCTAGCCGGGTATTATATTCTCCCCCCCTTAAGAACATTCATCCTCGAATGTTCCTAAACAAACAACAATCACAACAAAAGGAGGAAAATAACCTCAAAATAGATGTGGATACTGCTGGAGCATAGACTCTCACGTCTCCCAAGTGCACTCTTCCAAATTATGGTGGTTCCACAAAACTTTCACCATCGGAATCTCCTTGTTCCTTAGCTGTCTGATCTGTGTGTCCAGAATCCGTACTGGCTGCTCTATATAAGTGAGATCCCCTAGAATCTCCACATCAGGCTCACTGATGACCTGACCCGGATCTGACACAAATTTCCGTAGCATAGAAACATGAAACACCGGGTGAATCCTCTCCATAGAAGTAGGTAAATCCAGCTTATATGATACATTTCCGATCCTCTGCAAAATCTCAAAGGGTCCAATGTACCGTGGAGCTAACTTACCCTTCTTCCCAAAACGAACCACTCCTTTCATTGGAGACACTTTCAGCAATACCCAATCTCCCTCCTGAAACTCTAACAGTTTCCTGCGAATGTCTGCATAACTCTTCTGTCTACTCTGTGCTGTTCTGATCCTCTCTCTGATCACAGGCACTGTTTTACTGGTAATCTCTACCAACTCTGGCCCTGCAAGAGCTTTCTCTCCTGCCTCTTCCCAGCAAACAGGTGATCTGCACTTCCTCCCATATAATGCCTCATAAGGAGCCATCCCAATGCTAGCATGATGACTGTTATTGTAGGCAAACTCCACCAAAGGTAGATGCTGCCTCCAAGAACCGCCAAAGTCTAACACACACATTCTGAGCATATCCTCAATGGTCTGGATGGTCCTCTCTGACTGTCCATCAATCTGTGGGTGGAAAGCAGTACTAAACTCTAATCTTGTGCCCATCGCACTCTGCAGACTTCGCCAAAATCTGGAGGTGAACTGAGGTCCTCTGTCTGAAACTATAGACACTGGGACTCCATGCAATCTCACTATCTCATCCAAATAAACCTGTGCCAACTTATCCACAGAATAGTTACTCCTAACTGGAATGAAATGAGCAGATTTCGTGAGTCTGTCCACAATCACCCATATAGAGTCTATCCTGTTGGACGCTGCTGCTAAACCCACTATAAAATCCATAGCTATGTTTTCCCATTTCCATTCTGGAATCGGCAGTGGGTTAAGCATTCCAGCTGGCTTCTGATGTTCTAATTTCACCCGCTGACAAGTCTCACAAGCTGTCACGAACTGCGCCACTTCCTTCTTCATGGCTGGCCACCAATACACCCTTTTCAAATCCCGATACATCTTGGTGGTTCCTGGGTGAACACTATACCTCGCATTATGAGCTTCCCTCATAATGTTTTCTTTCAGACCGCTACTATCTGGTACACAAAGTCGACTCCCATAGCGAAGGATCCCCTGGCTGTCAAATCTAAACTCTGCACTGTGGCCTGACTGAACAGTCCTGGCAATTTTCATCAACTCAGGGTCCTCGTGCTGTCTCTGAGCTATCTGCTCTAGAAACACTGGTGTCACTCTCATCTGTGCTATCAACGCACTTGTACCAGATAACTCTAACTGTAACCCCTCCTCAATGAGCTTATAAAGCTCCATCACTACTGGTCTCCGCTCTGCTGCTACATGAGATAAACTGCCTAGTACTTCAAGCTTAAGGCGTCTGCCACAACATTCGCCTTACCCGGATGATACTGAATCTTACAATCATAATCACTAAGCAATTCTACCCATCTTCTCTGCCTCAAATTCAGTTCTCTCTGGCTTAAGATGTACTGTAAACTTTTGTGATCAGTAAAGATCTCGCATTTCACCCCATAGAGGTAATGCCGCCACATCTTAAGTGCAAAGATAACTGCTGCCATCTCAAGGTCATGGGTGGGGTAATTCAACTCGTGCTTCTTCAACTGTCTAGAAGCATAAGCAATCACCTTATCATTTTGCATCAAAACACAACCCAATCCCACTCGAGATGCATCACAGAACACTGTGAAATCCTCATCACTAACAGGCAGAGCTAACACTGGTGCTGTGGTCAATCTCCTCTTGAGCTTCTCAAAGCTCTCTTCACACTGGTCTGACCATATAAACTTCTGGTTCTTCTGAGTCAGTTTGGTCATAGGAGCTGCTATCTTTGAGAAGTCCTGAATGAACCTCCTGTAGTAACCTGCCAGTCCCAGAAAGCTTTTAATCTCAGTCGTTGTAGTGGGCCTGGGCCAGTTAGCTACAGCCTCTATCTTCTTGGGGTCTACCTCAATCCCATCAGCTGATACTACATGTCCCAAGAAGGAAATGCTCCTTAACCAAAACTCACACTTCGAGAACTTGGCATATAAACCATGCTCTCTCAGTGTCTGCAGAACTATCCTCAGATGCTGGGCATGCTCCTCTGCATCTCTGGAATACACTAAGATGTCATCGATAAAGACAATCACAAAGTGATCCAGAAACTCGCTAAAAACCCTGTTCATGAGATCCATGAATGCTGCAGGGGCGTTAGTCAACCCGAACGGCATTACTAAGAACTCATAGTGCCCATATCTGGTCCTGAACGCTGTCTTAGGCACATCTGCCTCTCTGACTCTCAACTGATGATACCCGGATCTCAGATCTATTTTAGAAAAACAACCTGCTCCAGCTAGCTGGTCAAACAGATCATCAATCCTAGGCAAAGGATATCTATTCTTGGTAGTGACCTTGTTTAACTGTCTGTAGTCAATGCAAAGTCTGAGGGATCTGTAATACCCGGCTAGAATCCGGCATCGGGATTCCTGCCTTCCGGCGGAATCTAGGGTGTTGGATCTCTCTAGAAGGGGTAAAATGTGTTTTCTAAAATGTTTTTCATATGATTTCATGGTTTTAAATGGAAAAGAATTGAGTTTTGAAAAAGAAAAGACCAAGGAGGCGTTTGCCAGGTTCGGCCGCCGAAAGTGAAGTTCGGCCGCCGAACATGGGAAGGCTTCGGGAGCGCCTTTGGCCTCCGAAAGTCTTGTTTGAACGAGCTAAGGTTCGGCCGCCGAAAGTCAAGTTCGGCCGCCGAACATGCATGAGTTTAGGGGGCACGTTAGGCTGCCGAAGGTCTTTGACCAGGCCACCTATAAAGGGCCCTCAGATCGGAAATGGGTGAGTTTTCTCCCCATTCTCGAGCTCAGGTGAGTTTATGCCTTCCTTTGGTCGTTTTCGTGTTTTCTCTACCCATCTCTCAAGTTTTTCATGATTTCTACCCTTGTGTTTGAAGATTTAAAGCTTAAAAGGAGTTTTGGGAGCTTAGAGCTTTTGGAGCTTGGATTCTCCATACCTCCGAGTTAGAGATCTCGCAACCCTCGATCTTCAAGAGGTAAGTGTAGATCTATGCTTCCTTTTATGTTTTAATGAGTTTTAAGTAAGTTTATTGGAGTTTTGAATGGGTAGAATGGCATGTTTAGGTTTATGTGGGTTTTATGCCCAATGTATGTTATGTGATGGTTGTGTTGAGGAGTTTATGTTAGTTTATGCTCCTTTATGCATGTGGGAGTGAGTATGCATGTTTGGGAGAGAGTATGTAAGGATTTGGGGTGTTTTGAGTTGGTTTTTGGCTTGGCAGAATCGGACCTGTCGTCCAGAGGGGACCAGGTTCGGCCGCCGAAAGGAGTTTCGGCCGCCGAACCTGCATGGGAGGCAGTCTTTAGGCTGCCGAACGTGCCCCCGAAGGAGGGACTTTCGTTTCTGTCCAGGGGTTTCGGCCGCCGAACCTGCCGCCGAACCTACCCGAGTTTCGTCTCTGGAAGGGACTTTCGGCCGCCGAAGGTGCCGCCGAAAGTGCCCTGTCCAGCCGTTTCTTGGGTGTTTTCCATGCATGTTTAAGTGATGTTTAGAGGGGTTTTTGGGGAGTTGTTTATGAGTTGTTTAGAGTATGTTTGGCACCTCATTCGAGTCCACCTGTGTAGGATCGGACCCGAGAGACCGAGGAGGCCATCAGTGGTAGCAGTTGCAGAGTCAGTCAGCGTCTGCTAGGAGGTGAGTAGAACTAAACTTAATGTTTTATTTTAAGAAATTCTAATGCCTAAAGCATGAGCATGCATCATGATTATGTATAGTAGGTTGATTGCACTAGTTCACGAATATGTTGCATTGCATTATTTCATGTTGATGCTGAGGTAGGTTTGGACCAAGGCGACTTCAATAGCCCATATCTGTCATTGAGTCTTGGGTGAGTCTTTTGAGAGCCGGACAAGTACATATAGGAAAGTCCTTGTGAGCTCTCTGTGGACTAGGCACCCTGTCATGTATGTGAAAGTCCTGTGTGAGCTCCTTTGGGGGAGCCGGGCACCGACAGAGGGATTTTTGAGGTCATGTCCGATCCTTGAGAGTAAAGATGCTAGCAATTCAAAGGAACTCTCTAAAAACACTCCGTGGGGAATATTTATCTGCATGAGCCCCGAGACGGACAAAGTGATGTGATTTACTTGTGTTATGACGCATTTCATGAAAGCATGTAATTAATGAATGGTTTTTTCCTGTTTCTACTCACTGGGCTTTTTAGCTCACCCCTTTCCCCTAACCCCAGTTTTGCAGGTTTAAGTCAGAGTCCAGAGGCTGCAGGGTAAAGTCAAGGTTAAGATATACATGTTGTAATAGCTTAGATTGTGTTAATGTTTAGTAGTTTTAGAAGTGGACATGTAATATAAGTTGATGTAATGTAATTTGAGATGATGTATGTAACTGATAGTAGAGTTTATGTTTATGGATTAGAGTGTGCTTGGCCCTATAGACTGGTTAATCCCTGTTGAAGCATGATTATGAAATGTTTTTATGTTGAGTTGAGAACCAGGCTTGTTGTATGTATTGTTGACCCAGCTAGAGCATTTGATGAGGGCTCTAGCATGGGGAAGTTTATGTTCACAGTTATGTTGTAGCATACGGATCAAGCTTGGTGTATGTTCAGATTACAGGTTTTATGTTAAAGTTTTGATCATGCATGGGATTTTACCAGGTAATAGTATGTTTGTTGGCTTGCTACGGGTCCCGGCGGCCTTAAGCCGATCTGGATCCTAGCGCCGGTGGCGGTTCGGGCCGTTACAGGGGGGTATCGGTTTCCGGGCTGTTACAGAATGGTATCAGAGCTTTGGGCCTCGAGAGTACGGTGTGTTGCACATCGGAAAGAGGTTAGCCTAAAGGTCATAGAAGGGCAAGCACAATAAGAAAGATCAAGAGTAGAATCATGTCCACTAGGATAGGATGTCGAGTCCTGTCTTGCTATGATGATGTGATATGCCATGATTTCATGCATGTGCATAAATGCTATGATGTATGACATGTTATGTATGCTATGTATGTATGATGTAGGTTCATGTGTTCCCACATGGACCGTATGATGCTGATGTTGTTTGCATGCTTGTGTGTGTGCTTCAGAGGAGTCAGGATGCGAGGTGCTCGTCGATCTGTGGAATCGACTGGAGTTCCATCTGAGAGGGAAGGTATGGACACCTTTCCCCCTGCTCTGCCAAGAGCGCAGTCGTGGGGAGTCAGTAGATGGAGAACATCAAGGGACCCTGGAAGGTCTTTTGATGTAAGCAGAGAAGCAATGGCTCCAAGAAGGATGTCAGCTAGTATGAGGGAAGTAGAGTTGGAGGTTCAGAGAAGGGATGTCAGTTTGGGAATCAGAGTGCCAGAGGAGGGCATGGGAGATTCTCAGGAGGATGCTCAGACTCGGGATTCTAGAATCTCGGGTTCAGGAGGAATTGATCCCTCCACTCTGAGTACAGCTGCCACGAGAGGTAAGAAATGGAAGAGAGGTCTCAGGAAGTCGCAGAAGAAGTTTTGGCAGAATTTGAAGGATAGTTTGG
This sequence comes from Manihot esculenta, assembly GCF_001659605.2. Classification (NCBI taxonomy): domain Eukaryota; kingdom Viridiplantae; phylum Streptophyta; class Magnoliopsida; order Malpighiales; family Euphorbiaceae; genus Manihot; species Manihot esculenta. Next base: position 10,596,951 of record NC_035170.2, read on the forward strand.
GTTTTGGTGGTTCGAGCTCTGGCTCAGGCAGTTCAAAGTGCTTGAGGTGCGGAAGGCCGCACAGAGGAGTCTGCCGTTATGGGACAACAGCTTGTTTTAGGTGCGGACAGGAGGGGCACATAGCACGTGAGTGTCCCACTGCGCCCAGGTTGGCTCCATCCCAGCCAGCAGCTTCAGGTAGAGCGGCTCAGCCAGTAGCTCCAGCCATAGTTCAGGTTAGTGGTCGAGGCAGAGGAAGAGGTTCAGTCCCTCATTCTTCAGGTTCCCGTGGAGAAGGTCCGTCAGCTTCAGCTCGGATCTTCACCCAAGCTCAGCAGGAGGCAGACACATCAAACATGGTGGTGTCAGGTATGCTCACTTTTGAATGTTCTGATGTGTATGTTTTGTGAGCCCTAGTGTTTTTCTCTTTCTTTAGTTGCTCTAGGAGCCGTCGAGAGGTTGAGTTGATAGCTTCTGGGCTAGAGTGTTCTCTTTGGTCAGTAGACCCGCGTGTGATCCATCTGGGGCAGAGTCAGTCTGCCGGTTCAGTTCTGTGACAGTTGAGGGTAGATGCCTTCCACCCGACAGTAAGGTCCTAGACTCGACTGTCTGGACGTCAGTTTAGGGTTGGACTGGTTTTTCTACTCGTGGTGCTATCTTGGTCTGCAGAGACAAGGTAGTCAGGTTCAGAGGACAGGATGGGTCAAAGATTTTCTTCTGAGGGGACACAGTAGGGATGCCTAGAGGTTTGATGTCAGCCTGTAAGGTTCGTAGGGTGCGTAGGAGGGATTGTCAGAGGGTTCTAGCTCTTGTTTGAGAGTTCAGCAGTCAGGTCGGGGAACCAGCCTCAGTGCCAGTTGTTAGAGAGAATTCTTAGATGTCTTCCCAGGCGAGTGGTCAGGTTTACCATCTGTCAGGGAGTTAGAGTTTGGTATAGGAGTGGTGTCTGGACGCAGAACCATTTCTACCCTTCCCTATAGGATGGCGCCTGCATAGAGAGAGGTAGCAGTAGAGTAGAGGCGAGACTTAGTAGACAAGGGGTTTTGTCCGACCTAGTACCTCACTCTGGATTGCTCCAGTATGGTTGTGGGAAAAGAAGGATGGATCCTTGCGGATCAGAAGAGAAGATCAGAGTAGCGCAGTGGAAGCAGGAGGAGTTTTAGGAGAAAGTTTAGAGGTCTTGCTTGCTTGATTGCTTGCTTGATGTGTATGTACGATGATATGTTCTTATGTTATGTTTTTATGCATGAGTAGTTGAGGAACATTCGGGGACGAATGTTCTGTAAGGGGGGAAGAATGTAATACCCGGCTAGAATCCGGCATCGGGATTCCTGCCTTCCGGCGGAATCTAGGGTGTTGGATCTCTCTAGAAGGGGTAAAATGTGTTTTCTAAAATGTTTTTCATATGATTTCATGGTTTTAAATGGAAAAGAATTGAGTTTTGAAGAAGAAAAGACCAAGGAGGCGTTTGCCAGGTTCGGCCGCCGAAAGTGAAGTTCGGCCGCCGAACATGGGAAGGCTTCGGGAGCGCCTTTGGCCTCCGAAAGTCTTGTTTGAACGAGCTAAGGTTCGGCCGCCGAAAGTCAAGTTCGGCCGCCGAACATGCATGAGTTTAGGGGGCACGTTAGGCTGCCGAAGGTCTTTGACCAGGCCACCTATAAAGGGCCCTCAGATCGGAAATGGGTGAGTTTTCTCCCCATTCTCGAGCTCAGGTGAGTTTATGCCTTCCTTTGGTCGTTTTCGTGTTTTCTCTACCCATCTCTCAAGTTTTTCATGATTTCTACCCTTGTGTTTGAAGATTTAAAGCTTAAAAGGAGTTTTGGGAGCTTAGAGCTTTTGGAGCTTGGATTCTCCATACCTCCGAGTTAGAGATCTCGCAACCCTCGATCTTCAAGAGGTAAGTGTAGATCTATGCTTCCTTTTATGTTTTAATGAGTTTTAAGTAAGTTTATTGGAGTTTTGAATGGGTAGAATGGCATGTTTAGGTTTATGTGGGTTTTATGCCCAATGTATGTTATGTGATGGTTGTGTTGAGGAGTTTATGTTAGTTTATGCTCCTTTATGCATGTGGGAGTGAGTATGCATGTTTGGGAGAGAGTATGTAAGGATTTGGGGTGTTTTGAGTTGGTTTTTGGCTTGGCAGAATCGGACCTGTCGTCCAGAGGGGACCAGGTTCGGCCGCCGAAAGGAGTTTCGGCCGCCGAACCTGCATGGGAGGCAGTCTTTAGGCTGCCGAACGTGCCCCCGAAGGAGGGACTTTCGTTTCTGTCCAGGGGTTTCGGCCGCCGAACCTGCCGCCGAACCTACCCGAGTTTCGTCTCTGGAAGGGACTTTCGGCCGCCGAAGGTGCCGCCGAAAGTGCCCTGTCCAGCCGTTTCTTGGGTGTTTTCCATGCATGTTTAAGTGATGTTTAGAGGGGTTTTTGGGGAGTTGTTTATGAGTTGTTTAGAGTATGTTTGGCACCTCATTCGAGTCCACCTGTGTAGGATCGGACCCGAGAGACCGAGGAGGCCATCAGTGGTAGCAGTTGCAGAGTCAGTCAGCGTCTGCTAGGAGGTGAGTAGAACTAAACTTAATGTTTTATTTTAAGAAATTCTAATGCCTAAAGCATGAGCATGCATCATGATTATGTATAGTAGGTTGATTGCACTAGTTCACGAATATGTTGCATTGCATTATTTCATGTTGATGCTGAGGTAGGTTTGGACCAAGGCGACTTCAATAGCCCATATCTGTCATTGAGTCTTGGGTGAGTCTTTTGAGAGCCGGACAAGTACATATAGGAAAGTCCTTGTGAGCTCTCTGTGGACTAGGCACCCTGTCATGTATGTGAAAGTCCTGTGTGAGCTCCTTTGGGGGAGCCGGGCACCGACAGAGGGATTTTTGAGGTCATGTCCGATCCTTGAGAGTAAAGATGCTAGCAATTCAAAGGAACTCTCTAAAAACACTCCGTGGGGAATATTTATCTGCATGAGCCCCGAGACGGACAAAGTGATGTGATTTACTTGTGTTATGACGCATTTCATGAAAGCATGTAATTAATGAATGGTTTTTTCCTGTTTCTACTCACTGGGCTTTTTAGCTCACCCCTTTCCCCTAACCCCAGTTTTGCAGGTTTAAGTCAGAGTCCAGAGGCTGCAGGGTAAAGTCAAGGTTAAGATATACATGTTGTAATAGCTTAGATTGTGTTAATGTTTAGTAGTTTTAGAAGTGGACATGTAATATAAGTTGATGTAATGTAATTTGAGATGATGTATGTAACTGATAGTAGAGTTTATGTTTATGGATTAGAGTGTGCTTGGCCCTATAGACTGGTTAATCCCTGTTGAAGCATGATTATGAAATGTTTTTATGTTGAGTTGAGAACCAGGCTTGTTGTATGTATTGTTGACCCAGCTAGAGCATTTGATGAGGGCTCTAGCATGGGGAAGTTTATGTTCACAGTTATGTTGTAGCATACGAATCAAGCTTGGTGTATGTTCAGATTACAGGTTTTATGTTAAAGTTTTGATCATGCATGGGATTTTACCAGGTAATAGTATGTTTGTTGGCTTGCTACGGGTCCCGGCGGCCTTAAGCCGATCTGGATCCTAGCGCCGGTGGCGGTTCGGGCCGTTACAGGGGGGTATCGGTTTCCGGGCTGTTACAGATCCATCTTTCTTTCTGACAAAGAGCACTGGAGCACCCCAAGGTGAGGTACTAGGGCGGATGAAACCCTTATCTACCAAGTCCTGCAACTGTTCTTTCAACTCTTTTAACTCTGCTGGTGCCATCCTGTAGGGAGGAATAGAGATAGGTCTGGTACCAGGCAACAATTCAATTTCAAACTCTATCTCCCTACGAGGCGGTAGTCCTGATAAGTCGTCTGGGAACACATCTGGAAACTCTCGCACTACTGGTATCGAAGCTGGTTCTCTAACCTGACTGTCTAGCTCTCTCACATGAGCTAGAAACCCCTGACAACCCCTCCTAAGCAAATGACGAGCCTGAAGGGCTGAAATCAGACCTCTGGGTGTACCTCTCCTATCTCCTCTGAAGACACACTCTGACCCATCCTGGTCTCTGAGACTAACTACCTTGTCTCTACAGTCCAAAGTAGCACCGTATGTAGATAACCAATCCATCCCTAGAATGACGTCAAAATCTATCAAATCTAGAACCACAAGGTCAGCTGGAAGGTATCTACCCTCTATAAACACTGGACTGAAACGACAGACTGACACTGCCACTGATGGGTCGCATTTGGGTCCACTGACCCAGAGAGGATACTCTAACTCAGAACTGATCAAACCCAATCTCTCAATGGCTCTCGAAGCAATAAAGGAATGAGAAGCACCGGGGTCCATCAAAGCATACACATCTGAACACCCAATGATGAGATTACCTGACACCACTGTGTTCGATGTATTAGCCTCCTCCTGAGTCACAGTGAAAATCTGTGCTGGGCCTACAGGATTTCCACCTCGGGAACCTGCTGCTGAAGTAGAGGCTGCCCCTCTCCCTCTACCTCTGCCACTGCTCTGAGGCATGGCTGGAGCTCTTGGCTGCACCTCTGGCTGTGCTATACTGCCAGAACTCATCTGCTGAGATGGTGCCATAAAAGTCACCTGAGGACATTCCCGAGCAATATGCCCTTCCTGTCCGCATCTAAAACAAGCTGTAGATCCCATCCGACAAGGTCCTCCATGTGATCTACCACATCTCCTACATGCTGGAATAGCTGTGCCAGAGCTTGAGCCACTACCCATTCCCAGACTAGACTTGACTTTACTCCAGAACCTATTCTTTGTTCCTTTCGCTCTATCCCATCTCTTATTGTCTGTAGTGCCTGAACTGGGGGCCTTAGAACCCGAAGCCTGTGCCTTTGACTGTTTCTGAATATTAGCACTAGCTTCCATCTTCCTGGCTGCGTCCACAATAGAGTGAAAACTCTCCTTTTCAGCTGGAAGGATCAAAGAAGAATACCTAGGATGAAGTCTCATGGTATATCTTCTTGCTTTCTTCTGATCAGTATCATAGGCCTGACCCACATACTGAAGCAAATCCAGGAACTTATCTGTGAATTCATCAACACTCATCTCATCTGTTTGTCTCAACTGTTCAAACTCTATTATCTTCATCTCCCTGGAGCTATCAGGAAAAGCCCATCCTGCAAACTCATTAGCAAACTCTCCCCACGACATACTGGTCATTCTAGGCTCTATATAGTTCTTGAACCATTCCCGAGCCTTCCTACACTTTAATGTAAACCCCGCCATCTCAATGGCTCTACTGTCATCTGCACCCAACTCTTCAGTAATCATCTTCACAGTTCTCAAGTACTCAAATGGATCATCTCCTGTATTGAACTTAGGAGCATCCAATTTCAGGTACTCAGTCATCTTTACCTTGCTTTCAGATGAACTAGGTGGAAGTGTTTGGGCAACAGGGGCTACTGGTTCTGTTTGTGGTGGTGGGGGTACTGGTTCATTTATTTCTGGGTGTGCTGCACTTGGATGAATAGGGGAGGATGGATACATAGGATATGGTGGGTAATAGTAAGGATAAGGCATATATGGCATGTATGTAGGATATGGGTCAAATCGAGAGTACTCCGACATACCCTCCATTGGATACTCTGGATCCTGGAAAACAGCTGGATAATCAAAACCTGAGGCCTGAATGCCTCCCTGGGATTCTCCCATACCTTCATCCATAGATGGATCAGTCTCCATGGCCTCCCTCACTTCCTCTAATCCACCTCCTCTAACTATCCCTCTTCTGCTCTCGTCTACAGACCTTCTAGGGTCTATTGACATGCCTTCCATGCTAGATCTTTGTGACCTTGCCCTCGGCAATGCAGGAGGACGAGCAGCTAATCCCTCACTATCTGATGGGACTCCAGTCAATCGAGCTGATCGACGAGTTCCTCGCATTTTAACTCTGTAAAACAACACATACTATAGCATATCAGCACCCAAACATATATCTCAATCATAATTCACATGCATATACATTTCATAGCATCAAAAAGACAGGACTCAACATCCTATCCTAGTGGACATGATTTCCTATTGTGCTTGACCAACTGTAATCTCTATGAGCCCGACACTCTCTCTATAGGTCCGATCATATGAACCTAGGGCTCTGATACCAATCTGTAACGACACCAAAACGGACCGTCACCGGCGCTAGGATTTAGGTCGGCTTAAGGCCGCCAGAACCCGTAGCAAGCCTTCTATACTCTCTGTGTACCTGTAAATCTCATACATGATCATACATTTTCTGTGAAAATAAAAACTCTTTTCTCTGTACCAAGGCTTAACCTGTGCATGCATTGTCTCTGTACCCTGTACTCTGTGCCCCTGACTAGAGCTTGCTCTAGATGGGTTGTTTCATACCTGTTAAGCCTGGTTTTTCACATATTCTGTAAAACATATACATATACAGATCATGTACATAAACCAAAGATTTACAACACTAACATTACTAAGTCAAGCACAATTCTAACTTTAAACACAACTGGTACATCTCTTTAATATTACATGTCCACTCTAAGCTATTACAAGTCTCTTCCTATACTCTTCTGGACTTCCCCTGTACACTGTACAATGAACCTGCAAGACTGGGGTTAAGGGAGTGGGATGAGCTCTATAGCCTAGTGAGTAGAACAGTAAAGTAATTCATTAAAATATGATCTGATGGAATGCATCATAACACAGACAATCCACATCAAGAGTAAACCTGTCACCACATAGTTCCAGTAACTCTGTGCCAGGGCGTAGAATCGAGCACCTGGTCTTCCTGTAATATATATATATATGTGTATAACACCTCTGTACTTACCATTGCCAGGGCGTAGTCAAAGGCTCCTAGTCTTTACTGTACCTGCCAGGGCGTAGTCAAAGGCTCCTGGTCTTTACTATACCTGCCAGGGCGTAGGCAAAGGCTCCTGGACTTCCTGTCTGGAACTACTGGATCATTCAGCATTTACTCACATCAACAATATAACTATGCAATGCAACATCTTTGTGGATTCTAATGCAATCAACCTATTGCATAAACATGATGCATGAAAGATACTAAAAGCAGTTAATGTCTTAATTAAAACAAGTAATCAGTTTAGTTCCACTCACCTCTGGCTGTCTGGACTGACTCTGCAGGTTCAGTAAACTCTAGAGCAGTACTCACTGCTGCTCTCTGTGGTTCCTCTGATCTGTGTAAGCACAGAAAGACTCAAATGAGGGACCAAAATTACTTAAGAATAACTCTATTAAACTCCCCAAGAATCCCCTTAAACTCACTCTAAAACTCATGCAAAGCATGCAAAAGAAAAGCTGGACAGAACACTTTCGGCAGCAGGTTCGGCGGCCGAAAGTCCTCTCCAGAGACGAAACTCAAGCACCTTCGGCGGCCGAATCTCAATCTTCGGCGGCCGAACCCTTTCGGGGGCAAGTTTCGGGGGCCAAAACACACTCTAGAGACGAAAGTCTCTAACCTTCGGCGGCACCTTCGGCGGCCGAATCCCCCAAACAGAGCCGAACCTCAAAACTCTCGGGGGCAAGCTGTGGCAGCCAAAGCCACCATGCAAGAGGTTCGGCGGCCGAATGCACCTTCGGCTGCCGAACCTGAGCTCATCCAGAACTCAGCCCCGACGGCAAACAAACTCCTCTTCCCCTTCAACCTCTCAAAACATGCATATTTCAACTCTTCAACACACATATACTCAAGTATATGAACATAGGGGTCCAAAACTACCTAAAAACCCCAACAAACAAATCAAACATAACACATAATCATGCTTACAAGCATAAATCATCAAAAAACATCATTTTTAACCTAAGCATGCATCTCTAACCAAACCTTCATAAAACTTCTGTATAACATTAAAACAAGTTCATGATCTTCACTTACCTCTTGTAAACAAGAAGATGAACGATCTGAACAAAGAAAATGGATCAACTCTTCTTCAAACTCACTAAACTCAAAAACTTAACTTTTTAACTTTAAAACCTTCAAAACCTTTGAAAACCAACAAAATCCTTGCATGAGCAGCTAAAACACTTGCAGATAAGTCATGGGAGACGTGGCCAAACTTCTGGACATGATCTGGTGATAACACCTATCCAAAATGCTGACTAAGGATGCACAATAGCTGGCTAAGCAACTCAGCTTCGGCTGGCGAATCGCATGCAAAACCATGCAACATTCGGGGGCCGAACCTGAACTTCGGAAGTCGAACATTGGGCACTTTCGGCGGCCGAACTTGGCTCATCTGCCTTGGTTCATTTCAACTCAAAAATTAGTTCCATTTAACTTTAAAACATTAAAACATACAACATTTCTTTAGAAAATCATAAATCCTACCCTTCTAGAGGATTCCGACATCCCGGATTCCACCGGACGACAGAAATTCCGGTGCCGGACTCTAGCCGGGTATTACAACATGCCCCAAGAATGAGATGCTCCTCAGCCAGAACTCACACTTGGAGAACTTGGCATACAAGCCATGTTCCCTCAAGGTCTGTAGAACCAACCTCAGATGATGGGCATGCTCCTCTGCATTCCTGGAATACACTAAGATATCATCTATAAAGACAATAACAAAGTGGTCTAGGTATTGGCTAAACACTCTGTTCATGAGATTCATGAATGCTGCAGGGGCGTTGGTTAACCCGAACGGCATTACAAGGAACTCAAAATGCCCATATCTGGTCCTGAAGGCTGTCTTTGGCACATCTTCTTCTCTGATCCTCAGCTGATGATACCCAGATCTCAGATCTATTTTGGAGAAACAACCCGCTCCTGCTAGCTGGTCGAATAGATCGTCGATCCTTGGAAATGGGTATTTATTCTTAGTAGTGACTTTGTTCAACTGCCTGTAGTCGATACAAAGCCTAAGGGATCCATCCTTCTTTCTCACAAACAAGACTGGTGCACCCCAAGGTGAGGTGCTCGGTCGGATGAAGCCCTTTTCTACCAGCTCTTGCAACTGTTCTTTCAATTCTTTCAACTCGGCTGGAGCCATCCTGTAGGGAGGGATAGAGATCGGTCGGGTTCCAGGCATCAATTTTATCTCGAACTCTATCTCCCTAGCAGGTGGTAAACCTGGCAGCTCGTCTGGGAACACATCTAAAAACTCTCTAACCACTGGCACCGAGGCGGGCTCTCTAACCTGACTGCTAAGCTCTCTCACATGAGCCAAATACCCCTGACATCCCTTCCTAAGCAACCTACGAGCCTGAAGAGCTGATATCAGACCTCTAGGTGCACCCCTCCTGTCTCCCCTGAAGACAACCTCTGACCCATCCTGACCTCTGAACCTGACTACCTTGTCCCTGCAGTCCAAGGTAGCACCATGGGTAGATAACCAGTCCATCCCTAGAATGACGTCAAAATCTGTCAAGTCTAGAACCACAAGGTCGGCGGAAAGGCATCTTCCCTCAACAAATATGGGACTACACTGGCAGACTGACTCTGCCACTGATGGATCACACTTGGGTCCACTGACCCAGAGAGGACACTCTAACTCAGATATCATCAACCCCAACCTCTGGACGGCTCTCGGAGCAATAAAAGAATGAGATGCACTAGGGTCCATCAAGGCATACACATCTGAACAACCAATAACTAAGTTACCTGCCACCACGGTGTTAGATGCATCTGCCTCCTGCTGAGTCATTGTGAAGATCCGTGCTGGAGCTGATGAACCTTCACCTCTGAAACCCGCTGAAGAAGAGGCTACTCCTCTCCCTCTACCTCTGCCACTGGCCTGAGTCGTGGCTGGAGCTGTTGGCTGCGCTACACTACCTGAAGCTGTCTGCTGGGACTGTGTTCCAAAAGCTGCCCTAGGACACTCCCGAGCCATGTGTCCCTCTTGCCCGCATCTGAAGTAGGCTGTTGTCCCAGCTCGGCAAACTCCCCTGTGTGGCCTACTACACTTTGCACAAACTGCATTATCCGTACCAGAGCTTGAGCCACTCCCTAATCCCAGACTGGACTTGACCTTGTTCCAAAACTTGTTCTTCTTTGGCTTCTTGGTGGTACTGCTCCATCTCTTGCTGCCTGAAGCTGCTGCACTAAAAGAAGAAGAGCCTGGGGTCTTAGAACCAGAAGGCTGTGCCACTGACTGCTTAACTGTCCCCTGAATGATGGCACTGGCCTCCATTTTCCGGGCCATATCCACTATGGCATGGAAACTCTCCCTATCTGCTGACTGGATCAAGGAGGAATATCTGGAGTGGAGTTTCATGATATACCTCCTTGACCTTTTCTGGCCCGAGTCAAGATTTTGCCCTGCAAATGGCAATAGCTCCAAGAATCTATCTGTGAACTCCTCTACACTCATCTCATCGGTCTGCCTCAACTGCTCAAACTCTATCATCTTCAACTCCCTTGAACTATCGGGAAAAGCCCATCCTGCAAACTCGTTTGCAAACTCCTTCCAAGACATGCTGTCCACTCTCGGGTTCACATAATTCTTGAACCACTCCCGTGCCTTCTTGCACTTAAGCGTGAACCCAGCCATCTAAATGGCTCTACTGTCATCAGCCCCAATCTCATCTGTGATCACCTTAACCCTTTCAAGATACACAAATGGGTCATCCCCTTTTTCATACTGAGGAGCACCCAGTTTCATGTAGTCGGTCATCTTGACCTTGCTCCCACTGGCTGAGCTAGGTCCAGAAGGTTGAGTAACTGGGGCTGCTGGTTCTGTAGGTGGTGGAGGTGGGGGTACAACATTCCCCGAGGTGGGGTTTGCAGGGTGAGGATAAAAGGGTGAGGGTGGATAAGTTGGCTACTGGGGGTGAGGTGGATAGAAAGGTGGATAGGGCATGTAGGTAGGGTAGGGGCTAAAGCTGGAGTAATCCGATGTGCCTCCCATCGGATACCCTGAACCCTGTGGGAAGGGTGGATAATGGGGTGGAAAACCATACCCCGAGGCCTGAATGCCTCCCTATGACTCCTCTGTCCCTTCTTCCATCATGCTGACATCCAGATTCCCATCCCTCCTCTGGTCCTCTTCCATAACCTCCCTCACATCTGAAGAACTTCCTCCTCTATCTGTCCCCCTTCTGCTAGCATCAAAAGACCTTCTAGGGTCCCTTGACACTCTTTCTCTGCTTGATCTACATGACATTGCCCTAGGCAATGCAGGAGGACGGGCGCTCGTGCCCTTATCCTCAGGTGGTACTCTAGTCAATCTTGCTGATCGACGAGTTCCCCTCATCCTGTTTTCTGAAAAACAGCACATAACAAGCAAACATTAGCATCATATGGTTCATGTGGGCACACATGAACCCGCATCACATACATATCATTCATATCATAGCACTAATGCACATGTATAAAATCATGGCATTTCACATCATCAAACAAGACAGGACTCCACATCCTATCCTAGTGGACATGATCTTCCTATTGTGCTTGACCTTCTATAACATCTATGAGCCCGACACTCTAGGTCCGACCATATGAATCTAGGGCTCTGATACCATTCTGTAATGACCCGAAAATTGGACCGCTACCGGCGCTAGGATCCAGATCGGCTTAAGGCCGCCGGGACCCGTAGCAAGCCTAACATATAACCTGAAAACCTGTTTAATCCCATACATGATCAACAATATACATAAAAATTTAAAACTTTTCTTTCATTCATTTTCTCATGTACCAACCTCAACCTGTGCATGCACTGAACATAGTCATAAACATAAACATTGACCCCTCTGTGGGATCTCATCTATAATACTCGGCTAGACTCCGGTATCGAAATTCCTACCGTCCGGTGGAGTCTCGGATGTCAGAGACCTCTAGAAGGGTAAAACCATGTTTTCATAAAATGTTTTGATGTATTTTATGGTTTTTAATGAAAATAAATCCAAGTTTTGAGTGGAGAGGGCTTTGGAGACTTTGCCAGGTTCGGCCGCCGAAAGTCATGTTAAGCCGCCGAACATGGGGAGGTTTTGGGAGCATTTTAGGCCTCCGAAAGCCTTATTTGAATCAGCCAAGGTTCGGCCGCCGAACTTGCATGCGTTGTGGGGGCACGTTAGGCCGCCGAAAGGTGGTAAGGACAGCCCTATAAAAGGACCCCATGGCCGAAACGGGCAAGCTTTTCTTCCCGTTTTCGGCCAAGGTGAGTTCTCCACCGCCCCTCCTCTGTTTTGAGCTTCTCCCTTCGAGTTTTCATATTTTTCTTATGAGTTTTCATCTTGTTTTGAAGATTTTTGAGTTTAAAGCGAGTTTTGGAGCTTTGAGGTTTAAGAACTCAAATCTCTCCCATCTTCGAGCTAGGGTCATTTTCCTCTCGATCTTTAAGAGGTAAGGGCCGATCTTGAGCTCACTATATGTTTTTAACAAGTTTTAAGTTGATTCTTGAAGTAGAAATGCATGTGTAGGGTTTTATGAGTTTTTGGGTTCATGTTGGTTTATGGACAATGTATGTTGGTTTTGCATGATTTGAATGAGTTGTATGCATGTTGAAGTGAAAAGGGGAGGTTTTTGTGCAAGAGGAACCAGTTTCTGCCCTTTTGGCAGAAACCAGGTTCGGCAGTCGAAGGACTTTCGGCCGCCAAACCTGCCTGGGAGGCATGCCTTTCGGCTGCCGAAGCTTGCCCTCAAAAAGAGACTTTCGTCTCTGTCTAGGACTTTCGGCCGCCGAAGGTGCCGCCGAACCTGCCCTGTTCAGCCTTCCTTTGCATGTTTTGCATGATTGTTTCATGATGTTCTAGGGGGTTTTTGGGGGATGTTTTTAGAGTTATGTTCTAGTTGTTTGGTCCCTCATTTGAGTCCACCTGTGTAGGTTCGGACCCGAGGAACCGAGGACCCCAGCAGTGAGTTCAGCTGCTTCTGAGTCAGTAGAGCTTCAGCCAGAGGTGAGTAGAATAAACCTTTACGATTTAGAGCAAATAAATTATAAAGTTTTGAGCATGTTCATGCATCATGAATGCCATGTGATGAATTAGGTTGTTTGCATTAGAATTCACGAATATGTTGCATTGCATTTATGATGTTGATGTGGATTGGTTATTGGATGATCCTTTAGTCCTCATATGGTATGATGATGTTACGGCATGATATGGTATGGAAGTCCAGGTTGTACCCATTCTACGTCCCTGGCACTATGTAAGAGAAAGTCCAGGTTGTACCCATTCTACGTCCCTGGCACAGTTGGACTGTATGATATGTTATGTTAAGAGGAAGACCGGTTGTACCCATTCTACGTCCCGGCACAGTTGGATTATGTAGAGGACTATTGGTAACAATACCATCTGAGATGTGATTTGTTGTGATGTGTTGCATTACATGATGGCATGAGAATTTAAATGTTGTTTTTCATTATTCTGCTCACTGGGCTCTAGTAGCTCACCCCTTTCCCTAATCCCCCAGGATTGCAGGTACGGGCTAGACAGAGAAGTCAAGGAGAGTAAAGTCATGTGTTTGTAATAGATAGGAAGTGGACATGATAAATTGTATAATGATGTAATGTTATGATTAGTTATGTTATGTATAATGGTATTGAGGATTAGAAGTTGTGCTTGACCCTATGGATATTGTTATCCCTTTTATTGCATGATCTCAGATGTTGATGATGTAGATGTAAACCAACTCAACACATGTATGCCACCCATAGGGGGCATTGATGAGATCCCACAGAGGGGTCAATGTTTATAATTATGTTTATGTTCAGTGCATGCACAGGTTGAGTTTGGTATATGAGAGAATGTACGAAAGAAAAGTTTTAATTTTTATGTATATTGTTGATCATGTATGGGATTAAAGAGGTTTTCAGGTTATGTCAGGCTTGCTACGGGTCCCGGCGGCCTTAAGCCGATCTGGATCCTAGCGCCGGTAGCGGTCTGATTTTCGGGTCGTTACATCATCAATGCCCTTAATGGGCGACATAACATGCGTTGAGTTGGTTAAACATAATCATCCATAAACATTAAGATCATGCATCAAAAAGGGATTACAATAAACTATGGTCAAGCACACTTCTAAACCTCAATATCATTACATTACATATCTATACATCATTATACAATTTGTCATGTCCACATTCTAGCTATTACATACACAAGACTTCAATACTCTTGCTGACCTCCTGGTCTACCCTATACTTGCAAGCCTGGGGGTTAAGGGAGAGGGGTGAGCTACAAGAGCCCAGTGAGCAGAATAATAAAACATTTAAAACATATGCTAACATGAAATGCATCACATCACAGCTAATCACATCAAGGATGGATTTGTCACCAATAGTCCCCTACATGGTCCAACTGTGCCAGGGGCGTAGAATGGGCCTCGCTGGTCTTTCTCTTACATAACATAACATAACATGGTCCAACTGTGTCAGGGGCGTAGAATGGGCCTCGCTGGTCTTTCTCTTACATAACATAACATAACATGGTCCAACTGTGCCAGGGGCGTAGAATGGGCCTCGCTGGTCTTTCTCTTACATGGTGCCAGGGGCGTAGAATGGGCCTCACTGGTCTTCCGTACCGTATCCTCATCATCATAACATAGGGGGACTAAAGGATCATTCAACATTCATCCACATCATCAAACATATTATGCAATGCAACATATTCATGAGTCTAATGCAAACACCCTATTATATCTCATGGCATTCATGATGCGTGAATCATGCTAAAACTGATTTATTTATTTTAAAGCATAAAGAGTTATTCCACTCACCTCTGGCTAGCTCTGACCAGACACTGGAGCAGCTAACTCACTGCTGGGGTCCTCGGTTCCTCGGGTCCAAACCTACACAGGTGGACTCAAATGAGGGACCAAACATACATGAACATAACTCTAAAACATCCCCCCAAAACCCCCTAGAACATCATGAAACAACCATAGAAAAACATGCAAAAGAGGGCTGGACAGGGCACTTTCGGCGGCAGGTTCGGAGGCCGAAAGTCCCTCCAGAGCCGAAAGTCAGGCAGGTTCGGCGGCACCTTCGGCCGCCGAAACTCCCAGACAAAGACGAAAGTCTCCTTTCAGGGGCAAGCTTCGGCAGCCGAAGGCTGCTTCCACAAGCATGTTCGGCAGCCGAAAGTTCCTTCGGCTACCGAACCTGGTTTCTTCCTTAGTGGCATAAACTCAGCTCTTCTATGCATTTATGCCTCCAAAACTTTCCAAACATGCATAAACCTATTCTACAACACACATACACAAGCATACAAGCTCCTAGGGGCTTCAAACCATCTAAAACCCCATCTACAACACATCAAACATGCATTGGCAAGCCACATTGTTCAAAATCACAACATTAACTCAAAAACTCATATAAACCTACACATGCCATTCTACCCCATAAATCTTCATAAAACTTACTTAAAACATGCAATGAGCTTAAGATCGGCTCTTACCTCTTGAAGATCGAAAGAGAGACGACCTAATCTTGGAGATGGGAGATTTTGAACTTCCTTGGGTCTCCAAGCTCAAAACTTGCTCAAAACTTGAAAATCTTCAAAATAAGATGAAAACTTGTGAAAATCGTGAAAGATTTGAAGGAAAAACTCAAAGATTGGTGAGGAACGGCGGAGAGCTCACCTTGGCCAATAATGGGGGGAAAAGCTTGCCCTTTTTCGGCTAAGGGACCCTTTTATAGTGGCTGACTAGGCCACGTTCGGGGGCCGAACGTGCCTCCGCATGCATGCCATGTTATGCGGCCGAACTTGAGGTTCGGTGGCCGAACCTGGACTTCCCTCACTTATGCCTTCGGGGGCCTAAGGCACACCCGAAATGCCTGCATGTTCGGCGGCCGAACTTGAGGTTCGGCGGCCGAACTTGAGGTTCGGCGGCCGAACCTGGGTTTTCCTCCAATGTTATTTTCATTCAAAACTCATTTTCCTTTTTACTTAAAATCATCAAATACATTAAAACATTTTATGAAAACATGGTTTTACCCTTCTAGAGGTCTTCGACATCCGAGATTCCACCGAACGGTAGGAATTTCGATACCGGAGTCTAGCCGGGTATTACAGACGGCACCTTCGGCTGCCGAACCTTGCGTCCAAAGCCGAAAGTCCAGCCTCTGAAACTCATTTTAGGCAGCCGAAAATGCCTCCCAATGCACACTTTCCTTATTCAAGAAGCCATATCCCAAGTTGCCACATTTGAGGAGCCAAACAAGGGAAGTATTTTGAGATCCAAATCTTTAAGATTCACATTCAAATATTGGATTTCAAGATCAAGCTATTTAAGGAAGCCAAATCCAAAGATCACATGTTTCCCACTTAGTGTCATGCACATTCAAAATTCAAAAGGAGGCTCCACCTTCCTTATTAGTGCATGGGCAGCCTCTTAACTCTTTAGGCAACATCTTGAAGACCTTGGGAAGCAATTAAAAAGACCAAAGAGCCCCCACTTGCCCCCCATCACATGCATCTCGTTTTTGCCTTCACCCATGCACAAAGAAGGCACATATGGGACCAAGGGCACTTTGGACAGCTTCTAAAAGACTCATGGACTGCCACCAAACCCTAAGGAGCCTCTCAAGATCTATTTAAAGGCTTCAAGAAGACAAGAAAGGCAGATTTTATCTCCACCTCTCTTCCAAGAATCGGCAAGGCTCTCCAAAGGGTTCTTTCCCCTTAGTTCTTCATCTTCTTGCTTTCTTTTCTTTTATTTTCTGTTTTGGTTCAGCCATGAGTGGCTGAAACCCTTCTTTCTAGTTGAAGTTTGGTTGAAACTAAGGTTGTTTAAAGGGTTGTGAGATCTGAACATAAAGTGTTTGCTTTTGGTTTATTCAATATTCATGCAATTGTGCTTAATTCCAAGATTGCTTTGTTGTTTTCATCAAATTGGCCACTTGATTCTTGATTGCAAAGTTAATTGATGGTTGGATTAGGATATTTGTTAGTCCGTAATTGCTGGAAATATTCTGTCCATAGAACACTTGGTGTAAAAACTAAGGAATTGTATGATCTAGCAACATCTCATGCGTTTGAGTAGCTAGGGTTTGGATCTTTCTTGTTCTTCATGCAATTGGCAATTGTTTTGATGCCTTTGGCCCAAGGACGTTCCTTGGCAATTTGTTGATTAGTAATTGATTAGAGGACGTTCCCTAATTAGTTTGTTCATAAGGAAAGACATGGCGGTGAGAAGCGTCTTCCACCCCCATAACCAACCTATTGAATCAATCAAGATAACCATGTTTCAATGATCAATCCAAAACAACCAAAGTGGATCCATATCTTCAACTAGACTTTTCTCATATTGATTTCTTGTTTTATTTTAATTACTTGCTGTTTTAATTGCTTTCAATAGTTGTTAGTAAATCAATCTCAAAACCCCCCCCCCCTTTTTACTTTTATTGCACTTTACTTTCATTCAGCTTTCAATTGCTTGCTTTCAATTGTGTTTTCAATTAGTTCTCTTGGTCTTGATTGAGAAAAATAAATAGGTAATCAATTTTTTGTGGATTCGATCCTTCACCACTATCTGCAGTTGTGAATTGTTGATAACCAAGAAGGTTATTTTTGACCGGCTTCGAAAACCGCACTGTCATAAATATTTAACTCTATTCCAATGTCTTCTTATTGTAGAAGCACCGGGTCTTGCTAACAAACTTACAGCAAATGCTATATCAAGATGTGTATTATTAGCAAGATATATTGATGGTCTTATAGCACTAAGATATAGTACTTCAAGATCAAAAAGATCATCATTTTCTTAAGGATAAAAATGATCTTTATTCACATTTAGCGATCTTACAACCATTAAGGTACTTAATGGATGTGTTTTATCCATATAGAATCGCTTTAAGACATTTTCTATATAAGTCTATTGATGAATAAAAATTTCATCTTTTAAGTACTTGATCTGCCGGCCGAGAAAATTTTTTTTAATTTTTTTTTCCTAGACCTTTGATTTCAAATTATTTTTTTAAATAATTGGCTTCCTTTTGAAGCTCTTCAGAAGTTGCAATGATATTTATATCATCAACATATACAACAATTATAATAAATTCTGATCTAGACCTTTTTATAAAAACACATGGATAAATTGAATCCTTTTTATAATCTTCTTTTAATAAATATTTACTGAGACAATTATACCACATAGTTTCAGACTGTTTTAATCCGTATAAGGATTTTTGTAATTTTATTGAACAATTCTCTCGAAAACATTTACATGCTTCAAGCATTTTAACTCCTAGGATTTTCATATAAATTTCACTTGATGATTTTCATATAAATTTTCACTATCAACCATACAAATAGGCTGTAACAATATTCATAAGATGTATATAAAGCTTTTTGCATACTGCCAGATTAATAACATACCTAAAAATGATTGAGAATAAGTCTCTTCATAATCAATACCAAGTCTTTGCAAAAATCCTTATGCTACAAGTCGTGCTTTATATCCTATAACTTCATTTTTCTCATTTTGTTTTCGTACAAATATTCATTCGTACCAACTAGCTTTACACCTTTAGGTGTTTGGACTACATGTCCAACAACTTCATGTTTTGAAAGTAAATTTAATTCTGCTTGAATTGCATCTTTCCATTTTAGCCCTTCATCTCTACATCTACTTTCTTCAACTGATTTAAGTTCAAAATCCTATTTAGTTTTAAGATATCTACAATAACATTATATGCAAAAATGTTATCGACAATGATATCTTTTCAATTCCATCTTTTACCACTAGAGACATATATAACCAATTAAGATCTCTTCATTTGCATTATTTTCAAATACCTCAACCTCTTCTGGAGTTTCATTATTAGTTATGTCTTGGATCTCTTCATGGGCACCCACCTCCACTATTTTACCATCGTGATCAGTTGTTCCTTTCCTTTTTTGAGTACTTTCTATCTTCGGAATCGATTGGTCTACCACGCTTCAAGCGTGGTTTATTGGTATTTGCAATATCAAAATATCCTACTAGGACATCAACTTGAATTGGAGCATTTTCAATTGATATATGAGATTTAATGACTCTTTTCAAGTCAATAAATACATATAGCAATTGATTTATAATATTTTGAAAATGAATTATCTTCTGTATTTCTAGTTCACATTATTTTGTACGATGATCTAGATAAAATAAAGATGATTCATTATGTACAAATTCTTTTTCCAACTGCTTATTTTCTCCACCTAATATTGAAAAAACTCTTTCATTGAAATGATAATAGGCAAATCGTGCCATAAATAAATCTCTAGTCAATAGCTCAAGATATTTAATTATAGAAGGAGATTAATATCCAATATAAATTTTCAACCTTCTTTGAAGACCCATCTTTGTACGTTGTGGTGGAGTAATTGGAACATAAGCTGCACATTCAAAAATTCTAAGATGGGAAACATTTGGTTCATGACCAAAAGACAATTGCAACTAGGAGTTATTATGATAACTTATTGGCCCAATGTGAATAAGTGATGCCACATGTAAAAAAGTATGTCTCCATACAAAAGTAGAAAGCTTTGTTCTCATGAGCAATGGTCTAGCAATTAATTGGAGGAATTTAATGAATGATTTTGCTAGACCATTTTGTGATAAACAAGTGCAACATGCTTTTCAATAGTTATTCCAATTGACATATAATAATCATTAAAAGTCTGATATATAAATCCACTAGCATTATCAAGACGAATCATTTTAATTGTATAATTTGAAAATTATGCTCTTAATCGAATTATTTAAGCAACTAATCTCACAAACGCCAAGTTGTGAATTGTTAACTAACACACATATGACCATCTTGTAGATGCATCGATCAAAACTATATAACATTTGAATGGTCCATATGGTGGATGAATGGACCCATATATATCACCTTGGATACGTTCTACAAAATCGAGAGATCCATTACATATTTTAGTTAATGGTGATTTGATAATCAATTTACCTTGAGAACAAACAGCACATGAAAATTCTTTGAATTAAAGAATCTTCTTATACTTCAATAGATGCCTTATAAATTTTTAACAATTTTTTGCATCTTAATTGATCCGGGATGGCCTAATAGATCATGCCAAACAATAAAAATATTTGAATCAGCAAACTTTTGGTTCACTGAAGCATATATTTCTATTGTATTTATATAGTACAATCCAAAAGAAAAATTGGGTAATTTTTTCAGAATATATTTTTTACCCAATATAATATTTGTAATGTACAAATATTCAATATTTTTCTCATTTTTCAATCTCAATATGATATATTCATTAGAGCGAATATCTTTAAAACTTAATAAATTTCTTGGAACGCTTCATTTATGAAAAGTTTTGTTCCTTTGGGCAATAATGTTACAGCTTTCTGGAGCCTTCAATTATTTTTGTACTACTAGATATTGTATTAATATTTGCTTCTTTCATAGACAAATGAGAAAAAAAAATTATATCTTAACATAGTATGTGTTGCAACACTATCTCCGCTAGGCACACATCTTCATTGTTAACTTCATATCCAATCAAAAAATGAAAAATGTCCATATTCTTCATTCAAACAAAACAAATCATATAAGATATATTTCGAATAACACACTTAAACAAAGAAAAAGAAAACATACCAAAAGAGAAAAAGGATAAACTAAAAAATAAACACACTAAAAATATAAACTAGTTCAGATATTCCTAATGTTTTTGACATGAAGCAACTAGCCTTGGATTTTACGGCAGACTTGGATCGGGCTAACTTTTTAGCATTTTAATTATTATTTTTGAATATTTTTGGTATTTTCATAATTTTGCATATTTTCATAATTTTGCATATTATGATTTTATTTTTATTATAAATAGCCTCCTTTGGCTATTAGAAAGATACTTTTCAATATTTGAAAATTTTTAATAAGAATTTTAGTCTTTTAACCTATCTTTTTTCTTATTTTGCCTTAGCCAAACGATATTGGTTAAAACTCCTGACGGAGTCTAAATAGTCCTTTATCATATTGGTATCAGAGCAAAGTTCGACCATGGCAGATAACCAAGAGGCGCGACTTGCTGCAATTGAGGCATCTTTGGCAGAATTGAGGGAGATGATCGGACAACTGACCCTGCAGCAGAGAATCCACCAACCCGCCACCGCCGCATACCCCCAACCAGTCGCCAATCTTGTGGCCGCCAATTCTAAAGTCACCTATGTGGTGAAGAAAATCTTATGTTCAACAAAACAGGAGGATGAGATGCAAAGGAGGATGAGATGCAAAGGAGGAAGATTTTTCAAGCAAAGTGTCGAGTAGGAGAGGCAATTTGCATGCTAATTATAGATAGCTGCAGTTGTGAGAATCTGATAGCTAAGCAATTAGTGGAGAAATTGCAGTTGTCTACACAGCCGCATCCTTAGCCATACAAAGTGGGATGGATTAATGAAGATCCGACAATTGAGGTCAACAGAATCTGCAGTGTGCCTATCTCGATCAGTAAATCTTATACTGAACTTGTTAATTGTGATGTTGTGGATATGGATTGCTGTGGAATTTTGCTAAGTCGCCCTTGGCAGTTCGATGTTGATGCTTTGCATAAGGGGAAAAAGAATTCATACATGTTCATATGGAATCAAAAGAAGATTACTATCTTGCCTTCCGGTTCTGCAAAACATTCTAAAGTGGAAGGGAAGAATGTTATTGCTATTTCTACGGGAGTGCAGAAGCTATTATGCGCAGTTGAGAAATCTGGAGGCAGACTGGTTTTATTGGTGAGAGAAAAAGTACAATAGAGGATGCACCACCTTTACCACCACCCGTCAAAGAGCTGTTGAAGGAGTTTCCTAAGATAGTGGAGGAATCATCCAAGCTTCCACCTCTGCGAGATATCTAACATCAGATTGATCTCATTTCTGGATCAAAATTATTGAATCTGCCTCATTACGAGATGAGTCCAAAGGAGAGTGAAATCCTCCAAGACTAGAGGGAATTTGCTTACAATAGTGTTTTCCATAGCTCCGCAAATATATCACCGTTTGTTGTTGTGTACAGGAAAGTCCTAGTGCATACAGTTGATCTTATTGCCTTTCCCACAGGTTCTCCCAACAGTATTGCAGCAAACAACTTGGCAAAGCAGCACGTGGATGTTTTCAAACAGGTACAATAATGCCTTACAGAAGCCAATGACAAATATAAAGTTACAGCTAATAAACATAGGCATTTCAAGTCCTTCAATGTCGGTGACCAAGTTATGGTATATTTACGTAAGGAGCGTGGTGGAAGACATAAAAAGCTTGACGCCAAGAAGATTGGTCCATTCCGAATCATTCAGAAGATCAATAACAATGCCTATGTTCTTGACCTCCCCACATGAGATGAAAATTTTCAAAACGTTTAATGTGGTAGATCTATTTCAGTACTACCCTGCTAATGACAACTCGAGGACGAGTTCTTTACAAGTGGAAGGGAATGACATGGAGCAACTGGCCTTGAATTTTACGACGGACTTGGATCAGGGCTAACTTTTACATTTTAATTATTTTTTTGAATATTTTGGGTATTTTTATAATTCTGCATATTAGGGTTTTGTTTTTATTATAAATAGTATCCCTTGGCTATTAGAAAAATACTTTTCAATTTTTGAAAAATTTCAATAAGACTTTTAGTCTTCTAACCTATCTTTTTTCTTATTTCGTTTTAGCCAAACGATATTGGTTAAAACTCCTGACGGAGTCTAAATAGTCATTTATCAATTTTAATTTCTAATTTTTTCTTCGTAATTCCTAAAGAAGTTTGTCACATCCATCCAAGTGTGTCATATCTGTAAGGCCACTAAAATCATGATTTTTGTATGCAAAATATACTTCAACATCATTATTTTAACAAGCAAAATTAATTTCTACTTTTTTCATTTATTTTTTATGGAGACTTGATAAAACTTAACAACGTGTTCAGACGTACGATAAATATGTGACCAATATCTTTTCATACCACACATGTAACATAAACTTTTTAAAAATTTTAAAGGATTATTTTGACCACCCTTACTTTTTTCCTTTCTATTCATAATTATTCCACTTCTGGCGTTGAGAATTATTAGTACTACGATAATTATTATACTCTCATCCACAACCATGGCCACGACTACGGCCATGACCACAATCATTATTATGTATTGTTACATTCACTTTAGGGAATGGAGCATATCCAATGAGACAAGCTTCATAATTTTTCATTAGTAATTCATTATTTTGTTCAGCTATAATCAAGTATGAGATCAATTTTGAATATTTTTTAAAACTCTTTTGACGATATTGTTGCTACAGGAGCACATTAGAAGAATGAAAAATTGAAAAGGTCTTTTCTAATAAGTCCTCTTCTATAATTTTTTTTTCCACGTAATTTTAATTGAGAACTTATTTTCAAAATAGTAGAATTATATTCACTCTTTTAAAATCTTACATTCATAAATGCATCTAAGCATAATGAGCTTTTGATAATATTACCTTTTCTAGTGGTCATAGCTTTCTTTAAAATTAGGGTAATTTACGATTTAGTCCCTGGGTATTGCCATTATTAACAAGTCAGTCCCTGTATTTTCAGAAACCTATTAAAACGTCCTTATGTTTTATTTCCGTCAACGAAATAGTCCTTCCGTCCTATTTTCCGTTAAAATTAGATAAAGGAGGAGAGAGAAAATTTTTAAAATCCAATTTTACCCTCAAATAAAACCATTTATTTAGTCCTTGTATATTGTAATTATTAACAAGTTAATCCTTACATTTTCAAAAATCGATTAAAATATTTTTATCTTTTTTCATATCTATTAAAACGTCCTTATTATTTTTTTTCCATCAATGAAATAGTCCCTATCTTTTCTCACATCTATTAAAACATCCTTATCGTTTATTTAAGTCAACGAAATAGTCCCTCCCATCGTTTTTTTCTGTCAACGAAATCGTCTCTCTCTATATTTTTAGAAATATATTAAAACGTCCTTATTGTTTCTTTTTGTCAACGAAATAGTCCCTATCTTTTCCCTCCTCCTCCTGCTCCTCCTCCTCCGAAAAAGAAGAAGAAGAAGAAGAAGAAGAGAAAGAAGAAAAAGAAGAAGAAGGAGAAGAAGGAGAAGAAGAAGAAGAAGGAGAAGAAGAAGAAGAAGAAGAAGAGAAAGAAGGAGAAGAAGGAGAAGAAGGAGAAGAAGAAGAAGAAGGAGAAGAAGAAGAAGAAGAAGGAGAAGAAGAAGAAGAAGAAGGAGAGAAAGAAGAAAAAGAAGAAGAAGAAGGAGAAGAATGAGAAGAAGAAGAAGAAGATAAAGAAGAAAAAGAAGAAAAAGAAGCAAAAGAAGAAAAAGGAGAAGAAGAAGAAGAAGAGAAAGAAGAAAAAGAAGAAGAAGGAGAAGAAGAAGAAGAAGGAGAGAAAGAAGAAAAAGAAGAAAAAGAAGAAGAAGAAGGAGAAGAATGAGAAGAAGAAGAAGAAGATAAAGAAGAAAAAGAAGAAAAAGAAGCAAAAGAAGAAAAAGGAGAAGAAGCAGAAGAAGAAGGAGAAAAAACAGAAGCTGAAGAAGAAAAAGGAGAAGAAGCAGAAGAAAAAGGAGAAGAAGCAGAAGAAAAAGAAGTAGAAGAAGAAGAAGCAAAAGGAAGAAGAATTGATGAAGAAGAAAAGGAAGGAGGAGGAGGAGGAGAAAAATAATTGGGGGTAATTTAGTATTTTACTACATTTTTAACGGCAAAAATAGACAGAAGGACTATTTCGTTGACGGAGAGAAAACATAAGGACGTTTTAATAGATTTCTGAAAATAGAGGGACTGACTTGTTAATAATGGCAATACCCAGAGACTAAATCATAAATTACCCTTAAAATTATTCCACAACTCAAATGGGTCTTTTATTGTCAAATATTATGCTTTTAATCCTTCTTGTAGATGATGACAAAGGAAACCCATTGTTAATTTTGTCTTGTCTTGAGTGGATGTTTCTTCTCATGCTTTAATCGTATTTTCAAGATCCTTTAACATCAAGTTGAACTTCAACATCAAGTACCTATGATAAATAATTCTTGCCTATTAGATCAAGGGCTGCAAACTCAAATTTGGTCAAATTTGATATGATGCAAGTTTATATAAAATAATAATAATAATAATTAGAATAAATTGAAATTTCAATAAAATAAGTAAATATTAAAATTTTAATAATAACACAATATAAATAAAGCAAATAAAAAAATGCTAGGAAAAAAAAGGATGTGATGAATATAAAAAATTAAATAACACATAATAAAATTAAAATAAAATTGAGATAACATAAAAAAAAAATAATGCACAAGATATGTAATAATAAAATGTTGATACATTACCGTAAATTATATTACTTCAAAGCGAATAAGAAAAATATTATTTCAACCGGAATGAGATTGTGTTGATAACATGTTATAATATAAATAAAAATAAAAAAATAAGCAGAGAAGATGAGTAGAAAATAAAAATAAAAATATATAAGATAATAAGAACAAATGAAGAATGAGAAAATGAGAATTGTATTTTTGAAGCTTTGTATGGAGCCTCTATTTATAGGCTCTAAATATAAATACATTTGGATGTTAAGGGTTACAAAATTGAATAGGTAATAATTTAGGGTTATATAATTGAATAGGTAATACGTTAAAGGTTTATAATATATACCGTTTAGTGTTTGTAATTAAAAAAAAATGCATTATTTAATAAAAAATTATTATTTAATCTTTATGTTATAAAAAAATTTATAGTTACTCTTTTAATTTTAAAAAATATATTAAAATGTTCTTGATTTTTTTAAAAAATCTACTAATTAATTTCTTTATTAATTTTATCTGTTAAGTGTTATAAAAAATTTAAAATGCTCTTGATATAAAGAAATTAATCAATATATTTTTACAAATTTGATGGACTAACTAATAAATTTTTTTAAATTATAAAGATAAAATAATAAAACATGTAACGATTAAAATTATCTGATGGATTAATTAGCAGACTTTTTAAAATATTATGTATATTTTAATATAATTTTTAAAATTAAAAAATTAATTAGTATATTTTTTATTTAATACATATATTTTAAAAATTCTTAAAAGTTAGTCTATCTAATTAAAATTAAAACAAAATAATTAACGATTTTTTTAAATAAAATATTAAATAATTTAATTTTATAAAATATAAAATGTTTTAATCAGTGATTTTAAAATAAAAATGATCTCACTCAGATTTATCAAATATATGAAGGTCAATTTTTTTTATTATTATTATTTTTTTTTTAGGGTCAGAGTAGGGTACTTATATATGAACTTGTGATTATATTGTTTGTCAAGTATAGCAATCAAATCAATCTAAACGAGTCCTACACGCAAGCATCAATTTGGTTTGAGGAGAGTCAACACGAACAATTGCTCTTTGTTGTGCTGTAATCGGTCTTGATGCTTCTCTTTTGACAAATAAAATAAAATAAAATAACAATAATAACATTATTATTATTATTAGAATAAATTAAAAAATAATTTTTAAATTTTAATATAGTTAAAAATTTATGTTTATATTTTTAAAATTTAACGTTTAAATTTTTCTATAATTATTTTATTTAAATTAAAATTTTTTTATTTATTTTAACAATTAAAAATATAAAAATATTTTTATTATTCTTTTTAAGTGGATAAATTATACTTAAATTCTTAAATTTTAATATAATTAATAGATCGTTCTCTATATTTTAAAAAATATATACTTAAATCTCTTCATAATCGGTCCATCTTCATTTACTATAATTTGAACATTTTAATCTTTTATTTTTTATTTGAAAAAATATTTAAATTTTTATTAATTTTTATCTATAATATCTCATTTAATTAATTTTTTAACACTTTTATTTTTTAATTTTTATTTATTAAAATAATTTAATATTTATAATTTCAAAATTTTTAAAAAATACTTATAATTTCAATTACTTTTATATGATATCAAGTAATTTTTAAGTAGATTATAAACTTTTATAAAAAATATTTTATTTAAAAAAAATTTGATTATCCACTAGTTTCAAACTAATGTGTATAATAGCTGGAGTAACTGTAACTTTAGACGAATTAAATATAAAAAAATTTAAAAATTTAATTTTAAAATTATAAAGAGTGATAAGTTAATCACGCTAAAATTTATAAATTAAAGTGTATTTTATATAATATAAAATTTTATATTATATTAAAAAGAATTTAAGCAATTACGATAATATTTTAAATATTTAAAATATTTATTCTCTTGTTAAACGGTTGACTAACGAAATTATAAATAAAATTTTTTTTAATCTAGACGGAATAATTATATAGAGATTAAGTGTTGGATTTTAAAAAATATAACCAATTTATTAAATACGTTAAAATTAAAAAATTAAAATATAATTTATCTTTATTAAAATATTTTGCGGTTTACTTAAAGTTAATTTCATTAAACAAAAAGTGTTTTTGTTTAACATTGATGGGATGATTCGTTTTATACCATTAGTTTCTTAATGTGGCGATATATAATAATATGTTTTTCGAGTGATTTTTTTTTGGGTAAAATATGGGCAAAGTACACGGATTGTATGAAGAAGTATAGAAATTACAATTATTTAGCTGATGGAATTCCAGATATAATATATGTTAATTTAATAAATGCAAAAAATTGAATTTGAGAATTAAAATAATTTAAGCACGAGCAATAAAAATATTTAAGGAGATTTACATTCTAATAACTACAAAATTTTACCTACGAAATGGATTAGTAAAATATATTTGAAAATTTCGTAGTGATTAGAATTTAATTTAATTTTTTCCTTTTTGAATAACTATAAGATTTTAATTTATTTAATTATTAAAATTAATTACTTTTGAATTAAGTTAATTTTTATGATTTAAATCCTTTTTATCATAATATATTTTAATTAAATCAATATCTATCCACATAAAAATAACTGTAAATTAAAATATAATAAGTTCTTAGTTCAAAATCCTAACTATTCGTCTATATATCAATATGATCACTTTTAAATTTATTAATGATAAAAAAAATTAATACTACGTCTCACTTTATCTGTGAAAAATAATTTATATTTAAAAAATATTTTTTATATAAATATTTTTTAATAAAATAATTTATTTTTTATCATTTAATATTAATTTTAAAATAAAATATATTAATAAATTTATATATAAAGATTTTTAAAAAATAAAAATAATTTTTTTTAAAGAGAAAATAATTTTCTTTAAAATGGTTTAATTTTTTAATTTAAATAAGAATAATTTTGTTAATTAATTTTTTTGAATGTACTAAATATCAAAAAATATGAAAAATATTTTTCTAAAAAGTATTTTCCATGAAATAAATGGAATCTAAATGGATACCAATACAAATATAAAGAATCAAGGACAAAGAGAAAAGTTTATTAGTTTTGTAAGAGGAAAAAATATTATTTTTGTTTTGTTACCGTCTGTACAACTTATGTGCCCTGAATACATAGAGTCCTAGCACACATGTAAAGCACCTAAGCTAGAAGGAGAAAATACAATAAACTCATCCTAATCTAGTGAACTCTAAAAGTAGTACAAAGTAACAACAAAGTAAACATGAACTTCTACCCTCCCTCCCCTCAAGTTGAGTCTAGGAGAAGCACTAGATTCAACTTAGAATATAGTAGCGGATGTTGAGCTGCAAAAAGGGGTTTGGTGAAGATGTCTACCATTTACTCCTGTGTTGAGACATAGGAGGTACAAAGAAAGCCTTTTTGGAGCTGCTCCCTCACTATGTGTCAGTCGATGTTAATATGCTCCATCCTCTCATAGAAAATAAGGTTTGCTGCTATTTGAAGTGCCGTCTGGTTGTCACAATACAACATAATGAGAAGTTGAACAGGAGCTTGTAAATCCTGAAGAATGTAAGTAACCCATAGTAATTCACAAACAGTGACTGCCATGGCTCGATATTCTGCCTCGTTGAAGATTTGGAAACTGTGGACTGCTTTTTAGTTTATTAGAAAACCAGGGAAAATCCCAGAAGTATACCAAAGGTACCTACTGCCTTGACTCCAATCATGATTCACCCATTTATGCCCAAGCAGTAGAACTTGTGGTCTAGCTTAACAAGCAAAAGATGGCCAATACCACATATCTCAGCAGAGTGAAGTGTGAGCAAAGCACAGAACGCACCAGGAGAAAAGGGGAATAGCTTGAATCAAGCAAAATATAACAGCAAAAGGGAAAATCTCAAGTTCCAGTTTATAGGCTTCAATCATCATCTTTGAAATGGCACAAAAAGCATATATTCCTCTACTGGGGAAACATTTCAAACCATTTCACATACTGAGAAACCATGAATAAATCATTGATATCAAACCGATGGAAGCAGAAATGAACAACCGCTTTGCAAACATTAGGTGAGGGAAGATTATAACGCTATAACTTAGAGGTTTCAACCCCATGCTCAACGAATCAAAAAACCATGCTCCAGAGTCTACCAAGTCTGATTTACCATATGAAACCTAAAACTACAACGGATCAACTTCCATTTTATAAAGAACAAAACAGCAGAAATGCTCCAAAGGACAGTTTTGCAAAACTTAAAATTTATGATATGACAGATCATTACTGTTCGCTTTTCTAAATGAGAAGCCTTCTGGAGGATGACACTTGAGAGGCCAAGTTTCATAGGAAGAAAGTTACCTGGTCAAAACAGCTTGAAGAAACCAACTTTCCAAAGCCAAAATAATTCTATACCTACAACATTCAGGACACATGATATCAAAAATAAGAATTGTTTTTGCTCTCAATACAAATAAAATTTTAATAAGAGAAAATATTGTCATTACAAACAATTTTCAGTTCACATTTTTTAATTTGGTCAGAAAGAAACATTAGATTTTGTTTCTGTGTCACGTTTATGTACTACTTGTACAAGAACCACAGGCAGAAGATGAAAATCTAAGTTGAGACTTAAGTGAAGAAAAGTTGACGGCAAAAAGAAGTACAAAATAATATGCTTTTTTCATCTATGATCACCTTTGAAATGAATTACTTGTACAAGAAATCAAGAACTACATGCCACTGACAGAGGATGACACTGATTCTAAGTTAAGAATTGAGATTGTCAAACAAAAGGTTGAGCAAAAAAGGCACAAACAACATCTGCTTTGTCAAGATCACATATTTAAATTTTATTGAGCTAGAAAGCAAGCACCTAAGGAGAAGGGGGAAAGGGGAGTCCAACATAAATTCAGTTCACATCCTACACAACAGAGTTACCTACAGAGAAGATAAAACAATAGTAACACTTTCCCTATGAACTAGGGACAATGTATATCAATGTGATAAGATTACCTCTTCAACAGGTATAGATTCTGGTACTGCACTCAGAATTTTCTGGTCCTTCACTGCAAGTTGATCAACTTTAACCTCATCCATCAACGTCCCACCATCAATTGAGAATTCCTCGGATGAACAAATTATTTTGTTATCCACCAAAATTCTAATGCTGCTTTTCGTTCTTCTCCATGGAGGAACTGACTTAACAGCAACAGGATCAGTGATATCAGAGTCCAATACTGTTACACAATCAGAACAATCAGTAGCTGCCAACTCATCCTTTAAAAAATTGTGGATTTTAGTTTAACTTCAAAATTTTTGTGCATAGTACCCATATAAGCATGATTTTTAAACCATTTAACTATTTTGCATTGCAAGTTGGGCACCAAATTGTCTTCCTGCAGAAAAAAGGACTAACGAAGTCAGAAGAGAGCAATGAATATCTGTTTTTCCTTTCTTTTTTTTTTTTTTTTTGTGACCTGAAAATGATTACAATCTACAAAGCAAATTTGACCATTGCAGCAAGTGCTGAAGGTAAGGAATCTGCTGAGATGCCAATCTCCAGAGCTACATCTTTCATGTTGACTTTTTCTCTACCAATTAACTGCATCATATGTATGCCTCAAATTCAGAGAGCAGATATAACACTGGGTAGAAATTACTGAATAGAGACAACTGATTAATATATAACTACTGATTCACTCAAGCTGAAATAGATGTATGCACCCAAGTCATACACAAGCATGCAAATATTTTTTTTAGTACCTTCTTCAAAATCAGAGCAAGATTAAGTGAATCATAAAGGTTTGGATCCGTGTTATCACTTCTCCCAGGTATGCACATGTTATTAATTTGATCCCCATTTGGACATTCTGATATAAACATGCCATTTAACTTGGAATCAGATAACTCAATTTCTTGTGATTCACTATCGCCAGATATATCAGAAATAAAATCCGGCTTCTACGTGGACTGCAACTTCATCTCCATTGAGGCCATCTTTTAACTTGTTTTGCTTTTCCATCAAAAGTTTTGATGGAATACAGTTGGCAGTGGATGAATCACTTCTCCTAGCCACAAAAGAATCTCCTAATTGAGGATTACCTCTAACATCAGGAAATTCTGATTGCTTTGAACAATAGGCCCATAACTCAATCTGCAGGATCATACAAGGGACTTGCGGGAGGAGCAATATGCCTAGTCAAAATCACAGTAAGCAGAAAGGTGGAGGTGAATAGGAAAGCATAAGACATGCCTAATAGTACCTTTTAAATGCCCCAAAATATGCATAGTTGCCTCCAAATGAGGCTGCCTAGGAATAGATATAAATTGACTAAGATGTTGCATAATATGACTAATATCAGGACTAGTGAGATTCACATAGAGCAATTTGCTCACTAGCCTTCTGAACTTATCAGGTTCATTCAAAGGTAAACCAACATCAGGTGTTAAATGGAGCCCTTTAGGTAGTAGAAAAGAGGCTAGCTTGTAGTGAAGCATACCATTGTCAGTGAGCATATTAGTAACAAACTTAGTCTGAGTGAGTAAAGTGGCATCAGTGGACCGGCCACCTCAAGACCCAAGAAATACTTGAGGTGACCCAAGCCTTTGATAATGAACTTGGAGTGTAAAGCATGTTTTACTTTATCAATTTCATCAATGGAGATGCTAGTGAGGATAACATTATCCACGTAGATTAGTAAAGCTAGAAAGTGCTCTGCAGTATGTTCAATAAAGAGGCAATAGTCATAGGCAGTTTGGGAGAAGCCCAAATATTTAAGAAACCCATAAAATTTAATCTTTCACTGCCTGGAAGCCTGTTTTAGGCCATATAGAGATCTCTTGAGTAGACAAACCTTCTTAGAACAACCTTCTGATATCCTTGAGGATACATGTAAACTTCCTCATCCAGAAAACTATGAAGGAAAGCATTATTTATGTCTAATTGGAATACATGCCATTGTTTAATAGTGGCTAAAGCTACAAAGATTCTCATAGTAGTCAACTTTATAACAGGTGAAAAGATGTCATTATAGTCAAGTCCCTCTATTTGATTATATCCTTTAGCCACCAAATGAGCCTTAAGTTTGTCAATTTTACTAGTGGGTTTATATTTTACTTTATAAATCCACTTACATCGAATTGCCTTTTTTTCCTTAGAAAAAGTAGTAAGAACCCAAGTTTTATTGGATTCTAGGACATGTAACTCTTGCTGCATAGCCTCCACTAAGTGTGCATGCAAGGATGCTTAACCATAGGTGGTAGGCTTAAGAACAGTGGACACATTATGGAAAAAGGATTGATAAGCAAGAGCGAAGGATAGGCTTGAGTCAGAATGTGACCTGGAAAAGGTAAAATTAACATAGTCCTGCAGCTAAGAAGGCTTTATGTGAGGTCTAGTGGATCTTATCACACCAGCTGGAGGGTTAGGGGTGTGAAAAAAGGTTGGAGTAAGAGTGGTAGATTGGTAGGGTGGAACTGGGGAGGACAAGTCATGTAAGTTTGTCGCAGGAGCAGGTATAACAGATTTAGCTGGGTGGTTTTGAGATCCCAAGTAAGGAAAGACTTTCTCATGAAAAATGACATCTCTACTAACCAGAATAGTATCAGTTTCAAAGTTGTACTGTAACATCCTCAAACCCATAGCTAGAGTAGTGACATCATTAGGTATGGGTTAGACTATTTCACTACTAGAGTAAGTGGCATAGGGGAGGTGCTAGCATAACTCTAAGCTGCTAATAACTGAATCATAGAAAATTCAAATAAAGAAACGGACGTATCCAGAAATAAAGTAGACAGTGTGATTAGCGAGTCGGGAACGAGTCACTTTTGGGAGGTGCTTAGGGTTTCCCAACGTGCTTGCTTAAGGTGCTTGTTTAAATCCGTCATGCTTGCTTAAGTGAAAAGGACTTCTAAAGGCTAAAAGCATAATTTAGTAGGTCAATCTATGATTATTGAAAGTTTAAAAACTAAATTGAAATATGGTAAAGAGTTTAGTAGGTTAAAATGTGAATATGGAAAGTTAAAAGACAAAATTCATTTTACCCTCCAAGTGTCACCTAGCTATGCATGAATAAAATGATAAAGCAAAGTGAAAAAGCTGGGTTGTCTTCTCCACCACCTCATTGCCGTAGGTCACTCCATTTTCAAGGAAAAAGAATTGTTTTTCTTTCTCCCACCAAAGCCAAGCCAAAACCTCACCAAATCAACTTCTTCCTTTAACCAAAATTCATCTTAAGTTCAAAAGCTAAAGGAAGAGCCATATATTGAAAGAATTGAAGAAGAAAAGTTTAGGGTTCCATATACATCAAGCTTGAAAATCAAAAGAGAGCTTAGAAATGTGTAGGAAATAGTATCTTTTCATTTCTTCATGTATGAATTTGAATTATAAAGCTTTAATTTATAATTTATTCAATCCTTCCCTAAGATATAAATTGACCTAGGTGAAGAAACATCAAAAGGAAAGGAGATAGCTAGAGAATAGAAAAGGAAAAGAAAGAGGAATTCAAGAAAGGTTTGGCGTTTGTATGATTTTCTGTTTTCCTTTGATTCTGTCATGAATAAGTGAAATTAGGGGTTGATTTTACTTGTTGAAAATGTTGCTTTGATTGTATAAATATGTTATATGAATGTTAAAATGACGTTTGAAAGGCTTAGAGTAAAGAAATTTAATATGAGAGCTAAAAGTGCAAACCTGGCAGAATAGGCTGTAACAGGGCAGCTTGTGTTAACAACTTCATAACTTATTTTGCATTTATTGAAATTAGGCCTAAGATATACCAAAGGAAAGCTGAGACAAAGAGCTAAAACTTTCATGAATTGACTAAATTCTGAATCTGTAGGTAAAATGATGAAAATTATAAGTGAACCTAAACTGGATACAGTGATAGTGCATCCGAAACAGAGTGTATTTATTATACCATAACTCATTATGTACTCAGTAAAATTTATTAAGACCAGTTCCAAATGAATCCTAAAATGTATACCTAAAACTTTGTAGAAGGCACTTGAGCTTGAATTTGTATGAAAATACATGAATCTAATATGTTTTGTGATACTATAAACAAGTACCAATACTGGACTGATTAAGACCTTATTAAGTGATAGCGATTGTCGAAGCCGTAAAAAATAAACCTATTATCAATCAACAAATAATTTGTAGATGGTGGCAATAGGGTCAAACCACAGGGATTTGACACTACGGATTTTCCTAATACTGACTAAGGTAAACAAATAAAGTAAAAAGAGGGGGGTTTGATTTGATGAATTAAAACTAAATAGCAAGAGAAAGCAATAATTTAAAAAGATGAGAATTCCAATGGGAGAAGGATTCTAATTGAAGCATGGATCTATTTCAGTTTGTTTAGAATTGATCATTGATCTTTTTGATACCCCTATTTACTTCAATAAATTAGTTTAGGATGTGGAAGACGCTTCTCACAATCCAAATTTCTCCTTAGTTTTAGTATGATTAGGAAACGTTCGCTAATCAAACACTAGTTAACAAGTCGCCAAGGAACGTCCTTGGGGATTTTTACTTTTCAACTGTTAACTGCTTTAAGACTTAGAGAAACCTAATTCTAACATTGCCAACCGCGTGATCTGTAACGACCCGGAAACCAGACCGTCACCAGCGCTAGGATCCAGATCGGCTTAAGGCCACCGGGACCCGTAGCAAGCCAAACATTTATCCTGAATACCTGTTTAATCCCATACATGATCAACAATTACATAAAATTTAAAACTTTCTCATTTAATCATTCATTCATTCATTCACTCTTTCATTCACCAAGCTTAACCTGTGTATGCACAACTAATGATCCTAATCATCAACCCCACATTGGAGTCCTCATCAATGCTCCAATGGGGTAACATAATATACATTAAGCTTGGTTTACAATAATCATCATTAAACATTTAAGATCATGTACTAGAAAGGGATTAACATAATACTATGGTCAAGCACGACTCTAAACTTCCATAAGCATCAATACATTACATTTCTATACTATACTTTTACATTACATCATATTCATGTCCACATCTAGCTATTACATAAAACATGACTCTACTCCTGCTGGCCTCCTGGTCTACCCTGTACCTGCAAATCTGGGGGTTAAGGGAGAAGGGTGAGCTATAAAGCCTAGTGAGCATAATAGTAAAACATTAAATTTAAAGTCTATGCTTCCATGAAATGCATCACATCACAGACATATCACATAAATGATGAACTTGTCACCAATAGCCCTCTACATAATTCCATAGTGCCAGAAAGTAGAATGGGTCATGGTCTTTCTCTTACATAATATAACATAACATTCCAAGATGCCAGGGACATAGAATGGGTCTTTCTGGACTTTCTCTTACATAGTGCCAGGGACGTAGAATGGGTCTTCCTGGACTTCCATACCGTATCATCATCATATCATGACATAACATACGAGGGCTAATGGATCACTCAACATTCATCCACATCAACAACATAATATGCAATGCAACATATTCGTGAATACTAATGCAAACACTCTAACATATCACATGGTATCCATGATGCGTGAATCATACTGAAATATTCATTATTTACTTTAAAACATAAAGAGTTATTCCACTCACCTCTGGCTGAAGCTCTAATGACTCTGAAGCAGCTATCTCACTGCTGAGGGCCTCGGTTCCTCGGGTCCAAACCTACACAGGTGGACTCAAATGAGGGACCAAACATCCATAAACATGACTCTAAAATACTCTCCAAAAACCCCCTAAAGCATCACCAAAACATGCATAGAAAACAACCATAAAAGGGCTGGACAGGGCACTTTCGGCGGCCGAAGGTCCCTTCCAGAGCCGAAAGTCATGCAGGTTCGGGGGCACTTTCGGCGGCCGAACCCTCACTCCAGATCCGAAAGTCAGGCACTTTCGGCGGCCGAACATTACTTTTGGCGGCCGAAAGTTTGCTCCAGATCCGAAACACAACTTTCGGGGGCAAGGTTAGGCGGCCAAACCATGCATCCATAGGCAGGTTCGGCGGCCGAAACTACCTTCGGCGGCCGAACTTGAGTTCATCCAGAACTCAGCCCTTGTTCATACAAGCCTCCCAACCCCCCAAAACACCTTAAAACAATCATAGAAATCATGCAAAGGAGGGCTGAACAGGGCACTTTCGGCAGCAGGTTCGACGGCCGAAAGGCCCTCCAACCTGCATGACTTTCGGCTCTGGAAGGGACCTTCGGCCGCCGAAAGTGCCGCCGAAAGTGCCTTGTCCAGCCCTTTCATGGTTATTTTCTATGCATGTTTTGGTGATGCTTTAGGGGGTTTTTGGGGAGTATTTTAGAGTCATGTTTATGGATGTTTGGTCCCTCATTTGAGTCCACCTGTGTAGATTTGGACCCGAGGAACCGAGGCCCTCAGCAGTGAGATAGCTGCTTCAGAGTTATTAGAGCTTCAGCCAGAGGTGAGTGGAATAACTCTTTATGTTTTAAAGTAAATAATGAATATTTCAGCATGATTCACGCATCATGGATACCATGTGATATGTTAGGGTGTTTGCATTAGTATTCACGAATATGTTGCATTGCATATTATGTTGTTGATGTGGATGAATGTTGAGTGATCCATTAGCCCTCGTATGTTATGTCATGATATGATGATGATACAGTATGAAAGTCCAGGAAGACCCATTCTACGTCCCTGGCACTATGTAAGAGAAAGTCCAGGAAGACCCATTCTATGTCCCTGGCATCTTGGAATGTTATGTTATGTTATGTAAGAGAAAGACCAGGACCCATTCTACGTTCTGGCACTATGGAATTATGTAGAGGGCTATTGGTGACAAGTTCATCCTTTATGTGATATGTCTGTGATGTGATGCATTTCATGGAAGCATGGACTTTAAATTTAATGTTTTACTATTCTGCTCACTGGGCTTTATAGCTCACCCCTCTCCCTTAACCCCCAGATTTGCAGGTACAGGGTAGACCAGGAGGTCAGCAGGAGTAGAGTCATGTTTTATGTAATAGCTAGATATGGACATGAATATGATGTAATGTAAAAGTATAGTATAGAAATGTAATATATTGATGCTTATGGAAGTTTAGAGTCGTGCTTGACCATAGTATTATGTTAATCCCTTTCTAGTACATGATCTTAAATGTTTAATGATGATTATTGTAAACCAAGCTTAATGTATATTATGTTACCCCATTGGAGCATTGATGAGGACTCCAATGTGGGGTTGATGATTAGGATCATTAGTTATGCATGCACAGGTTAAGCTTGGTGAATGAAAGAGTGAATGAATGTATGAATGATTAAATAAGAAAGTTTTAAATTTTATGTAATTGTTGATCATGTATGGGATTAAACAGGTATTCAGGATAAATGTTTGGCTTGCTACGGGTCCCGGCGGCCTTAAGCCGATCTGGATCCTAGCGCCGGTGGCGGTCCGGTTTCCAGGTCGTTACAGATTGGTATCAAAGCCTGGGCCTCATGAGTACGGTGTGCTGAGCGAGGACGCTCAGGCCTGTAAGGGGGGTAGAAGCCCTATGCAGATGGATCAAAGGTATCCCACATCGGAAAGAGGTAAGGAGGGGGGTAGCCTTATAAGGGCAAGCCCCAAGAGACCCCAGTGGACGCGTTTTGGGAAGAAAGGGTAGTAAATCCCTTGACCCAAGAACAAACCTGTGAGGGAAGAAAGGGTTTCAATCCCTTGACCCAAAGCGGACAATATTCACTGGTGTGGGTCCAGAGGATGTTACAATCAAGTTTAGATTATGCAACCGATTATATTTGAGTTTAAACAATTAAGCAATTACGGACCTAAATCATTCAAACAATATATTACTCAAGCAATTAAAAGCAACAAACCTTAATTGATTCTAAAAGCAAAGCAATAATTATAGAAAGATCAAGTTGTATAAATATTGAAAGTAAACAAGAGTTTAATAATGGAGTTTTAAATCTCCCAATTCATCACAAATCTGAAGTTCCCCAACTTCAACTAGAAAAAGAATTGTTTAGCCACTCATGGTGGATAAAATCACAAAAGAAAAGAAGAAAGGAAGATGGAGAGTGGCTGCCGAATTTCTGCAGTGATTCCGAAGGTGGAGAGATGATTCCTTGCTAGTTTGAGGCTGCCTCCTTTTATAGGTGAAGAGTCCTAATCCAATTAGGACTTGAAATCCTAATTTGAATTGGTCTTTTTTTTGTAGTCTTTTACTCCTTCTTTGCTTTTGCATTTAATTATGGATAAATTCTTCTTCTTGAGAAAGTCTTTCTTTGAGTGACTCTTGGAGATGTCCTAGGATTGATCTTGAAGTGTTTGAAGTAGGATAGGACTTCAATGCTTTTGAATTTTGAATTTTGCTTTTTTCCCGCTCTGCTGTCCGCCTCTGTGTCGTTTTGATTTGGGCAGTGATTTGCCCAAATCGCTTGCCCCATTCGCTTTCTGTGAGTTAGTCCCAGTTTTCTACTTCAGCTTGATTTGGGCAGTAATTTGGCCAAATCACTTTGACCCAATCACTTGTCCAGCTTTTTCTGCACTTTTTCTCCAACTTTCCATTTTCTTCCTTTTCTGTAAAAACATGACAAAAACCATAAATTAAGTTGGAAAATGTGTAATTAAGCAGTAATAAAGATAATAAAAATGTGGCTAAATTATGTTTGGTCATTAAGCAGCTTTTAAATAAAAATTCATAACTTAAGCTAGAATGATTAGATTTTCATGAATTATACCTTGTTGGAAAGATAAGACATAAATGAACATTTTTTGTGAGAAACTGAAGTCAAATTATAACTCTAAACTGCTTCAAAAGCTTATGCAATACATGGCAGAATGCAGTTTTCTAAAATTGGAATGTTATGTTGACAAAGTTTTGCACTATTTGCCTCGAGTTTCTCATCATGTTAACTTTGACACATGATTTATATATTTTGGAAATGAATTCAAAAAGCTTCAAATGACATGCATTTATACTGAATTAATGATATTTGGCTCTGGTAAACGTAATAGGAGTCGAGGTTAGTTTAAGGGTATGGCATGCCATATAAACATACAGAGTTCGCAGTACTTGTAATGAACCGGAAATCGAACCGCTACCGGCGCTAGGATCCAAGTCGACTTAAGGTTACCGGGACCCGTAGCAAGCCTGCTATACTGTCTGTGTACCTGTAAAATCCCATACATGATCATACATTTCCTGTAGAAGCATAAAACTCTGCTCTGAACCACAGCTCTACCTGTGCATGCACTATCTCTGTACTTACAAAACCCCTTACTAGAGCTTGCTCTAGACGGGTTAAACTCATACTATGGTAAGCCTGGTTTCCATACTCATAAAAACATTTACATACAAGAAACAGATCAAGTATACCAAAAGGATTTACAACACATCTAGGTCTAGCACAATACTAAACTCTATACAATACCATTACATCTCTTTACAAATATTACATGTCCACACTATGCTATTACAAAACTCTATACTCTTTTTGTCCCCTGCTGAACTCTTCCTGTACCCTGATCCTGCAAAACTGGGGTTAAGGGAGTGGGGTGAGCTACTATAGCCCAGTGAGTAGAACAATAAAACATGTTAGTAAACATGCTCTCATGGAATACATCACATCACAGACAAGTCACATCATCTCGGGTGAACATGTCACCAATAGTCCCGACATCCTAAACTCGTGCCAGGCCATAGAATGGGGTCCTGGTCTTCCTGTACACATCATACTAACTTACCATATACCATGCCAGGCCGTAGAATGGGGTCCTGGTCTTACTCAGGGACTACTGGATCATCCACTAGCACCCATAGCAACAACAATATAGATGCAATGCAACATATTCGTGCAGTCTAATGCAATCAACCTATTGCACAACCATGATGTATGAAATATGCTAAAAGCATTTAATTTCTCACTTAAAAAGCTTAAGTTGAGTTCCACTCACCTCTGGCTGACTCTAAACTGACTCTGACAACTCTGAAGCAATGCTCACTGCTGATCTCTTCGGTTCCTCTGGTTCGTTCCTACACAGGTGGACTCAAATGAGGGACCAAACTAACTCAAGAACAGTTCTCAAATACTCCTCAAAAACCCCCTAAAACATCCTAAAACAATCAAGGAAAACATGCAAAAGAATGCTGGTCAGGGCACTTTCGGCGGCAGGTTTGGCGGCCGAAAGTCCCTTCCAGAGACGAAACTCAAGCACTTTCGACGGCACCTTCGGCTGCCGAAAGTCCTCTCCAGAGCCGAAACTCATGCATGTTCGGCGGCCGAAACTCCCCTCCAGAGCCGAAAGTCCAAACTTTTGGGGGCGAGCTTAGGTAGCCGAAACCACCTCCTTAGCATGTTCGGCGGCCGAACCTTCCTTCGGCGGCCGAAACTGGGTTCTCCAATAAGGCAGAACCCTGCTCAACTTCATGCAATCTTCCTTCAAACTTCTCAAACATGCAAACTTCAACTCTACAACACACATATACTCAAATATATGCACAAAGGGGTCCAAAACTACCTCAAAACCCCAACAAACATCTCAACTAAACACATAAGCAAGCTTTGACCACAAATCAACCAAAAACTCAACTTACCCTAAACATGCATCTCTACCCATAAACCTCCATAAAACATCAAAGAAGCTAAGGATCTATACTTACCTCTTGAAGATCTAGAGGAAATGTGATCCTAACGTGGAGATGTGGAGAAACTCACTCTCAAACTCTCCAAACTTCAAAACCTTAGTTTTTAGCTCAAAACCTTCAAAATAACATAAAAACTCATCAAAACTTTGAAAGATTTGGAGAAAACATGAAGATCACCCAAGGAAGAGCATGGTCTCACCTCTGAGATGGAAATGGAAAGAAAATCTTATCCATTCACCGACCTAGGGCCTTTTATAGGTGGCTGGCCAGACCACCTTCGGCGGCCTAACGTGAAACCAAAAGCCATGCATGTTCGGCGGCCGAACTTTACCTTCGGCGGCCGAACCTGGCTTTCCTTCCTTGGTGCTTTTCTTTCACAAACTCATTTCCTTTACACTTAAAACCATTAAAAACCTAGCAAAATACTTTAGAAAAACATAACTATTACCCTTCGAGAGAGTTCCGACATCCTGGATTCCACCGGAAAGTAGAATTCCGATGCCAGACTCTAGCCGGGTATTACATTCTCCTCCCCTTAAGAACATTCATCCCCGAATGTTCCTCAAACAAATAGACACATAAAAAGGAGGAAAAACTAACCTCAAAACAGATATGGATATTGCTGGAGCGTAGACTCCCGTGTCTCCCAAGTGCACTCTTCTAGATTATGGTGGTTCCACAGGACTTTCACCATTGTAATTTCCTTATTCCTTAGCTTTCTGATCTGTGTGTCTAGGATCCGCACTGGCTGCTCTACATAGGTGAGATCTCCAAGGATCTCTATATCAGGCTCACTAAGAACCTTACTCGGATCTGACACGAACTTTCGGAGCATAGAAACATGGAAAACCGGGTGAATTCTTTCCATAGAAGCAGGTGAATCCAGCTTATACGACACATTCCCGATCTTCTGCAAGATCTCAAAGGGTCCGATGTATCGTGGAGCTAGCTTACCCTTTTTCCCAAACCGAACCACTCCTTTCATTGGAGACACCTTCAGCAATACCATATCACCCTTCTAAAACTCTATCTGCTTCCTGCGGATATCTGCATAGCTTTTCTGTCTGCTCTGAGTAGTTCTAATTCTCTCTCTGATCATGGGCACCACTCTGCTGGTGATCTCTACTAGCTCCGGCCCTGCAAGAGCCGCCTCTCCTACTTCTTCCCAGCAAACAGGTGATCTGCACTTCCTCCCATACAAGGCTTCATAAGGAGCCATCCCTATGCTAGCATGATGGCTGTTATTGTAGGCAAACTCCACCAAAGGTAGATGCTGCCTCCAAGAACCGCCAAAGTCTAACACACACATTCTGAGCATATCCTCTATGGTCTGGATGGTCCTCTCTGACTGACCGTCAGTCTGTGGATGGAAAGCAGTGCTAAAATCCAACCTTGTACCCATAGCACTCTGCAGACTCCGCCAAAATCTGGAGGTGAACTGAGGTCCTCTGTCTGACACTATAGACACTGGAACCCCATGCAACCTTACTATCTCGTCCACATAAACCTATGCTAACTTGTCCACAGAGTAGTTGCTCCTAACAGGGATGAAATGAGCAGATTTCGTGAGTCTGTCCACAATCACCCATAAGGAGTCTATCATGTTGGACGCTGCCGGTAAGCCCACTACAAAATCCATCGCTATATTCTCCCATTTCCACTCTGGAATCGGCAGTGGGTTAAGTATTCCAACCGGCTTCTGATGTTCTAGTTTCACCCTCTGGCAAACCTCACAGGCGGACACAAACTGTGCCACTTCTTTCTTCATGGCTGGCCACCAATACACTCTTTTCAGATTCTGATACATCTTGGTGGCTCCAGGGTGAACACTGTACCTTGCATTATGAGCTTCCCTCATAATGTCTCCTTTGAGACTTATGTCATCTGGTACACATAGTCGATTCCCATGGCGAAGGATCCCTTTGCTGTCAAATCTGAACTCTGCACTGTTGCCTAACTGAACAGTCCTGGCAATTTTAACTAACTCAGGGTCCTCATACTGTTTCTGAGCCACCTGCTCCAGAAACACTGGTATCACTCTCATCTGTGCTATCAATGCACCTATACCAAACAACTCTAGCTATAGCCCTTCGTCGATGAGCTTGTAAAACTCCATCACCACTGGTCTTCTCTCTGCTACTATATGGGACAAAATGCCTAGTGATTTCCGGCTTAGGGCGTCTGCCATAACATTTGCCTTACCCTGATGATACTGAATTCTGCAATCATAGTCACTGAGCAGTTCTACCCATCTTTTTTGCCTCAAATTCAACTCTTTCTGACTCAAGATGTACTGTAAACTCTTATGATCGGTGAAGATCTCGCATTTAACCCCATAAAGGTAATGCCTCCACATCTTGAGTGCAAAGATAACTGTTGCCATCTCTAGGTCATGGGTGGGGTAATTCAACTCATGCTTCTTCAGCTGTCTAGAAGCATAGGCAATCACCCTGTCATTCTGCATCAGAACACAACCTAATCCCACTCTGGACGCATCACAGAACACTGTGAAGTCCTCATTACTGACAGGCAGAGCTAACACCGGTGCTGATGTTAATCTTCTCTTTAGCTCCTCAAAGCTCTCTTCACATTGGTCCATCCACATGAACCTCTGGTTCTTCTTGGTCAATTTGGTCATAGGAGGAACTATCTTGGAGAAGTCCTGTACGAACCTCCTGTAGAAACCTGCCAAACCCAGAAAGCTTTTGATCTCTGTCACTGATGTGGATCTAGGCCAGTTAGCTACAGCCTCTATCTTCTTGGGGTCTACCTCAATACCCTATGCTGATACGACATGCCCCAAGAAGGAAATGCTCCTCAACCAAAACTCACACTTAGAGAACTTAGCATACAAGCCATGCTCTCTCAGTGTCTGCAGAACTTTCCTCAGATGTTGGGCATGCTCCTCTGCATCTCTGGAGTACACTAAGATATCATCGATGAAGACAATAATAAAGTGATCCAGATACTCGCTAAACACTCTGTTCATGAGATCCATGAATGCTGCAGGGGCGTTAGTTAACCCGAACGGCATTACCAAGAACTCATAATGCCCATATCTGGTCCTGAAAGCTATCTTTGGCACATCTGCCTCTCTGACTCTCAACTGATGATACCCGAATCTCAGATCTATTTTAGAGAAACAACCTGCTCCAGCTAGCTGGTCAAATAGATCATCGATCCTAGGCAGGGGATACTTATTCTTGGTAGTGACCTTGTTCAACTGCCTGTAGTCGATACAAAGTCTGAGGGATCCATCCTCCTTTCTGACA
The DNA here is from genome assembly GCF_001659605.2 of Manihot esculenta. NCBI lineage: Eukaryota > Viridiplantae > Streptophyta > Magnoliopsida > Malpighiales > Euphorbiaceae > Manihot > Manihot esculenta. The sequence continues at coordinate 10,641,054 of NC_035170.2, forward strand.
AATAACACTGGAGCACCCCAAGGTGAGGTACTAGGGCGGATGAAACCCTTATCTACCAACTCTTGCAACTGCTCTTTCAGCTCTTTTAACTCTGCTGGTGCCATCCTGTAGGGAGGGATAGAGATCGGTCTGGTACCAGGCAGGAATTCTATTTCAAACTCTATCTCCCTATCAGGTGGTAGTCCTGGAAGCTCATCTGGAAAAATGTCTGGAAATTCTCAGACTACTGGAACTGAGGCTGGTTCCCTCACCTGTCTATCTAGCTCTCTCACATGAGCTAGAAACCCCTGACAACCCCTCCTAAGCAACCGACGAGCCTGAAGGGCTGAGATCAAACCTCTAGGAGTACCCCTCCTGTCTCCTCTGAAGACACACTCTGACCCATCCTGGTCTCTGAGACAAACTACCTTGTCTCTACAATCCAAGGTAGCTCCATATGTAGATAGCCAATCCATCCCTAGAATGACATCAAAATCCGTCAAATCTAGAACCACAAGGTCAGTTGGAAGGCATCTATCCTCTATGAACACTGGACTGAAGCGACAGACTGACACTGCCACTGATGGGTTACATTTGGGTCCACTGACCCAGAGAGGACACTCTAACTCAGAGATCATCAGACCCAATCTCTCCACGGCTCTCGAAGCAATAAAAGAGTGAGAAGCACCGGGGTCCAACAAAGCATACACATTAGAACACCCAATGATGAGATTACCTGACACCACTGTGTTCGACGTGTTTGCCTCCTCCTAAGTCACCGTGAAGATCCGTGCTGGGGCTACAGGACCTCCACCTCGGGAACCTGCTGCTGGAGAAGAGGCTGACCCTCTCCCTCTACCTCTGCCACTACTCTGAGGCATGGTTGAAGCTGCTGGCTAAGCCACACTGCCAGAAGTCATCTGCTGGGATGGTGCCAGAAAGGTCGCCTTAGGACATTCCTGTGCAAAATGTCCCTCCTGCCCACAATTAAAACAGGCTGTAGATCCCAACCGAAAAACTCCTTTGTGCAGTCTCCCACATCTCCCACAAACTGGACTGCTTGCGCCAGAGCTTGAGCCACTACCCATTCCCAAACCAGACTTGATCTTGCTCCAGAACTTATTCTTTGTACCTTTTGCCATTCCCCACTTCTTGCTGCCTGAAGCTGATGCACTGGGGGTCTTAGACCCCGAAGGCTGTGCCACTTGCTGTTTTACTGTCCCCTGAATGATGGCACTTGCCTCCATCTTCCTGGCTGCATCCACTATAGAGTGGAAACTCTCTTTCTCTGCTGGAAGAATCAAGGAGGAATACCTGGAATGAAGTCTCATGGTATATCTCCTTGCCTTCTTCTGGTCAGTGTCATAAGCCTGACCCACATACTGAAGCAGATCCAGGAACTTGTCTGTGTATTCATCTACACTCATCTCTTCAGTCTGCCTAAGCTGCTCAAATTCTATCACTTTCAGCTCCCTGGAACTGTCAGGAAAAGCCCACCCTGCAAACTTATTGGCAAACTCTCCCCATGACATGCTGTCCAACCTGGGGTCCACATAATTCTTAAACCACTCTCGAGCTTTCTTACATTTAAGTGTGAACCCTGCCATCTCAATGGCTCTGCTATCATCAGCTCCTAACTCATCGGTTATCATCTTAACCGTTCTGAGGTACTCAAATGGATCATCTCCCGTATTGAATTTGGGAGCATCCAACTTCAGATACTCTGTCATTTTCACCTTACTTCCCTCAGCTGAGCTAGGTTGAGGTGCTTGGACAACAGGGGCTACTGGTTCAGATTCTGGTGGTGGAGGTGCTGAACTTGGATCTGGGTATGCTGAACTGGGATGGAAAGGTGTGGGTGGATACATGGGATATGGTGGGTAGAAAGGAGGATAAGGCATGTAAGGCATGTAGGTAGGATATGGGGTAAAACAAGAGTAATCCGACGTACCCCACATCGGATACCCCGGGCCCTGTGAAAAGGGTGGATAATGGGGTGGATAACCAAACCCCGAGGCCTGCGCGCCTCCCTGAGATTCTCCCATACCCTCTTCCGATCTGTCCATACCCATGCCTTCCTCTCTTGGCTGATCCACATCCATGGCCTCCCTCACTTCATTTGACCTCCCTCCTCTATCTGTTCCTCTTCTGCTCTCGTCAAAAGACCTTCTAGGGCCCCTTGACGTACCCTCCCTGCTTGATCTCTGAGATCTCGCCCTTGGCAACGCAAGAGGACGAGCAGCTATACCCTCACTTTCTGGTGGGACTCCAGTCAATCGTGCAGATCGACGAGTTCCTCTCATCTTAGCTTACTGGAAAACAACACATAACCGCACACATCACCATATAAACATCACATAACAACAATGCACATGCATAACTCATGGCATTACACATCATCATAAAGACAGGACTCTACATCCTATCCTAGTGGACATGATTTCCTCTTGTGCTTGACCTACACTCTATGAGCCCGACACTCTCTCTATAGGTCTGACCATATGAACCTAGGGCTCTGATACCAATCTGTAACGACCCGGAAATTGGACCGCTACCGGTGCTAGGATCCAGGTCGACTTAAGGTCGCCGGGACCCGTAGCAAGCCCGCTATACTGTCTGTGTACCTGTAAAATCCCATACATGATCATACATTTCCTGTAGAAGCATAAAACTCTACTCTAAACCACAGCTCTACCTGTGCATGCACTATCTCTGTACTTACAGAACCCCTTACTAGAGCTTGCTCTAGACGGGTTAAACTCATACTATGGTAAGCCTGGTTTCCATACTCATAAAAACATTTACATACAAGAAACATATCATGTATACCAAAAGGATTTACAACACATCTAGGTCTAGCACAATACTAAACTCTATACAATACCATTACATCTCTTTACAAATATTACATGTCAACACTATGCTATTACAAAACTCTGTACTCTTTCTGTCCCCTGCTGAACTCTTCCTGTGCCCTGATCCTGCAAAACTGGGGTTAAGGGAGTGGGGTGAGCTACTATAGCCCAGTGAGTAGAACAATAAAACATATTAGTAAACATGCTCTCATGGAATGCATCACATCACAGACAAGTCACATCATCTTGGGTGAACATGTCACCAATAGTCCCGACATCCTAAACTCGAGCCAGGCCGTAGAATGGGGTCCTGGTCTTCCTGTAGACATCATACTAACTTACCATATACCGTGCCAGGCCGTAGAATGGGGTCCTGGACTTCCTTATCTACCGTGCCAGGCCGTAGAATGGGGTCCTGATCTTACTCAGGGACTACTGGATCATCCACTAGCACCCATAGCAACAACAATATAGATGCAATGCAACATATTCGTGCAGTCTAATGCAATCAACCTATTTCACAATCATGATGTATGAAATATGCTAAAAGCATTTAATTTCTCACTTAAAAAGCTTAAGTTGAGTTCCACTCACCTCTGGCTAACTTTGAACTGACTCTGACAACTCTGAAGCAGTGCTCACTACTGATCTCTTCGATTCCTCTGGTCCGTTCCTACACAGGTGGACTCAAATGAGGGACTAAACTAACTCAAGAACAGTTCTCAAATACTCCCCAAAAACCCCCCTAAAACATCCTAAAACAATCAAGGAAAACATGCAAAAGAAGGCTGGTCAGGGCACTTTCGGCGGCAGGTTCGGCGGCCGAAAGTCCTTTCCAGAGACGAAACTCAAGCACTTTCGGCGGCACCTTCGGCTGCCGAAAGTCCTCTCCAGAGCCGAAACTCATGCATGTTCGGCGGCACTTTCGGCGGCCGAAACTCCCCTTCAGAGCCGAAAGTCCAAACTTTCGGGGGCGAGCTTAGGCAGCCGAAACCACCTCCTTAGCATGTTCGGCGGCCAAACCTTCCTTCGGCGGCCAAAACTGGGTTCTCCAGTAAGGCAGAAGCCTGCTCAACTTCATGCAATCTTCCTCCAAACTTCTCAAACATGCAAACCTCAACTCTACAACACACATATACTCAAACATATGCACAAAGGGGTCCAAAACTACCTCAAAACCCCAACAAACATCTCAACTAAACACATAAGCAAGCTTTGACCACAAATCAACCAAAAACTCAACTTACCCTAAACATGCATCTCTACCCATAAACCTCCATAAAATATCAAAGAAGCTAAGGATCTACACTTACCTCTTGAAGATCTAGAGGATATGTGATCCTAACGTGGAGATGTGGGGAAACTCACTCTCAAACTCTCCAAACTTCAAAACCTTAGTTTTTAGCTCAAAACCTTCAAAATAACATAAAAACTCATCAAAACTTTGAAAGATTTGGAGAAAACATGAAGATCACCCAAGGAAGAGCATGGTCTCACCTCTGAGATGGAAATGGAAAGAAAATCTTATCCATTCACCGACCTAGGGCCTTTTATAGGTGGCTGGCCAGACCACCTTCGGCGGCCTAACGTGAAACCAAAAGCCATGCATGTTCGGCGGCCAAACTTTACCTTCGCGGCCGAACCTGGCTTTCCTTCCTTAGTACTTTTCTTTCACAAACTCATTTCCTTTACACTTAAAACCATTAAAAACCTAGCAAAATACTTTAGAAAAACATAACTATTACCCTTCGAGAGAGTTCCGACATCCTGGATTCCACCGGAAAGTAGAATTCCGATGCCAGACTCTAGCCGGGTATTACAGTACTGCTACCGATACATGATCTATATATTTGAGGTTACATATCAGATACCTCATAAGCACGGTCACAGAGTCCTGCTATCACAGTTTCAGCCTCTGAGCCTACCGTTCGGTACCCTGTGCCTACCGTTATATCTCCTTATCTACCAGTCGATCCTACTATGTGTTTATAAGGGTTGAGATCTTAATTAAAATTGATACTTGATTTTGTGAACTTATCAGTGAATGTTAACATGTCTGCATCTATTACATTCACTAAGCTATGGTGATTTGCTATAAATAGAATGTGTGCAATAAAGGCAAAAGAAGATGGTTATATTGAATATGAAGAAAATTCTTGTAGTGCACAAGGATTCATATGGCACTCATACCTTATACTAAGAAGTTGACAAGTATGCTTTGTATCATGTTAACAACATTTGACTAGCTTGTAATTGTTTACTTGATTATATATATATGTGAACTTGTTTGCTCTATTTTGTTATTTGTTTGCTATCACCCACTGAGCGTTAGCTCAGCGTGTTAGTTTTTACCTCAAGCAGGTTGTAGATAAAGTAGGCACGCGGAGTTCATCAGTGGTCCACATCAGATATCAAAGCCATTATTATAGCTGGTTGTTTTGAGTCTATGAGTCATAGTACAGTTATGTTTTGGCATGTACATATTAAATAGAGTGAGTTATGAAGGTTATATAAATCAAAGAATAGTAAGATGTCAAATAACAGTTGATAATTTTGCATGTGTTTTTCATATATGCTACAGGTTGAAATGTTGATGAAACATAGGAGACTCTTCTAAAATTTTGTTTTAAAACCTCACATTTACTTTAATTACCTTATAAAATTTACTTGGACTACCTAAAAACTTGGTATTTATAGATAAAGGAAATTGTTTAGTCTTGATATGTTTAAAAAAAAGTATAGTTTGTGACAGTCCTTGCTCTATCTACACTTTGATAGGGTAAGGGGTATTACATGTACAGTTTATAAGCCTTGTGGTTTCCTGCATAACCAATCATAATTGTCTTAACAGACCTAGGGGTCACCTCAGTTGCAAAACTCACCCAAACTTCATGAGATGACCATATTCAGGGACACTACCAAAAAACCTTTCATGGGGACTTTGCTGATTAAAATTTGCCACAAGCATTCTATTAATGAGATAGGCTGCAATGAGAATGCATTCAGACAAAAAATGCTTTGGTAGATTGGCTTGTAGCCTTAATGCCCTAGCAGTATCAAGGAGATGTTTATGCTTTCTCTCAATTATCCCATTTTGCTGGTATGTATAGGGACATGATCTCTAATAGAGTATGCCCTTAGTATCTAACAACTCCACACATTCTTTGCTAACAAATTCACATCCATTGTTTGTTCTCATAGCCTTAACTTTCACCCCAAATTGGGTGTTCACCTAAAAAATTTAGATAAATTGTGAACAAATTTTCCCTTTAAGTTGCATCATAAAAGTCCAGGTTGCCCTACTATATTCATCAACAAGGGTAAGAAAATATTTAGCTTCATTCAAGGAAGCTTCCTTATAAGGACCCCATATGTCTACATGAATCAAGTCAAAAATACTTTATAGCCACAGAATGTCTAACAGGAAAAGGTAACCTAGCTTGTTTGGCTAGAGGGCAAACTTGAAACTTAAGATCCGCATCACCAATATATTTAATGTGGGTTTCATGCCTTAATTTTCTTATAGAGAGATGTCTGAATCTATCATGCATATCCATGATATTGAAAGTGCAACTAGAGTGCTGCGCAACCACATTATGGCTTTCTTTATTCATAATAGAGGTATAAAGCATGATATTTATAAATGATTGTAAAGTAGGTACAATATGCATCATTGTATGCATAGTACTAAGTATTTCAGCATCTGAAAAAACTCATCCGGTTGATTCTGTACATCCCAGTTGCTTCTTTGCCCAAAATAATCACCTTCTTAATCGGAGAGTTTTGTATAAAGCAACAACCAGGATAAAAATAGTAAAAGAAGCTTTATAGTTTTAACTGGCTTACTAACAAATAGTAAGTTGTAATGAAAGTTTGGGATGTACAAAACATCTTTAAAATAATGAAATTAGATAGAGATATGGAACCAAATTGTGTAATTTTAGCAGTGTTTTCATCAAGTAAGTGAACAAAAACATGTTTTAAAGAGTAGTGAGAGAGGTCAATAGGGACTTGTTTGGTGAAATGTGAAGTATCCAGAATCTAACAATCATTGTTTACATTAAAATTACTGGTAAAGGAAGCTAGGCCTAAATTATTAGACCATCCTAAAAAGTAGTTGGATTGCCTACCAATCACAATTAAAGTTGATTTCCCTATCATCAGCTTGGAAACATCTTGTTGCAAAGTGCTCAAGGCAACATTTAGATCATTAAGCTTTGAGGTTGTGTCAGGAAGCTCAAGAGGAGTATCCTTTTCACAAATCAAACCTTCAATAGTAGTTGCTATTCTTGATCCATTTCCCTTATCTTTATCTAAACTTGTAGGTTGTCCCCCTATATTATTTTTGCTTTTAAACTAGTCAAGGTATCCTATTTGAAACAAGTGCCTTTAATATGTCCATCCATGTTATAGTAACTGCAATGTCCTTTTTTCGAGTCATATTTCTTTTTTTTCCCTTCTGACTTTGACTTTATTCCCATTGTTGTTGTCTGAGTCCCCATTGCAGTTGCCTGCTCCTTGGGATTAGTCATGGATCTACCATTTTGAGATCTTCTTGCATGTTCAAGAAAGCAAAAGGAAGGGTTTAAACCCTAACTTTCTTTGATACCATGAAAAGAATCGTGAACTGAGAGAAACGTTTATTAATTTTATAAGAAGAAGAAAGAGTGTTTTGGTACTATTTGTACAACTTATGTTCCTGTATATATACATCCCTAGCACACGTGTAAAGACCTAAGTTAGAAAGAGAAAATATAATAAAATTCTCCTAATCATTATGAACCCTAAAAATAGTATAAAGTAACAACAAAGTAAGCACGAACTTCTACAACAAAAAAAATCAAAATTAAATCTAATTTATTGAATGAAAATTAAATTAAATCCATGCAATTGAAAGGTCTATGCCTCTAAACCCTGAAACTAAGAATTAGAATGCCCAAAAGAAATTTGCATATCTTAGCTTGTGAAACTTCAGCTGGAAATCTCCCTTACAAAAAAAACTTTACTCTTATCTCTTGAATCTTACTCCATTGATTTACTTTGTAAAAAGCATGTAAAGGATCTACTTATATCAAGTTGAGAAATATTAAATAGGCTGTGGTAATATTAGTTGGCTATATATATATATATATTTTTTTTTTTTTAAATTGTAATTGGCTATATAATTGCTTCTAAATTTGTAATATCCGGCTAGAGTCCGGCATCGGAATTCCTACCGTCCGGTGGAATTCCGGGTGACGGAATACTCTAGAAGGGGTTTGGATTATGTTTTGAGATGGTTTTTAAGAGGTTTTCATAATTGAAGAGTTAAAAGGATTGAGTTTTTGAAAGAAAAGCACCAAGGCAGAAAAGCCAAGGTTCGGCCGCCGAAGGTCACTTTCGGCCGCCAAACTTGCATGGCATTCGGGTTCACGTTCGGCCGCCGTAGTTGGTCTGGCCAGCCAACTATAAAAGGCCCTAGGTCGATCAAATGGATAAGATTTTCTTTCCATTTGCACGAGCTGAGGTGAGACTTGATCTTCCTTGAGTGATTTAAGTGTTTTCTCAAATCCTTCATGGTTTTGATGGATTTTCATGTGTTTTTGAAGTTTGTGAGCAAAAGAGCAAAGTTTGGAAGCTTGGAGACTTTGAGAGAGGAGTTCTCCATATCTCCACGTTAGGATCCTTTATTCTCTTGTTTGGAAGAGGTAAGTGAAGATCCTGAACTTCTTTTCATATTTTTTGAAGGTGTTATGGGAGTTGTGTGGGTAGTTATGCATGTTTAGGGTAAGGGAGGTTTTTGATGATTTTGTTTCTAAGCATGTTTACATGTTGTGTGAGATGTTGTTTGAGGTTTTAGGCTAGTTTTGGACCTCTTTATGCATGTTTTATGGTATATGCTAGTTGGGAGTAGTTGATATGCATGTTGGGTAAGGTTTGGGTAAAGTTTGCATGAAACAGAGCAGGTTTCTACCCAACGGGCAAAACCAGGTTCGACCGCCGAAGGGATGTTCGGCCGCCGAACCCCTTGTGGAGGCAGTTTCGGCTGCCAAAGCTTGCCTCCGAAAATGTGGACTTTCGTCTCTAGAGGCAAGGTTCGGCCGCCGAAGGTGCCGCCGAAGGTTAGAGACTTTCGTCTCTGGATGGCCTTTCAGCCCCCGAACCTTGCTCCCGAAAGGGTTCGGCCGCCGAAAGCAGGAGTTCGGCCGCCGAAGGTGCTTGAGTTTCGTCTCTGGACGGGACTTTCGGCCGCCGAACCTGCCGCCGAAAGTGCCCTGTCCAGCTTTCTTTTGCATGTTTTATGTGATGGTTTTAGGTTCTTTTAGAGGGCTTCTGGGGAGTTTCTTAGAGATGTTCTTGAGTTAGTTTGGTCCCTCATTTGCATCCACCTATGTAGGAACAGACCCGAGGAATCAGGGAGTTCAGCAGTGAGCACTGCTTCAGAACCTACAGAGTGGAACTTCCCGTAACCTTTTTCTTTAAGAACTAAAATGCTTTGAGCATGTTTCATGCATCATGATGATTATAGTAGGTTGATTGCACTAGTTTCACGAATATGGCGCATTGCATAATATGATGAGTATGATGATGTGGATGGACCAAGGCGATCCCAATAGCCCTAGCTCTGTTATAAGACCTGGCCGAGCCAGGCAGCCATCTGTTGTTAGACCTGGCTAGGCCAGGCAGACAGAGATTGTAAGACCTGGCTGGGCCAGGCAGACAGAGATTGTAAGACCTGGCCGGGCTAGGCATACTGAGGTTGTAAGACCTGGCTGGGCCAGGCATCCTTTTATTGAAGGGAGTTTTGGTGGTCATGTCCATCCGTGATATGAAATGTCTGTGATGTGATGCATTCCATGAGATCATGTTTTATAGTTCAGCTCATTGGGCTTGTATAGCTCATCCCTCTCCCCTAACCCCAGTCTTGCAGGTTCAGAGTCCAGAGGGAGTCCAGCAGGGGATGGAAGGAGAAGAGTTATGTAATAGCTAGTGTGGACATGTACTTGGAAAGAGATAGAAATTGTGTAATCAGATGTATAGACTTGTGCTTGACCGTTTGTAGTAATCCCTGTTTTATATACATGGTCAGTTTTTGTATATGATTGTTCTTATGTATATGAGAAAACCAGGCTTAACATTATGAGTTTGACCCGCCTAGAGAAATGATGAGATCTCTAGTAGGGGTTGTTATAGAACAGAGTTAGTGCATGCACAAGTTAAGCTTTGAAGCAAAGAAAAGTTTTTCTTTTTTACAGAAAATGTATGATCATGTATGGGATTTCACAGGTACACAGAGTTCTGAGCAGGCTTGCTACGGGTCCCGGCGGCCTTAAGCCGATCTGGATCCTAGCACCGATAGCAGTTCGGTTTCCGGACTGTTACAGATTGGTATCAGAGCCCTAGGTTCATATGGTCGGACCTATATATAGAGAGTCGGGCTCATAAAGGTTAGAATTGGTCAAGCACAATAAGAAAACATGTCCACTAGGATAGGATGTTAGTCCTGTCTATATGATGATGTGAAATGCCATGATTTATACATGTGCGTTTTTATATGTGTTGTGTGCTTGTGGGTTCATGTGTTTCCACATGGACTATATGTGACTGATGTGCTATGTTCTGTGTTGTTTTTCAGAGAGTTAAGATGCGAGGAACTCGTCGATCAGCGAGATTGACTGGAGTCCCACCAGTAAGTGAGGGTACAACTGCTCGTCCTCCTGCATTGCCAAGGGCAAGATCTCACAGGTCAAGCAGGGAGGGAACGTCACGAGACCCTAGAAGGTCTTCTGACGAAAGCAGAAGAGGAGTAGACAGAGGAAGAAGATCTGAGGAAGAGAGAGAGGCTATGGATGTTAGTCAGAACAGAGATGAAAGTATGGGTATAGGAAGGTCTGAAGAAGGTATGGGAGAGTCCCAGGGAGGCGTTCAAGCCTCGGGGTTTAGCTATCCACCCTTTCCACAGGGCCCGGGGTATCCGATGGGAGGTACGTCGGATTTCTCCAGCTTTGCCCCATATCCACCGTATATGCCTTACATGCCTTATCCTTCTTTTTACCCACCTTATCATATGTATCCACCCCCACCTTCTTATACAAGTCCAGCTCAGCCAGAACCTAGAGAAACAGTACCTCCACCACCACCAGAACTTGTAGCCCCTGTTGTTGAAGCACAACAACCTAGTTCCTCAGGGGGACAGAAAGTGAAGATGACAGAGTACTTAAAGTTGGATGCTCCTAAATTCAATACAGGAGATGATCCCTATGAGTATCTCAGTGCAGTCAGAATGATAACCAGTGAGTTGGGAGCTGATGATAGTAGGGCCATTGAGATGGCAGGGTTCACATTAAAGTGCAAGAAAGCTAGAGAATGGTTCAAGAACTATGTGGACCCCAGAATAGACAGCATGACTTGGGAAGAGTTCGCCAATGAGTTCGCAGGGTGGGCTTTTCCTGACAGTTCTAGGGAGCTTAAGGTAGTAGAGTTTGAGCAGTTGAGATAGACCGATGAGATGAGCGTGAATGAATATACAGATAAGTTCCTGGAATTGTTACCATACGTGGGGCAGGCGTATGATACCGATCAGAAGAAGGCAAGGAGATATGCCACGAGACTTCACCCCAGGTATTTCTCCTTGATCCTTCCAGCAGAGAAAGAGAGTTTCCACTTGATTGTGGATGCAGCGAGGAAGATGGAGGCCAGTGCCATAATACAGGGAACAGTTAAGCAGTCTAAGGCACAATCTTCTGGTTCTAAACCAGTTTCCTCCTCACAGAGTACGGCAAGTGCGAGCAAGAAGAGATGGGATAGACTAAGAGGTAAAAAGGGCAAGTTCTGGAATAGAATTAAGGCAGGTCTGGGAATGGGTAGCGGCTCCAGCTCTGGCACCGATATTCCAGTGTGCAAGAAATGTGGGAGACAGCACAGAGGAGCTTGTCTTTTGGGATCTTCAGCCTGCTTTCGATGTGGGCAGGAGGGACATTATGCTTGAGAATGTCCTCAGGCGACTTTGGTTACACCATCCCAGCAGATGACCTCAGGCAGTGTAGCACAGCCAGCAGCCTCAGTCGTACCACAGAGCAGTGGCAGAGGTAGAGGAAGAGGAGCAGCCTCTTCATCAGGGATGGGTTCCCGAGGTGCAGGTCCGTCAGCCCCAGCATGGATTTTCACCATGACTCAACAGGAAGCAGACACGTCGAACACAGTGGTGTCAGGTAATCTCATTCTTGGGTGTTCAGAGGTGTATGCTTTGATGGACCCCGGTGCTTCCCACTCTTTCATTTCTTCTAGAGCCGCAGAGAGATTGGGGTTGATAGTATCTGAGTTAGAGTGTCCTCTCTGGGTCAGTGGACCTAGATGTGACCCATCATTGGCAGAGTCAGTCTGTCAAGTTAGTCCAGTGTTCATAGAGGAGAGATGCCTTCCAGCTGACCTTGTGGTTCTAGAGTTGACAGATTTTGATGTCATTCTAGGGATGGATTGGTTATCTACCTATAATGCTACCTTGAACTGCAGGGACAAGGTAGTTAGTCTCAAAGACCAGGATGGGTCAGAGTGTGTCTTCAGAGGAGACAAGAGAGGGACACCTAAGGGTTTGATATCAGCCCTCCAGGCTCGTAGGTTGTTGAGGAAGGGTTGTCAGGGGTTCCTTGCACATGTGAGAGAGCTAGAGAGTCAGGTTAGGGAACCATCCTCAGTCCCAGTTGTTAGTGAGTTCCCAGATGTGTTTCCTGAAGAGCTTCCAGGACTACCACCTGCTAGGGAAATAGAGTTCGAGATAGAGTTGATGCCTGGTTCGAGACCAATCTCTATTCCTCCCTACAGGATGGCGCCAGCAGAGTTAAAAGAATTGAAAGAACAGTTGCAGGATCTGGTAGACAAGGGTTTCATCCGCCCGAGTACCTCACCTTGGGGTGCTCCTATACTATTTGTCAGGAAGAAGGATGGACCTCTTAGACTTTGTGTCGACTATAGGCAGTTGAACAAGGTCACTACCAAGAATAAGTATCCTCTACCCAGGATCGATGATCTATTCGACCAGTTAGCAGGAGCAGGTTGTTTCTCGAAGATAGATCTGAGATCCGGTTACCATCAGTTATGAATCAGGGAAGATGATGTACCCAAGACAGCTTTCAGGACTAGATATGGGCATTATGAGTTCCTAGTAATGCCGTTCCGGTTAACTAACGCCCCTGCAGCATTCATGGATCTCATGAACAGAGTTTTCAGAGAATACCTGGATCACTTTGTGATTGTCTTTATAGATGATATCTTAGTGTACTCCAGAGATGCAGAGGAGCATGCCCAGCATCTGCGGATAGTTTTGCAGACTTTGAGAGAGCATGGCTTGTATGCCAAGTTCTCCAAGTGCGAGTTCTGGCTGAGGAGCATTTCTTTCTTGGGGCATGTAGTATCAGATGAAGGCATAGCAGTGGACCCCAAGAAGGTAGAGGCAGTAGCCAATTGGCCTACACCCACGACAGTAACAGAAATCAAGAGTTTTCTGGGTTTGGCAGGCTATTATAGGAGGTTCGTTCAGGACTTCTCGAAGATCGCTGCTCCGATGACTAGATTGACCAGAAAGAACCAGAAGTTCGTATGGTCGGAGGAATGTGATGAGAGTTTTGAAGAGCTGAAGAGACGGTTGACTTCAGCACCGGTGTTAGCTCTGCCGATTAGTGATGAAGACTTCACAGTGTTCTGTGATGCATCCCGAGTGGGATTAGGGTGTGTGTTGATGCAGAAAGACAGAGTGATAGCTTATGCTTCTAGACAGCTGAAGAAGCACGAGCTGAACTACCCGACACACGATCTTGAGATGGCAGCGGTTATCTTTGCACTCAAGATGTGGAGGCATTACCTCTATGGGGTACAGTGTGAGATCTTCACGGATCATAAGAGCCTGCAGCACATCTTGAGCCAGAGAGAGCTAAACTTGAGGCAGAGACGGTGGGTAGAGTTTGTAACGACCCGAAAATTGGAACGCTACTGGTGCTAACATCCAGATAGGCTTAAGGCCGCCGGGACCCGTAGCAAGCCTGACATGTAACCTGAAAATCTGTTTAATCCCATACATGATCAACAACATACATAAAAAATTTGAAACTTTTCTTTCATACATTCTATCATACACCAAACTCAACCTGTGCATGCACTGAACATAGCCATAATCATAAACTTGACCCCTCTGTGGGATCTCATCAATGCCCCCAATGGGTGGCATAACAAGTGTTGAGTTGGCTAAACATAGTCATCAATAAACATTAAGATCATGTATCAAAAAGGGATTACAATATACTATGGTCAAGCACACTTCTAACCTTAATATCATTACATTACATATCTATACATCATTATACAATCTGTCATGTCCACATTCTAACTATTACAAACAACGACTTCAATACTCTTGCGGACCTCCTGGTCTACCCTGTACCTGCAAACCTGGGGAATTTGGGAGAGGGGTGAGCTACTAGAGCCCAGTGAGCAGAATAATAAAACATTTAAATATATGGTAACATGAAATGCATCACATCACAACTAATCATATCAAGGATGAATTTGTCACCACATAGCCCTCTACATAATCCAATCATGCCAGGGGCGTAGTGCAGGCCACATCTGGTCTTTCTCTTATACATAACATAACATACATAATCCATGGTGCCGGGGGCGTAGTGCAGGCCACTTCCGGTCTTTCTCTTACATAGTGCCAGGGGCGTAGTGCAGGCACGCCTGGACTTCCATATCATAACATCATGTCATAACATATGAGGGCTAGTGGATCATTCAACATTCATCCACATCAACAACATATTATGCAATGCAACATATTCGTGAATTCTAATGCAAACACCCTAATATATCTCATGGCATTCATGATGCGTGAATCATGCCAAAACTTTCGTTTAATTTCTTAATTTAAAACATTAAGTTTAGTTCCACTCACCTCTGGCCGAAGCTCTACTGACTCAGAAGCAGCTGACTCACTGCTGAGGTCCTCGGTTCCTCGGGTCCGAACCTACACAGGTGGACTCAAATGAGGGACCAACATACTATAACATGACTCAGAAAACATCCCCCAAAAACCCCCTAAAACATCTCAAAACATCCATGCAAGAACATGCAAAGGAAGGCTGGACAAGGCACTTTCGGCGGCAGGTTCGGCGGCCGAAAGTCCCTCCAGAGCCGAAAGTCAGGCAGGTTCGGCGGCACTTTCGGCGGCCGAAACTCCCAGACAGAGACGAAAGTCTCCTTTCGGGGGCAAGCTTCGGCAGCCGAAGGCTGCCTTCACAAGAGGGTTCGGCGGCCGAAAATCCCTTCGGCTACCGAACCTGGTTTCTCCCAAAGGGCAGAAACTAGGTTCAAACATGCACAATTGCCTCCAACTCAAACCATCATACATTTAGCTCAACCAAAACATGTGATAGAGCATATTTTAGTCCATTTTATCACTATGTTCTTGATGTTTATTTACATCTTTTCTACTTAATTTTGTGGTTTTAATTATGTTTTGCAGATATTAGGTGTAAAGAGACAATCTGGAGAAAATGCTCTTAAAACTGCTAAAAAGTGCCAAATATGGAAAGTGCCAAAAAAGGAAAGTTTCCAAATAAGAAAAGTTTTCAGAAAAGGAAAGTTTTCAAAAGAGGAAAGTGCAGAAGCAAAAGCAAACAAGGAAAGCTCAGTCATAAGATTATTTGAAATTCAAATCGCAGATCTTTCTTTCCTTATTCAAAGATGTGCACACACTGCAGCAGTCATATCTTCCTATTTAGGCAGCAAGATCTCAAAGAGATGCTCTTCCTCTTCTGCATTCAATATTCAAATTTCAAAAGAGGCTCCACCTAAAAAGGAATGTATGGACAAGCATATCTTCCCCTTTGAAGATCAAAATTCGTGCATCCTTCCTATTCAGAAACAATCTGTGCGCTTTCCTCTTCTGAGAGCCATCTGCGCGCCACCTTCCTTTTCTGCAACAACTTGGGCAACAAGTTGCACATGGGCAGCACCTTGAGCAGCCTCTACACTAATTAGGAAGCAAGGTCAGCATCTAAACTTATTTAGGAAGCATAATCTGTGCCTCCTTCCCTTTCTGAGACCAAACCGCGCGCACCAACTTCCTTCCGCAGTGCATTTTCGCGCAGCCTTCCTTCTGAAGCCGAAAAGTGCGATTCTTTCCTTTTCAGACACATCTTGGGCAGAAAATACCTCTTGGGCAGTAAGTATGACCTAGGGCAACACTTTTCAACTATAAAAAGCCATATAAGGAGCCTCTACATGTCCCTTAAGCTCCCCTTGGGAGACACCTACGAAATTCACATCTCTTCTTCTACCTTTCTTCTTTTCTTTTATTTTTGGTTTTGTTTCAGCCATGAGAGGCTGAAATCTTTTATTCTAGTTGAAGATTAGGTGATACTTTGGTTGTTTTATGGATTGGGAGACTTGATCAAACATTGTTTAACTTTTGGTTGTTCAATATTTATGCAATTTCAAGCTTGATTTCAATATTGCTTTGTTGTTTAGATCTACGTTGATTCTTGATTGCAAAGTAATAATATGTTAGTTTGGATAATTTAAGTCCGTAATTGCTTAGATTATCCTTACATAAGAACACTTGGGATAAAATCCAAGGAAATTGTATGATCTAGCGTTATCTCCATACGTTTGGGTAGCTAGGATTGGATCTCTCTATTTCTTAATGCAATTGACAATTGTTTTGATGCCTAAGGCCAAGGACGTTCCTTGACAATTTGTTAATTGGTAATTAATTAGAGGACGTTCCCTAATTGGTTTAATAATAAGGAGAGATAATGGTGGTGAGAAGCGTCTTCCATCTCCATAACTAATCTATTGAATCAACCCAAAGGAAACTAAGTGTCAATGATCAATCCCAACAACTAAAGTGGATCCAATTCTTCAACTAGATCTTTCTTATTATTTATTTCTCTTTATTTTTATTATTTGCCTTATTTTTATTGCTTTCAGTTTTAGATTAATTAAATCAATCTCAAACCCCCCCCCCCATTTTACTTACAGTTTAGTTGGTTTCAGTTTTATCTCGTTTTAGTTTATTTTGCTTTCCGTTTATTTCTTTTTTAGTTTTATCTCATTTCAGTTTTATCTCGTTTCAATTTATCTCGTTTTCAGTTTTATCTCGTTTCAGTTTTATCTTATTTATCTCGTTTCAGTTTTATCTCGTTTCAGTTTATCTCGTTTTCAGTTTTCTTCTTTTGCAGTTTATTTTTATTTCAGTTTATTTTATTGGTCTTGATAAAGAAAATAGGTAAGTCTTCAATTCCCTGTGGATTTGATCCTTTCACCACTATCTGCAGTTGTAAATTGTTGATAACCAGAAAGTTTATTTTTGACCAGTTTCGACAACCGCGAGTCAACATGCATACAAGCTCCTAGGGGTCTCAAACTACCTTAAACCCCAACTACAACACATCAAACACACATTACAAGCCACACTGCTCAAAAACTCATCAAAACCCATAAACTCAACATAAGCTTACTCATGCATATTCTACCCCATGAACTTGCATAAAACTTGTTTAAAACATAATGTAAGCTAGAGATCGACTCTTACCTCTTCAAGATCGAGAGAGAGACGACCTAAAACTCGGAGGTGGGAGAGATTGGGTTCTTGAACTTCCAAGCTCCAAAACTTTGCTCAAAAGCTCAAATCTTCAAAACATAGTTAAAACAAATGAAAAACTTGAAAGATCTAGAGGAAAAACATCAAAGATCGGTGAGGGACGGTGGAGAGCTCACCTTGGCCGAAAATGGGAAAAAGTTCGCCCGTTTTCGGCTAAGGGACCCTTTTATAGTGGCTGTCCAGGCCACGTTCGGGGGCCGAATGTGCCTCCGCATGCATGCCATGTTCGACGGCCGAACTTGAGGTTCGGCGGCCGAACCTGGGCTCCCCTCACTTATGCCTTCGGGGGCCTAAGGCTCACCCGAAATGCATGCATGTTCGGCGGCCGAACTTTGAGTTTCGGCGGCCGAACCTGAGCTTTCCTCCAAGGTTGTTTTTATGCAAAAACTCAATTCCTTTTTACTTAAAATCATCAACCATTAAAACATTTCATGAAAACATGGTTTTACCCTTCTAGAGGTCTCCGACATCCGAGATTCCACCGGACGGTAGGAATTCCGATACCGGAGTCTAGCCGGGTATTACATTCTCCCCCCCTTAAGAACATTCGTCCCCGAATGTTCTTCAACTAGCATATAGCATGGCACACACACATCAAACATGCAAGGCACATAAAACTCACAGGGAACTAACCTCAGAAAAGATAAGGGTATTGCTGGAGCATGGACTCCCGTGTCTCCCAGGTGCACTCTTCCATATTGTGGTGGTTCCATAGGACTTTCACCATCGGGATTTCCTTGTTTCTCAGCTTTCTGATCTGGGTGTCTATGATCCGCACTGGCTGCTCAACATAGGTGAGATCCTCTTGGATCTCCACATCAGGCTCACTAAGAACCTTGACCGGATCTGACACAAATTTCCTCAACATTGAAACATGGAAAACCGGATGGATTCTTGCCATTGAAGTAGGAAAATCTAGCTTGTACGACACATTCCCAATCTTCTGCAAGATTTCAAAGGGTCCGATGTATCGTGGGGCTAGTTTACCTTTCTTCCCAAAGCGAACCACTCCTTTCATTGGAGACACCTTGAGCAATACCAGATCCCCCTCCTGAAACTCTACATGTCTTCTGCGGATGTCTGCATAACTCTTCTATCTGCTAAGCTGTAATACCCGGCTAGACTCCGGTATCGGAATTCCTACCGTCCGGTGGAATCTCAGATGTCGGAAGCCTCTAGTAGGGTAAAACCATATTTTTATGAAATGTTTTAATGTGTTTTATGTTTTTAGCATGAAAGAAAATGAGTTTTTGCATGAAAATAGCATTGGAGGAAAACTCAGGTTCGGCCGCCGAACCTCAAGTTCGGCCGCCGAACATGCATGCGTTGCGGGTGTGCTTTAGGCCCCCGAAAGCATAAGTGAGGGAAGTCTAGGTTCGGCCGCCGAACCTCAAGTTCGGCCGCCGAACATGGCATGCATGCGGAGGCACATTCGGCCCCCGAACGTGGTCTGGCCAGCCACTATAAAAGGGTCCCTTAGCCGAAAACGGGCGAGCTTTTTCCCCCATTTTCGGCCAAGGTGAGTCTCCGCCGCCCCTCACCCATCTTTGGTGTCTTTCCTCTAGATCTTTCAAGGTTTTGACTTGTTTTTACTTTATTTTGAAGATTTGAGCATTTGAGCAAGGTTTTTGGAGCTTGGAGGTTCAAGAACTCAAGCTCTCCCAACTTCGAGTTTAGGTCGTCTCTCTCTCGATCTTCAAGAGGTAAGAGCCGATCTTAAGCTCCTTGCATGTTTTAAGTAAGTTTTAAGTAGATCCATGGGTCAGAATGCATGTTTAGGTTATGGTTATGTTTATGGGTTTAAATGTATGTTCATGAACAATGTGAGTTTCTTGATGTGTTGTAGATGGGGTTTATGATGGTTTGAGACCCCTAGGAACATGTATGCTTGTGTTTGTATGTTGTTGATCATGTATGGGATTAAGCAGGTTCACAGGATGCATGTTAGGCTTGCTACGGGTCCCGGCGGCCTTAAGTCGACCCGGATCCTAACGCTGGTAGCGGTCCGATTTTCGGGTCGTTACAGAATGGTATCAAAGCCCTAGGTTCATATGGTCGGACCTAGAGTGTCGGGCTCATAGATGTTATAGAAGGTCAAGCACAATAGGAAAGATCATGTCCACTAGGATAGGATGTGGAGTCCTGTCTGGAATAATGATGTGAAATGCCATGATGATATGCTATGATATGTGGTGTATGTGATGCGGGTTCATGTGTGCCCACATGAACCATATGATACTAATGTTTGTGCTATGTGTACTGTTTTCAGAAAACAGGATGAGGGGAACTCGTCGATCAGCCAGATTGACTAGAGTACCACCTGAGGATGAGGGCATGAGCGCCCGTCCTCCAGCATTGCCTAGGGCAATGTCTAGTAGGTCTAACCGAGAAAGAGTAGCAAGAGACCCTAGAAGGTCTTTGGATCTGGGTAGAAGCAGATCAGTCAGAGGAACAGTTCAGGGAGGAGCGTTAGAGGACATGGGGGATGATATGGATGTAGAGCAGAGGAGGGATGGCAGTCTGGGAGTTAGCATGTCGGAGGAAGGTATGGGAGATGTAACGACCCCAAAATGGACCGTCACCGGCGCTAGGATTCAGGTCGGCTTAAGGCCGCCAGAACCCGTAGCAAGCTTGCTATACTCTCTGTGTACCTGTAAACCTCATACATGATCATACATTTTCTGTGAAAATAAAACTCTTTTCTGAACCAAGGCTTAACCTGTGCATGCACTATCTCTGTACTCTGTACTCATGTACTCTGTACTCTGTATCCCTGACTAGAGCTTGCTCTAGATGGGTTACCTCATACCTGTTAAGCCTGGTTTTCACATACAGGAAAACATATATACATATACAGATGTACAAAACATACATCACTAGGTCAAGCAACAACTATTACATCTCTTTAATATTACATGTCCACTCTAAGCTATTACAGATCTCTTTACTTTTCCTGTACTCTGCTGGACTATCCCTGTACACTGTACACTGAACCTACAAAACTGGGGTTAAGGGAGTGGGATGAGCTTTATAGCCCAGTGAGTAGAACAATAAACTATCTCAGTAAAATATGATCTCATGGAATGCACCATATCACAGACAAGCCACATCAAGAGTAAACCTGTCACCACATAGTCCCAGTAACTCTGTGCCAGGGCGTAGAATCGAGCACCTGGTCTTCCTGTCATATATGTATATGTGTATATAACACCTCTGTACTTACCATTGCCAGGGCGTAGTCAAAGGCTCCTGGACTTTGCTATACCTGCCAGGGCGTAGTCAAAGGCTCCTGGACTTCACTATACCTGCCAGGGCGTAGTCAAAGGCTCCTGGACTTCCTGTCTGAGACTATTGGATCATTCAGCATTCACTCACATCACCAAATAACGATGCAATGCAACATATTCGTGAATACTAATGCAATCAACCTATGGCATAAACATGATGCATGAGATATGCTAAAAGCAGTTTGTGGTTCAATTAAAAGTCATAAATTTAGTTCCACTCACCTCTGGCTATCTGGACTGACTGACTCTGCAGGCTCTGAACCTCTGGAGCCGTACTCACTGCTGCTCTCTCTGGTTCCTCTGGTCTGTACCTATACAGATGGACTCAAATGAGGGACCAAACAAGCGTAGAAATAACTCTCTTCAACTTCCCCAAGAATCCCCTTAAACTCACTCAACTATCCATGCAAAGCATGCAAAAGAAAGCTGGACAGGACACTTTCGGCGGCAGGTTCGGCGGCCGAAAGTCCTCTCCAGAGACGAAACTCAAGCACCTTCGGCGGCACCTTCGGCGGCCGAATCCCCCAAACAGAGCCGAACATGCAAAACAGGCTGTGGCAGCTAAGCCACCATGCAAGAGGTTCGGCGGCCGAATGAACCTTCGGCTGCCGAACCTGAGTTCATCCAGAACTCAGCTTCCACGGCAAACCATCTTCTCCTTCCCTTCAACCACTCAAACCATATATACACCAACTCCTCAACACACATTACTCACATATATGATCACAGGGGTCCAAAACTATCTAATAACCCCAAACAACAAATCAAACATAACACAGAAACATGTATACATGCATAACTCATCAAAATCACTACTTCTCACTTAAACATACATCTCTCTCCTTAACTTCCATAAAACCTTCAGAAAACACATAAACAGGTTCAAGAGCATTACTTACCTCCTGTAACAAGAAGCTGAACACGCTGAACTAAGGAAAACGGACCAACTCTCCTCAAACTCTCACACTCGCACAAACGGAGCTTTTTGCTTCAAAACAGTCAACACCTTGTGACTTATCAAAACACTCTGCAAGAGCTGCTCAAACTCAGCAAATAAACCAGGGGAGACGTGGCCAACTTCTGGACATGATCTGGTGATAACACCTGTCCAAAACGCTGACTAAGGGATACAAAACTGCTGGCTAAGCAACTCAGCTTCGGCTGCCGAATCGCATGCAAAACCATGCAACATTCGGGGGCCGAACCTGAATTCGGAAGCCGAATATTGGGCACTTTCGGCGGCCGAACTTATCTTCGGCGGCCGAACTTGGCTCCTCTGCCTTGGTTCATTGCAACTCAAAACTTGGTTCCATTTACCTGTAACACAGTAAACCACACAACATTTCTTGAGAAACTCATATCCCCTACCCTCTAGAGGATTCCGACATCCCGGAGTCTACCGGACGACAAGAATTCCGGTGCCGGACTCTAGCCGGGTATTACATTCTCCCCCCCTTAAGAACATTCGTCCTCGAAGGTTCCTAAAACACACAATTAACACATGAAACGGAGAAAACTAACCTCAAAACAAATATGGATACTGCTGGAGCATAGACTCCCGCGTCTCCCAGGTGCACTCTTCTAGATTATGGTGGTTCCATAGAACTTTCACCATCGGAATTTCCTTGTTCCTTAGCTGTCTGATCTGCGTGTCCAGAATCTGCACTGGCTGCTCTATATAGGTGAGATCCGTATGAATCTCCACCTCAGGCTCACTCAGAACCTGATTCGGATCTGACACAAACTGTCGTAGCATAGAAACATGAAAGACCGGGTGAATTCTCTCCATAGAAGCAGGTAAATCCAGCTTATACGACACATTTCCGATCCTCTGTAACACCTCAAAGGGTCCAATGTACCGTGGAGCCAATTTACCTTTCTTTCCAAAACGAACCACTCCTTTCATTGGAGACACTTTTAGCAATACCCAATTACCCTCTTGAAACTCTAACTGCTTTCTGCGAACGTCTGCATAACTTTTCTGTCTACTCTGAGCTGTTCTGATTCTCTCTCTGATCATGGGCACCATTCTACTGGTAATGTCTACTAACTCTGGCCCTGCAAGAGCCTTCTCTCCTACCTCTTCCCAGCAAATAGGGGATCTGCACTTCCTCCCATACAAAGCTTCATAAGGAGCCATCCCGATGCTCGCATGATGGCTGTTATTGTAGGCAAACTCCACCAAAGGTAGATGTTGCCTCCAATAATCGCCAAAATCTAATACACATAGTCGAAGCATATCCTCTATGGTCTGGATGGTCCTTTCTGACTGTCCATCAGTCTGTGGGTGGAAAGCAGTACTAAAATCCAATCTCGTGCCCATCGCACTTTGCAGACTCCGCCAAAAGCGGGAGGTAAACTGAGGTCCTCTGTCTGAAACTATAGACACTGGAACTCCATGTAATCTCACTATCTCATCCAGATAGACCTGTGCCAACTTATCCACAGAATAGTTACTCCGTACTGGAAGAAAATGAGCAGATTTCGTGAGTCTGTCCACAATCACCCATATCGAGTCTATCCTGTTGGACGCTACTGGTAAACCCACTACAAAATCCATGGCTATGTTCTCCCATTTCCACTCTGGAATCGGTAATGGGTTAAGCATTCCAGCTGGTTTCTGATGCTCTAATTTCACCCTCTGACAAACCTCACAGGCTGTCACGAACTGCGCCACTTCTTTCTTCATGGCTGGCCACCAATAGACCCTTTTCAGATCCTGATACATCTTGGTGGCTCCTGGGTGAACACTATACCTCGCATTATGAGCTTCCCTCATAATGTCTTCCTTCACACTGCCCCTATCTGGTACACAAAGTCGACTCCCATAGCGAAGGATCCCTTTGCTGTCAACTCTGAACTCTACATTATTGCCTGACTGAACAGTCCTGGCAATTTTCATCAACTCAGGGTCCTCATGCTGTCTCTGAGCTATCTGCTCCAGAAACACAGGTGTCACTCTCATCTGTGCTATCAACGCACCTGTACCAGACAACTCTAGCTGTAATCCCTCGTCAAAGAGCTTATAAAGCTCCATCACAACTGGTCTCCGCTCTGCTGCTATATGGGATAAACTACCTAGTGACTTCCGGCTTAGGGCGTCTGCGACAACATTCGCCTTACCCGGATGATACTGGATTTTACAATCATAATCACTGAGCAATTCGACCCACCTTCTCTGCCGCAAATTCAGCTCTCTCTGACTTAAGATGTACTGTAAACTCTTGTGATCGGTGAAGATCTCGCATTTAACCCCGTAGAGGTAATGCCGCCACATCTTAAGTGCAAAGATAACTGCTGCCATCTCTAGGTCATGGGTAGGGTAATTCAACTCGTGCTTCTTCAACTGTCTAGAAGCATAAGCGATTACTCTCTCACTCTGCATCAATACACAACCCAATCCCACTCGAGATGCATCACAGAACACTGTGAACTCTTCATTACTGACAGGCAGAGCTAACACTGGTGCTGTTGTCAATCTCCTCTTAAGCTCCTCAAAGCTCTCTTCACACTGGTCTGACCAGATAAACTTCTGGTTCTTCTGAGTCAATTTGGTCATAGGAGCTGCTATCTTTGAGAAGTTCTGAACGAACCTCCTGTAGTAACCTGCCAGTCCCAGAAAGCTTTTAATCTCAGTCACTGTCGTGGGTCTGGGCCAGTTAGCTACAGCCTCTATCTTCTTGGGGTCAACCTCAATACCCTCTGCTGATACCACATGTCCCAAGAAGGCAATGCTCCGTAACCAAAACTCACACTTCGAGAACTTGGCATACAAACCATGCTCTCTCAGTGTCTGCAGAACGATCCTCAGATGCTGGGCATGCTCCTCTGCATCTCTGGAATACACTAAGATATCATCGATAAACACAATGACAAAGTGATCCAGAAACTCACTAAATACCCTGTTCATGAGATCCATAAATGCTGCAGGGGCGTTAGTCAACCCGAACGGCATCACTAAGAACTCATAATGCCCATATCTGGTCCGGAAAGCTGTCTTAGGCACATCTGCCTCTCTGACTCTCAACTGATGATACCCAGATCTCAGATCTATTTTCAAGAAACAACCTGCTCCAGCTAGCTGGTCAAATAGATCATCAATCCGAGGTAAGGGATACCTGTTCTTGATAGTGACCTTGTTCAACTGTCTGTAGTCGATACAAAGTCTGAGGGATCCATCCTTCTTTCTGACAAAGAGTACTGGAGCACCCCAAGGTGAGGTACTAGGGCGGATGAAACCCTTATCTACCAAGTCCTGCAACTGTTCTTTCAACTCTGTTAACTCAGCTGGCGCCATCCTGTAGGGAGGAATAGAGATAGGTCTAGTACCTGGCAGCAATTCAATTTCAAACCCTATCTCCCTATCAGGTGGTAGTCCTGGCAAATCGTCTGGGAACACATCGAGAAACTCTCGGACTACTGGTACTGTAGCTGGTTCCCTCACCTGACTGTCTAGCTCTCTCACATGAGCTAGAAACCCCTGACAACCCCTCCTAAGCAAACGACGAGCCTGAAGGGCTGAAATCATACCTCTGGGTGTACCTCTCCTGTCTCCTCTGAAGACACACTCTGACCCATCCTGGTCTCTGAGACTCACTATCTTCTCTCGACAGTCCAACGTCGCACTATATGTAGATAACCAATCCATCCCTAGAATGACATCAAAATCTGTCAAATCTAGAACCACAAGGTCAGCTGGAAGGTATCTACCCTCGATAAACACTGGACTGAACCGACAGACTGACACTGCCACTGATGGGTCACATCTAGGTCCACTGACCCAGAGAGGATACTCTAACTCAGAACTGATCAAACCCAATCGCTCTATGGCTCTCGCAGCAATAAAGGAATGAGAAGCACCGGGGTCCATCAAAGCATACACATCTGAACACCCAATGATGAGATTACCTGACACCACTGTGTTCGACGTGTTAGCCTCCTCCTGTGTCATTGTGAAAATCCGTGCTGGGGCTACCGGATTTCCACCTCGGGAACCTGCTGCTGAAGTAGAGGCGACCCCTCTCCCTCTACCTCTGCCACTAGTCTAAGGCATGACTGGAGCTGCTGGCCGTACAACTGGCTGTACCACACTGCCTGAACTCATCTGCTGGGATGGTGCAAAAGTCATCTGCGGACAATCCCGAGCAATATGCCCTTCCTGTCCACATCGAAAACAAGCTGTAGATCCCAACCGACAAACTCCTCCATGTGGTTTTCCGCATCGTCTGCAGACTGGAGCTGTGCCAGAGCTTGAGCCACTACCTATTCCCAGACCTGACTTGACTTTACTCCAGAACTTACTCTTTGTTCCTTTTGCTCTATCCCATCTTTTACTGCTTGGTGTGGGGGCTTTAGAACCCGAAGCCTGTGCCTTTGACTGTTTCTGAATATTGGCACTAGCTTCCATTTTCCTGGCTGCGTCTACTATGGTATGGAAACTCTCCTTTTCTGCTGGAAGAATCAAGGAAAGATTAGGCACGCATAACACATTAGGCAATGATAAATTCTTAGAGTAAGTAGGAATTTGCACAAAACCAGTATGTGATACAGCAAGCGTTTTACCATCACCAAGTTGTACTTCCTCAGGACCTCCATAGTCAGAATAGCTTTGCAAAGAAGCTGGATTCGACACAACATGATGAGAAGCTCCGCTATCAAACAACCATTGTTGTGGAGAAGAAGCAGCCATAGAAGAAGTAACATTAACTGCAGGTATCGGTGCTGAAGAATGCGAGGTATCAGTCTTCAAAGACATATTATTCTCCTTAAGAAAGCGAGCCAATTTGCGACATTCAGCAGTAGTATGCCCAGTATATTCACAAAATTGACATACCACATCAGGTCGATAAGAACCTCGACCTCGACCACCAAAGTAAGAACCACGACCACCACGTCGATTTCCAGAATAATTGGAGTTTTGTGGAGATCGATTATAATTGCCATTCTGATTGTGTGAACGCCCTCCAGAACGTTGAGTGTAATTGACAGTAGCAATCACTTGTGACATAGCTGAAACAGTTGTAGAATCTTTTTCTTGTAGGGATCGTTCATGATCAGTAAGTTTTTCAAAGAGATTAGAAAAGGTTATTGGGGTTTCACGAACTTTTAACGCAGCAACTATGGGACTGTAATCATCTCCCAATCGCGTGATAATATAAACAATTAAGTCATCATCACTCACCGGATTCTGGGTAAGAGCAAGCTCATCTGCAATAGCCCTCATTTCATTGAGAAAAATAGCAATCGGTTTGGTTCCCTTAGAGTTCTGTGCTAATTTAGTTTTTAAGGACAGAATTCTAGAACGAGAAACATTAGCAAAACTCTGGTGAAGCCGATCCCATGCTTCTTTGGCAGTATTGGCTGAAGAAATCAAGGGTTGAATAGTATCGGAACAACTTCCTAAAAGAGCACTGATCAAAATTTGATCTTGTCGAAACCATAAGGCGAAAGCTGGGTTGGCTGTTTTGTCTTTTTCAGAAATAAATTGTGATGGTGCAACCCGTGAACCATCAATAAAATCAAGTAAATCAAGACCAATTAAGGTTGATTGGATCTGTTTTCTCCAAACAGGAAAATTCTCCGGAGTAAGTTTAATTGGAAAATGCGTTGGAGCATTTAATTGAATGACGGTATTGGATGACGAAGCCATTAATTAAAAGAAAATTGGATCAGAAAACTCGTGAGAGCAGATTGCGGCTCTGATACCATATAGAAGATTTATGATATTGAGAATTCTATGTATTTGTATTTCTGTATAGAATACATTTATATAGTATATACCAGTGGTTGAGTTTGATACAGATTATATGAATAACAAATATTATCTCAACCAACTATAAACCTTATCATAACTCTAAATCTTATCACAAATCTAACCTTATCATGACTCTAAACCTTATCACAACTCTAACCCTTATCACTAATTAAATACAAGATAAGTATACAGCTATAACTCAAGTTACAAATAGATAAAACTGTTATAGTTAGTCTTTATCTTTAATATGAAGAGCTTGGAGATCTTTCCCAGTTGCAGTTCTTGTTCCTTGGAGCTAACCAGCTCTCAGGGTCGATACCTTCCACAATCTTCAATATTTCTTCGCTGAAAAGGATTGTGCTTGCATCAAATCATCGGCTTTCAGGCAAGCTTCCGGTGGATTTGTGCGAGCATCTGCCGGTACTCGAAGAGCTGGAGATTTCTTTCAACAATTTGTCAGGCAGGATTCCGTCGAGTTTACAGAAATGCAAGATGCTTAGGGTTCTGGCAATGGATGGTAGCAATAAATTCACAGGACGCATACCCAAAGAACTTGGCAACTTAACCATGCTTGAGGAGTTATATCTTGGTTTCAATGATTTGGAAGGTATGCCATTTTCCTTCTCTCGACCTGTAACTTACGGATACAGGACAAGGACTTTTTGGGAAAAAATGTTTCTAAACTATTTATCATAATTAAAAATTAATAATTATAATATAATACTTTTACATATAATTAATAAAATTTTTATTATTCTTTTTAAATAAAAATCATCAGATTAAGTGAGTGTAAAATTTTTATTGTTTAAATATTTAAAATGATTGTATTATAAAATTTTTATTATTTAAATACTTTTAAGTCTAAATTAAGAATAAATTATTTTTTAAACTATGAGTTATGTAAAAACTAATTATATTATATTATAAAATTTCTATTGTCTAGACATTTTAAAACGGTTGTAGTATAAAATTTTGATTATCTAAAATATTTTAAGTTTAAATTAAAAATAAATTATTTTTTAATCTCTAAATTATGTAAAATATTCATATATTTTTAAAACTCAACATTTTATTTTATTTATTTTAATTTCGTTAAATTGAAAGTGTTAGTCCAACTTTTTATCAATTTTCTGTTAATTGTATATTGATAAAATAATATTAAAGATATATATTTTTTATTTTTAAATTATATCAAAATTAATATTTATATTTTTAAATTTTTTAAAAATAAATGTTTTAATATTTGTATTTTGAGTTTACTAAATAAAAAAAATGTGTCAGGTTGACAGAATTAAAGAAATATTCAGTAAAAAAATTTACCCTTCAATTAGTTATTCTCTTTTTAATTTAAAAAAAAAATTAGCTAAAATTGAATTCAGTTTGGAAAATCTGCCAAGTATAGTGCAGGGTGGGCTTTCCCCATCAAGTTTGGTGGAAATTGCTAATCTATCCTGAATCGATTATTATAAGGAAAAACATTTATTCCTCATCCGATATTAAAGATTTTACATAAATTTAATTTAATTTTTTATTAATTTTTTTATTTAAAATATTTTTTTTAACTTATAAAATTTTTATTTTAAAAATAAAATTATATATAATTTTATTAGAATTCATTTTATTTTTTTTTCTTTTTCGAAATAAATTATAGCCAATGGAGGATTAACATATCCTAACACAAACAATTCTATGATTTTTCGCTAGCAATGTGTTGGTTCAAATGAATTTCATTTGTGGGATTCAATTAACTTTCATGATGTACTCCATGGAAGCAGAAGTTCAATTTGTTAATTAGTAGTCTTATACATGTGTGTTACAAATCCGCAGGTGAAATTCCATCAGAAATTGGCAACCTCCGAAACTTACAAAATTTTGCAGTGGAGCACAGTGGGCTTACAGGAACAATACCTCCTGCCATCTTCAACATCTCATCTCTTCAAGATCTTGTTGTTGCAAACAACAGCATATTCGGAAGTCTTCCAATGGATCTGTGTCATCGCCTTCCAAATCTTCAAATACTTTTTCTTTTCGATAATAAATTCGTAGGGAACATACCAAGAGATATAGGAAACTGCACAATGTTACAGCAACTTCGTCTTGGGAGAAACAACTTTACAGGTATGAATCTCATTTCTAGTTGAACCTTGTAATCATTAGTTTTCTCTTTTAGGTTAAAGATAAGGATAATTTGCAATATATATTGGGATTTTCAACAGGTGCTATACCTCATGAGATGGGTAATCTTAGATATCTGAAGGTGGTGAGATTGCCGGTGAACAGCTTAACAGGTCTGATTCCACCAAATATCTTCAACAGTTCCACGATTGAGGAGATTACTTTAGCTGTAAATAACTTCTATGGCAATCTTCCCGCTAGTTTAGACCTATGGCTCCCTAATCTTAAACGTCTCATCCTAGGTGGAAATCAACTGGATGGAATTATCCCAAGCTCTATTGCAAATTCTACTGAGCTTATTCAGTTAGAGTTGAGTGAGAATTTGTTTACTGGTTCTGTACCAATGACCTTTGGTAATCTTCTGTTTCTACAGAGGCTTACCCTGATAGGAAATTTTCTTGTCAATGATCCATCGACTCCAGAATTGAGCTTTCTTACTTCTCTGACAAATTGCAAGAACTTAATAGTTTTGGGATTTTCCAATAATCCTATCAGGGGAATCTTCCCACCTTTTGTTAACTTCTCTAACACTCTTGAAGTTCTTGATGGAAGCAATTGCGAAATCATGGGCATGATACCCAGGGGACTCGGCAATTTAAGCAGCTTGATATCTTTAAGCCTAAATAACAACGACTTGACAGGACCCATTCCTGATACGTTCCAGAATTTGGCAAAGATACAAAGATTGTATCTCGGGGACAACATGTTACAGGATTCTATTCCGAATAGTTTATGTCATCTGAGCAACCTGGGTGAGTTAAGATTGAGCAGGAACAGACTTGCAGGGTCAATACCAAGTTGCTTTGGGAATCTTACCTCTCTGAGAGATCTCCAGCTTGACAGCAATAATCTAACTTCCAGTATACCATTTTCCCTCTTGAGCCTGAAGGACTTGTTGATCTTGAACGTGTCATCTAATTCACTAGATGGAAACCTACCGTCTGAGATTGGAAATTTGAAGATCATGTACCAACTAGACTTGTCAAAGAATCAATTCTTTGGCGGTATTCCGAGTGAACTCGGCGGTCTCCAACAGTTAACTCAGCTGTCTTTGGCACACAATAAATTCCAAGGACCTATACCAGGCTCAATTGGGAGCATTGTGAGCTTGGAGTATTTGGATCTCTCCAATAACATGCTCTCTGGCGTTATTCCAAAGTCTCTGGAAGCACTTCCATATCTCAAATACTTCAACGTGTCTAACAACAGCCTAGAAGGAGAAATTCCTGACGGAGGACCTTTTGCAAACTTCACAGCTCAATCTTTCATGAACAACGTTGGACTCTGCGGAGCTCCTCAGATGGGCTTCAAGCCGTGTAATGCATCTAGTAGTTCTAAAAAATCAACCCCATTTCTGAAATATGTTTTACCAGCTACGGCTTTAGCAATTTTGGTACTAGGCTTTGTATGTGTGCTTTCAAGGCAAAGAAGACAAAAGAAGAAGAGAACTGATCCTGCCTCTACAACTCAACCTGATTTGCTAAATATAGCAACATACAGAAGGTTTTCATACCAGGAACTCATGCAAGCTACGAATGGATTCGACGAAAGTAATCTACTGGGTAAAGGGAGCTGGAGCTTTGTCTACAAAGGAACGCTTGCTGATGGCATGGTTGTTGCAGTAAAGGTTTTCAACTTGCAGCTAGAAGGAGCATTAGAGAGTTTTGATGCAGAATGTGAAGTTCTTCGAAACATCCGCCATAGAAATCTCGTCAAGATTATCAGCAGCTGTGCAAATGTTGATTTCAAAGCATTGGTGATGGAGTTCATGCCCAATGGTAGCCTTGAGGCATTGTTGCACTCTAATTGCTATTGCTTGGATATGGTACAGAGGTTAAATATCTTAGCAGATGTTGCAGTTGCTGTAGAATATCTCCACCACAATTATAGTAGACCAGTGGTTCACTGTGACATAAAGCCCAGCAATGTCCTCTTGGATGAAAATATGGTGGCCCATTTAGGAGACTTTGGAATTTCGAAGCTCTTAGGTGAAAGCATATCAATGACGCAAACCAAAACGCTAGCCACAATTGGGTATATGGCACCAGGTGCTGTTCCTTTTACTAAATGCTAAACTTTTAATTCATTACAGTTCTGAATTAGTTTTGCATTTGCTTCATTTGGGAATTTAATTTTGCTTTTTCTTTAGGCTTTCTTTTTCTTTTCTTTTTTTTTTTTTCCTTTTTTTGAAGTTTATACTAATCTTTTGGTTTTAAATTTGGTTTTGCAGCACATTTTTGAGCTAGTTTAGCATTTTAGAATTTAATGTTGCATTTTGTTTGCTAAACTTGTGTATGAAAAAATTCATAATTGGTCCCTCAATTTTAACAAATATATGAAAAACATCTTTAATATTTTTAAAAAACTACTAATTCATCCTTTCATTAGTTTTAACAGCTTGGATATGTGAAAACTCAATAGTTGGTCCCTTAATTTTATAAAAGTATCTATTATATACTCCTTCTGTATTTATAGTATTTTAAAATTTTTTGTAACGCATAATGACTAAAATTAACGAAACGTTAATTAGTAAATTTTTTAAATGTTTCTCTACATCTCAAAGGCTAATAGTAATTTTTCTTAATCTATAACATGTCCTTCAGAGCCCATATTGGTTGTGGAGTATTTGTGAATAATGTTTATTTAGAATCAAAGACTTTGTCAAAATTGGCCATGATTTTGAGAATAGTCAAGTCCTGTTCTGTTCTTGAACTTAGTATGTGTGTTTTATCTTTGATAAAAACAAGGCATAAAACCGAAGGGTGAGTCAGTATATGTGCCTAATGTAACATGGGCCTTAGGGTGAAATCCTTTTAAGAGCATGCCTCTTGAGCTGGGTTTTTGAGATTTCACATCAGTAGTTGTGCAGTGTGTGAGTAAGATTTATATAGAATCAAGGACTTTCTCATATTGACCATTATTTTTATAAAAAAAAATAATAACAGAAAAGTAGAATATTTCATATTTTTTTTACTTTTTTATGATTATTCTCATGTTTTATGTTTATCAGAGTATGGATCACAGGGAATCGTGTCAACAAGAGGAGATATATATAGTTTTGGAATCATGATGATGGAAATACTTACGAGCAAGAAACCCACAGATAAAATGTTCGAAGGAGAAATGTGCTTGAAAGATTGGGTGTTAGAATCATTGGAGAGTGGAAGAATTAGTGAGATTATGGATTTCAACTTGTTAAACACAAATGAGAGTGATCTTGCAGCTAAGGAACAATGTGTTTCTTCTCTTATGAGTTTGGCTCTTGCCAGTTGTGAGGAATCACCCGAAATGAGGATTAACATACGAGACGTTCTGCAGAGACTCAGGAAAATCAAGGACCAGTTTGAAATGTCCATGCAGTCGACTTGCAAATTACCATAAATCTTCTCTTTTTCTCAATAAATTCTTAAAGTGAAATGGGTTGCAGCATGTTGTTTATATTCATTGATATATTTACTAATGAGCTTTTGGCTGAGAATGCTTTAGTCTTATTGTGTCTATATATATATATATAAATAGATCATAGAGATAGAGAGATTGCCAAGTTGCAGGATTAAGTTTATATATTTATGTTAAGTAATATATCTAAATTTGTGTATTTATGCCAAATAACACACTTAATATATTTTATTTTTATTTTTAAGTTATATTTTTATATTTAATAATAATACTAATTAATATATCCATAATAAATATAATTTATTATTTTTATTATTTTAATTTATATATGACCTTTAAATTTTCTGTTCTTGCTGTTAGTATGTGATTTTTTAATTTTCTATAATATTTTTAATATAATATATTAATTTTTTATTAAAAAATCTAAAACTAAAACCTAACTATATCTTTAGAATAATCAATAAAAAAATTAATTTCTAACTATAAAAGAGAATTATATATTTAAATTTATAATTCATCTTTTTAATTATATTTCTATTATTAGTAAATTTATCTATATATATAATTGGACTAGATTTACAAGCCTCACTATTAAACTTACATATTACAAATTAATAAATAATATAATTAACCCTACATATGATGTAAATATATTTATAATTTTTTTTATATATTTTTTATTTTATTTTTATATAAAATAAAAATTAATGCATATATGATAAATATAATTTATTATTCTTTTAATTACTATTAATGTATCACCTTTTGATTTTTCTATTAATTTTTAATATAATAAATATAATTTTTATTATATTCACTATTATATAATCTTTTAATGTCCTATTATTTTTTAATATATTATATTATTAATATTGTAATAAAAATTTTTGTGCATTTTTATTATTATTATAAAATTTTATTATATTTTTTATTTTAATAATAAATAGAATGTTAAAAATATATTTATAAAAATTAAATAAATATTATATAGAAAAAAATATTTGGACAATAAAAAAATATTTTTATTTTATAGTAATAATTATATAATAAAAAATCATATAAAAATTTTTTAACTTGGCATGGTTTTGACTGGATATTTCCATGTTTCTGGTAGATTGACATCTTTCCATTGTATCGCTTTTGGTATATTTATATTAGCTTTGGTTTGGTCGATTTCCCAAAAAATTGTTTCTCCTGTTTGTCTAGTATGATTAATGGCATTAGGACATAATCCTGTATTCATGATTTTATAATTTAATCTATAAAATACTTCATAAATATGAGATCCTTTTAACATATTATAGTTATGTGTTAATATGTCTAATGTCAATATTTTTATTATATGAGGATCAGTTAATGAAATTGTAAAATTAGGGAAACAGTTTGAATATATTGGTCCATTTGTTAAACTGGTTTCAAATAATTCTAGTAAAGAATCTTTGTAATTAAGATGTCTACAATCTCTTAATGCTACGTGCATACTAGTATTTAATCCTTCTACTGTTAATGGTTTTATGGCAATTTGTACTAATCCTATATGCATAAATCTATATCCTTGAGTGATATATTTTAATATGGTCTTTTTACTTAATAGACTCATAGATTGATTTTCAGAATATAAAGGTACTATCTTTTCTTTTGTTTTAATCGCTCTGGCTGATTTAAAATCTAATATATCTGTTTTATATAGTGTATCTATTGGTGTTTTGGGAGGTTTCCAATTTGTTAATTGTTGATTATTCCAAATACTTTCTCTAGATAATATTGTTTTACTGCTATCTGTATTAATATTTAAATCATTTATCAGTTCTTCATCTGGTTGTCGGGACCTAGAAGATCTATTTCTCCTAAATAAACTCATCTTAAAATCTAGGGTTTTCGCATACACTTCCTTCTCTACTCGTTCTGCAGGACTTACTCCTTTTGCCTGACTTATGACTTTCGTGACACAGTTCCAACCCTAAGAGTTTAATTTGAATTTATCTAAGACAAATAAAGCCTTACTTGGCTCTGATACCATAAATTCGAACCCAGGTTTGATTTAAATATTTCTACAGTAATTAATTATTTAAAAATTATTGTTTCTTAATAATTGATCTAAGTAGGCTATAATGCAATTAAATAAATCTAAAGTTCTTTGTGTTTTTTAAAAATTATTGTTTCTTAATAATTGATCTAAGTAGGCTATAATGCAATTAAATAAATCTAAAGTTCTTTGTGTTTCTCTACAGGCACAGAATTGGTTATGATTGGTTATATGCCACTCATACATATGTGTTCCTTGTCGTACTAAGCAATGTCTAAACATTTCTACTTCACCTTTATTTGTTAAATCTATTAAACTTAATTGTTCTAATGCAGATACTATAAATCTCATTATATGATTAATTGTTGAAGAATTGTAATGCAATATCTAATATAGTATGAAAGAATACATAAAGAGATGGTCCATAATAAACAATATATTCAGTGATATATCCACTGTCTGACTCATAAACATAAACTAAAATTAAATATTCCATTATTTGATTTAAATTTATACAATATTAAGATCCAGATAAGGATCCGTAATATCAACAGTGTAAAAACATTTACATTCATAACAATAGTATTCAATATAAAATTGGTTACAAATATGACAGTAAAATATTCCTATTTCAATGTTCATGGTTTCTGATGTGCCAGATCAGTTTGGACTGCAAGCACAGAGCATACTTATTGGTCAGGGTTCCTGCACTGTTAACCTGAAATCCCAGAGTTAACTCAGAATGGTAAACGGAGAAAGAGAGAATAGTTTGCCGTCAACACGGACTTATACAGTATCAATTGTATAATACAAATATTATTAATACAAAATACAAATACAACTTACTTGCTTACAAACTTTGTTTAAACATAAACTGCTACGTTCCAGTTGTTGTAAACTTGGAACTCCTTACAAATTGTAGAAAGATAAGCTAAACTAAGCATGAAGTACATAGAGAGAAATTTCTGGTGAATTTCGGTGTGTCCTTCCTTTGAGTATGAGAATGCCTTATATAGGCGACGGACTTCAAATTTTTCTTCATTTTGGTTGAGCGGTCCGTGAGTTGGTTTTGTCTTTTTCTAGTAGTGCTGTGTCGAGTCACTTGTCTTTTTCGCTTTTCTTTTTCTTTGTCTGCTTTGTCTTTTTCTTTCAGTGCTTTGGTGAGTCACTTGTCTTCTTTCTCTTTTTGTCGGCCACTTGGTGTCTTTTTCTTTCAGTGCTTTGGTGAGTCACTTGTCTTTTTCTCTTTTTGTCAGCCACTTGTTGAGAAAATGCTGTGTGACGTCATTGCTTGCGTTGTCATCTTTGTCTTTATTGATCTTGGTCAAATTGTAGGTCCATGTGGGTCCTACATTTCTGCTTGTGTAAAGAAATCGTCATTGTCATCTGACAGGTCTACTGGTGAAGCTGTTGAATTTTTTGTCTCATTTAATTCTTCTATTAATTTCTCATATTCTACCTCAGAGGTACATGCTGCTAATTGAGATATAATCATTTGTCGCTTTGCCAGAAAAGTTTCCTGTTTGGTTATATTGGCTGGGCTTGGGCTTGTGCATAATTGTGGGTATTTTTGAAAAAATGGTTCTAAGGCTTCTGGGCCACAAGCCTGTAAATTAGTCTTGGACCACCATTTGGTTTTATATCTGCGAACAAGAATGGGTACTTGAAACTCATCAATGGTTTGGTCTTTGATTTGGTATTCTATCATTAATATCCATGGTATGTGAAAGTAATGGCTGTAGATCAACCATTTTGGGGAGCAATTGATAGTGTCTGGTACTTTGGTTTTTTCAAAAAATTGGATTTGAGCTGTCTGGACTTGGTCTGGAATAATATCAGTATGGATACCAAATTTTTTCCACCATTGGTGAAACCAATATGGAGTTGGATATTCAAAATCGTCAGCAATATAAAAGAAAAATGAAATGGACATATGGTCATTTTGCTTTAGGAATGTTCGTTCCCAAGCAACTTGATAATCATAATAATTGTATTTTGCATTTTGTCCATTTGTCAAAATAAATTCTTTTGTCTGATGGGGCTCTTGTCCCCACTCTGCCAGAGTCCAAACCTTCAAGAGGCGGACTTTACAGTATCTGATTTTGTTTGGGTATTGAGGATCATAATTGTTTTGAATGAGGATGGACTTTGTTTGGATAAGAATGGCCTCATAATATGTTTGGGGTTTGTTAAAGTTGTCTGGTATATAAAAATGTGTCTTGGGAAAAATGGAATCACAAATTTGGTAGGCATTAAGATTTGGGTTTTGGGCCCAATATTCGGGTTCTATTGTAATAACATGGTCTTCAATAGCCTTGTATTTATAGTCTGCTGAGATAAGTTCTTGTGAAATTGTTGGGCTTTGGCTAGAAGATGGAGTATTTGTCACAATTTGCTTAAAAGTAGAGGGTGTAATGGGCCTGATCAAGCCCATAGGATTTTATAATGGACTATATCTATTTAGTGAAGTAAAATTTGGAGAAAGGTTTGGTCTTGGCGATCTTGGTCTAGGATAGCTTGGTTGGGTTATTAATGCACTAGAAATTGGAGACATTGGTCTATTTATAATGCTAGTACTACTAGTATACAATGGTCTTTGTGGAGTGGATGGTCTCGAAGTAATTAGTTTTGCATTTGTCAAATTTGTTTTGATAATATTGGTCTGAGATCTCAGGGAGATCTTTTCAGTTTCCTTCCCTTTGTCAGTCATTTTCCTTGTAAAAATTCCCTGGTCAAGAAATCAGCAATGGAATTATCAGTTCCTTTAATATGTTCAATTTCAAACTCAAAAATAGACAAAAATGCTTGCCATCTAGCAAAAATATGTTTGGCTGCAAGATTTTTTACATCTTTGGTCAAAACATCTTTCGCAGCTTTACAATCAACTCTAATGGTAAACTTTTGATTTAATAAGTCACTTTGGAATTTTGTAACACATAAAACTATTGCTAAAATCTCTTTTTTAATTGTAGAATATTTTTCTTGTGTAGGATTCCATATACCAGAATAATATCTTATAATATAATTTTTATGGTTTATATTTTGTTTTAATATTCCACCATATCCTTGGTCAGATGCGTCTATTTCTACAATCTTAGGATAATTTGGGTTACACAGGTTTAAACATGGTAAAGTTTTTACATGCTTTTTAATTTCCTGTATTAATTTAGTATGTTCTTCTGTCCATGGTTTGGGATTCTTTTTTAATCTATTGTATAATGGTTTGCATAATATTCTTATATTTGGTAAGAAATCAGCAACATAATTTAAAGAACCTAAAAATCTTTGTAATTGGTTTTTATCTTTAATTTCATTTGGGAATTTATCTGCAAAATCTATACTTCTCTGAATTGGTACTATAATATTTTGATATATTTCATGACCTAAAAATCTAATTTTGGTTTGAAAAATTTTTATTTTGGGTTTGGATAAAACCAATCCATTTCTTTTTATGATTTTATAAAAAATATGTAAATGCTTAATATGTTGATCAATGTTTTGACTAAATACTAAAACATCATCTATATAAGTTATGATAAAATCATATGGTGTAAAGATGTCATTCATAATTTTCTGAAATTCACTTGGTGCATTTTTTAAGCCAAATGGCATAATGTTCCATTCATATTGTCCAAATGGTATGGTAAATGTTGTTTTATATTTATCTTTTTCATCTATTTGTACTTGCCAAAAACCTGATTTCATATCAAATTTTGAAAAGATTTCTGCTTTATATAACCTATTTAAGAGATCTTGTTTGTTTGGTATAGGATATCTAATCCATCTTAAAACCTTGTTTAATGGTTTATAATTGATTACCAATCTTGGTGCACCTCGTTCTATCTCAGCATTTTTAATGACATAAAATGCTGCGCATGACCATGGTGATTTACTTGGTCTAATTAAATGTTTGTTTAATAAATCTTGAATTTCGTTTTTACAAAATTCTAATATTTCTTGGTTCATTTGAATTGGTCTTGCTTTTGTAGGAATATCTTGTTCTTTAAAGTCTGGTTCATATGGTAAAGTTACTATGTGCTGTTTTCTATCCCAAAATGCTGTTGGTAAATCTGAACATAGGTCTTTTTCAAATTGTTCTTGAAGTTTTTTAATTTGTTGTTTAATGTTTGGATTTTCTAACTGTTCTTCTATTCTAATAGAATGTAAATCTTTCTTTAAAAATTTTATTTGGTTTTCTAAATTATTAATTTTACTTATGTTTTCTTGTTGAAATAAATTAACATCATGGTAATTAATTGGTGTTATAAAGTGAAATATAATATTCTGTCCTAATACATTGGTTTCTAAACCTAATTGTGTGACCTTAAAGGGGTATAACATTTGTAAAAATGGATTTCCTAGGATAATTTATGTATTGAGATTTTTAATTAACATGAAACTGGTTTTAAAACATATTCCATTATTACAAATATGTGCACTTGGTATTTTGTAATCTATTTTTACTTTGGTTGAATTTGCTGCAGATAATGTCTGTTTAGTCTTATGAAAATATTTACTTGGTATTATCCCTTGATCTATACAGTTCATGTCAGCCCCTGAATCTAACATGGCAATGGTTTCTAAGTTAAAATCTTTAATTGTCAAATTTATTTTTACATACCATTTTTGATATCTTATTCTCGTAATATCATTGAATTTTAACGCTGTTTCTCCCTCACTGTCTGAAGTTATTTCTGTTGGTTTTTGTTCTTTATTTTTTCCGGAACTTTGTCCTATTTCTAAATTCTGTGTTAATTTTTGATTTTGTTCTAAATAGTCGCATCTTAATTTTAATTGTCTTACTTCTGATTTTAATTGTCTTATTTCTGATTGTAAATCCATAGAAGAAATTGTGGTTACTGATTTTTTGTTTTTAAACATTTGTTCAATATCTTCAAACTTTGTTGGAGGTTCAGTTTCTTGTTTTATTTCTTCATTGATTAATTTGGTTAATTTTTTAAACATTTTACGTTTTATATTAGAATCTTGTACTTGTTCTATTTGTTCTAATACTTGATTGTATTCTGTTAAGACATTTATTTTATTGTTGCAATTACAAATTTCTCCTTGACAATTATGGTTACTATCTGTACTACTTATTGTGTCTGATGACTTGTCACTACTATAGTCATCATCTAATTCTGAAGAAGATAATTTAATTTGGTCAATCTTATCTAATAATTGTTCTATGTTGTCAATTTTTAATTCTAAACCTAATTCATATATTTTCTTTTTAGCAGGACATTCTTTTGCATAGTGTCCTTTCTGATTGCATAAATAACATGTTATATGATTTTTATTATTTGATCTTTTAAAGTTATTTTTTCTATTATAATTATTGCTTCTAAATTGTTTTCTTCTGAAAGGTTTTTTGTCTATTTGTTTATTATATCGTTTATGTTTGTAATTATATTTTTTATAAATTTTATCTGTCTTAAAAGGTCTATATCTCTTCTGTTTATGTCTTTTTATGATTCCGAAACCGAATTGTTCACACCAATTTCCTAGT
Source organism: Manihot esculenta (assembly GCF_001659605.2). NCBI lineage: Eukaryota > Viridiplantae > Streptophyta > Magnoliopsida > Malpighiales > Euphorbiaceae > Manihot > Manihot esculenta. The sequence continues at coordinate 10,681,676 of NC_035170.2, forward strand.
TCTCTTCTAGATTGTCTATTTTCTATTTTTAATTTCTGTTGTAATTTCATATCCCTACATAATCTTATTCCTGTTAAATTGACACATGTTATTAAGTCTCCATATGTTAAATCATCGTATGATATATGGCCAAATTTTTGTTCAATTGTCTCTTTTACTTTGGTTGCAAATAATCTTGATAGTCCTGTTAAGAACTTTTCTTTCCAATGATATGCATTAGGATCTGCTAGGGCATATACTCTTTTGAGAAAATTGTCTTTATACCCTCTAAAATTTTCTAATTTTCTACATTTTAGGTTTTATAGAATTTCACTGTTTCTTTCTGTATATAAATCTATGTCTCCTATGAAATGTGATATAATATTGTATACTAGATATGCTAAGGTAAAGGATTGTGGTTGTCCTGTTGTTGGGTCAATAACTGGTTCTCCTGTGGTACTATCAATTCTTCTTGCTGTCAATATATTAGTTTTTATCTCATTACTTAATAATTTGTCCCACCAAGTTCTCAATTCTATATCTTTAGAATAATCAATAAAAAAAATTAATTTCTAACTATAAAAGAGAATTATATATTTAAATTTATAATTCATCTTTTTAATTATATTTCTATTATTAGTAAATTTATCTATATATATAATTGGACTAGATTTACAAGCCTCACTATTAAACTTACATATTACAAATTAATAAATAATATAATTAACCCTACATATGATGTAAATATATTTATAATTTTTTTTATATATTTTTTATTTTATTTTTATATAAAATAAAAATTAATGCATATATGATAAATATAATTTATTATTCTTTTAATTACTATTAATGTATCACCTTTTGATTTTTCTATTAATTTTTAATATAATAAATATAATTTTTATTATATTCATTATTATATAATCTTTTAATGTCCTATTATTTTTTAATATATTATATTATTAATATTGTAATAAAATTTTTTTGCATTTTTATTATTATTATAAAATTTTATTATATTTTTTATTTTAATAATAAATAGAATGTTAAAAATATATTTATAAAAATTAAATAAATATTATATAGAAAAAAATATTTGGACAATAAAAAAAATATTTTTATTTTATAGTAATAATTATATAATAAAAAATCATATAAAAATTTTTTATTATTTAGTTGTTTATTTATTTGATAATCTTATAAAATCATAATTAATATGATTAAATTATAAATGTGAAAAATTATATAGAATAAATATATATAATGATTAAAATTATTATAAAAAATATTAATCGTGATAAAAATATAAAATAATTAAAAAATTAATAAAATTAATGGTATAAAATAATAAAAAATTAAAATTTTATTCGATTTAAATAACTATAAAAGTTAATAAATATAAATAATTAAAGTATAATAAAAATAAAATTATGAATTTAATATTCTAAATTAAAAGTTATAAATATTAAATAATTAAATTATTAAATTTAAATTACCACAATTTATTATATTAATAATGATAATAATTTTAATTTTTTCACTTTTCGTAAAAGTATAATTTTCATTATTTATTTTATATAAAATTTATCAGCATACTCTCTATTCCATGTATTTTTTCACACAAATCTTTTTTTATAATTTTTAAATGGCTCATATTTTAAAATTTATTATTATTATTATTATTTTAGTATTTGATATGAGATGCATAGTTGCACAATTCTAGATAACTAATTTATTCTTATTGACTAGATTGAAATTGGATGATAAGTTATCTAAATATTTTGGAGAGATCATTATATTTTTTTTTAATAAAAAAATATATTTATATCATAATTATTGTGAAATTATTCATATTATTACAAATTAGTGTTCGCGTAACATAATTAATATACTAGATTTTAAGAAATTCACATTATTAAAAGGTATTGTTATAAAACATATAATTTTTCCTTTTCTCCCACCACCACTGCTACAGCATTGTCGTGTTTGAATTTAATAAACTTTAATTATCTAAAAATATAATTTTTTAATAAAATTTATTATTAGATATTAATAATATTTGATAATCATTACCAAAATTTTTATTTTTTTTTATTGCAATTGAATTTGATATTACATGGAATTGTTTTTAAAATTTTAAAGGAAATATTTTATTTTTCTTGATAGGCAGAATAAATTTATAAAACAAATTATTTTATAAAATAATATCATAATAATATAAAAAATTTTAATATATGTACAATGTGCAAATAAACGATTAGTTATATATATATTAAAAAAATACTATTCATATGTTTAAAGTTTAAATTTTGTAATATTATTATTGTATTCGTTTTATAATTTTTTTTCATATTTATATAATTTTTATTTATATTTATATTTTTAGTTATTCAAAAATATTATTTATTTTTTTTAACTATAATTAACATATTTAACTATTATAATTTATTTCATTTTATTTTTAATACAGTCCTCATTGATTTTTTTTTTTTTCAAATGAGAATTTGAAAATCATCTTTTAGCATGTAATTTAAATTATATATTATTAATAATGATTTTTATTATTTCAATAAATTTTAATATTTTCATTTTATTTTAAAAAAAGATATAAATGAAAAATTAATGAAAAAATTAGCCTTTATCTAAAATAATTATTTTTTTAATTTATATAAAAGAGTAATATGGATAAAAATTATGGGAAATAGAAGTATAATATTTTATTTTTAATAACCAACTAAATTTGATATTCAATCATATATATAATAATAAATCAATTAATATTACAATATTTTTACTTCTAACTAAAATTTAAATATGATGGCTTATTAATTTTGAATAAAATTATACTTGTATTTATAATTCATACTCTTTTATTTCAAAAGCCAATTCAATTTAGTTTTTTATTGTCAAAATAGAAAAAAAAATATTGTCCTAGATTTTTTTTCATTTCATTATTTTCCTTTTTATACAATTTTATAATATAGAATTGTGGAAAATATGAATTATTAAAATAAAAATTATTAAAAATAAATAATAAATTAATATATAAACATAATTGAAATATATTGTTATGAGAAATTTAATATAAAAGAACACATAAATGTCTACATTAATATTATAAGATATGCTATTAAAAAAATTATCTCATTAATAAATTATATAATGTAATTTTTAAACTTAATAAAATAATCATTAGTAATCATTAACTGTTGGTAATTTAATTAAGTTATTTTATTTATTGTTTTTTTTGAAGGAAGAGAAATGAATAATTTATCAAATATATTAATAATAAATCCGCCGAGAGGTTATTTATATTAAACCTATCTCACCTGCAATACATGGTCTAAAAAAGAAAATAATACAAGAGTTAATAAAGAATTAAAGCTTAAATAATCTTGTTCAAACAAGATTCATTCACAAAATAGCACTTAAAATAATACAATTTAGTTAATCAGTCGTCAGATCGGTCATCGGGTCATCAAGTCATTAGATCATCAAGTTGTTAAATTGATAGGTCATTAGATCGTCATGTCAATAGGTCATCAGATCATCAGTCATATTCTTCCCCCTTCAAGTTGGAGCTAGAAGAGAAACCAAAAACAACTTGGAGCAAAAGTGCTGGTGTAAGGCAGCTGATAGAGGCTTAGTAAACAGTTCTGCTATTTGGTCTTGACTTGATATATGAGAAGTAGTTAAAAATCACTTCTGAAGTTGTTCTCACACAATATGATAGTCAATATCGATGTGTTTGGTCCTTTCATTGAAAATCGAATTAGCTGCAATTTGGAGAGCGGCCTTGTTGTCACAATGAAGTTGAACTAGATAATTAACTGCAACCTACAAATCTCGTAAAATAGATGTAATCCAAAATAATTCACAAATTTTTACAGCTTTGGCTCTATACTCTATCTCAGCAGAGGATTTAGAAACTATAGATTGCTTTTTTGTTTTCTAAAAAATCAAAGATGACCCAAAAAATATCCCAAATCCAGTTAAAGATTTTCTAAAAAAAGAAATCGGATGCCACAATATGTAGTGACTCGAAAATCACAATTATCAGGAAAATAAATATCAGTAGCTTTCAAATATTGCAAAATATACATGGCTGCTTCCCAATGAGGCCTTTTAGGGACAACCATAAACTGGCTGAGGTGATGTACAACATACCTAATGTTTGGCCTAGTGAGATTAACATACAAGAGTCTCCCACTAAGCCTTCAATATCAATCTGGTTCAGTAAGAGGTTCACTGATTTCCGGTAATAAATGTAAACTTGTAGGTAGAGGAAACAAAATAGGTTTACAATACAACATACCAACATCACTCAACAAATTAGTAATAAACTTTGCCTGACTAAGAATAGTGGCTTGATCAGACCAAGTTATTTCAAGCCTAAGAAAATATTTAAGATGCCCTAGATCTTTGATAGTGAACTTATTATGCAAAGTAGTTTTAATAGAAGTAATATCATCAAAAGAAGTGCATGTCACAATGACATCATCCACATATATTAAGCGAGCCATAAAAGAGTGCCCAGATTACTTAATAAACAGGCAATGATCATGAAAAGACTATTTGAACCCCAAAAACATGAGAAAGCTAGTGAATTCAATATTCCATTGCCTGAATGCTTATATCAAACCATAAAGTGATTTTTTAAGCAAGCAAACTTGGATGGGTAAGGCCTTATGATATCCTTAAGGAGGTAACATGTAAACCTCCTCATTCAAAGAGCCATGGAGAAAAGTATTATTAATGTCGAGCTGAAAAACAGCCTATTGCCTTGTAGTAGCTAAAGTAATAAAAATTCTATCAGTTGTATGTTTTGCAATAAAGGAGAATATGTCTTTAAAGTCCAGACCCTCAATTTGATTATAGCCCTTATCTACTAAGCGAATCTTAAGCCTCTCTACCTCACAAGTAGGTTTATACTTCAATTTATAAACCCATTTTTCCCAATGGCCTTTTTTTTTTCCTTAGATTAGTTAGTAAGAACCTAAGTATGATTCTTTTATAAAGCTAGCAATTCTTGCTGCATAGCAGCAATCCGCTGAGTATCAAAAGATAACAACAGTTATATTATGAACAAAGGATTGATGGTGTGATTTAAAGCACACTTCAGAAACAGTCTGAGTTAGAAGTAAAACTAACAAAGTCTTGCAACCAAGCTGGTTTGTGAATAGTTCTAGTAGACCTTATCTCTATAGGAGAAACAGAAGATACAGTAAATTGCTCTAGTTGGGCATTGAGGCAAGAATTGAGGGTGTAATGACTTTATCTATAACATCAGGCTCAGTAATGGAAACAGGAACCACAGAGGATGAATTTAAGTCTGTAGTATGGGCATAAGGAAAAATATTTTCACAGAAAACTATATTCCTACTAATCAGGATGTTATTTATCTGTAAATCATAAAGTTTGTAAGTCTTATGTGTCCCTGAATATCCTATCATAACTGCTCTAATAGATCTTGACTCAAATTTACCTTTATGGGAATTGATTTTAGCAGCAAAACATAAACAATCAATAGATCTGAGGTGTGTATAATCTAGAATCCTTTTGAACAATGTTTCATAAGGACTTTGCCAGTTAAGACTTGCAGTAGGCACTATTTATCAGATAGGTAGCTGTTAAGATATATTATGATCAAAATTTCTTTGGCATGTTGCCTTGAAGTCTTAAGGCCCAGCCAGCATTTAGGAGATATCTATGTTTCCTCTTCACCACTCCATTTTGTTGTGGAGTCTAAGGGCAAGACCTTTAGTGGATAATACCCCTACTCTCAAAAAGGTTTTAGCATTCTTTGCTCAAGAATTCATGCCCATTATCAGTTCTTATAATATTGGCTTTAGCCTTGAACTGATTTTTAATTAGATTTAAGAATCTAGACAAAAAATATATACTTTGACATTTGAATTACATCATAAAAGTCCACGTAGTCCTAGTGTGATCATCAACAATAGTGAAAAAATATTTGGCTCCAGTTAAGGATTCCTCTCTATAAGGCCTCCCATATGTCCACATGCATTAGATCAAATAATTTTAAACTCAAACTATGACTTATAGGAAATGGAAGCCTAGGCTATTTAGCTAAATGACAAATTTCACATTGTAAATTTTCATTCCCATCATATCTAATTTCATCAATATGTTTTAGTTTGCCAACAAAAATATGTCCTAATCTTTCTTGAATATTCTGAATACTAAGCATGCAAACATATTCATATGACATATTGTTAAGGCTTTCTTTATTGATATCACAAACAGAAAGCATGGTATTTACAAATGATTGAAAAGAAGGAACAATATGCAACATTATAGACAAACCATCATAAACTTGTGAAGTATTAAAACTCTTTTGGTTTATTTTGTATAAGCCTCTATCTTCCTTTCCTATGGCCATCACTCTTTCAATCAGAGGGACTTGTATATAGTAATGATGAGTGTGAAAAAAATAATAAGTCATTGTTGTACAACAAATTATAATTAAAACTTAGAATGAAGAGCTCATCTCTTAAAGTAATAGAATCAGATAAAGAAATTGAGTCAATATGTGTTACTCTAGCTATATTGCCATTAGGTAAGTAAATAGACACACACTTTTGAAACCTAGATAAACTATTAAACAAATATTTATTTGGTGATATATGATCAGTTACAACAGTATCTAATATCCAAATTATATCATCATACATTCTATTATTCTAAATATTAGCAGAACTATAATTACCAGTAAAGGTGTGTGAACCACAATTCAAGCCTTCAGTAAGTCTTGAACTCATATCAATAGTTGTAGCTATTAAGGTTGTTTTTCCCTTCACTAGCCTTGAGAACTCCTATTGAAGAGTACTTAAAGCTACACCAATCTCATCAATTTTAGTAACACTATGTGCTATATTAAGAGGACTATCCTCCTCAAAATTAAGGCCATTAATTATGGGCCACAAGTTTTCGACTAGTGTAACACTATGTGCTATATCAAGAGGACTATCCTCCTCAAACTTAAGGCCATTAGTTATAGCCACAAGTTTCCGGCTAGTGTTTCTATCTCTATTCTGCCTTGCAGGTTGCTCTCTAATCTTGGTTTTATTCTTAAACCAATCTAGATATCCTATTAGTTTGAAATAGGTATCCCTAACATGACCATCCATATTGCAATAACTACAGTACTCTTTCTTTGGATCATATGTCTTTTGTTTACCTTTCTGTAATTATCCTTGTGATTGATTAAACAACAAGATTTCAGTTAACTCAGGGTTACTTTTACTCAGAATCTCCTTTTGAGATTCATGCTTAAGGGTCATAGAGTATGCTCTGTTTATCGAAGGTAACGAATCCAAAACTAATACTCGATCCCTTACAGAATCAAAATTTTCATTCAGTCCCATCAAAAACTACATAAGTCTATTCCTATTGTTCATATCATCAATGGCCTTAGACTCTCTATAGGAACATGGAGGTAAAATTTCTATTGATCCTAACTTATATCCCATAGTCTTTTTAGACTGGTGAAGTAAACTAAAACGGGAGAATTTTCTTGAGAAATGAGGGAGATTTGTTTATGTAATTCATAGATCTGATAACCATTACTCTCCCCAAATCTCTCTATAATCTCACACCACAAATCTCTCAAATAACCCGTATATTTTAAACCATCTACGAGATCCTTCGAGATCGAGTTCAAGATCCTTCGAGATCGAGTTCAAGATCCAAGATGTGACCATATAGTCACATCTCTTCCACTGTTTATAGAACTCATTATCTTTATTTGGTATTGAAATGGTTCCATCGACAAAACCTCACTTCTGATTGGCTCCTAATGCTATTTGTATAGCTCTATTCTAAGATCTAAAGTTTCTACTCCCTATCAGAGAAGCTGAGACCAAAATCGTACCTAGATGGTCAGATGACTGTAAGTAGAATGGATCATCATGTCCACTGCATGCTGCTTATCTTTTCCCGATCCGGATGTCTTAGTTTCTACCGTAGGCATTGGATCTGTCATTCTTCCATTTTCTTAAGATTTGGCTAAATGGATCGAGAGAAAAATATTGTAGCCTTCACCAAATCCTAACTCTAGAAACTCGCCGGCTCTGATAACATGCGGAGAAAGAGAAATGAATAATATTTCAGATATATTGATCATGAATCAATCATGTACAAGAGAGGCTATTTATACTAAGTCTATCTCACGTGCAATGCACAGTCCAAAAAAAAAATAACACAAAAGTTCATAAAAATTTCAAGCTAAAATAATCTGGTTCAAACAAGACCCATTTATAAAATAGCACTTAAAACAATACAACTTAATTAATCAGTCATTAGGTCAGTTTATCGGATTATCAAATCATCAGATTATCAGGTTGTCAAGTCATTATATCGATCATCAGATCGTCAATCATATTCTTCTACACTTACAAGCTACAAAGAAGAAAATTCACTACTAAAAAATAAGATTAAAGCAATATTTATAGATTTTTATTTTATATATTTAAATTATAATTATAAGTTAATAGCAACAATTTATAAACCATTCCACTGTATAATACAAATAGATAAAAACATGCTAAAATTATAATTTTATTAAATATAAAATAAAATATTTATTAAAATACATTATTATATATAAAATAAAAAAATAAAAGGTCTCTTTAAACCCTTAAAAAATTTACCAAAAGTAATTTAAGTTTAGCCCCTTAAATATTTTATAATAACCATTTAAACTTATAAACTTTTTAAAAATAACCGCTTAACTCCTAAAACAGTAACACCATTAAACTTTCATTAATTAAAAATTGATCATTTAAACCCTAAGAGATATCATAATAGCCACTGAAACTCTAATTGGATAAATAAATTTTAATTTAATTTTTAATTTTTAATATTTATTTTATAAATATATTTATTTACATTTATATTATTAATAAATAAAAATAATAATTTTATGAAATAAATAAAATATCATAAAAATTTATAAATATTTAAATTTAAAATTTACTAAAAAGTATGAAAAAGTAATTCACTTTAAAAATACAAAAACAATTCAAATTACTTTTTAATTTTTCTTTAATTAAACATCAATTTTTAATTTTAACATTCCATTTAAAAACTTATAATTGTTATATTTAATTATAAAATCCATAAATTAGTGATAGATTATTTTTTTTTTACAGGTTTGTTATCGCTGAATCTTATTATTAGTGGTAAATTTAAATATTTATCTTATTATTAGTGGTAAATTTAAATATCTATCGCACTAAAAATATTAATTTTTATGATTTTTTAAATATAAATTTTTTATATTATATTTTGTTGTTTCTTTTTTAGATTTTGTTTTAGATTATAATAAAAATTAATTATGTAGAATTTAAATATAAATATACTTCAACTAATTTAAATTTAAATAAAATACCAATATAATATCCCATCAAATTAAAGGTTTTTTTGAAAAATAAAATAAAATAAAATAATTCTAAGAAAAATTAAGAAACTAATTAATAAATTTTTTTAAATTATAAAAATTAAATAGTAAAATACTTAATAATTAAAACTAATTGAGAGACTAATTAATAAATTTTTAAAATATTAGGATGTTTTAATATATTTTTTAAAATTAAAAAATTAATTAATTAATTTTTTTATAGTATAAAAATTAAATAATATTTTTTTTCTAAATTTAAAAATCGGGTTTCCATACATCGAAGTTGGGCCAAGCCTCCTAAGAAATTCTTAATTCTCAATTATTCTCTATTATTTTTTGAATTTTTTTAGTTATTTCTATTTTTTTTTATTTGACTTTGTAAAACATTAATACTTCTTAAACATCTTCTTTAATCTGTTTCATGAATTTAAAATTATATAAAGTTCTCATCATTGAGCTCCTTATTGCTGGATGTGCATAGTTACAAGGGTAGTAAAATTAAAAATCTATAAAAATCTTCAAGGACATCTTAAACTTGATTTTAGTACAAAATCATCTGCGAAATATGAAAGTTTCATCATGTCATGGCTCGTAGAGTTTGACGTGTGAGCAGCTGTGATACGAAATAATTAATTTTGAATTTTACAATAAATTTATATTAAACTTAATTTTTGTTATTACGTTCAATAAAACTTTATAATAATTTTTTTAAAAAAATAAATTTGAAATATACAACTTTTAAAAGTATAATAAAAGATGCAGATTTATCACAGAATTCGATATGGAAATTCCATCACAAAAAACCCATATATTTATTTCTTGATATTCACTTGATTTATAATAGACTAGATCAATCGAAGAATTTTGTATAAAAAATAAAAATAATACCTTACTGTATTTTTATATGTTAATTTAATTTATATTTTGATTTTTAAATTTTAATAAAACTTACTACTTAATTTATACTTTTTAAATAATAAATAATTTTATTTTCAAAATTTTATTTTATTAATAAAATATTTATTTTTTTAAATTACTCATACAAAAGTAAGTAAACTCTAATTTTTTTATTTTTAATATACATCAAAATATTTTGTAGCAATTTATATATATATATATTTTGCTATATAAATTTCTAAATCTTTAAACCCTAATTTTTTTAATTTTTAATATATCAAGATATTTATAGCAGATTTATATTAAATATTTTCTCTAAACTCCAACCTTTATATTTTTTAAAATATATTACAAATAGTAGATATATGAAATAAAAAATAAAATGCAAACACTTAAATTAAATTAAATTATATATATTAACATGATAGAAAAAGTGAAATAATTTAGTTTTTAAAACTTTATTGCGTTAATATAATAGTTATTTTATTTAAAATTTATTGTTGGATTATAATAATTTAATTGTTTAAATTTTATTTTTAAAATAATTTAATTCTTATATTTAAAAAATATATAAATTTTATATAAATAATTTATTTTCTTAATAGAATTGAAAAAATATTTAATATAAGGGTGCAATAAAATATCTTCATATAAAATAAAAATAGTAAATTTAGAGATCAAGGGTTTGAATCTACACAGTATTAAAGTATTTAATACAAAATTGCTTCAAATATCTTGATACATAAGAAATTAGAAAATTTAAAATTTAAAAATTTAAAAATTTATACAACAGAGAAAATATTTAATATAAGTATGCTATAAAATAAATAAGCTAAAGTCACTATCGATCAACATTGAAAAGAATAGGCAAATGAGTTATCTTAGAGTTTGCAGTTCTTAAGTCAAAGTGAGCCATAAAGCTACTAAGATATCAATGTGGTTGTTGAAACCGTCAAAACTCATTCCAAGTCTAATCTTTAAGTTCTTATGTCTTAATGCTCGAGGGTAATAAAAAACACCATGGCAAAGAGGAAAGCTAAGTGAATAATTTGGGGATAAAGATATGGAATGAATTTTGATATAATAGGAAATGAATAACTTAAGCTAGATACAACAATTTCACTCAATCCACAAATCCAAGTCCTTTCAATGTCTAATTGCATATTGAGCAACCAAACTTATATAGCCTCCAGCTACCTAAGCTAAGATATCAAGAATGAAAACGTGGATACTTTACAAGCCTAGTTTAAGAATCAAGACTCAATTTCAAAGCTGAAAAATTAGAATACATAAATAAGCATTTTTAAGTTCACTCACCACTCAAATGCTCAAATGTTCTTCTCTAGGTAAGCTCTGAACTGTGTCAGACCATCTTCCATGCGAATGGTCACTGCCACTAGATGAAACTTGAGCCTCAGCCCTTGCATCTCTTATCATCTTCAAAATATCCCTCATGGATGGTCGATCCTCTGGTGTAAATGATACACATGCCATTGCAACATTTATGAGAGCCTGAAGTTTCTCCTCACCTGCCTCATTACCTGAGGCAGGCTCATCTCCAGACTCGGTCTCTTCCTCACGTACTGATTGAACCCATCTGGGAATGTCCGAACCATGTTCCTGAACAAGGTCCTGGAAAGGAGTTTTGCCGGTCAGAAGTTCCAAAAGGAGGACACCAAAGCTGTAGACATCTGCAGGTTGAGTGGCTGGTTTTCGCATTTCTCGGTTTTCAGGAGCTCTATAGAAAAGAGAAGTAGCACTTGGTTCCTCTAAAAAATTTGGATCTCGGAACATTGTCAAACCATAATCAGTGAGGCAGGACTCAAATTCAGGCCCTAAGAGAACATTGGAGGATTTCAAATTTCCATGGGTTAAGCCAGGGTTCTGGTGGATATATAACAATCCAGTTGCCAAATCTTCAGCTATTTTGAGGCAAGAAGTCCAGTGAAGAGGCTTTCCACCACCAGAAGTCCTTGTTCCTGTAAAAGTAGCCAAGTAGTTAATAAATAAAACACCATAAATGTTCCTCAGACAACTTTATACCATAACTAAAATATTACAACGTTGTTTTTTTCACTTGGAGACAATTTTGGACTGAGCTTAATGGGGATACGAAGAAAATCATGTACTCAAAGAGTACATTATGCATTCCCTGGAATTGAAAACTGCAGTAAGTTCTACAGCACGATGTAACATGAGTAGTAAAGCAAGTACTACACATGCAAATGCAATTTAAAGTGTTTCATTGTATTGAATATTATTAGCAATGAACATTATAATAGCATTTGTTATCTGATAAATTCAAGATTTTAACAATGTCATCTACTGAAGCAGGGGGTTTAATATGAAAACAATGACTACAAATGACATTTAGTAGACAATGGTAAGCTTCAATGTCAGAAACCATTAAATTAGGAGATAAAAATTTTCATTTACTCTGTATGTACTGAAGATAAAAATTTTATAATATAAAATTCTTTTGGATTGATCAGCTCTTTTAAATCCTTTGGTTTTTACATTCCATTCTTTGTGTGGTATACTTATTTTTTCAATCTTCATATATGCTGAAGCTTAGTAGTTCTAGCAAGGACGCTCTTTTCTCTAATTATATATTTTCTAATTGTTTCACAAGCAAATAATTTGCACTACCACACCCATCTATAAAATAAAGTTGCCGAAAAACTAAGTTTCTACAACATAGTTGTTCAAAGTGTCGAGTGTCCAAGGCATGAGGCTCAAAGGGCTGAAGCTCCTAGGCTTATCTATGTGATTATGCGTCAAAAATATTTTATCGATTTTTTAAATGCATAATCTATAATTTTTTTATAAAAAACAAACCAAATAACAAAAATAAAGGGCTAAATACATACTTATACTTGCACACATGTATTTTAGTATTTTTTTACTATTAGACATCTTAACTTTAACTATAACTTAATAAACGCTTGAAATTAAAAAAAAAAAAAAAAAAATCCTTTCAAACACTTAAATTTAAAAAAAAAAAACTTTATTTTTAAACACTTAAATTTAAAAAAAAAAACTTTTAAACACAATGTTAAAACTATAGATTTGGTCAAGTTATATTTAAAAGTAATGTTTTTTTTTTTAATTTAAATATTTATTAGATCACGATTAAAATTGAAGTGTCTGTCAAACAAAAGTGGTAAAGTATAAATGTGCAAGTATATATTTAACCAAAATAAAATTTATTTGGATCACCAACTCACAAGGCTATATCTATAAGCATAACTTCTTAAAAGCGGATTAGAAAAATACATTATTGAGTTTCATCGACTCCATTAAACATATAATAACACTCCATGTAATTATTAAATAAGAATATACACATCAAATTCTCCTCAAGACATGACTATTCCCAATTTCAACATTAAATGCACTATAAATTTTGCTTTTTCAACATATGGAAAAGCCTGCTTCTCCCCCTCTTCTTCATCTATGAGTGAAAGCCATACTACAATAGTACTCGTGTTTATAGAATTAGTCTCATTTGATCCTATTTCAAAAGAAACATGTAATCAATTAGGAATAACTTTAAAATACAAGTCCTATAAAGTCCTAGTCCATACTACAATTGATTTTTCATGCAACGGAAGATTATGTTTCACAATCAGAGTAGAAATGATCTTTTCCAAGTCATACTAAGGTTTTCAGTCATACCCGAACAATCACCTTGTGCCTAGCCTTTGAGATACCTTTGTGGCTTATTGGTCCTTGAATCATAATAATCATGTCCGATGTTATAGAACTTCCAAGGCATTATCTAAATATAGTTAAATAATAATATTAACAATAAACTAAAGTTAACTCAAAACCTTAATCTTTTTGTTCTATGTTCTACGGATCTCTTTGCAGCATTCTACTTGATATGGAACCACACCTTAGATATTGCTAACCCTTTCTGCATTTCAAGATTGTGCAGCTTAATGCTCATTAGTGAATATCACTTAATTTAACATGTCGTATTGGTCATGTTTGTAAGAGGCTTCATCATGCACATGTACGTAAAATCTAGCATTTTCATATAAGAGTTGGCTTTAAAATTTTGTTTAAACTTTTCTAATTATACATGAAATTTCTAAAATTCATTCAACTTGTAGTAAAGAAGTGTAAAGTTTCCTATAAACAGGATTGCATTCTAGAATTTTTTATGTCTTTCATTGCCCTTAACTCCTTCGGTAGATATTTCTCTACAATAAATTTAGAGAACTTATAGTACTTCATATTTGAATGTAAAGCAATCAACTATTTTGCTATAAACCCAATGGTATTCCACTTCTCATATTGGTATAGAATTTTCCTTGTTTGACCTTAATAATGTAGTAGAAATTGGATAGGAATCTTCCTAGTTAGGGATTCTTAAACCTATTTAGCTCTCATGAGTCCTAATAAGGAGTTCTTGAAAGGTTTTTCATTAACTTATCCTAATAATCATCACTCTAATCAAAGTACTTTGATACAGAAGACAAAGAAAAACTAGTATTAACATGTTGTGTAGCACAATGTTCTTGTTTTATCATTAAGCCTTAGGGATTCAGCATTCGGTCGATTCGGTTCAAAACCGAACCGAACCAAATAAATCAAAAACTAAAATTTTAGTGTTTATAAAAACCGAACTGAATCGATTTTGGTCAGAAATCGAATTGAACCAAACCGGTCTGATTCAGTTCAATTCGATTTGATCGGTTTGAATTTTTAATAAATTTTTTATTTTTTAAATAAAGTATTTTAAAATTTAATTGAAATATTTTAAGTTTAATATGATCTAAACTATTTATATTATTAAAAATAATATACTATTATCACTAATCAATTCAGTTCGATTTTTTCGATTTTTTCTAATTAAAATCAAATCGAACTGAAATAATTGAAATTTTAAAATTAAAAACCGAATCGAAATGAATAAAAAATCAAACCGAATTTTCAAATTAATTCGATTCGATCAATTTTTTCAATTTAAACCGAATACTGCTCACCCCTAATCAAGCCTCTATTCAACAATATTTGCTATTTTAGTGGCTGACAGCTATTCTAATGGTAGTTAACTAAAATTAAAAAAGTAATCTTTTATAATCCACTACTTTAACTTTTAAATACTAATATTTTAATTAAATCACAATACTAGACACTATTTTAAAAATTATTAGCAAATAGAGCCTAAAATTTAGTAGTTATTATGTAAAATTTCCATTTCATTTGTATTCATTTTTCATTTATTTATATATTACATTAGATTACAATATAATTAAATATATTTTTACTGCTTTCGAAAAATCGTAGAATGGATTTCCAAACTTTAGTATAATCTCTTGCATAATAAAACATGTACTATCATTATTCCCTCTATTCCATAAAAGTAGATTTATAATCATTTTTACATGAATTAATAAATATAATTAATATTTTTTTTTTTTTTTGAAATAGAGGGTTGAGGGAGTCGAACTTTAAACCTTTCAAGGCTACAGGATGCACTTTCCACAGACTAAGTCTTGGAGTACAAATATAATTAACATATTTAAAGTAATTTTTACTTTTACTTTTTGTAATACATATTAAATAAAGTCATATTAAAAAGTTAATAAATGAAACTATTATTTTAGAAAAAAAAACATATAATTAAGACAAGTAAAAAAAAAAAATTTAATTCTTCAAATTTAGTAAAATTTATTAATTAATCCATTGATTTAAAAAATTCATTAAAATGTCTCTTAAATATTAAAAAATATACTAATCAATCCTTTATTAACTTTAGACATTAAATTTTCTACAATTTAGTTCCTATAGTATAAATAAAATTTATTATTTGATTTTTTAATTTTATAAAAATTAAATTAATTAATCTCTGATTTTAGATTTTTCTCAACACTTAACAGTTAAAATTAATGAAACAACTAATGAGTAGATTTTCTAATATCTTAGAGATATTTTAATGTATTTTTTAAAATAATGAGATTAATTAGTGAGTTTAGAGATTAAATAATAATTTTAAAAAAAATAAATTTATATTTATAAGATAGGAGGAACTATCATTTATCCTTAAATTCTATTTTCTCATAAAAAAGTTGAAAATAATATTAATTCATGGCAGAGAAATTAGACTTTATGTTCCAATATGTCCCTCTGCCTGCAAGAGCCTTTAAAGAATCAAGGAAATAATCACGTGCCGAGTGTGGCACTACTAACAGGTGGCCTCAGCAAACAGCAAGAATGGTACACTTAGAAGGCCAAACAGCGCCATTTAAAGACAGCATTTTACGATAAAATAGCATTAACATATAATACATAAATAGTTTAAAACATCATAAACGATAACATAACCCATAATACAGTGGCCCCCACTTACCTAATCCATGATATGCTAAAAGCATTTGGTACAGATTGCAGGACCCATGTGTTCCTTACCCCACCTAATCATTTCTTTTTTTCTTTTACGTTGAGAGGCTGGATTGGCCCCCACCTTTACATTTATTTTTTACTTATGCCTCTTTTAAATAAAACTAGATTCTCGATTCCATTTATATGGACATATATAAGCATGAATAGATTATTAGTAGTGTTACGCGAATAAAAACAAAAAAAGGTAAAATAAAAGCGAAATTAAAATATTTCCAATTCAAATCGAATAAAATTAGGGGCAGAGATGAGATTACCGTGTAGGAGAGAGAACAGACTGCCGTTGGGGAAATAATCATATACAAGTAAGCGTTCCTCCTTAGCTTGGAAATATGCCCTGAGTGGGACCAAGTTCGGATGCCTTAGCCTACCAAGCAGGTCCATGTGTCTCCGGAACTCCTCCACCCTTGGGTATCTTGCGTCTTTTAACCTCTTAACGGTCACGATGAACCCTGATTCCATCACAGCTTTATACGTGCTTCCCATAGTACCTCTTCCTAATGTCTCCGCTGAGGCCTTCAACAAATCCTCTAAACTATAACTCATCTGCTGATCACCTGCACCCAAGAATACCAAAGTCCCCAACCCTTCTCGCTCCCATGAAAATTGACCTTGTGTTCCACCGTCATTAGCGCCCAAGCCACTCCCGCCGCCTCCATTTCCTCCGTTGATACCACTCTTATCACCACCGGCGACAATCCCTTTGGCTTTGTTTCTTCCTCCGACGACTGAGCCCTCTCTGCTGCGGAGGTTCTTGCGCGCCAAGCACACGATAAGCAAAATAATAATGCAGAGCACCAAAAATCCACCTACACTCCCTGCAATGATCTTGATCAATTTTCTGTGTTTGGAAGATGACTTTGGACTTGGTATTGTGGGAGAAACAGGGCTGGCCGATGGCCCAAACTCGGATTTTTTGCACGGATTTTGAATCTGTTCGCCGCATAGATCAATATTACCGGAGAATGAGGACGTATTGAACCGAATCAAAGGAGAGGTCACCGGAATCTGACCGGAAAGTTTATTATTAGACACATTGAAGAACCTGAGGCTTGTTTGGTTGAAAGGAGGGATTGCTCCAACCAAGCTGTTGTCTTGCAAGTAAAGAACGTATAATCGGGTTAGTTTGAGGAGCGACCGTGGGATTGGACCTGAGATTTGATTTTCAGCTAAAACTATGACTTTTAAACGGTGTAAGTTGATAACGGAATCTGGGAAATCACCGGAGAAATTGTTGCTGTTGAGGTAGAGAGATTTGAGATTGACAAGGCCAGAGAGATTAGGGATTGACCCTGAAATTGAGTTCCCTTTGAAACTTAGAACCCGAAGTTGATTCAATTGATTCAGTGTTTTGCCATCTAGAGTACCACTCAAGTTCAGATACTCAAGAACAAGCTTAGTCACCCTTCCGCCCATGCATTCTTTGATCCCTTGCCATTTGCAAGCATCACTTCCTTGTGGCCAGGGAAGGGAGTTCGCAGGATCAATTGATGACTTGAGTGCTAAGAGCACCTGGGCATCGCCTGAGGTAGCCAGGGAAAAATGAGAAATGACAGAGAATAAGAACAAGTAGAGAAACGGGTACCTTGAAACAGGTTTTCTCATTTTGGAGATCAATCTGCGGCCTCCGCTGGGTGTAAAATAGAAAAAGCCCTTGATTTCGATTAAGTTTCCATAAATGGCGAAATTAGACTCCTTCAGAAACAGGGAAATTTTGGTGCATACAGTTATAATCATAGCAAAAATCTCTCATCAACCAAACACTTTTCAGCGTACCCTTTTGCATTATACTCGTGTTTTGGCGCTTTAAATCCAAATCACTTTCAAAAACCAAACTAGAAGAGCCGAAAATCTTCAGATCTACCTAGCAATAAAGTCTTAGAAGTAAACAAATTTCAAAATTGTTCACCTCCTCAGAGCTTCCAAACAAAGCAGAGCAGCTGAAGAAGTATACTATAGACAGTAATGGAAGATCACCTGCTTATTCAGATGAAATGCGAAAACCCAAAAAGCAAGCCAATCATTTTAAGCACGAAAAGAGTCTCCATTGGTGAGTGGTGAAGTTCCTCGTTGAATCAACGAGAAGCACTATCATATTCTCAGCGTAGCCTTCACGTGAACTCATCTCAGAACTTGCAGACTAGAGATAATCTTTCTTTTCTTCTCTCAATGATTTCTACAATCTCAAAACTGCAGGCATTATTGGCAAAAGAAAATTATAGTGTTCTGTATCTTTGCTTCTGTATTTTCATTTTTTTTTTCTTTGGATTACGTGGGGATGGGGGCTTAACTCCTTGGGCTGCTCAAAGCTACTTTTTAACCTGTAATGGAGCCTTGAAGTGGTAGAAGATGTAGAACCCACAGAGTCGAATAGAAATGCTTAGACCGCAGACAGGCAGACAGAAGAGACCTTTGTGCTCTATCTGCCAAAAGATGAAGATCCCACAATGGGTCGATCAAGCAGCTGCTAACCACAAGCTATTAAAAGAAGAAGTTAGAGAAAATTTCATTTTCCAGCTAAGAAACCATATTTCCGTGAAACCCATTATCCAAGAATGCCATAGATCTATCTGGACTTTGCAGCAGTGCAGCGATAATAATTCGAGAGAGAGAACGAAGGTGAAATCAGTGAATAATGAGCTGCAGGCGGAGGATACCGTAATAAATTTGGAGTCTCTCTTGACAAGGGGTTGAGCTACCATGAAACGTGGCGCCATTAAATGAGAAAAAAAGGGGAGGGTAAAGTTTGGTCCTGGGTATACCATGTAGTTGAGTTCACGTTAAGGTTATATGTAACAAGCTGTCACTTTGAATTTTGAGCAAAGCTAAAAGATTTTGCCAAGAAATTTGCTGATCACGATTTGCTAGTTGTCTTTGCTTGTCGTCACAGCCGGAAATCTAAGTTCTCCTTGTGTGTTTTTCTTTATATTTACTTTTCTTGGTAAATTATTTACTTTTTTAGGCAAAAGGTTTATTGGCCAAAATCATTAATTTCGTGTTCAAGTAAAATTATCCATTTGAATTTTTAAACAGTATATAATAGTTATTTAAAGCCTTAAATTTAAAGATAGAAACTTAAAAGTCTAATATCGTAACTATGCCCACTCTACCTTCATGAACTTAAAAAAATAGACATTTAGATTTTTAAGAAATAGTTCAATTATGAAATAAAAATTACTTTGTTAATAAATAAAAATAATAATTTATGAAATAAATAAATATTATAAATATATGATTTAATATAAGAATCCCTCAAAATAATACCTTGGTTGTTTCCATAATATAGACCACACAGTAAGGTGATAATAAGTTGATATCCGATCCCACCCCACACAGTAAGGTGATAATAAGTCGATATCCGATCCCACCCGTGGAAGAGAAGATCAGGACATGGCAGCATCCTTTTCTTCATCAAAACTCGTCTTTTCCTGAATAGTTCAAGTTTTTACATAAAATTACCGTTAGCAGATACAATACAGTAGATCCCTATTACATATGTAATCGTAAAATCTCCGACCAATTAGCCGGCAAGATCCCTTATCAATTAGATGGCAAGATCCATTATTAATTAGCCGATCACATTATTACTGAATTTTCAAAAAATTTTATAATTACATCCATTTTCTTATACTATACAGACTAACGATCACAGATACAAAGGTACGCAATTTTTACACAACTACTCTTGAGTTCTAAGTAATTTTTTATACTTACCCTCTTCTCCAGTTCACTAATTTGAGTATCGAAATGGCTGTCGTAGGCATTAACGACCTCACGTTCTCTTTCCTACAGGATCAACCAATCGCAGTACAGTGTTGTTTCGGCCATATCTGTAACGACCCGAAAATCGGACCGCTACCGGCGCTAGGATCCAGATCGGCTTAAGGCCGCCGGGACCCGTAGCAAGCCTGACATGTAACCTGTAAACCTGTTTAATCCCATACATGATCAACAATCATACATAAAAATTTAAAACTTTTCTTTCATACATTCTATCTTACACCAGACTCAACCTGTGCATGCACTGAACATAGCCATAATCATAAACTTGACCCCTCAGTGGGATCTCATCAATGCCCCCAGTGGATGGCATAACAAGTGTTGAGTTGGCTAAACATAGTCATCAATAAACATTAAGATCATGTATCAAAAGGGATTACAATATACTATGGTCAAGCACACTTCTAACCTTAATATCGTTACATTACATATCTATACATTATTATACAATCTGTCATGTCCACATTCTAACTATTACATACATAAGACTTCATTACTCTTCTTGACTTCTCTGTCTAACCCGTACCTACAAACCTGGGGAATTTGGGAGAGGGGTGAGCTACTAGAGCTCAGTGAGCAGAATAATAAAGCATTTAAAACACATGCTATCATGAAATGCATCACATCACAACTAATCATATCAAGGATGAACTTGTCACCATTTAGCCCTCTACATATTCCAATCATGCCAAGGGCGTAGTGCAGGCCACACCTGGTCTTTCTCTTATACATAACATAACATACATAACCAATGGTGCCGGGGGCGTAGTGCAGGCCACATCCGGTCTTTCTCTTACATAGTGCCAGGGGCGTAGTGCATGCCACACCTGGACTTCCATACCATATCCTCATGTCATAACATCTGAGGGCTAATGGATCATTCAACATTCATCCACATCAACAACATATTATGCAATGCAACATATTCGTGATTTCTAATGCAAACAACCTAAAATATCTCATGGCATCCGTGATGCATGAACATGCTCAAAACTGATTTATTTACTTGAAACATAAGGAGTCATTCTACTCACCTCTGGCTAGCTCTGACACTGACTGAAGCAACTGACCCACTGCTGGGGTCCTCGGTTCCTCGGGTCCAAACCTACACAGGTGGACTCAAATGAGGGACCAACATACTATAACATGACTTTGAAAACATCCCCCCAAAACCCCCTAAAACATCTCAAAACATCCATGCAAGAACATGCAAAGGAAGGCTGGACAGGGCACTTTCGGCGGTAGGTTCGGCGGCCGAAAGTCCCTCCAGAGCCGAAAGTCAGGCAGGTTTGGCGGCACCTCCGGCGGCCGAAACTCCCAGACAGAGGCGAAACTCATGCATGTTCGGCGGCACTTTCGGCGACCGAAACTCCCAGACAGAGACGAAAGTCTCCTTTCGGGGGCAAGCTTCGGCAGCCGAAGGCTGCCTTCACAAGAGGGTTCGGCGGCCGAAAGTCCCTTCGACTGCCGAACCTGGTTTCTCCCAAAGGGCAGAAACTTGGTTCAAACATGCACAAATGCCTCCAAACTCAAACCATCATGCATTTAGCTCAACCAAAACATGCATACAAGCTCCTAGGGGTCTCAAACTACCTTAAACCCCAACTACAACACATCAAACACACATTACAAGCCACATTGCTCAAAAACTCATCAAAAACTCATAAACTCAACATAAGCTTACTCATGCATTTTCTACCCCATGAACTTGCATAAAACTTGTTTAAAACATAATGTAAGCTGGAGATCGACTCTTACCTCTTGAAGATCGAGAGAGAGACGACCTAAAACTCGGAGGTGGGAGAGATTGGGTTCTTGAACCTCCAAGCTCCAAAACTTTGCTCAAAAGCTCAAAACTTCAAAACAAAGTTAAAACAAATGAAAAACTTGAAAGATCTAGAGGAAAAACATCAAAGATCGGTGAGGGACGGCGGAGAGCTCACCTTGGCCAAAAATGGGGAAAAAGCTCGCCTGTTTTCGGCTAAGGGACCCTTTTATAGTGGCTGTCCAGGCCACATTCGGGGGCCGAATGTGCCTCCGCATGCATGCCATGTTCGGCGGCCGAACTTGAGGTTCGGCGGCCGAACCTGGACTTCCCTCACTTATGCCTTCGGGGGCCTAAGGCACACCCGAAATGCCTGCACGTTCGGCGGCCGAACTTTGAGTTTTGGCGGCCGAACCTGAGTTTTTCTCCAAGGGTGTTTTTATGCAAAAACTCATTTCCTTTTTTTTTTTAAATCATCAAAAACATTAAAACATTTCATGAAAACATGGTTTTACCCTTCTAGAGGTCTTCGACATCCGAGATTCCATCGGACGGTAGGAATTCTGATACCGGAGTCTAGCCGGGTATTACATT
Organism: Manihot esculenta; assembly: GCF_001659605.2. Lineage (NCBI taxonomy): Eukaryota > Viridiplantae > Streptophyta > Magnoliopsida > Malpighiales > Euphorbiaceae > Manihot > Manihot esculenta. The sequence continues at coordinate 10,704,523 of NC_035170.2, forward strand.
CTCCCCCCTTAAGAACATTCGTCCCTGAATGTTCCTCAACTAGCACATAGCATGGCATACACATATCTAACATGCAAAGCACATAAAACTCACAGGGAACTAACCTCAGAAAAGATAAGGGTATTGCTGGAGCATGGACTCCCGCGTCTCCCAGGTGCACTCTTCCATATTGTGGTGGTTCCATAGGACTTTCACCATCGGGATTTCCTTGTTTCTCAGCTTTCTGATCTGGGTGTCTATGATCCGCACTGGCTGCTCAACATAGGTGAGATCCTCTTGGATCTCCACATCAGGCTCACTAAGAACCTTGCCCGGATCTAACACAAATTTCCTCAACATTGAAACATGGAAAACCGGATGGATTCTTTCCATTGAAGCAGGCAAATCTAGCTTGTACGACACATTCCCAATCTTCTGCAAGATTTCAAAGGGTCCGATGTATCGTGGGGCTAGTTTACCTTTTTTCCCAAAGCGAACCACTCCTTTCATTGGAGACACCTTGAGCAATACCAGATCCCCCTCCTGAAACTCTACCTGTCTTCTTCGGATGTCTGCATAACTCTTCTATCTGCTTGCAGCAGTCTTGATTCTCTCTCTGATTATGGGTACCACCCTGCTGGTGATCTCTACTAGCTCAGGCCCTGCCAAGGCCTTTTCTCCAACTTCCTCCCAGCAAACAGGTGACCTGCACTTCCTCCCATATAAAGCTTCATATGGAGCCATCCCAATGCTAGCATGATGGCTGTTATTGTAGGCAAACTCCACCAAAGGTAGATGCTGCCTCCAAGAACCGCCAAAGTCCAGCACACACATTCTAAGCATATCCTCTATAGTCTGGATGGTCCTTTCGGACTGTCCGTCCGTCTGGGGGTGGAAGGCAGTACTGAAATCCAATCTAGTACCCATGGCATTCTGCAGACTCTGCCAAAACCTGGAGGTGAACTGGGGCCCTCTATCCGACACTATCGAAACAGGAACCCTATGCAACCTGACGATCTCATCCACATATATCTGCGCCAACTTGTCCACAGAATAGCCACTCCTGACAAGGATGAAATGAGCAGATTTGGTGAGTCTATCCACAATCACCCATATGGAGTCCAATCTGTTGGACGCTGCCGGTAACCCCACTACGAAGTCCATAGCTATATTCTCTCATTTCCACTCTGGAATAGGTAGCGGGTTAAGCATTCCAGCCGGCTTCTGATGTTCCAGCTTCACCCTCTGACACACTTCGCAGGCTGACACAAACTGTGCCACTTCTTTCTTCATAGCTGGCCACCAATAAACCTTTTTCAGATCTTGATACATCTTGGTGGCTCCGGGGTGAACGCTGTATCTTGCATTATGAGCCTCCCTCATAATGTCTCCTTTTAGCCCTATGTCATCTGGTACACATAGTCTGCTCCCATAGCGGAGGATCCCTTTGCTGTCGAATCTGAACTCACTATCTTTGCCTGACTGAACCGTCCTGGCAATCTTCACTAACTCTGGGTCCTCATGCTGTTTCTGAGCCACCTGCTCCAAAAACACGGGTGCCACTCTCATTTGGGCTACCAAAGCACCTGTACCAGACAACTCCAACTGTAGACCTTCCTCAATGAGCTTGTAAAACTCCTTCACCACTGGTCTCCTCTCTGCCGTGATGTGGGATAGACTGCTTAGTGACTTCCGGCTTAGGGCGTCTGCCACGACATTCGCCTTACCCGGATGATACTGAATCTTGCAATCATAGTCACTCAGCAGCTCCACCCATCTCCTCTGTCTCAAGTTCAAATCTCTTTGACTCAGGATGTACTGCAGGCTTTTATGATCTGCGAAGATCTCACATTTTACCCCATAGAGGTAGTGCCTCCACATCTTGAGTGCAAAGATTACTGCTGCCATCTCAAGGTCGTGTGTGGGGTAATTCAACTCATGCTTATTTAACTGCCTAGAAGCATAAGCAATCACCCTCTCAGTCTACATCAGTACACAACCCAGTCCCATACGGGACGCATCACAAAAGACTGTAAAGTCCTCATCACTAGATGGCAGAGCTAAAACTGGTGCTGAAGTCAACCTCTTCTTAAGCTCTTCAAAACTCTCTTCGCACTGGTCGGTCCACAGAAACTTCTGATTCTTCCTGGTTAGTCTAGTCAGAGGAGCTGCTATCTTCGAGAAGTCCTGAACGAACCTCCTGTAGTAACCTGCCAAACCCAAGAAACTTCTAATCTCTGTCACAGAAGTGGGTCTAGGCCAGTTAGCCACAGTTTCTGTCTTCTTGGGGTCCACCTCTATCCCATTCTCTGTCACTACATGCCCCAAGAACGAAATGCTCCTCAGCCAGAACTCACACTTAGAGAACTTGGCATACAAGCCATGTTCCCTCAAGGTCTGCAAAACCAACCGCAGATGATGGGCATGCTCCTCTGCATTCCTGGAATACACCAAGATATCATCTATGAAGACAATAACAAAGTGATCCAGGTATTGACTAAACACTTTATTCATGAGATCCATGAATGCTGCAGGGGCATTGGTTAACCCGAACGGCATTACAAGAAACTCAAAATGCCCATATCTGGTCCTGAAGGCTGTCTTTGGCACATCTTCTTCTCTAATCCTCAGCTGATGGTACCCCGATCTCAGATCTATTTTGGAGAAACAACCTGCTCCGGCTAGCTGGTCGAATAGATCGTCGATCCTTGGCAACGGGTACTTATTCTTGGTAGTGACTTTGTTCAACTGCCTGTAGTCGATACAAAGCCTAAGGGATCCATCCTTCTTTCTCACAAACAAAACTGGTGCACCCCAAGGTGAGGTGCTCGGTCGGATGAAGCCCTTGTCTACCAGCTCTTGCAACTGTTCTTTCAATTCTTTCAACTCGGCTGGAGCCATCCTGTAGGGAGGGATAGAGATCGGTCGGGTTCCAGGCATCAATTCTATCTCGAACTCTATCTCCCTAGCAGGTGGTAAACATGGCAGCTCGTCTGGGAAGACGTCTAGAAACTCTCTAACCACTGGCACCGAGGCGGGCTCTCTAACCTGACTGCTAAGCTCTCTCACATGAGCCAAATACCCCTGACATCCCTTCCTAAGCAACCTACGAGCCTGAAGAGCTGATATCAGACCTCTAGGTGTACCCCTCTTGTCTCCCCTGAAGACAACTTATGACCCATCCTGACCTCTGAACCTGACTACCTTGTCCCTGCAGTCCAAGGTAGCACCATGGGTAGATAACCAGTCCATCCCTAGAATGACGTCAAAATCTGTCAAATCTAGAACCACAAGGTCGGCGAACAAGCATCTTCCCTCAACAAACACAGGACTACACTGGCAGACTGACTCTGCCACTGATGGATCACACTTGGGTCCACTGACCCAGAGAGGACACTCTAACTCCGAGATCATCAACCCTAACCTCTGGACGGCTCTCGGTGCAATAAAAGAATGAGATGCACCAGGGTCTATCAAGGCATACACATCTGAACAACCAATGACTAAGTTACCTGCCACCACGGTGTTAGATGCATCGGCCTCTTGCTGAGTCATTGTGAAGATCCGTGCTGGAGCTGATGGACCTTCACCTCTGAAACCCGCTAAAGAAGAGGCTGCCCCTCTCCCTCTGCCTCTGCCACTGGCCTAAGTCGTGGCTGGAGCTGCTGGCTGCGCTACACTACCTGAAGCTGTCTGCTGGGACTATGCTATCGGGGCTGCTCTTGGACATTCTCGAGACATATGCCCCTCCTGACCACATCTGTAACAGGCTGTCGTCCCAAACCGACATACTCCCCTGTGTGGCTTACCACACCTTGCACAAACTGCATTATCCGCACCAGAGCTTGAGCCACTCCCTAGTCCCAGACTGGACTTAAACCTTGTTCTAGAACTTGTTCTTCTTAGACTTCCTGGGACCTCTGTCCCACTTCTTGCTACCTGAAGCTGCTGCACTCATTGAAGAAGAGCCTGGGGTCTTAGAACCAGAAGGCTGTGCCACTGACTGTTTAACTGTCCCCTGAACGATTGCACTGGCCTCCATTTTCCGGGCCATATCCACTATGGCATGGAAGCTCTCCCTATCTGCTGACTGGATCAAGGAGGAATATCTGGAGTGGAGTTTCATGATATACCTCATTGACCTTTTCTGGTCTGAGTCAAGGTTTTGCCCTGCAAATGGCAACAACTCCAAAAATCTGTCTGTGAACTCCTCTACACCCATCTCATCAGTTTGCCTCAACTGCTCAAACTCTATCATCTTCAGCTCCCTTGAACTATCTGGGAAAGCCCATCCTGCAAACTCGTTTGCGAACTCCTCCCAAGACATGCTATCCACTTTCGGGTTCACATAATTCTTGAACCACTCTCGTGCCTTCTTGCACTTAAGTGTGAACCCAGCCATCTGAATGGCTCTACTATCATCAGCCCCAATCTCATCTGTGATCACCTTAACCCTTTCAAGATACACAAACGGATCATCTCCTTTTTCATACTGGGGAGCACCCAACTTCATGTAGTCGGTCATCTTGACCTTGCTCCCACTGGCTGAGCTAGGTCTAGAAGGTTGAGCAACTGGGGCTGCTGGTTCTGCTGGAGGAGGAGGAGGTGCAGCATCCCCTGGGGTAGGGTTTGCTGGATTTGGATAGTAAGGTGGGGGTGGATACATTGGGTATTGTGAATATGGTGGATAATAAGGTGGGTATGGCATCTGTGTGGGATAAGGGCTAAAGCTGTGGTAGTCCGATGTGCCTCCCATCGAATACCCAGGGTTTTGTGAGAAGGGTGGGTAGTAAGGTGGCTGAACAAATCCCGAGACCTGAGTGCCTCCTTGGGATTCTCCCATTCCCTCTTCTGACATACTAACTCCCAAACTGCCATCCCTCCTCTGCTCTACATCCATATCATCCCCCATGTCCTCTGACGCTCCTCCCTGAACTGTTCCTCTGACTGATCTGCTTCGACCCAGATCCAAAGACCTTCTAGGGTCTCTTACTGCTCTTTCTCTGCTAGACCTACTAGACATTGCCCTAGGCAATGCTGGAGGACGGGCGCTCGTGCCCTCATCCTCAGGTGGTACTCCAGTCAATCTTGCTAATCGACGAGTTCCTCTCATCCTGTTTTTTGAAAAACAGTACACATCACATAAACATTAGCATCATATGGTTCATGTGGGCACACATGAACCCTCATCACATACATCACATATCATTAATGCACATGCATATAATCATGGCATTTCACATCATCAAACAAGACAGGACTCCACATCCTATCCTAGTGGACATGATCTTCCTATTGTGCTTGACCTTCTATAACATCTATGAGCCCAACACTCTAGGTCCGACTATATGAACCTAAGGCTCTGATACCATTCTGTAACGACCCGAAAATCGGACCGCTACCGGCGCTAGGATCCAGATCGGCTTAAGGCCACCGGGACCTGTAGCAAGCCTGACATGTAACCTGTAAACCTGTTTAATCCCATACATGATCAACAATCATACATAAAAATTTAAAACTTTTCTTTCATACATTCTATCTTACACCAGACTCAACCTGTGCATGCACTGAACATAGCCATAATCATAAACTTGACCCCTCAGTGGGATCTCATCAATGCCCCCAATGGATGGCATAACAAGTGTTGAGTTGGCTAAACATAGTCATCAATAAACATTAAGATCATGTATCAAAAGGGATTACAATATACTATGGTCAAGCACACTTCTAACCTTAATATCGTTACATTACATATCTATACATTATTATACAATCTGTCATGTCCACATTCTAACTATTACATACATAAGACTTCATTACTCTTCTTGACTTCTCTGTCTAACCCGTACCTGCAAACCTGGAGAATTTGGGAGAGGGGTGAGCTACTAGAGCTCAGTGAGCAGAATAATAAAGCATTTAAAACACATGCTATCATGAAATGCATCACATCACAACTAATCATATCAAGGATGAACTTGTCACCATTTAGCCCTCTACATATTCCAATCATGCCAGGGGCGTAGTGCAGGCCACACCTGGTCTTTCTCTTATACATAACATAACATACATAACCAATGGTGCCGGGGGCGTAGTGCAGGCCACATCCGGTCTTTCTCTTACATAGTGCCAGGGGCGTAGTGCATGCCACACCTGGACTTCCATACCATGTCATCATGTCATAACATCTGAGGGCTAATGGATCATTCAACATTCATCCACATCAACAACATATTATGCAATGCAACATATTCGTGATTTCTAATGCAAACAACCTAAAATATCTCATGGCATCTGTGATGCATGAACATGCTCAAAACTGATTTATTTACTTGAAACATAAGGAGTCATTCTACTCACCTCTGGCTAGCTCTGACACTGACTGAAGCAACTGACTCACTGCTGGGGTCCTCGGTTCCTCGGGTCCAAACCTACACAGGTGGACTCAAATGAGGGACCAACATACTATAACATGACTTTGAAAACATCCCCCAAAAACCCCCTAAAACATCTCAAAACATCCATGCAAGAACATGCAAAGGAAGGCTGGACAGGGCACTTTTGGCGGCAGGTTCGTCGGCCGAAAGTCCCTCCAGAGCCGAAAGTCAGGCAGGTTCGGCGGCACCTTTGGCGGCCGAAACTCCCAGACAGAGGCGAAACTCATGCATGTTCGGCGGCACTTTCGGCGGCCGAAACTCCCAGACAGAGACGAAAGTCTCCTTTCGGGGGCAAGCTTCGGCAGCCGAAGGCTGCCTTCACAAGAGGGTTCGGCGGCCGAAAGTCCCTTCGGCTGCCGAACCTGGTTTCTCCCAAAGGGCAGAAACTTGGTTCAAACATGCACAAATGCCTCCAAACTCAAACCATCATGCATTTAGCTCAACCAAAACATGCATACAAGCTCCTAGGGGTCTCAAACTACCTTAAACCCCAACTACAACACATCAAACACACATTACAAGCCACATTGCTCAAAAACTCATCAAAAACCCATAAACTCAACATAAGCTTACTCATGCATTTTCTACCCCATGAACTTGCATAAAACTTGTTTAAAACATAATGTAAGCTGGAGATCGACTCTTACCTCTTGAAGATCGAGAGAGAGACGACCTAAAACTCGGAGGTGGGAGAGATTGGGTTTTTGAACCTCCAAGCTCCAAAACTTTGCTCAAAAGCTCAAAACTTCAAAACAAAGTTAAAACAAATGAAAAACTTGAAAGATTTAGAGGAAAAACATCAAAGATCGGTGAGGGACGATGGAGAGCTCACCTTGACCGAAAATGGGGAAAAAGCTCGCCTGTTTTCGGCTAAGGGACCCTTTTATAGTGGCTGTCCAGGCCACGTTCGGGGGCCGAATGTGCCTCCGCATGCATGCCATGTTCGGCGGCCGAACTTGAGGTTCGGCGGCCGAACTTGAGGTTCGGCGGCCGAACCTGGACTTCCCTCACTTATGCCTTCGGGGGCCTAAGGCACACCCCAAATGCCTGCACGTTCGGCGGCCGAACTTTGAGTTTCGGCGGCCGAACTTTGAGTTTCGGCGGCCGAACCTGAGTTTTTCTCCAAAGGTGTTTTTATGCAAAAACTCATTTCCTTTTTTTTTTTTTTTAAATCATCAAAAACATTAAAACATTTCATGAAACCATGGTTTTACCCTTCTAGAGGTCTCCGACATCCGAGATTCCACCGGACGGTAGGAATTCCGATACCGGAGTCTAGCCGGGTATTACAATATCATTTGGTTCTGTTGCCAAAAAATCCATTGAATTCTCTTTGTTCATTTGGATTAAAATCGGTCTCTTATTCCCTTTCTCTCAAAAAGAAATCTCTCTTTTCTCTTTTTCAAAATAGCCGGCAACTCACGGGCTGCTGCTAAGGTTTCTCCCAACGAGGGCACTATCATTTCTTCCGCTCCTAGCAATGGATAAAAAACACCCCCTATAGTAAATGAAGCAAATTTTAATAATCTGAACATTGAACAAATGCTCCAATACAACAAAAGATTACAGACTACTCTCGAGTAATGTAAAGCTTGAGAGGAGGCATTTTTCATGACTTCCAGGGGAAGGGAGGAAGTCTCCATTGATACCTCAATGACTCAAACAGAGGCAATTCGGACGCGGTCCAAAGGGAAAGACAAGCAGCTCGAAAGGACCGATGTACCGTGGAGCTAACTTACCCTTCTTCCCGAACCGAACCACTCCTTTCATAGGAGACACCTTGAGCAAAACCAAATCCCCCTCCTGAAACTCTAGCTGTCTTCTGCGAATATCTGCATAACTCTTCTGCCGACTAGCAGCAGTCTTGATCCTCTCTCTGATTATGGGTACCACCCTGCTGGTAAGCTCTACTAACTCCGGACCCGCAAGAGTCCTCTCTCCTACTTCCTCCCAGCAGATAGGTGATCTGCACTTCCTCCCATACAAAGCTTCGTATGGAGCCATCCCTATGCTAGCATGATAGCTGTTATTGTAGGCAAACTCCACCAAAGGAAGATGCTACCTCCAAGAACCGCCAAAATCTAGCACACACATTCTGAGCATATCTTCTATTGTCTGGATGGTCCTCTCTGACTGTCCGTCTGTCTGTGGGTGGAAGGCAGTACTGAAGTCTAATCTGGTACCCATAGCGTTCTGCAGACTCCGCCAAAACCTGGAGGTGAACTGGGGCCCTCTATCTGACACTATAGATACCGGGGCCCCATGCAGTCTGACAATCTCATCTACGTACACCTGCGCCAACTTGTCCACAGAGTAACCACTCCTGACAGGGATGAAGTGAGCAGATTTGGTGAGTCTGTCCACAATCACCCATATGGAGTCCAATCTGTTGGACGTCGCCGGTAACCCCACTACGAAGTCCATAGCTATATTCTCCCATTTCCACTCTGGAATCGGTAGTGGATTCAACATTCCAGCCGGCTTCTGATGCTCTAGTTTCACCCTCTGACACACATCGCAGGCTGACACGAATAGTGCCACGTCCTTCTTCATAGCTGGCCACCAATACACTCTCTTCAGATCCTGATACATCTTGGTGGCTCCAGGGTGAACACTATACCTGGTATTATGGGCTTCCCCCATAATATCTCCCTTCAGACTAATGTCATCTGGCACACATAATCTGTTCCCGTAGCGGAGGATCCCCTTATCATCAAACTTGAACTCATTACTCTGGCCTGACTGAACCGTTCTGGCTATCCTGACCAACTCTGGATCCTCATGCTGTTTCTGAGCTACCTGCTCCAGAAACACGGGTGTCACTCTCATCTGAGCCACTAAGGCACCTGTGCCAGACAACTCCAACTGTAATCCCTCACTCATAAGTCTGTGGAACTCCTTCACCACCGGCCTCCTCTCTGCTGAAATGTGGGATAGACTGCCGAGTGATTTCCGGCTTAGGGCGTCTGCCACAACATTCGCCTTACCCGGATGGTACTGAATCTTGCAATCATAGTCACTCAACAGCTCTACCCATCTCCTCTGCCTCATGTTCAGTTCTCTCTGACTCAGGATGTATTGCAGGCTCTTATGATCTGTGAAGATCTCACACTTTACCCCATAAAGGTAATGCCTCCACATCTTGAGTGCAAAGATCACTGCTGCCATCTCTAGGTCATGTGTGGGGTAATTCAGCTCATGCTTCTTCAACTGCCTAGAAGCATAAGCGATCACCCTCTCATTTTGCATTAGCACACAACCCAGTCCCACACGGGACGCATCACAATATACCGAGAAGTCATCATCACTTTTTGGCAGAGCTAACACCGGTGCTAAAGTCAACCTCCTCTTAAGCTCCTCAAAGCTTTCTTCACACTGATCGGTCCATATGAACTTCTGATTCTTCTTTGTCAATTTGGTCATAGGAGCAGCAATCTTTGAGAAGTCCTGAACGAACCTCCTGTAGTAACCTGCTAAACCCAGAAAACTTTTGATCTCGGTCACTGTGGTGGGTCTAAGCCAGTTAGCTACAGCCTCTACCTTCTTGGGGTCTACTTCAATACCCTGTTCTGACACAACGTGCCCCAAGAATGAAATGCTCCTAAGCCAAAACTCACACTTGGAGAACTTGGCATACAAGCCATGCTCTCTCAAGGTCTGCAAAACTGTCCTCAGGTGATGGGCATGCTCCTCTGCATTCCTGGAATACACTAGGATATCATCTATGAAGACAATAACGAAGTGATCCAGATACTGACTGAATACTCTGTTCATGAGGTCCATGAATGCTGCAGGGGCGTTGGTCAACCCAAACGGCATCACAAGGAACTCATAGTGCCCATACCTGGTCCTGAAAGCTGTCTTCGGTACATCTTCATTCCTTATCCTCAACTGATGGTACCCTGATCTCAGATCTATTTTGGAGAAACAACCTGCTCCTGCTAGCTGGTCGAATAGATCGTCGATCCTTGGCAAAGGGTATTTGTTCTTGGTAGTGACCTTGTTCAACTGTCTGTAGTCGATACAAAGTCTGAGGGATCCATCCTTCTTCCTCACAAACAAAACCGGAGCACCCCAAGGTGAAGTACTCGGTCGGATGAAACCCTTATCTACCAGCTCTTGCAACTGTTCCTTCAGTTCTTTCAATTCAGCTGGTGCCATCCTGTAGGGAGGGATAGAGATCGGTCTGGTACCAGGCATTAATTCAATCTCGAACTCTATCTCCCTAGCAGGTGGTAACCCTGGCAGCTCGTCTGGGAAAACATCTAAGAATTCACTTACCACAGGCACTGAGGCGGGCTCTCTGACATGACTATCTAACTCCCTCACATGAGCTAGAAACCCCTGACATCCCCTCCTAAGCAACCTATGAGCCTGAAGAGCTGAGATCAGACCTCTAGGTGTACCCCTCTTGTCTCCTCTGAAGACGACCTCTGACCCATCCTGATCTATGAATCTGACTACCTTGTCTCTACAGTCCAAGGTAGCACCATGGGTCGATAACCAATCCATCCCTAGAATGACGTCAAAATCTGTCAAATCTAGAACCACGAGGTCGGCGGAAAGGCATCTTCCCTCTATGAAAACTGGACTACATTGGCAGACTGCCTCTGCCACTGACGGGTCACACTTGGGTCCACTGACCCATAGGGGACACTCTAACCCAGAGACCATCAATCCTACCCTCTCCACGACTCTCGGAGCAATAAAAGAATGAGATGCACCCGGGTCCATTAAGGCATACACATCAGAACAACCAATGATGAGATTACCTGCCACCACGGTGTTGGATGTGTTGGCCTCCTGCTGAGTCATAGTGAAGATCCGTGCCGGAGCTGATGGACCTTCACCTCTGTATCCTGCTGATGAAGAGGCTGACCCTCTCTCTCTGCCTCTGCCACTGGCCTGTGTTGCGGCTGGAGCTACTGGCTGCACCACACTGCCGGAGGTTGTCTGCTGAGACGGTGCTGCAAAGGCTCCTCTAGGACAGTCTCGAGCCAAATGACCCGCCTGTCCGCATCTGAAACATGTGTTTGTCCCTGCCAGACATACTCCCTTGTGTGGTCTCCCACATCTCATACATGCTGTAACCTCTGCGCCAGAGCCTTAGCCACTGCCTAAACCCAGACCTGACTTGATCTTGTTCCAGAACTTATTCTTCTTAGATTTTCTGTGGCCTCTGTCCCACTTCTTACTGCCTGCAACTGCTGCACTTAGAGAAGAAGAGTCTACCCTTTCCCCACCTGGGGTCTTGGAACCAGAAGACTGTGCCACTGACTGTTTTACCTTCTCCTCAACGATAGCACTAGCCTCCATTCTCCTAGCCATATCCACTATGGCATGGAAACTCTCTCTCTCTGCTGACTGTACCAAAGAGGAATACCTGGAGTGCAGCCTCATAATATATCTCCTTGACTTCTTTTGATCTGTGTCCAAATTCAGCCCAGCATATGGCAACAACTCCAGGAACCTGTCTGTGTACTCGTCTATACTCATGTCATCAGTTTGCCTCAACTGCTCGAATTCTATCATCTTCAATTCCCTTGAACTATCAGGGAAAGCCCATCCTGCAAACTCGTTTGAAAACTCTTCCCAATTCATGCTGTCCACTCTCGGGTTCACATAATTCTTGAACCACTCCCGTGCCTTCTTGCACTTAAGCGTGAACCCGGCCATCTGAATGGCTCTACTGTCATCAGCCCCTATCTCATCTGTAATTGCCTTGACCCGCTCCAAATACACGAACGGATCATCACCGGTTTCAAACTGGGGAGCACCCAGCTTCATATAATCGGTCATCTTGACCTTGCTCCCTCCAGATGAGGTAGGTTTGGGTACTTGTGTTTCCGGGACAGTAGATACTGGTGGTGGTGGAGGTACAACATCCCCTGGGGTAGGGTTTGCTGTACTGGTATAGGGAGGTGGAGGTGGGTACATGGGGTACTGAGAGTATGGTGGGTAGTAAGGTGGGTATGGCATATGTGGAGGATAAGGGCTAAAACTGGGGTAATCCGATGTACCTCCCATCGAATACCCTGGATGGTGTGAATAGGGTGGGTAGTGATGTGGCTGGACATAACTCGAGGCCTGAGTACCTCCTTCTGATTCTCCCATGCCCTCTTCCGGCATGCTCACACCGAGACTGCCATCCCTCCTCTGATCTACTTCCATATCCTCAGACATTCCTCCCTGCACTGTTCCCCTTACTGATCTGCTTCTACCCAGATCCAAAGACCTTCTAGGGTCTCTAGCTACTCTGTCTCTGTTGGACCTACTGGACATTGCCCTAGGCAATGCTGAAGGACGGGCATCAGCGCCCTCGTCCTGAGGTGGCACTCCAGTCAATCGTGCAGATCGACGAGTTCCTCTCATTCTATCTTCTGAAAAACAGCACATAGCACAAGCAATCATTAGCATCATATGGTTCATGTGGAAACACATGAACCCTCATCACATACATAGCATCACATCATAGCATTTATGCACACGCATATCATCATGGCATATCATATCATCATATAGACAGGACTCTACATCCTATCCTAGTGGACATGATTTTCCTAGTGTGCTTGACCTTCTAGAACATCTATGAGCCCGACACTCTAGGTCCGACCATATGAACCTAGGGCTTTGATACCACTCTGTAACGACCCGGAAATCCGACCCGTTACCGGCGCTAGGATCCAGATCGGCTTAAGGCCGCCGGGACCCGTAGCAAGCCTACATACTTCCTGTAAACCTGTGGAATCCCATACATAACAACATATACATGATCTGTAAAAAATTTTCTTTTCTCTTATCCAAGCAAAACCTGTGCATGCACAAAATCATACATAAACCCCACACTGGAGTCCTCATCAAATACTCCAATGGGGTATCATCATCATACATATCAGCTTGGATAATCATGGTCATTAACATCATTACTCATTAAACAATCTGTACATAATGGGGATTCACACACCTCTAGGTCAAGCACTACTATAATCTTCAATACATCATCAAATCATTCATTACATTACATCATGTTCATGTCCACTACTATCTATTACAACATACATGACTTGACTTCACTCTAGCCGACTTCTTGATCTATCCTGTACCTGCAACTCTGGGGATAAAGGGAGTGGGGTGAGCTACTAGAGCCCAGTGAGCAGAAACTAAAAACATTTGTTTTAATTCCTCCATTTTTAGGTATATTATTATTCATTTTATTATTATTGTCATCATATAACTTTTTCTTATTCATGCTTTCATGTATGCGCCATAACACAAACATTTCACAACAAGGATGAACTTGTCACCATTTAGCCCCAATCTTTCTTACTTATACATGCCGGGGGCGTAGAGCCGTAGCAGGCACACCCGGACTTCCATAATCAGTCATAGTGCCAGGGGCGTAGAGCCGTAGCAGGCACACCTGGACTCACATAGGCTATCATGGCATACAAGGGCTAATGGATCATTCAACATTCATCCACATCAACAACAAAGTATGCAATGCAACATATTCGTGAATTTCTAATGCAAACAACCTAATATTGCATGGCATAATGATGCATGGGTAATGCTTTATGATTCATTCATTTATTCATTTACTTTAAAGCTTAAGGGGTTGTTCCACTCACCTGGTAACTGAAGCTTTAACAACGAACTCTGAACGACTATCTCACAACCGGGGGTCTCGGTTCCTCGGGTCCGAACCTACACAGGTGGACTCAAATGAGGCACCAAACATACATGAACATGACTCTAAAATACTCCCCAAAGGCCCCCTAAAACATCCTGAAAACATCACATGAAACATGCAAGAAATGGCTGAACAGGGCACTTTCGGCGGCACCTTCGGCGGCCGAAAGTCCTGGACAGAGACGAAACTTAGGTAGGTTCGGCGGCACCTTCGGCGGCCGAAAGTGCCAGACAGAGACGAAAGTCTCTTTTCGGGGGCAACTTCGGCAGCCGAAAGGCCTGCCTCCCCTGCCATGTTCGGCGGCCGAAAGTACCTTCGGCTGTCGAACCTGGTTTCTGCCAAAGGGCAGAAACTTGGCTCCCTTAGCACCTTTCGCCTCCAAACCTTCCAAACATGCATATTGTTCAACCAAAGCATGCATACAAGTTCCTAGGGGCCTCAAACATGCATATACCCCATCTACAACACTTCAATCACACACAATCAAGCTACATTGTTCAAAAAGTCATCAAAAACCCATAGGTTTAACATATACCCTAACATGTATTCTACCCTTTAAAACTTCATAAAACTTGTTTAAATCATACATTGAGCTTAAGATCGGCTCTTACCTCTTGAAGATCGAGGGTTGAGGAGATCTAAACTTGGAGATGGGAGAAGTTCCAACTTTTGGTCTCCAAGCTCCAAAACTCGTTCTAAGCTCCAAGATCTTCAAATACAAAGTTATAAACTTGTAAAGATCTGGAAAAAGGAAGGAAAAACTCAAGATTGGGGAAGGATGGCGGAATGCTCACCTTGGCCGAAATGGGGAGAAAAAGCTCGCCCATTTTCGGCTAAGGGACCCTTTTATAGTGGCTGGCCAGACCACGTTCGGGGGCCGAATGTGCCTCCGCATCCATGCAAATGTTCGGCGGCCGAACATGAGGTTCGGCGGCCGAACCTTGACTTCCCTCACTCACGCTTTCGGGGGCCTAACGTGCCTCCAAAAACGCATGCATGTTCGGCGGCCGAACTTGACTTTCGGCGGCCGAACCTGGGTTTTCCTCCAAGGACTTTTCATGCAAAAACTCATTTAATTTCTTACTTAAAAACATGAAATACATGAAAACATTTCATAAAATCATAGTTTCACCCTTCTAGAGGTTTCCGACAACCGAGATTCCACCGGACGGTAGGAATCCCGATACCGGAGTCTAGCCGGGTATTACAGTTTATCTCATGTTTTAATCCAAAAGCAATACAGGTGGAGAAATTAAATCATGAACTAGCATGTAAAGCATTAAAGAAAGAAACATGTGACGTCAAGCTTATGGATTCCCTAATCAAGAACCTAGCCGCTTGTAATAGCCGGCTAGACTCCAGTATCGGAATTCCTACCGTCCGGTGGAATCTCGGATGTCGAAAACCTCTAGAAGGGCAAAATCATGTTTTTATAAAATTTTTTAATGTATTTGATGGCTTTAAGTAAGAAAGGAATTGAGTTTTGAATGAAAAGACCATGGAGGCATTTCCAGGTTCGGCCGCCGAACCTCAAGTTCAGCCGCCGAACATTGGATAGTTTAAGGGGGCAAGTTAGGCTTCCGAAAGTGGTTCAAGTTCGGCCGCCGAACTTGCATGAGTTTTGGAGGCACTTTAGGCTGCCGAAGGGTGGTCTGGCCAACCCCTATATAAGGGCTCCATGGCCGAAATGGGCGAGTTTTCTCCCATTTTCGGCCAACGGTGCGTCCATGCTCTCCCATGGTCTTTTTTGATGTTTTTCCTCCAATCTTTCAAGTTTTAATAAGTTTTATCTTGGTTTGAAGATTTTTGAGCAAAAGAAGTGAAGTTGTAGAACTTGGAGACCCAAGGAGCGAGATCTCCCCCATCTCCGAGTTGGATCGTCTTCCCTCTCGATCTTCAAGAGGTAAGAGTAGATCCTCACTTCTTTTCATGTTTTGGTTAAGTTTCATGAAGTTTCTTGGGGTAGAAAAGCATGTGTAGGTTTATAATGAGTTTTTGGTTAATGTTGAGTATTTGGACAATGTGTGTTGTATATGTATGTTGGATGTGTTTGTGTTGGGGTTTAGGATAGTTTGAGACCCCTAAATGCTTATGTGCTTGTGTATGCATGTTGTAGAATAGGTAAATGCATGTTTGAATGGGTTGGGAGGCATTTGTGCATGAAAGAGGCTGAGTTTTGCCCTTTGGAAGAACTTAGGTTCGGCAGCCGAAGGGACTTTCGGCCGCCGAACCTGCCTGTGGAGGCAAGCCTTTGGCTGCCGAACCCTGCCCTCGAAAGTTGACTTTCGGCTCTGGAAGGGAGTTTCGGCCGTCGAAGGTGCCGCCAAACATGCATGAGTTTCGTCTCTGGAGGGAACCTTCGGCCGCCGATGTAATACCCGGCTAGACTCCGGTATCGGAATTCCTACCGTCCGGTGGGATCTCGGATGTTGGAAACCTCTAGAAGGGTAAAGTCATGTTTTTATAAAATGTTTTAATGAATTTTATGGTTTTAAGCAAGAAAGAAATTAAGTTTTTAATGAAAATAGCCTTGAGAGGAAGACTCAGGTTCGGCCGCCGAACTTCAAGTTCGGCTGCCGAACATGCATGCGCTTCGGGAGTGCTTTAGGCCCCCGAAGGCATAAGTGAGGGAAGTCCAGGTTCGGCCGCCAAACCTTATGTTCGGCCGCCGAACATGGCATGCATGCGGAGGCACGTTAGGCCCCCGAAAGTGGCCTGGCCAGCCATAAAGGGGTCCCCATGTCTGAACGGGTGAGTTTTTCTCCCCGTTTTCGGCCAAGGTGAGTTCTCCGCCATCCCTCATCGATTTTGAGCTTCTTCCTTCGAATCTTCATGATTTTCTTATGAGTTTTCACTTGGTTTGAAGATATTTGAGCAAAAGAGCAAGTTGTGGAGCTTGAAGACCAAAGGAGTGAGATCTCTCCCATCTCCGAGTTAGATCGCCTCTCCTCTCGATCTTCAAGAGGTATGAGTAGATCCACACTTCTTTTCATGTTTTAGTTGAGTTTTATGAAGTTTCTTGGGGTAGAAATGCATGTTTAGGTTATTTTGAGTTTATGGGTTTTTATGTTGAGTTTTTGAGCAATGTATGTTGAAAATGTATGTTGGATGTATTGTAGTTGGGGTTTAAGATAGTTTGAAGCCCCTAGGAGCTTGTGTGTGTGTGTATGCATGTTGTAGAAGTGTGGTGATCATTTTGAATGAGTTGGGAGGCGTTTATGCATGTGAAAGGCTGGGTTCTGCCACTTTGGGAGGACCCAGGTTCGGCAGCCGAAGGCCCTTTCGGCCGCCGAACCTACCTGTGGAGGCCAACTTTTGGCTGCCGAACCCTGCCCCCGAAAGAGGACTTTCAGCTCTGGAAGGGACTTTCGGCCGCCGAAGGTGCCGCCGAACATGCATGAGTTTCGTCTCTGGAGGGAACCTTCGGCCGCGGAAAGTGCCGCCGAAGGTGCATGACTTTCGGCTATGGAGGGACTTTCGGCCGCCGAACCTGCAGCCGAAAGTGCCCTGTTCAGCCCTCCTTTGCATGATTTCTATGATCATTTTAAGGTGTTTTAGGGGGTTTTTGGGGAGTATCTTAGAGTCACGTTCATGGATGTTTGGTCCCTCATTTGAGTCCACCTATGTAGGTTCGGACCCGAGGAACCGCGGACCTCAGCAGTGAGATAGCTGCTCCAGAGTCATTTGAGCTAGCCTAAGGTGAGTGGAATAACTCTTTATACTTTAAAGTAAATAAATCAGTTCTTAGCATGATTCACGCATCATGAATGCCATGAGATATACTAGGGTGCTTGTATTAGAATTCACGAATATGTTGCATTGCATAATATGATGATGATGTGGATGGGTGTTGGATGATCCTTTAGTCCTCGTATGATATGATGTGATATGATATGGTATGGTATGGAAGTCCAGGTCGAGGCCCATTCTACGCCCCTAGTACTATGTTAAAAGAAAGACCAGGTCGAGACCCATTCTACGCCCCTGGCATTATAGGAATGTTATGTCATGTATGTTATGCTAAGAGAAAGACCAGGTCGAGGCCCATTCTACGCCCCTAGCACTATTGGGTATATTGAGGATTATTGGTGACAAAACCATCCTTGATGTGATTTGTCTGTGATGTGATGCATTCCATTGTAGCATATGATTTAAATATTTTATTATTCTGCTCACTGGGCTCTAGTAGCTCACCCCACTCCCTTAACCCTAGGTTTGCAGGTATGGGATAGACCAGGAGGTCAAGAAGAGTAAAGTCATGGTCATGTAATAGCTAGTGGTGGACATGATAAATATTGAAATGTAATGTAAAAGTATAGTATAGAAATGTAATGTATTGATGTTTATGGAAGTTTAGAGTTGTGCTTGACCATAGTATGTTGTTAATCCCTTTCTAGTACATGATCTTAAATGTTTAATGATGATTATTGTAAACCAAGCTTAATGTATGTTATGTTACCCCATTGGAGTATTTGATGAGGACTATAGTGCGAGGATTTGTGTTATGGTTTGTGCATGCACAGGTTAAGCTTGGTGAATGAAAGAATGAATGAAAGAATGAATGAAAGAATGAATGAATGAATGAGTGATTGAATGAAAAGAAAAGTTTTAAATTTTTATGTAATTGTTGATCATGTATGAGATTAAACAGGTATACAGGATGAATGTTTGGCTTGCTACGGGTCCCGGCGGCCTTAAGCCGATTTGGATCCTAGCGCCGATAGCGGTTCGATTTTCGGGTCGTTACAGCCGAAAGTGCCGCCGAAAGTGCCACCGAAGGTGCGTGACTTTCGGCTCTAGAGGGCCTTTCAGCTGCCGAACCTGCCGCCGAAAGTGCCCTGTCCAGCCTTCCTTTGCATGATTTCTATGATTGTTTTAAGGTGTTTTAGGGGGTTTTTGGGGAGTATTTTAGAGTCATGTTCATGTATGTTTGGTCCCTCATTTGAGTCCACTTGTGTAGGTTCGGACCTGAGGAACCGAGGACCCCAGCAGTGAGTCAGCTGCTTCAGAGTCTTGTCAGAGCTAGCCTAAGGTGAGTAGAATGACTCTTTATGTTTCAAAGCAAATAATGAAAGTTTTAGCATGATTCACGCATCATGAATGCCATGATTTATATTAGGGTGCTTGCGTTAGAATTCACGAATATGTTGCATTGCATAATATGTTGATGATGTGGATGAATGTTGGATGATTCTTTAGCCCTCACTATGACATGATATGTTATGAGATGGTAATAATACGGTGTGAAAGACCAGTGAGGCCCATTCTACGCCCCTGACACTATGTAAGAGAAAGACCAGTGAGGCCCATTCTACGCCCCTGGCACTAATGGTGTAATACCCGGCTAGACTCCGGTATCGGAATTCCTACCGTCTGGTGGAATCTCGGATGTCGGAAGCCTCTAGTAGGGTAGAAACATGTTTTCTTAAAATTTTTTAATGTATTTCATGATTTTAAGTAAAAAGAAAATGAGTTTTTGCATGAAAACAACCTTGGAGGAAAACCCAGGTTTGGCCGCCGAACTAAATCTTAAGTTCGGCCGCCGAACATGCAGGCATTTCGGGTGTGCCTTAGGCCCCCGAAGGCATAAGTGAGGGAAGTCCAGGTTCGGCCGCCGAACATGGCATGCATACGGAGGCACGTTCGGCCCCCGAACGTGGCCTGGCCAGCCACTATAAAAGGGTCCCTTAGCCGAAAACGGGCGAGCTTTTCTCCCCATTTTTGGCCAAGGTGAGCTCTCTGCCGTCCCTCACCAATCTTTGAGTTCTTCCTTCAAATCTTTCACGATTTTCACAAGTTTTCATCTTGTTTTGAAGATTTTCAAGTTTTGAGCAAGTTTTGAGCTTGGAGACCCAAGGAAGTTGAAAATCTCCCATCTCCAATATTAGGTCGTCTCTCTCTCGATCTTCAAGAGGTAAGAGCCGATCTTAAGCTCATTGCATGTTTTAAGTAAGTTTTATGAAGATCTATGGGGTAGAAGGCATATTTAGCTTATGGTTAGGTTTATGAGTTTATGATGTGTTTTTGAACAATGTGGCTTGCAAATGCATGATTGATGTATTGTAGATGGGGTTTTAGATAGTTTGAAGCCCCTAGAAGCTTGTATGCTTGTGTATGTGTGTTGTAGAATAGGTTTATGCATGTTTGGATGGAATGGGAGGCGTATATGCATAGAAGAGCTGAGTTTCTGCCACTAAGGGAGAAACCAGGTTCGGCAGCCGAAGGAACTTTCGGCCGCCGAACATGCTTGTGGAAGCAGCCTTCGGCTGCCGAAGATTGCCCCCGAAAGGAGACTTTCATCTCTGTCTGGGAGTTTCGGCCGTCGAAAGTGCTGCCAAACATGCATGAGTTTCGCCTCTGTCTGGGAGTTTCGGCCGCAGAAGGTGCCGCCGAACCTGCCTGACTTTCGGCTCTAGAGGGACTTTCGGCCGCCGAACCTGCCGCCGAAAGTACCCTGTCCAGCCTTCCTTTGCATGTTCTTGCATGAATGTTTAGAGGTGTTTTGGAGGGTTTTTGGGGGATGTTTTCAGAGTCATGTTATAGTATGTTGGTCCCTCATTTGAGTCCACCTGTGTAAGTTCGGACCCGAGGAACCGAGGACCTCAGCAGTGAGTCAGCTGCTTCAGTCATTGTTAGAGCTAGCCAGAGGTGAGTAGAATAAACCTTTACAATTTAAAGCAAATAAATTATAAAGTTTTGAGCATGTTCATGCATCATGAATGCCATATGATGAATTAGGTTGTTTGCATTAGAATTCACAAATATGTTCCATTGCATTTATGATGTTGATGTGGATTGGTTATTGGATGATCCTTTAGTCCTCATATGGTATGATGATGTTACGGCATGATATGGTATGGAAGTCCAGGTTGTACCCATTCTACGTCCCTGGCACTATGTAAGAGAAAGTCCAGGTTGTACCCATTCTACGTCCCTGGCACATTGGAATGTTATGATATGTTATGTTAAGAGAAAGACCGGTTGTACCCATTCTACGTCCCGACACTTTGGAATGTAGAGGACTATTGGTGACAATACCATCCGAGATGTGATTTGCTGTGATGTGTTGCATTACATGATGGCATGAGATTTTAAATATTGTTTTCTATTATTCTGCTCACTGGGCCCTTGTAGCTCACCCCTTTCCTTAATCCCCCAAGATTGCAGGTACGGGCTAGACAGATAAGTCAAGAAGAGTAAAGTCATATGTTTGTAATAGATAGAAAGTGGACATGATAAATTGTAAGATGATGTAAAGTTTGAATAGTCATGTTATGTAAAAATGATTTTGAGGATTAGAAGTTGTGCTTGACCCTATGGATATTGTTATCCCTTTTAATACATGATCTTAGATGTTTTATGATGTTTATGTGAACCAACTCAACGCACGTTATGTCGCCCATTGGAGCTTTGATGAGATCCCACAGAGAGGTCAATGTTATGGTTATGTTTATGTTTAGTGCATGCACAGGTTGAGATTGGTACAGGAGAAAATGTATGAAGGAAAAGTTTTAATTTTTATGTATATTGTTGATCATGTATGGGATTAAATAGGCTTTCAGGTTATGTCAGGCTTGCTACGGGTCCCGGCGGCCTTAAGCCGATCTGGATCCTAGCGCCGATAGCGGTCCGATTTTTGGGTCGTTACAAATGGAATATTATGTTATGTGATGCTATGTAAAAGAAAGACCAGTGAGGCCCATTCTACGCCCCTGGCACTATTGGAATGTGTAGAGGGCTATTGGTGACAAATTCATCCTTGATGTGATTTGTCTGTGATGTGATGCATTCCATGATATCATATGTTTTAAATATAATGTTTTATTATTCTGCTCACTGGGCTCTAGTAGCTCACTCCATTTCCCTAATCCCCCAGGTATGCAGGTACGGGATAGATCAGGAGGTCAGCTAGAGTAAAGTCATAGTTATGTAATAGCTAGTGGTGGACATGATGAATATTGAAATGTAATGAATAGTATTAAACAGTTATGTAATGTAATGATGTTATTGAGGATTAGAGTTGTGCTTGACCCCAATATGTTGTTAATCTCTTTTGAGTACATGATTTTTAATGATATTTATGTAAACCAAATTTAATACATGTTATGTTACCCCATTGGAGCATTGTTGAGGACTCCAGTGTGGGGGTGATGTTTATATTTATGAGTTGTGCATGCACAGGTTAAGTTTGGAAAATGATTGAGAAAGTTCAAAATTTTTATGTAATTGTTGATCATGATGGGATTAAACAGGTATACAGGTTGTATGTTAGGCTTGCTATGGG
The DNA here is from genome assembly GCF_001659605.2 of Manihot esculenta. NCBI lineage: Eukaryota > Viridiplantae > Streptophyta > Magnoliopsida > Malpighiales > Euphorbiaceae > Manihot > Manihot esculenta. The sequence continues at coordinate 10,726,910 of NC_035170.2, forward strand.
TCCCGGCAGCCTTAAGCCGATCCGGATCCTAGCGCCGGTAGCGGTTCGAATTTTGGGTCGTTACACCGCTACGTACCAATAGCTAATGGACAGAGCCCATAAATACATCTGGTTGAATGACAAAATCCAAGCATTGAAAGAGGACAAAAGGACAAGTCGGAAGCAAGACAAAAAATTGGAGAAGCAAGGATATGGGGGAGACCATAGAAGTTATCCAATCTCCCAAAGAAGGAATAACCAAGGTAAGTATAAGAATTATACTCCATTGAATGACTCACAAACACATATTCTAATGTGGATTAGGAAAAATGACAAGAAGATCAGGTGACCTCCCAAGCTCAACCCTAAGAAAGTCGAAAGGCGAGACAAAATCAGGTACTGTCATTTTCATGAAGAACACGAACATACAACAAAGGAGTGTCGGCAGCTGAAAGAGGAGATCAAGAGGTTAGTAAGGGATGGCACACTTCGAAAGTTTGCAAGAAAAATAGAGAATAGAGAAGGCCCGAACCTGAGGTAACAACTCCTAAAACTACGTAGAGTCAGGTCACGTGTCTTTAATATGGGAGACTCAGTCCTTAAAAGAATAGATGCAATAGGAGGTAATGCTAAGTCTGGTAAGAGAGGTGAAAATTGAAAAAGATAATTCAGGGTCTCGAAAGTTATTCGTCCAGGGTTTTATAAGCCGGCCAAGTTAGATGACCGAGTCATTCCATACTGGAATATTTGTAATCTAAGAAAAATTTTATCAATAACAAGTTAACGATGTATTTTTTTCATTTGTTGTGTTATTTAATGAAGAGAAACAATGAGGTTACCTTCCTTAAAAAGATTAAAGAGAGAAAATAAGGCTATAAGAGTGGATTCCGCCAGGCCACAATTCGGGAATTTGTCCCACCAAGCAAAACCATAAGGCGGATTTCGCCAAGCCACAATCTGGGGGTTAGTCTCACTAAACAAGGGCACGAGTTCAGTCATGCCCCAATCCGAATGTTAGTCCCACTAAACAAAACTATAAGGTGGGTTCCGTCAAGTTGCAATCTGAATGTCAGTCCCACTAAATAAGACCACAAGGTAGGTTTCGCCATGTCACAATCCGGGTGTTAATCCCATTAAACAAGGCCACAAGGTAGATTCCGCCAAGTCACAATCCAAGTGTTAGTCCCACCAAATAAGGCATCTTATGCCAAGTCACAAGGTAGGAATCCATCAGGCCATAATCTGGGTGTTAGTCCTGCTAAACAACGCATCTTATACCAAGCCAAAAGGAGGGTATCCGCCATACTTGATGACCGAGTGTTAGTCACGTTAACAAAGGCACTTGATGCCTAACCACGAGGTGGGTATCCAGTAGACTCAGTGACCGGATGTTAGTCCCATATCCACAAATTTTCCAAAGCATTTTATACTTGAGTCACAAGGCAGTCATATAAACCAAAATTAAAAATTTTTAGATTCAAATAAACTTTTCAATTATTAAAATAAATAAAAAATAAAACTTTCAAATTTTTAAAAATAAATAAAATATGCACTTTAATAATATATAAGCCTTTCAAATACATTTAAATTTTTTAAAATACATTAAACAAACATTTCCTTGTAATTTTAAACTTTTTTTTATATTTTTAATTTATTACTCTGACTACCATCATTTAAATATATCAATCCATTTATACTTTATTTAATTGGAGTAATTCAATTAAAAAATTTGAAATTTTCAAAAAGTGTAAAAATTATTTCTGTTTAGTTGGTAAATCATTTTTTCTTAACTTCTCAAGAAGTCAAGAGTTCCTATTTTCTCAGTGGAGAGAAAATAACTTACTTATCCCAATTTAATTTAGTTATTTTTGAAGAAGTGACTTCTTATAAAATAAAATATTTAAACCAATGAGCAAGGAATGAGAGGAAGAGCAACTCAAATTGGATTTACAAGTTTAGTTACATAGCTATAGACTAAACTACACTAGACATCAACTCATGTCATTTAGAGAACTCTCAACATAATAATTAAAATTATATTTTATTTAATTCATAATCAAATAAGTGAAGATAACTATGAAAAATGGTATTAATCAATATAATAAGCTTTTTGAATTATTTAATACATAATAAATTATTAATATGTTCTAAAATATATCAAATACTCATTATAATATTGAAAATATGAATATATAAAATAATTGATAAAAATTTCGATATATAAAAAATATTTATGCATAACTTTAACTGGATTTGAATTAATATTTAGCTGAATCCGAATTAAAGTAAAATTTAGTGTAATATATGGATATGTCTTTTATAATATATTTGATTTATTTTAAAAATTTAATAAACATATTTTAGTTATTTTAATAATTGAAGGACATTTAAATAAAAAATATTTAAAAACTTATACAACCGTTAGTTAATTTTAAGGATGAAAATAGGATTTTTTTTTTTTTAAAGAGATAATAGAATTAAAGAAAGTAAAGATTGGGAGTAAATTCCCACAAAAACGTTATACCGCACTGAGAAAATTGGCGCTAAATCATCCCTCATGTTCCCGCCAAAAAGAAACACGACTTGAATTAAAATATGAACGACTCCACAACCTTCACTCACAAAATTGACCGACTCAACAGTCAACAGAGACAGGAAATAGAAAGAGAATGGAGCCTGCAAAAGCAGCGCCCACTGGTTGCTACAAGTGCGGACGCCCAGGCCACTGGTCGCGCGATTGTCCTGATTCAAACCCTAACCCTAATCCACTCTCCAACTCTACTAATCTCAGCTCTCCGAATTCTTCCAGATCTTTCCCTAGTAAGCCTAATGTTAGCAATTCAAAACCTGTAGCAGAGAAGCCAAAGAAGGCGCCAAGAAGCAGGCCCAAACTCACCCCTGAGGTTCTTCTCGGCAATGATGGCCTCGGCTATGTTCTTCGCCATTTCCCTCGCAACTTTAAATATCGTGGTCGCGGCCATGAGGTAATTTAATTTTTTTTTTGGGGATTAGGATATAGAATTGAAATCAAATCTGGCTTCCAATACATCGAATTGGATATATCCTTTTTCTGTTTCTTATGGTTCTATGTTTAGTTTAAAATGCTTTAAGCTTACTATGATATCAATTATTTGTCTTCTATGTTTCAAAATTTAACTTTTCAATTGTATTTTGTAGGTTAGCGATTTGGGGAATCTGATTCGCTTATATAGTGAATGGCACTCCCGCTTGCTCCCTTATTACTCGTTTGATGAATTTGTACATAAGGTGGAACAAGTTGCTTCCACAAGGCGTGTAAAGGTAAGGCAGCTTTACTTTGTTTCTTTTTGTTTATTGTTGATTGTGAAATGCTAATGCGATGGGTGTATTGCTGGTTTGGGATCTTGAACACCGCCCTTCTTGTTTTCTCTCTCTTTTTTTCTTTTTCTTTCCAATTTTCCTGTAAAACATATTACTCTTTAAAAGAGTGCAGCATATTTATTAGGGAAATTAATGGTCATTGCTAAACTGAGATGATTTGTACCGTTTAAGTAACCAATGTGGCTTGTGCATTGGCAGAATGTGAATTATGATTATTTTTGTGTTGTGTTGTTCAAAGCATACGTTACTGTCATTTATCGCAATATTGAAAGTTATAAATTTATGTTCAATGCCATTCCTTATTGGAGAATTAGTTACTTGTTAGCTTTTAGCCTTTGCGATAACATTAAGATGTTCTTGCTGGATAGCATGCAAGGAGAAATATGGATCTAATGATGTTAAGTTTTTGAATCATGATATTCTTTGATTGACTTTTCTTTTATACTTGTACGGTGCATTTTTGTATGTGGTAAAGAAAATTGGCTAAAATAAACAAGAAAAGACTGTGAAATGGAAGAGGGTGTGACAATTTCAGTTGATAGAGGTGTCAATATATATCTATGATGAATTTTGTGAAAGTCAATTTCTGAAGAATGTTTCCATTTAATGAAACATTAGTTCTACCAGCCACATCATTTATAGAATACAATTTTAATTCCATATCGTAGCAAGTTGCCAAACAGTACTGAAGAAGGGATTTGAGGAAAGAAAGAAGAAGAATTATGAGAAGGAAGGAAGAAGAAATAGGTGAGAAAAGAGAAATTAGAGAGGCAAAGAGAATAGTATTTTGTATTAATGTATCCTTTAAGAGGATTACATGAACTATACAAACTTGGATAATTGAATAGAAATATGCTACATAAATTTGTAAGGTAATTGAATAGAAATTTGTGCTGTCTATTATGTAGTTTTTCTTGCATTGAAGTGAATGTGTGCATTATATTATATATTGAAGGCTTTATTGAAATACATTAGTAATAAGAGCTGTACCGAGCTCATTCTATCTTTGCTCTTTTTCTGTGATTTTATTAGTAGTGACTGATGAACGAATGCGTACCAAATGCATATATGTACAAATACAATTGCCATGAATCTTCTTGAATTATTTTCTTGCTCAATGTTTGAGCAGATGTGCCTCGGAGATTTAAGAGAAAGAGTTGCAAGTGGTGGGGATCCAACAAAGTTGCATGAATCAGCAACTGAACTTGTTGGTCCAAGCCTTGAACAAGGTATGTCGGGTGGCTTAACGTCAACAAGGCATATAGATCTTGCCTGTTCTCAATTTTGTTTCCTGAACTAATTTGTTGCAGATGCTTTGAGGTGAGAAGTCACAGGGAAAACATTAACTTTCCCAATTGTGACTTGATCATATCCATTTGATTATTGTTAGCATCATTTAGCTAGTTTATATGATATTTTGTGCGCAAAAATAAAAGCGAATGGAGTTGGTAGTATCATTTGTCATTTCATCTTAGTAATGCCTATCAAATTCTTCTAGGCCGCTCAGCTCCCGATGAAGCTGTGGGATTATATGAAGAGGGAGATCAACATTTGAGGAACCATGATGCGGATGGAACACAAGAAGATATTCTTCATGAGGTTTATGATAGAGCTATTGAAGTAAGTGTTATTTCTTTTGATGTAGATTCTTTAATTCTAAATTTTTTGCTGGTTATAATTCCTTTACTCTATCCATTCGTTATAGAACAATAATTTGTTGGATATATTCTTCACAGAGAGATAAATTGTCCGGTTGTTGATACAAATATAAACAATACAAAAATTTGTTACATGGCTTTTGATACTTGTTTGCAACTAATTCCATAAATTAATAAACCTCAACATATGCAATCAAAGTAATTAACTCTTCTAAATTTTTTATATGAATTATTAATTATAGTGATATTTATACAACAAAAATATAATTGGAAAATCTCAACAACATTTAAACCTTAACAACGTAAAGTCTTAACAGTTGTCTTCAAAATTAAATCAAAATTAATTAACCTCGTTCTCATCAATAATAAACTTATTATCTTTTAACTATTTAGTGTAACTTTTGCTTTATAAAGTATATATATTCTACATTCCTGGCATCTTTTGCTGTAATTTTGGATTCATCGTTAAGTATTTTCATTTTGTCTAACTCCTTCGACAATTTTTTTTTCTACAATTTGAAGGCTATATTTTTTTAAAGACTATTGCAGTTTTGAAACATACTGATCTCTTTATTCTCTTCATCCTTTTTTCTAATTTCTTTTTGCTATATCTGTTTTAAGGTGGTTTGAATTTTGAGACATGCAGTTGTCTTTATCATCATTTTTTTATTTGTAATTTATGGACATATTTGGTCTTTTAGTACTTGTTTTTATTCTTGGCTACTTCTATTTCATTGGATATTCTCAGCTGACTCCTCTCGACTTGGTGCCCCTAGTTTAAGGGAAGTCTTTGTTATTTACTTCTTCGCTTAGTGTGTGTGCTTTTTTTTTTTTTTTCTTTTTTTACAAGCAAACTGAACTACAAAAATCTTCCTTTAATTGCCTTGCTTCAATCTTGCCTTCTACTTTTGTCTAAGTTTTTTGTCATTCTTGATTTTTTATTCATCTCTATTTTTTTTTTATTGTGTAGAATTTCTCAATTGTGACTCTTTATACTTTTTTTCCTTTCATCTGCAATCTCTCTAAAATTTGCAAGTCCTTTGAGATATCAACTTTGATACCACTTTGTTGATTTTTGAGAGGATAAAAAGAAGAATAATTAATACTGAATATTGTATAATTTTATTGAAAAATAGCAAAATATAAACCTTAACAACTTAAAATGTGACAGTTATTATCTGTTTTAAATCAAATTAAAACTAATTAACCTCCTTATCATCAATATTTGCTTATTCTCTTGTAACTACATAGGATACATAGTTTTAAGTGCTTAGTTCTCATAATCGGTTTGATCTTTAGTAGTGCTTTTAATAGCTTTATTCAAACTCATGCCTAAAATATCTATATGCTATTCTAAATTTAGATGCAACTGTGGCACGTAAATCGTCAGTGGCCTGGTCCTTTATTTGAGCATCACTGTGAAAATCAAAGCACATCATTGACTCATTCATTCCCTTCGTATATATTCTGCAACTAGTATGAGATGAAATGAGAAAATTCGGTTTTGTCAGTGTTCATGTACTTGATGCCAGAGTTAAAAGCTCAAATGGCAAAGTACAGTATTCTCCTGGCAAAAAAATTTCAAGCACATGTCTCCTTGTATCTTATACATTTCAGTACCTCTTAAAAATAAATAAATAAATATAATTTGCAATCATATAATTATACCAAAATGTGAATTAATATAAATGCAATTAAACTTCGAGTCTTGGACTAATTAACCCATTATTCTCATGAAAATTCACAATAATAGTTGTATATTTGTGTTGTACATTATCTTCATTTATATCTTAGGCAAATTAATAATCACCAATCAACTAAAACACACAAGTAATGTTTTTATATATATACACGCACACACGTCCACAGACTCTTTGGCTTCAATAAATAATTAAATAAAGATAAGCCTTTTAATAGTATTCTATCATATAAACATTTTGGTAAAGTCTCGTATATCAAAACTTACATAGAATCGGAAAGAAGATGAGTTTCAGTGGGGCATATATATATATATTGCATCACAATTTGAAAAAATGCTGAACTTTCAATGTGGGGGCACTTGTCCCCACTACTATTTTTGGTTTTTCAATTCTAAGCACACCTATGAAAATTTGTGGAATGGTCTTGTACTGTTATTGTGAATATTGTTGTGGGCACTAGGTGAATGAGTTGGAGTCTATTTGGCTTTTAAGCTAGCTCCAAGTTCCCAAGTAGCTATAGCCTGACAAGGACTACCGCTGTCATCTGACTTGACTGAAACTTTGCCTACTTGTTTCGACAAGTAAGCTCCAGCTTATCAAATTGGCTGTTAAATTATCTAATTGTGGTGGCAACTCATCCTAAACATGCTGGCCGACTCCATGTATTTCTGTACATGTTGCTCGGATTTTAAATTTACAAATAAATATAATCATGCATTAAGATTGTAATTTCGGCTGCCATGTTTAGTTGGTAACACATTGTAAATGGCCAAAAGCATTATTTTACTGATGTTATCCGTTTTAAATTTATATTAGGTGTGTGCTTCAATTCAGCATGGAATAATACGCGAGCACTTAGTTTCTTGTCAAATAATTCAAGTGGTGAAAGAATCGCTTCATTATCCATCAATTATTCAGATGCATTTTCCTTTTTCCCAATATTTACACACTTTTTCGCTTCCTTATCAGTTCTTTTGTTGTATGGCTGTGTTAAAAAAATATATCAAATCTTGTAGGCATGAATTTCATTCTCATCACTTCTATTATACAGCTGGATTAGCATCTTAATCTTAATCTTGTTTCAAGTTTCGTAAGAATGATGTCTTAACCATCTTGTTTACGCAATTCTTACAAGAACAAGAAAATTGAAAAGAATGAATTTTGCAAGAATGATTGTTGCTGTACTGCTTTGTGTTTAGTCAGAGTCCTTTTAATTGTTCTCTTTTTTTGTTGTTTACCTGTTTATAGGTTCACAGGGTGAGCAGTATTCGGTTCAAACCGAAAAAACCAATCAAATCGAATTAAATTGAAAATTTGATTCGATTTTTTATATATTTCGGTTTGGTTTGATTTTTAATTTCAGAAATTTCGGTTATTTCGGTTTGGTTCGGTTTTGATTAGAAAAAAAATTGAAAAAACCGAACCGAACTGATTAGTGATAATAATATGTTTTTTCAATAATATAGAGAAATTAAATTATATTAAGATTAAAATATTTTAATTAAATTTTAAAATATTAAAAATAAAGTGTAAAAAATAAAAAAATTATTAAAAATAAAAAATGATCAAACCGAACCGAATCGAATAGAATTAGACTGATTCGATTCGATTTCTGATCAAAATCAGTTCAATTCGGTTTTTATAAACACTAAAATTTTAGTTTTCAATTTATTCAGTTCGATTCGATTTTGAACCGAACCGACCGAATGCTCATCCGTCCGTTCACCTATATTGTTGTCATTCTAGAAATATGGCTGTGATATATTGAATGACAATATTGTATTTTATTATTATTATTTTTTAAAGCATACGGAGAAAAAAAATGGAGTATTTTCCTAAATTGATGAGTATTGTGGGCATCATAATTGCAGGAACCGGGTGCCCATAGTGGGATGGAGCCACCCTCTCAAAATAATAATGCTGGCTTGGACAATGAAGCTATGATTACGGAAGAGCAAAGAGCTCGCATGGAAGCAAACAGGTTGAAGGCACTAGAAAAAGCGGCAGCTCGGGCCCGTTCGTTGCAGTCCACCTGATTTTCATGTTTAGTTTTATATGTGCATTTAAACTCCTTAAGTTTAATGTTAACTGTGCCCACATTGAATGGCGTATTTTCATCGTTTGATGTTGCATAAGACGCGCTTAAACTCCGTATAAGTCTCGTTCAAGATTTACTTCATGACTCAGTTTTCTAATTTCTTGTTTAAAATTTTTAATTTAGAGCTTTTTTTAAAAAAAATTATAAAATTATAAAATTTATTAATATGGTAGAAAAAATAATATTTGTAATTTATCATAATCAAATTAAATTAAATATGTTAAAATATATATTAAATAGGCATAATTTATATCATATCACTTTTACAACTTTATACTTATATTTCAAGAAATAAATCCAACTTATTCTTATGAGATCATCCTAGAGATGGCGTTCCTTGAGGATCAATGACATCAATGTCAATAAGTTAGAGTTTTTGTGAAGCTCTCCCGGCTCTCTTAGATAATGGCAACCTCATTTGCTTCTATTGATTCAAGCCCTGGAACGACATAATTATTTAATAATAAGTTATGCATTAAAATTTTTACTTTTTAAAATTTTAATATAAGAAACTCTAATTATGATAAATTAAATTATAATCGTTTAATTTAAAACTTACGAGAAGAATTATATTTGCAAAGAATGAGATAATAAGAAAATAAGTTATAATTTTTTCAACACATGTAGACTCACGATATAATTTTAGATTGTGTAATATATGTATGGTAGAATTGTACTTAAATCAATTTTATTATTTTGATATTTTAGTATTTTGTGAGATTTATTTTAAATTAATTTGGCTAAATTCGAAATTAAATTTGTGGAATCTATTTAAGAAAAAGATTTCTCCAAAACAATTTAAGAAAATAATTTTTAATGTAATTTATATTTGATTATTTAACTATATATCATTCTTATATTGTAATTACACATTCTTACTCTAGAATTAGGGTTTTGAGCCTATAAAAACACTCTAAAGGTAATCACGAATAATGAAGAGAGATTATGTTATAAATAATAATTTAATTTTACTATATTATTTAGTAACTTATCAAGATTCAATTTTGTGGCGTTTTAATATAGATTTTCTCTATACTTAGTTAACTTATCAAGAATTTCTTGTGGTGTTCTTAAGTTAGAATTGCTTGATTATTTTCGTTTCTAATCACAACTATTGATTAGGGGTGTGGTAGAGCAATCTCTAAAAATTATCTAAGTCTCCTTCGTTTGTACATGTGTGTTTGGAGTTATTATTGATCACATGTTAATCTTGGATTACAGGTCAATTAGTATTAGAGGATAAATTCCTATTTATCTTTGTCTATTTATTTTGTAAATTTTATTTTGGTTTTTATTTTTGTTTAATTTTATTTTTATCTTGTTTTTTTCATTATTTTAATTTATTTCAGAATTTTAATTTGCAAAAAATAAAAAAAAAGGAAAAATCAGTTATATTGTTGTTTAAAAAATTTAAGGAGAGATGTCAAAGTTCAGTGCTTCATTTGAGAAATTTCAAATTGTTTCAGAAATTGCATAAAAAACTTAGAGAAAGCTACCCATAAAGAGAATGAACGAACTACCATAATGATATAAATCGAAGTTAAATAGGAATTTATCTTCTAATACTAAAATACTAAAGTGTTATTTTGGTATTTTCAACACTTGCAATAGCAATTTGAATTTCTTTGGAATTAATCTACTAAAGTGTCTACTTAGGCTAATTTTATTATTTTGTGGATTTATTTTAAATTAATTTAAGCTAAATTAGAAGTCAAATTCATGAAACTTATTTAGCAAATAGATTTCTCCAAGACAATTTAGGAAAATAATCTTTAATATAATCTAAATTTGACTATTTGACTAGATATACTTTTTATATTGTAATTATATCTTTCTACACTAAGATTAGTGTTTTCAGGCTATAACGAAGAATGCGATTTTGAATCTAAATATTGCCATATGGAAGAAAGCTAAGAAGATGTGATAGAAAACATATTAGTAGATCAAGTCCAAGAAATTCAAATTGCTATTGCAATTGTTGAAAAGTACAACCAAGCGAAAGATGATTTTCAAGCCATTGAAATTGAGTAAAATTTTGATATTGACTCTAATTCTGATTCAGATGATTATTCCATTCAAGAAATTTAATAAGTTGAAATTCTGATTGCCTTTAGCATTCTTGCACAATACAACCTATATGGAAATGATCTCATGTATGTCTATCATTTTCTTATCATTATGGTTCAAGATTCAAGGACAAATTTTTCTGAGAAAGGAGAAAATGATGCAAGCACGAGAATGATACGATTCTTCAACAACAAATTGTGCATTGAAGTCTTTACACTCTTTAAAGATTCAATATGGGAAACTCCAAATCATGATATATCAAATTACCATCGCATCGCTTAATTGAAGACTTATGAGCTGAAAATTATATTTGGAATACATGGGATAATGAGAAAATAAGCCACAATCTCTTCAATATATGTGGACACACAATATAGTTTCAGATCGTATAATGCATGTATGGCCGAATTGTACTTATGCCAATTTTGTTATTTTAGTATTTTCTAGATTTGTTTTAAATTAATTTGGCCTAATTAAAAGCCAAATTCATACAACCTATTTAGGAAGGAGATTTTTCAAAAATAATTTAGGAAAATGATCTTTAATATAATCTAGGTTTAACTATTTAACTAGATACATTTCCTATATTATAATTACAGCTTCGTACACTAGAATTAGGGTTTTGAGGTTATAAAAAATCCCTTAAAGTGGCAGCTACGAATAATGAAGAGAGATGATGTTATGAATAATATTTTGATTTTTCTCCATTGTTTAGCAACTTATCAAAATTCAATCTTATAGCGTTCTAATATGAGTTTTCCTCATATTTAGTTAATTTATCAAGAATTTTTTGTGGTGTTCTCAAGCTGCAATTACTTGATCATCTTCATTTCTAATCACAATTATTGATTAGCAGTGTGGTAGAACAACCTCTAAAAATTATCTAAGTCTCGTCCATTGTCAAGTGTGTGTTTAGAGTTTTTGATCACATGTTGATTCTGGATTTCACATTATTAGTATCGGCATTATTCACAATTAGGGAATGCTATTGCTAGGATACATCTTGCACTAGCACTTTCTTTTGAATAAGGATCATTCCTAAGGTGATGGAAATGAACTAGTCTTTTGTGCCATAACTCAATTGAGCTTTCTATGATAGGAAAGGCAGCTTGTAAGGAAAAACTTTCTGCCTTTCATTTTGATCTTCTAAATCATTAACATCCTTGATTGGGGCATTTCTCTTTAAAGATCACTTTGAATTTTTTTAAATCTACTATCTAATTAGAAGCCAATTTTGATTAATTTTAGGTGTATATAAATCATCAACAATAGTTTTTGTACTTAAGTTATTTTATATAGCTATTATGCCCTTTCCTTTTACAGAAATCATTATCAATTTTAACTCTTTTTGATTTTTGTACTCCAAAGTATTTGAAAAGTTCTCTATCATAGATCACATGATGAATATATCCATTGTCCTTTAACTAGGGTTTTTGTTGAATTCTTACTACCTAATCAAGTTGCCATAAAAGGCTAATCTTCTACATGTTGATTTACATTTTGAGCTTCTACTGCGTATTAGTTACTTTTTCTTTTGCAAATTACTGCTTCATGACCCATATGGTTACACAAACTACATGATATAGGACTGATTAGACTCCATCAGGAGTTTTAACTAATAACGTTTGGTTTATACGAAATAATAGAAACGAGAGACTAGAAACCGAAAAATCTTACTGAAATTCTTAAAAGATTGAAAAGTGAGTCTTAAATAGTTAAGAAAAGGCTATATATAATAGAAAAAAAATCATAATATGCAAAATTATAAAAATATCCAAAAAAATAATTAAAATGCAAAATTAATCTCCTAAACGGTGGAATTTTTACCTCGAACTTTGTGACAGGCCTTTAATTTTCGTCACAGTTTTGAAAGTCGTGCGTCTCGAAATTGTCTTTTTGAAAAATTATCGTGGTTTTTTATTGGACGTCGGCAGTAAAAGTTAGGTCCGGTCCAAATTTGCTGTAAAGTTCAAACTAATTGTTCAGTGTCACTACATCTTGCTTCAGGCTTTCTCCAACACTTACAATGAGGATGATATTTTCTACCATAATGTTGAAATGTGAGAATTTTCTTTTTTCATTGTCATTACAATTAATATTATTATTAATTAAAAATTTTGAACTTATAAGTATCTTCATCTTGTGTTTTTTATTCTCATCTTTACCACCATTTTGATTTTTGGCTAGCAAAGCTCGGTTATACAGATCTTTCTTGTCTCATGAGCCTTCTCTACTTGCATCTTACTTTATCAAGATAATGCCTGGAAGATTTGCAATGTTTTTCAAGGATGATATCTAGGCTTCCAAATCTCTCAGGCATAGTAGCTATAATCTTCTTAACAATTTTATAATAAAGAAAATTCAATCCAATCAATGGTATCTAATTAATAATGCTAACAAGTTTGTAAGTTTGATAGTTTCTGACTCCTCATCTTTACATCTTTTCATACTTGCATTCCTTTCATTCTTGTTTTCTCCTTTTGTATTCTTCCTTGAGATAGTTCTTGATAAAGACTAATTAGATTTCGTCGGGAGTTTTAACCAATAACATTTGATTAAGACGATATAACAGAAACGAGAGGTTAGAAGCCAAAAAGTCTTGTTGGAATTCTTGAAAGATTGAAAAGTTAGTTTCAAATAGCTAAGGAAATACCATTTATAATAGAAAAAAAACTTTAATATGAAAAATTATAAAAATATTTAAAAAAATAATTAAAATGCAAAATTGACTCCATAAACAGTGAAATTTTTGCCTCGAACTTTGTGACAGGTCTGTGGCTCTCGTCACACTTTTAAAAGTTGTGCATCTCAAAATTTCCTTTCTGAAAAGCTATTTTGGGTTTCTGTCGGCAATAAAAATTAGGACCGGTCCAAATCTGCTATAAAGTCTAAAGGCTAGTTGCTCCATATCAGTTTTGCCTTTTCCTTAGAATTCCTTGTCTTTCCTTCTTTGTGATTCCTAATTTTAGTTAGAGGAAAATTTTCATTGTCCTCCTATCCTGCCACCCAACATCAAGAGCCTTAGGTAAGCTTCAATTTGAATAGCTCAAATCTGCTGGTTTGTTAGTTGACTCATGCTTCATGCTTTTTTGGTATTATTAAAGACATAAAGGTCAATTTTTCAATTGCTATCATAGGTCATGTTTAAGCTTTGCATAGTGAAAAATTATGGCGTTTGGACTTAGGCTTCTGCAACGTCGATGTAGATATAGATTTACAAAAGATCTTTCATGTTGGATTATCTAAATTCAATCTCTCATTTTTAACATTTTGTTTGAGAAGTGTTTAAGAGGAGGTGGAGTAAAGTATAATTTTTAAAAAATTTTATAATTTTTAAATTTTAATAATTTTAATAATTTTTTATTATTTGAAAGGAAAATAAGATTTATAAAGATAATTAGAGGTTTTGAAGGAAATTTTTTTTTGGTCCATCAATTTGGTAGATTGAAATTAGAGACATTTGGATGTTATGAAACCCACTCTCTCCAAATACAGCTTCAAAGTTTTTGAAACTTGAAAATTTTCCATTCCTTTAAAAATACCTCCTTTCAAATAAAGAGTTAGGGTTTATTTCACTTTGAGTTAGATTTGTAGAACAAGCTAACTGTGTTGCTCACTCTTTGGCTAGTTAGCTTGCACAAAAATATCCTCTAGCATCCCATCAGGATAAACAATAGAGTAGTCAGTCAATTGAATCATTACACTCGTTTTTTTTAATGGACCAATATTCAAAGATTGAAAAATTAACAAAGGCATGATATCTATTGATTCACCTAAATCATACAATGCTTTTTTAGCACTAACATTGCCAATTTTAATAGGAATAACAAACATACATTGATCCTTGCATTTAGTAGGAAGCTTTTTTTGGAACACAGTAGAAATATTTTCATCCATACAAACCTTTTGATAACCTACTAGCTTCTTCTTTTTGGTGCATAATTCTTTTAAAAATTTTACATAACGAGGTACCTATTTAATTGTATCAAGCAATGCTATATTTACCTCCACTTTGCAAAATCTCTCAATGATCTCCTTCTCTTCTTTCTCTTTCTTTGATTTGGCTAGCTTTTCTGGAAAAAGAAGTTTAATTATCCGGGTATCAAGTTCAGTAGGTGCTAGTGTTGGTTTACTATCTGATTTAGGTATTGTACTTTCAGTCTCCAAGTCTGTACTTTTGTCGTGCCCACAACTCATCTCACAAGGATTTTGCAACAACTCTTTTTTACTTCTCAATGTAACAACACTTACATTCTGCTTGGGATTCACTATGGTCTGAGAGGGTAACTTACCTTGATTTTCTATCTTGTTCATTGATACTGCCAATTGATTTTCTTGTGTTTCCAGATTGCAAATACTCGTCCGAGTCTCCTGTTGAAATTGTTGAGTCTCTGATGGGTATCGAAACCACAAAAAATAACCTATTAAATATAAACAAATATAAATTGCATATCGAATCCACAAGGAATTGACACTAAGAATTTTCAGACAATGACTAGAAAAAATAAACAATAAAAATAAAATAAGGGGAGATTTTGATAATGAGCTAAATTAAATATTAAAGCAATGTAAGAAAGTGATAATTAAAAGAAGAACAAATCAATAAGAACAAGCTCTAGTTGAAGTGTAGGATCCATTTCAGTTTGGAAATTGATAATAGATACAAAGATATTTTTATGAACTTTAATAAATTAGTTATAGTTATGGAATACGCTCCACATAACTAATCTCTCCTTATATTTTAAATTAATTAGAAAAGGTTCGCTAATTAATTTCTAACCAACAAATCGCCTAAAGAACGTTTTTGGAATTTTAATTTATCAACTGTCTTAAGTATTAGAAAGACTCAATTCTAACTGACCAACTGCGTGGTGAGTTTGAGTTAAATTATGCAACTTCTTAGTTGTTATACTAATTGTTACTTGTGTTGGAATAACCTAAACAATTACGGACTTCAAGCATTCAAACTAACAATATACTACTTTGAAATCAAGAACAATAGGCTCTATTAATCCAAAGACAAAGTAATAATAATATGAAGAATAAAATTTGCATAAATATTAAAGAATAAAATATTAACAATAGAGTTTAGATCTCCCAATTCATATAAAAACTGAAATTTCTTCCTAACTTCAACTAGAAATAGAGTTTTTAGCCACTCATAGCTTACAAAGAAGAAACAAAAGAGAAAAGAGATGAGAAGGCAGATTCGGTGTTGTCCAAAATCGAGTGTGTGTTCCCTTCAGCTGCCTTCAATGCTATGTTTAAATAGGCCTTAAAACCCTAGTAGCAATCCTTTTTGGAATGTAATTCTTTTTTGATTTGATTTTTTGATTCCTTGATTTAAGGAAGTCTTTGTGCCGTATGTTTTGAGGAGATTCTGGCTTGGGTCCCGCATTTTTAATGTGATGACCAGGTCTTTTAAATTTTCAAATTTGAGTTTTCCCGCTTGTCGTTGATTCTGTGTAGTTTGCTGATTTTTCCAGTTTGATTTGGACAAATCGTTCTGGGTAAATCACTGTCTGTGGGTTTTGATCAGTTTTGGATTTCTGTGCAGTCTTCTGGCCAATCTGTGAAATACACTGGATGGTTTGCCCAAATCTTCTGGTCAAGTCACTCTCCATGATTTTAAGCCATTTTTCATCAAATCTTCTTTTTTTCTATGCTTTTCTGCAAAATATGAAAAAAATTATAAAATTAACTAGAAAATATTTAATTTAGTACTAATAACAGTAGGAAAAATGTGTCTAAATTATGTTTGATCAAATACCCCCACACCTAACTTCTTGCTTGTCCTCAAGCAAAAGATAATTTAGTCAATCAAAATCCCTTTTTTACTTGATCCTTGTGTCCATTTAGTTTACCACCCTAGACTCCTAGATTGAAGCAGTACAATGTTGTATATATGCACTAAGGTTATCCTTCCTTTCCTTATTTTTTTTCACCAACAGTGGTGAAAGAATTTATATTTCCTTTCATGCACAATTTTTCTTTGGTTTGACTATGCAGTTCTCCGCACAACTTGCCCTTACCATTTTGGCTTATATTAAGCTTTTAGGCACTTTATTCTTGCTTGAAAAAAGTTATCAACCTTTTTACGCGAAGGTGCATATTTGTGATAATCACCCTCGGTTACTCAATTGTTCACATTGTTCAAGTGGTTACTAGCTCTGCTCATAGTCTTTGACCAGTGGAGCAAGTTTTGATTTGTGCACTTTAAATTTTCTGCCCCTTTTTTTATTTGATTTGACTGTTATTGTTTGGGCAAATCAAGGCACCAATCACTGTATAAGTCATTCCTTTCACACACAATTTCAGATTTTTTAATCTCTCTGCTGATTAATTACGACCATCTGAACCATAGTGAGTAAAAAGATTCAATTTAAAAAGAGATTCCCAAAATCAATGTAACTCACTGCAAGTGATTCAATAGAGATTTAAAGGGTGAGCAAACAAATGGGGTCATGAGAGAGGCTCTATATGATTTGACTGTCATGCTTGGTAAAACAAAATTTGTGAAATTCTATGCATGTGTATGCATGTGTGAAAAGACAAAAAGAGAAAGAAAAAAATTGTGAAAGACCGTATCTATACAGCAGTGCGTATTAGTAATAATATACCCCCACACCTATTCTAAGCATTGTCCTCAATGGAAAATAAAATAAGTAAGCAAGAGAGTAACTTCCCAGGGGTGTTGATTTGGGCAAATCAATTGGCCAAATCAATGGCGCTGGTGGTCTCCAAGTAGAAAGTCATCAACCAACAGCTGCACCATGCCCTCTATATGCAGAATTCGAGTCTCAATTCTATCTAGTCATGCATCTATGGAGGGGCGTGGCGGTGCACCATATGGTGTGTCTACTGCAGGTGTGGCTGTCGCTTGGAACGCTTCAACCTGCGTTGCTGTATTCTTTCAGAATACACGCTCATGGCGTGATACCACTGGCCCTGCAGGTGTAAGAGAGAAAATACCACTAACCTTTCGAAGCAACCCCATGTCATCTAAGACATGCAAAACCAATAGGGTTGGTTCACTGGCTTGGTGAAGGTCAGTCTGCTCAGGATGAAAAATATTCAAATTAACAGTAAGCAAAGTATATAACTGTAATACCCGGCTAGACCCCGGCACCGAAATTCCTACCTTCCGGCGGAATCTCCGTTGGAATCTGGAATTTCTCAGATGTCGGAGCCTTCTAGAAGGGTAAAATAAAGGTTTTCTAAAATATTTTTACATGTTTTATGGGTTTTACGAAGAAAGAAATTGAGTTTTAAAAGAAAATACCAAGGAAGGAAAAAGCCAGGTTCGGCCGCCGAACACTGGCCTCTTGCGAAGGCACCTTTGGCCCCCGAAGGTGGTCTGGCCAGCCACCTATAAAAGGCCCTTTATTTGAAAATGGGCGAGTTTTCTCTCTCTATTTTCGGGCATAGGTGAAATTTCGCTCTTCCATGGTCGATTTGTTGTTTTCCTTCAATCCCTTCAAGTTTTAATGAGTTTTTACTTGGTTTTGAAGATTTTTTAGCTCAAGATCAAGTTTTGAAGCTTGGAGACCCCCGGAGCTCATTCCTCTACATCTCCAAGTTTGGGATCACATCTCCTCTCGATCTTCAAGAGGTAAGTGTAGATCCTTCTCTTCTTTCATGTTTTAAGTAAGTTTTAAAAAGGGGGTTAAGGGTTTTGATGCATGCTTTAGAGTAGATGTAAATGTTAGGGTTTACGTTAGTTTTATGCTCAAATGTATGCTATGTTGATATTTGTTGGGGGTTTAGGCTAGTTTTATGCCCCTATATGCTTGAAAATATGTTTATGCATGCTTTTGTGTGTGTTGGTGTGAGTTCGGAGGTTTTGGGGTAGCTGGATGTGCATGTGAGGCTCGGGTTCTGCCCTTTGGGAGAGCCCAAGTTCGGCCGCCGAAGCCAATTTCGGCCGCCGAACCTGCCTGGAGGCAGCTTTAGGCCGCCTAAACACGCCCCTGAAAGTTTGGACTTTCAGCTCTGGAGGGGAGTTTCGGCCGCCGAACCTGCCCCCGAATGTAATACCCGGCTAGACTCCGATATCGGAATTCCTACCGTCCGGTGGAATCTCGGATGTCGAAAACCTCTAGAAGGGTAAAACCATGTGTTCATAAAATGTTTTAATGTGTTTTATGGTTTAAAGCAAGATGGAAATGAGTTTTTGCATGAAAACAACCTTCGAGGAAAACTCAGGTTCGGCCGCCGAATATGGCATGCATGCGGAGGCACGTTCGGCCCCCGAACGTGGCTTGGCCAGCCACTATAAAAGGGTCCCTTAGCCAAAAACGGGCGAGCTTTTTCCCCATTTTCGGCCAAGGTGAGCTCTCCGCCGCCCCTCACCGATCTTGAGTTCTTTCCTTCAAATCTTTCACGATTTTCACAAGTTTTCATCTTGTTTTGAAGATTTTCAAGTTTTGAGCAAGTTTTGAGCTTGGAGACCCAAGGAAGTTGTAAATCTCCCACCTCCGAGTTTAGGTCGTCTCTCTCTCGATCTTCACGAGGTAAGAGCCGATCTTAAGCTCAATGCATGTTTTAAGTAAGTTTTATGAAGATCTATGGGGTAGAATGCATGTTTAGCTTATGGTTAGGTTTATGAGTTTATGTTGTGTTTTTGAACAATGTGGCTTGCAAATGCATGTTTGATGTGTTGTAGATGGGGTTTTAGATAGTTTGAAGCCCCTAGGAGCTTGTATGCTTGTGTATGTGTGTTGTAGAATAGGTTTATGCATGTTTGGATGGAATGGGAGGCGTATATGCATAGAAGAGCTGAGTTTCTGCCACTAAGGGAGAAACCAGGTTCGGCAGCCGAAGGAACTTTTGGCCGTCGAACATGCTTATGGAAGCAGCCTTCGGCTGCCGAAGCTTGCCCCCGAAAGGAGACTTTCGTCTTTGTCTGGGAGTTTCGGCCGCCGAAAGTGCCGCCGAACATGCATGAGTTTCGCCTCTGTCTGGGAGTTTCGGCCGCCGCAGGTACCGCCGATCCTGCCTGACTTTCGGCTCTGGAGGGACTTTCGGCCGCCGAACCTGCCGCCGAAAGTGCCCTGTCCAGCCTTCCTTTGCTTGTTTTGCATGATTGTTTTGAGGTGTTTCAGGGAGTTTTTGGGGGATGTTTTTAGAATTATGTTCTAGTTGTTTGGTCCCTCATTTGAGTCCACCTGTGTAGGTTCGGACCTGAGGAACCGAGGACCCCAGCAGTGAGTCAGCTGCTTCAGTCATTGTCAGAGCTAGCCCAGAGGTGAGTAGAATAAACCTTTACGATTTAAAGCAAATAAATTATAAAATTTTTAGCATGTTCATGCATCATGAATGCCATATGATGAATTAGGTTGTTTGCATTAGAATTCACGAATATGTTGCATTGCATTTATGATGTTGATGTGGATTGGTTATTGGATGATCCTTAAGTCCTCATATGGTATGATGATGTTACGGCATGATATGGTATGGAAGTCCAGGTTGTACCCATTCTACGTCCCTGGCACTATGTAAGAGAAAGTCCAGGTTGTACCCATTCTACGTCCCTGGCTCATTGGAATGTTATGATATGTTATGTTAAGAGAAAGACCGGTTGTACCCATTCTACGTCCCGGCACTTTGGAATGTAGAGGACTATTGGTGACAATACCATCCGAGATGTGATTTGTTGTGATGTGTTGCATTACATGATGGCATGAGAACTTAAATGTTGTTTTTTTTTCATTATTCTGCTCACTGGGCTCTTGTAGCTCACCCCTCTCCCTTATCCCCCAGGATTGCAGGTACGGGCTAGACAGAGAAGTCAAGAAGAGTAAAGTCATATGTTTGTAATAGATAGAAAGTGGACATGATAAATTGTAAGATGATGTAAAGTTGAATAGTCATGTTATGTGTAATGATATTGAGGATTAGAGGTTGTGCTTGACTTTATGTATAAGGTATCCCTTTTAATACATGATCCTAGATGTTTTATGATGATTATGTAAACCAACTCAACTTATGATGTATCGCCCATTGGGGCATTGATGAGATCCCACAGAGGGGTCAATGTGTATAGTTATGACTATGTTCAGTGCATGCACAGGTTGAGGTTGGTATATGTGAGAATGTATGAAAGAAAAGTTTTAAATTTTTATGTATGTTGTTGATCACGTATGGGATTAAGCAGGTTTTCAGGATGTATGTTAGGCTTGCTACGGGTCCCGGCGGCCTTAAGCCCACCTGGATCCTAGCGCCGGTAGCTGTCCGATTTTCGGGTCGTTATAGAATGGTATCAGAGCCCTAGGTTCATATGGTCGGACCTAGAGTGTCGGGCTCATAGATGTTATAGAAGGTCAAGCACAATAGGAAGATCATGTCCTCTAGGATAGGATGTAGAGTCCTGTCTTGAATGATGATGTGAAATGCCATGATTATATGCATGTGCATTAATGATATGTGATGTATGTGATGAGGGTTCATGTGTGCCCACATGAACCATATGATGCTAATGTTTGCTTGTTATTGTAACGACCCGAAAACCGGACCGCTACCGGCGCTAGGATTCAGGTCGGCTTAAGGCCGCCAGAACCCGTAGCAAGCCAAACATACATCCTGTGAACCTGTTTAATCCCATACATGGTCAACAACATACAGAAAAATAAAAAAAAACTTTTCTTTCATTCAAACATTTCTTTGCCAAGCCTAGCCTGTGCATGCACAACCATAACATAAACCCCTCATTGGAGTCCTCATCAAATACTCCCATGGGGTAACATAACATAACATGGGCTTGGATTACATAGGCATCATAAAAACATTATATCTCATACAAGACCATGTGTACAGGGAATTCAACAGACTCTAGTCAAGCACATTATCAACTTACATTGCATTACATCTCATACTTTTACATTTCCAACAAACCATGTCCACAGCTAAGCTATTACATAAACTTCTCTTACTCTGCTGACTTCTCTATCTACTCTGCACCTGCAAGACTGGGGTTAGGGGAGAGGGGGTGAGCTATAAAGCCCAATGAGCAGAAACTAAAAACATTTGCTTTAATTCCTCCATTTTTAGGTATATTATTATTCATTTTATTATTATTATATTATTTAACTTTTTCTTATTCATGCTTTCATGAAATGCAACACATCACAGCTAATCACATAAAAGGATGGTATTGTCACCATTAGTCCTCAACATCTCCAAATGCCAGGGGCGTAGAATGGGCCTCACTGGTCTTTCTCTTACATAACATAACATTCTAAAATGCCAGGGGCGTAGAATGGGCCTCGCTGGTCTTTCTCTTACATAGTGCCAGGGGCGTAGAATGGGCCTCGCTGGTCTTCCATAACATATCATCATAACATAACATCAGAGGACTATGGATCACCCAACAACCATCCACATCAACATCAATTTATGCAATGCAGCATATTCGTGAATTCTAATGCAACCATCCTGAAATATTGCATGGCATAATGATGCATGGGCAATGCTTTATGATTCATTCATTTATTCATTTACTTTACTTTAAAACTTAAGGGCCACTCACCTGGTGACTGAAGCTTTAACAACGAACTCTGAACGACTATCTCACAACCGGGGGTCTCGGTTCCTCGGGTCCGAACCTACACAGGTGGACTCAAATGAGGCACCAAAACAACAAGAACATAACCCTAAACATACCCCCAAAAACCTCCTAAAAACACCTCAAAACACTCCTAGGAAGCATGCAAGAAAAGGCTGGACAGGGCACTTTTGGCGGCACCTTCGGCGGCCGGAAGTCCCTCCAGAGCCGAAAGTCAGGCAGGTTCGGCGGCACCTTCGGCGGCCGAAACTCCCAGACAGAGGCGAAACTCATGCATGTTCGGCGGCACCTTCGGCGGCCGAAAGTCTCGGACAGAGCCGAAACTCCAACTTTCGGGGGCAAGCTTCGGCAGCCTAAAGCTGCCTCTCAAGCCATGTTCGGCGGCCGAAACTCCCTTCGGCTGCCGAACCTGGTTTCTGCAAAAGGGCAGAAACTTGGCTCCCTTAAGCATTTTTGCCTTCAAACTCACCAATCATGCATAAACTCGTTCTAAAACATGCATAAACACCATACATCACACCTAGGGGTCTCAAACTATCAAATACCCCAACTACAACACTTCAACACACACAAACAACATACATTGTTCATCAAAACATCAAAACCATAAACTCATCAACAAGCCTAAACATGCATCTCTACCCATAAAACAACTTAAAACTTACTTAAAACATATAAGGAGCTTAAGATCGGCTCTTACCTCTTGAAGATCGAGAGGGAGACGACCTAAACTTGGAGATCCACGAAAATGAGCTCCTGAGTTCCCAAAGCTCTAAAACTTGGTTTAAATGCTCAAAACTTGCAATGTGAGTTTAAAACTCAAGGAAAATGGAAGAGATTTGGAGGAAGAACACAAGATTTGCAAAGGGATGGTCGGAAGCTTGCTGTGGCCGAAAATGGGAGAAAGCTTGCCCATTTCGGCTAAGTGTCCCTTTTATAGGTGGCTGGCCAGGCCACGTTCGGGGGCCGAATGTGCCTCCGCATCTATGAAATGTTCGGCGGCCGAACTTGACTTTCGGCGGCCGAACCTGGACTTCCCTAACTCATGCTTTCGGGGGCCTAACGTGCCTCCAAAACGCATGCATGTTCGGCGGCCGAACTTGACTTTCGGCGGCCGAACCTGGGTTTTCCTCCAAAGACTTCTCATGCAAAACTCATTTAGTTTCATACTTTAAAACCATTAAAACACATTAAAACATTTTACAAAACATGATTCTACCCTTCTAGAGGTCTCCGACATCCGAGATTCCACCAGACGGTAGGAATTCCGATACCAGAGTCTAGCCGGGTATTACATTCTTCCCCCCTTAAGAACATTCGTCCCCGAATGTTCACCAAACAACACATAACATGGCAAACATATAACATATAGATATAGCACATCAACACATAGGGATCTAACCTTAAAAGAGACGAGGGTACTGCTGGAGCATAGACTCTCGTGTCTCCCAAGTGCATTCTTCCAAGTTGTGGTGGTTCCATAGGACTTTCACCATCGGGATTTCCTTGTTTCTTAACTTTCTGATCTGGGTGTCTATGATCCGCACTGGCTGTTCAACATAGGTGAGATCCTCTTGGACCTCCACATCAGGCTCATTAAGGACCTTGCTCGGATCTGACACAAACTTCCTCAACATGGAAACATGGAAAACCGGATGGATTCTCTCCATAGAAGCAGGTAAATCCAGCTTGTACGACACATTCCCAATCTTTTGCAAAATTTCAAAGGGTCCGATGTATCGTGGGGCTAGCTTACCTTTCTTCCCGAAGCGAACCACTCCCTTCATTGGAGACACCTTGAGCAATACCAGGTCCCCCTCCTGAAACTCTAACTGCCTTCTGCGGATGTCTGCATAACTCTTCTGTCTGCTTGCAGCAGTCTTGATTCTCTCTCTGATTATGGGTACCATCCTGCTGGTAATCTCTACTAGCTCAGGCCCTGCCAAGGCCTTCTCTCCAACTTCCTCCCAGCAAACAGGTGATCTGCACTTCCTTCCGTACAAAGCTTCATATGGAGCCATCCCGATGCTAGCATGATGGCTGTTGTTGTAGGCAAACTCCACCAAAGGTAGATGCTGCCTCCAAGAACCGCCAAAGTCTAGCACACACATCCTAAGCATATCTTCTATTGTCTGGATGGTCCTCTCTGACTGTCCATCAGTCTGGGGGTGGAAGGCAGTACTGAAATCCAACCTAGTACCCATGGCATTTTGCAGACTCCGCCAAAACCTGGAGGTGAACTGGGGCCCTCTATCTGACACTATCGAAACAGGAACCCCATGCAGCCTGACAATCTCATCCACATACACCTGCGCCAACTTGTCCACAGAGTAGCCACTCCTGACAGGGATGAAGTGAGCAGATTTGGTGAGTCTGTCCACAATCACCCATATGGAGTCCACTCTATTGGACGTCGCCGGTAACCCTACTACGAAGTCCATAGCTATGTTTTCCCATTTCCATTCTGGAATCGGTAGCGGGTTAAGCATTCCAGCTGGCTTCTGATGTTCCAGCTTCACCCTCTGACACACTTCGCAGGCTGACACGAACTGTGCCACTTCTTTCTTCATCGCTGGCCACCAATAAACTTTCTTCAAATCTTGATACATCTTGGTGGCTCCAGGGTGAATGCTGTATCTTGCATTATGAGCCTCTCTCATAATGTCTCCTTTTAGCCCTATGTCATCTGGTACACATAATCGACTCCCATAGCGGAGGATCCCCTTGTTGTCAAATCTGAACTCATCATTCTTGCCTAACTGAACAGTCCTGGCAATCTTCACTAACTCGGGGTCCTCATGCTGTTTCTGAGCGACTTGCTCAAGGAACACGGGTGTCACTTTCATCTGAGCCAACAAGGCACCTGTACCCGACAACTCTAACTGTAGCCCTTCTTCGATGAGCTTGTAGAACTCCTTTACTACTGGTCTTCGTTCTGTTGTGATGTGGGATAGACTGCCGAGTGATTTCCGGCTTAAGGCATCAGCTACAACATTAGCCTTACCCGGATGATACTGGATTTTGCAATCGTAGTCACTGAGCAGTTCTACCCATCTTCTCTGTCTCAAATTCAAATCTCTTTGACTCAGGATGTACTGCAGGCTCTTATGATCTGTAAAGATCTCACATTTTACCCCATAGAGGTAGTGCCTCCACATCTTGAGTGCAAAGATTACTGCTGCCATCTCCAGGTCGTGTGTGGGGTAATTCAACTCATGCTTCTTCAGCTGCCTAGAAGCATAAGCGATCACCCTCTCATTCTGCATCAGTACACCACCCAGTCCCACACGGGACGCATCACAAAAGACTGTAAAGTCCTCATCACTAGATGGCAGAGCTAAAACTGGTGCTGAAGTCAACCTCTTCTTAAGCTCTTCAAAACTCTCTTCGCACTGGTCGGTCCACAGAAACTTCTGATTCTTCCTGGTTAACCTGGTCAGAGGAGCTGCTATCTTTGAGAAGTCCTGAACGAACCTCCTGTAGTAACCTGCCAAACCCAAGAAACTTCTAATCTCTGTCACTGAAGTGGGTCTAGGCCAGTTAGCCACAGTTTCTGTCTTCTTGGGGTCCACCTCAATACCATTTTCTGACACTACATGCCCCAAGAACGAAATGTTCCTTAGCCAGAATTCACATTTAGAGAACTTGGCATACAAGCCATGTTCCCTCAAAGTCTGCAAGACCAACCGCAGATGATGGGCATGCTCTTCTGCATTCCTGGAATACACTAAGATATCATCTATGAAGACAATAACGAAGTGATCCAGGCATTGGCTAAATACTCTGTTCATGAGATCCATGAATGCTGCAGGGGCGTTTGTTAACCCGAACGGCATCACTAGGAACTCAAAATGCCCATATCTGGTCCTAAATGCTGTCTTTGGCACATCTTCATCTCTGATCCTCAGCTGATGATACCCAGATCTCAGATCTATTTTGGAGAAACAACCTGCTCCTGCTAGCTGGTCGAATAGATCATCGATCCTAGGCAACGGGTACTTGTTCTTGGTAGTAACCTTATTCAACTGTCTATAGTCGATACAAAGTCTGAGGGATCCATCCTTCTTTTTCACGAACAACACTGGAGCACCCCAAGGTGAGGCACTCGGTCGGATGAAACCCTTGTCTACCAGCTCTTGCAACTGTTCTTTAAGCTCTTTCAGCTCTGCTGGCGCCATCCTGTAGGGAGGGATAGAGATTGGTCTGGTTCCTGGCATCAATTCTATTTCGAACTCTATCTCCCTAGGAGGCGGTAAGCCTGGCAGCTCGTCTGGGAAAACATCTAAGAACTCTCTAACCACAGGCACCGAGGCGGGCTCTCTGACATCTCTGTCTAGCTCTCTCACATGAGCTAGATAACCCTGACAACCCCTCCTGAGCAGCCTACGAGCCTGTAGGGCTGATATCAAACCTCTAGGTGGACTCCCCCTGTCTCCTCTAAAGACAACCTCTGACCCATCCTGACATCTGAACTTAACTACCTTGTCTCTGCAATCCAAGGTAGCACCATGGGTAGATAGCCAATCCATCCCTAGAATGACGTCAAAATCTGTCAAGTCTAGAACCACTAGGTCGGCGGATAGGCATCTTCCCTCTATGAAAACTGGACTGTACTGGCAGACTGACTCTGCCACTGACGGGTCACATTTGGGTCCGCTGACCCATAGGGGACACTCTAACCCAGAGACCATCAAACCCAACCTCTCGACCGCTTTCGGAGAAACAAAAGAATGGGATGCACCCGGGTCCATTAAGGCATAAACATCTGAACAACCAATGATGATATTACTTGACACCACGGTGTTGGATGTGTTTGCCTCCTGTTGCGTCATGGTGAAGATCCGTGCTGGAGCTGACGGACCTTCCCCTCTGTAAAATGATGAAGAAGAGGCTGACCCTCTCCCTCGGCCTCTGCCACTAGCCTGTGTTGCGGCTGAAGCTGCTGGCTGTGCTACGCTACCCGAAGTTGTCTGCTGGGGCTGTGCCGTAGGAACTGCTCTCGGACATTCCCAAGACATGTGTCCCTCTTGCCCACACCTGTAGCAGGCTGTCGTTCCAAACCGGCATACCCCCCTGTGTAGCTTACCACACCTTGCACACACTGCATTATCAGCACCAGAGCTTGAGCCACCCCCTATTCCCAGACCTGATTTGATCTTGCTCCAGAACTTATTCTTCTTTGGTTTCTTAGTGGTACTGCCCCACTTCTTACTAGCTGAACTCAAGGATGAAGGGTCTATCCTTCCCCCACCTGGGGTCTTAGAACCAGAAGGCTGTGCCATTGACTGCTTGACTTTTCCCTCTATTACGGCACTAGCCTCCATTCTCCTGGCCATGTCTATAATGGCATGGAAACTTTCTCTATCAGCTGACTGAATCAAAGAGGAATACCTGGAATTGAGCCTCATGATATACCTCCTCGACTTCTTCGGATCTGTGTCCAGATGTTGCCCAGCAAACGGCAATAACTCTAAGAATCTATCGGTGTACTCATCGACACCCATCTCATCTGTCTGCTTCAGCTGTTCAAACTCAATCACCTTCAGCTCCCTGGAACTGTCAAGGAAAGCCCATCCTGCGAACTCATTCGCAAACTCCTCCCATGACAGACTGTCCACCCTTGGTTTCACATAGTTCTTGAACCACTCTCGTGCCTTCTTGCATTTCAGAGTGAAACCAGCCATCTGAATGGCTCTACTGTCATCAGCCCCTATCTCATCTGTAATTGTTTTGACCTTCTCCAGGTACACAAACGGATCATCACCGGTATCAAACTGGGGAGCACCCAACTTCATATAGTCGGTCATCTTGGCCTTGCTCCCTCCAGATGAGGTAGGTTGAGGTCTTTGGGTTTCTGTAGCTGCGGTTTCTGCTGGTGGTGGAGGTGCGGCATCCCCTGGGATAGGGTTTGTTGTGCCTGGATGGAAGGATGGAGGTGGGTACATAGGGTACTGTGGATACTGTGAGTAGAAAGGTGGGTATGGCATGTGAGAAGGGTAAGGATTAAAACTGGGGTAATCCGATGTACCTCCCATCGAATACCCGGGGTATGGTGAAAAAGGTGGGTACTGGGGTGGTGGAACAAACCCCGAGGCCTGAGTGCCTCCCTGAGACTCACCCATGCCCTCTTCTGGCATGCTTACACCAAGACTACCATCCCTCCTCTGGTCCACATCCATCTCTTTTCCCACATCCACTGACCTGCCTCCTTGAACCGTTCCTCTTACTGATCTGTTTCTACCCAGATCCAGAGATCTTCTAGGGTCTCCCACTGCTCTGTCCCTGTTGGACCTACTTGACATTGCCCTTGGCAATGCTGGAGGACGGGCGCTCGTGCCCTCATCCTCCGGTGGTACTCTAGTCAATCTAGCTGATCGACGAGTTCCTCGCATTCTGTTTACTGAAAAACAGCACAGATAACAAAACATTAGCATCCAATGGTTCATGTGGAAACACATGAACCCACATCATATACATAGCATATCTCATGGCATATCATACTTTCATTCTAGACAGGACTCTACATCCTATCCTAGTGGACATGATTTCCTATTGTGCTTGACTTTCTATCACATCTATGAGCCCGACACTCTAGGTCCGACCATATGAACCTAGGGCTCTGATACCACTCTGTAACGACCCGGAAACCGGACCGCTACCGGCGCTAGGATTCAGGTCGGCTTAAGGCCGCCAGAACCCGTAGCAAGCCAAACATACATCCTGTGAACCTGTTTAATCCCATACATGGTCAACAACATACAGAAAAATAAAAAAAAACTTTTCTTTCATTCAAACATTTCTTTGCCAAGCCTAGCCTGTGCATGCACAACCATAACATAAACCCCTCATTGGAGTCCTCATCAAATACTCCCATGGGGTAACATAACATAACATGGGCTTGGATTACATAGGCATCATAAAAACATTATATCTCATACAAGACCATGTGTACAGGGAATTCAACAGACTCTAGTCAAGCACATTATCAACTTACATTGCATTACATCTCATACTTTTACATTTCTAACAAACCATGTCCACAGCTAAGCTATTACATAAACTTCTCTTACTCTGCTGACTTCTCTATCTACTCTACACCTGCAAGACTGGGGTTAGGGGAGAGGGGGTGAGCTATAAAGCCCAATGAGCAGAAACTAAAAACATTTGCTTTAATTCCTCCATTTTTAGGTATATTATTATTCATTTTATTATTATTATATTATTTAACTTTTTCTTATTCATGCTTTCATGAAATGCAACACATCACAGCTAATCACATAAAAGGATGGTATTGTCACCATTAGTCCTCAACATCTCCAAATGCCAGGGGCGTAGAATGGGCCTCACTGGTCTTTCTCTTACATAACATAACATTCTAAAATGCCAGGGGCGTAGAATGGGCCTCGCTGGTCTTTCTCTTACATAGTGCCAGGGGCGTAGAATGGGCCTCGCTGGTCTTCCATAACATATCATCATAACATAACATCAGAGGACTATGGATCACCCAACAACCATCCACATCAACATCAATTTATGCAATGCAGCATATTCGTGAATTCTAATGCAACCATCCTGAAATATTGCATGGCATAATGATGCATGGGCAATGCTTTATGATTCATTCATTTATTCATTTACTTTACTTTAAAACTTAAAGGGTTGTTCCACTCACCTGGTGACTGAAGCTTTAACAACGAACTCTGAACGACTATCTCACAACCGGGGGTCTCGGTTCCTCGGGTCCGAACCTACACAGGTGGACTCAAATGAGGCACCAAAACAACAAGAACATAACCCTAAACATACCCCCAAAAACCTCCTAAAAACACCTCAAAACACTCCTAGGAAGCATGCAAGAAAAGGCTGGACAGGGCACTTTCGGCGGCACCTTCGGCGGCCGGAAGTCCCTCCAGAGCCAAAAGTCAGGCAGGTTCGGCGGCACCTTCGGCGGCCGAAACTCCCAGACAGAGGCGAAACTCATGCATGTTCGGCGGCACCTTCGGCGGCCGAAAGTCTCGGACTGAGCCGAAACTCCAACTTTCGGGGGCAAGCTTCGGCAGCCTAAAGCTGCCTCTCAAGCCATGTTCGGCGGCCGAAACTCCCTTCGGCTGCCGAACCTGGTTTCTGCAAAAGGGCAGAAACTTGGCTCCCTTAAGCATTTTTGCCTTCAAACTCACCAATCATGCATAAACTCGTTCTAAAACATGCATAAACACCATACATCACACCTAGGGGTCTCAAACTATCAAATACCCCAACTACAACACTTCAACACACACAAACAACATACATTGTTCATCAAAACATCAAAACCATAAACTCATCAACAAGCCTAAACATGCATCTCTACCCATAAAACAACTTAAAACTTACTTAAAACATATAAGGAGCTTAAGATCGGCTCTTACCTCTTGAAGATCGAGAGGGAGACGACCTAAACTTGGAGATCCACGAAAATGAGCTCCTGAGTTCCCAAAGCTCTAAAACTTGGTTTAAATGCTCAAAACTTGCAATGTGAGTTTAAAACTCAAGGAAAATGGAAGAGATTTGGAGGAAGAACACAAGATTTGCAAAGGGATGGTCGGAAGCTTGCTGTGGCCGAAAATGGGAGAAAGCTCGCCCATTTCGGCTAAGTGTCCCTTTTATAGGTGGCTGGCCAGGCCACGTTCGGGGGCCGAATGTGCCTCCGCATCTATGAAATGTTCGGCGGCCGAACTTGACTTTCGGCGGCCGAACCTGGACTTCCCTAACTCATGCTTTCGGGGGCCTAACGTGCCTCCAAAACGCATGCATGTTCGGCGGCCGAACTTGACTTTCGGCGGCCGAACCTGGGTTTTCCTCCAAAGACTTCTCATGCAAAACTCATTTAGTTTCATACTTTAAAACCATTAAAACACATTAAAACATTTTACAAAACATGATTCTACCCTTCTAGAGGTCTCCGACATCCGAGATTCCACCAGACGGTAGGAATTCCGATACCAGAGTCTAGCCGGGTATTACAGTTATGTGCTGCCTTTCAGAAAACAGAATGAGGGAAACTCATCGATCTACACGATTGACTGGAGTGCCACCTGAGGATGAGGGCACGAGCGCCCGTCCTCCTGCATTGCCTAGGGCAATGTCATGTAGATCAAGCAGAGAAAGAGTATCAAGGGACCCTAGAAGGTCTTTTGATGCTAGCGGAAGGGGGACAGATAGAGGAGGAAGTTCTTCAGATGTGAGGGAGGTTATGGAAGAGGATCAGAGGAGGGATGGGAATCTGGATGTCAGCATGTCGGAAGAAGGGACAGGGGAGTCTCAGGGAGGCGCTCAAGCCTCGGGGTATGGTTTTCCACCCCATTATCCACCCTTCCCACAGGGTTCAGGGTATCCGATGGGAGGCACATCGGATTACTCCAGCTTTAACCCTTACCCTACCTACATGCCTTATCCACCTTTCTATCCACCTCACCCCCAGTACCCAGCTTATCCACCCTCACCCTTTTATCCTCACCCGGCAAACCCCACTTTGGGGAATGCTGCACCCCCACCTCCACCACCTACAGAACCAGCAGCCCCAGTTACTCAACCTTTTAGACCTAGCTTAGCCAGTGGGAGCAAGGTCAAGATGACCGACTATATGAAGTTGGGTGCTCCTCAGTATGAAAAAGGAGATGACCCGTTTGTGTATCTTGAGAGGGTCAAGGTGATCACAGAGGAGATTGGGGCTGATGACAGTAGAGCCATTCAGATGGCTGGGTTCACGCTTAAGTGCAAGAAGGCACGAGAGTGGTTCAAGAATTATGTGAACCCGAGAGTGGACAACATGTCTTGGGAGGAGTTTGCAAACGAGTTTGCAGGATGGGCTTTCCCAGATAGTTCAAGGGAGCTGAAGATGACAGAGTTTGAGCAGTTGAGGCAGACTGATGAGATGGGTGTAGAGGAGTTTACAGACAGATTCTTGGAGCTGTTGCCATTTGCAGGGCAAAATCTTGACTCGGATCAGAAAAGGTCAAGGAGGTATATCATGAAACTCCACTCTAGATATTCCTCCTTGATCCAGTCAGCAGATAGGGAGAGCTTCCATGCCATAGTGGATATGGCCCGGAAAATGGAGGCCAGTGCTATCGTTCAGGGAACAGTCAGACAGTCAGTGGCACAGTCTTCTGGTTTCAAGACCCCAGGCTCTTCTTCTCTGAGTGCAGCAGCTTCAGGTAGCAAAAAGTGGAGTAACACCACTAGGAAGCTGAAGAAGAACAAGTTTTGGAACAAGGTCAAGTCCAGTCTGGGACTAGGGAGTGGCTCGAGCTCTAGTGCGGATAATGCAGTTTGTGCAAAGTGTAGTAGGCCACACAGGGGAGTTTGCCGGGCTGGGACAACAGCCTGCTTCAGATGCGGGCAAGAGGGACACATGGCTCGGGAGTGTCCTAGGGCAGCTTTTGGAGCACAGTCTCAGCAGACGGCTTCTGGCAGTGTGGCTCAACCAGCAACTCCAGCCATGACTCAGGCTAGTGGCAGAGGCAGAGGAAGAGGGGCAGCCTCTTCGTCAGTGGGTTTCAAAGGTGAAGGTCCATCAGCTCCAGCACGGATCTTCACCATGACTCAGCAGGAGGCAGATGCATCTAACACCGTGGTGGCAGGTAATTTAGTCATTGGTTGTTCAGATGTGTATGCCTTGATGGACCCTGGTGCATCTCATTCTTTTATTGCTCCGAGAGCCGTCGAGAGGTTGGGTCTGATGATCTCTGGGTTAGAGTGTCCTCTCTGGGTCAGTGGACCCAAGTGTGATCCATCAGTGGCAGAGTCAGTCTGCCTGTGCAGTCTAGTCTTTGTTGAGGGAAGATGCCTTTCCGCCGACCTTGTGGTTCTAGACTTGACAGATTTTGACATCATTCTAGGGATGGACTGGTTATCTACCTATGGTGCTACCTTGGACTGCAGGGACAAGGTAGTCAGGTTCAGAGGTCAGGATGGGTCAGAGGTTGTCTTCAGGGGAGACAGGAGGGGTACACCTAGAGGTCTGATATAAGCTCTTTAGGCTCGTAGGTTGCTTAGGAAGGGATGTCAGGGGTATTTGGCTCATGTGAGAGAGCTTAGCAGTCAGGTTAGAGAGCTCGCCTCGGTGCCAGTGGTTAGAGAGTTTCTAGACATTTTCCCAGACGAGCTGCCAGGTTTACCACCTGCTAGGGAGATAGAGTTTGAGATAGAATTGATGCCTAGAACCCGACCGATCTCTATTCCTCCCTACAAGATGGCTCCGGCCGAGTTGAAAGAATTGAAGGAACAGTTGCAAGAGCTGGTAGAAAAGGGCTTCATCCGACTGAGCACCTCACCTTGGGGTGCACAAGTCTTGTTTGTCAGAAAGAAGGATGGATCCCTTAGACTTTGTATCGACTACAGGCAGTTGAATAAAGTCACTACCAAGAATAGGTACCCATTACCAAGGATCGACGATCTATTCGACCAGCTAGCAGGAGCGGGTTGTTTCTCCAAAATAGATCTGAGATCGGGGTACCATCAGCTGAGGATTAGAGAAGAAGATGTGCCAAAGACAGCTTTCAGGACCAGATATGGGCATTTTGAGTTCCTTGTTATGCCGTTCGGGTTAACCAACGCCCCTGCAGCATTCATGGATCTCATGAACATAGTGTTTAGCCAATACCTGGATCACTTTGTTATTGTCTTCATAGATGATATCTTAGTGTATTCCAGAAATGCAGAGGAGCATGCCCATCATCTGAGGTTGGTTTTGCAGACCTTGAGGGAACATGGCTTGTATGCCAAGTTCTCTAAGTGTGAGTTCTGGCTGAGGAGCATTTCCTTTTTGGGGCATGTAGTGTCAGAAAATGGGATAGAGGTGGACCCCAAGAAGGTAGAAGCTGTGGCTAACTGGCCTAGACCCACTTCAGTGACAGAGATCAGGAGTTTCTTGGGTTTGGCAGGTTACTACAGGAGGTTCGTCCAGGACTTCTCAAAAGTTGCAGCTCCTCTGACCAGACTAACCAGGAAAAATCAAAAGTTTGTGTGGACCGACCAGTGCGAAGAGAGTTTTGAAGAGCTTAAGAAGAGGTTGACTTCAGCACCAGTGTTAGCTCTGTCATCTAGTGATGATGACTTTACAGTCTTCTGTGATGCGTCCCGTGTGGGACTGGGATGTGTACTAATGCAGAATGAGAGGGTGATTGCTTATGCTTCTAGACAGCTGAAGAAGCACGAGTTAAATTACCCCACGCATGACCTAGAGATGGCAGCAGTAATCTTTGCACTCAAGATGTGGAGGCACTACTTCTATGGGATAAAATGTGAGATCTTTACAGATCATAAGAGCCTGCAGTACATCCTGAGTCAAAGAGATTTGAACTTGAGACAGAGAAGGTGGGTAGAGCTGCTGAGTGACTACGATTGCAAGATTCAGTATCATCCGGGTAAGGCGAATGTCGTGGCAGACGCCCTAAGCCGAAAGTCACTAGGCAGTCTATCCCACATCACGGCTGAGAGGAGACCAGTGGTGAAGGAGTTTTACAAGCTTATTGATGAAGGTCTACAGTTGGAGTTGTCTGGTACAGGTGCTTTAGTGGCCCAGATGAGAGTGACACCTGTGTTTCTGGAGCAAGTGGCTCAGAAACAGCATGAGAATCCAGAGTTAGTGAAGATTGCCAGGACTGTTCAGTCAGGCAAGGACAGTGAGTTCAGATTTGACAGTAAGGGGATCCTCCGCTATGGGAGCAGACTTTGTGTACCAGATGACATAGGGCTAAAAGGAGACATTATGAGGGAGGCTCATAATGCAAGATACAACGTTCACCCCGGAGCCACCAAGATGTATCAAGATCTGAAGAAAGTTTATTGGTGGCCAGCGATGAAGAAAGAAGTGGCACAGTTTGTGTCAGCCTGCGAAGTGTGTCAGAGGGTGAAGCTGGAACATCAGAAGCTGGCTGAAATGCTTAACCCGCTACCTATTCCAGAGTGGAAATGGGAGAATATAGCTATGGACTTCGTAGTGGGGTTACCGGTGACGTCCAACAGATTGGACTCCATATGGGTGATTGTGGATAGACTCACCAAATCTGCTCACTTCATCCCTGTCAGGAGTGGCTATTCTGTGGACAAGTTGGCGCAGGTGTATGTTGATGAGATCGTCAGGTTGCATGGGGTTCCTGTTTCAATAGTGTCGGATAGAGGGTCACAGTTCACCTCCAGGTTTTGGCGGAGTCTGCAGAATGCCATGGGTACCAGGTTGGATTTCAGTACTGCCTTCCACCCCAAGACTGACGGACAGTCAGAAAGGACCATCCAGACTATCGAGGATATGCTTAGAATGTGTGTGCTGGACTTTGGCGGTTCTTGGAGGCAGCATCTACCTTTGGTGGAGTTTGCCTACAATAACAGCCATCATGCTAGCATCGGGATGGCTCCATATGAAGTTTTATATGAAAGGAAGTGCAGGTCACCTGTTTGCTGGGAGGAAGTTGGAGAGAAGGCCTTGGCAGGGCCTGAGCTAGTAGAGATTACCAGCAGGGTGGTACCCATAATCAGAGAAAGGATCAAGACTGCTGCAAGCAGACAGAAGAGTTATGCAGATATCCGCAGACGACAAGTAGAGTTTCAGGAGGGGGATCTGGTATTGCTCAAGGTGTCTCCTATGAAAGGAGTGGTTCGTTTTGGGAAGAAAGATAAACTAGCCCCACGATACATCGGACCCTTTGAAATCTTGCAGAAGATTGGAAATGTGTCGTACAAGCTAGATTTGCCTGCTTCAATGGAAAGAATCCATCCGGTTTTCCATGTTTCCATGTTAAGGAAGTTCATGTCAGATCCGAGTAAGGTTCTTAGTGAGCCTGATGTAGAGATCCAAGAAGATCTCACCTATGTTGAGCAGCCAGTACGGATCCTAGACACCTAGATCAGGAAGCTGAGAAACAAGGAAATCCCGATGGTGAAAGTCCTGTGGAACCACCACAATATAGAAGAATGCACTTGGGAGACACGGGAGTCCATGCTCCAGCAATACCCTTATCTTTTCTGAGGTTAGTTCCTTGTGAGTTTTATGTGCTTCGTATGTATGTTATGTGTATGCCATGCTATGTGCTAGTTGAGGAACATTCGGGGACGAATGTTCTTAAGGGGGGGAGAATGTAATACCCGGCTAGACTCCGGTATCGGAATTCCTACTGTTCGGTGGAATCTCGGATGTCGGAAACCTCTAGAAGGGTAAAACCATGTTTTCATAAAATGTTTTAATGTGTTTTATGGTTTAAAGCAAGATGGAAATAAGTTTTTGCATGAAAACAACCTTGGAGGAAAACTCAGGTTCGGCCGCCGAACCTCAAGTTCGGCCGCCGAACATGCAGGCATTTCGGGTGTGCCTTAGGCCCCCGAAGGCATAAGTGAGGGAAGTCCAGGTTCGGCCGCCGAACCTCAAGTTCGGCCGCCGAACATGGCATGCATGCGGAGGCACGTTCGGCCCCCGAACGTGGCCTGGCCAGCCACTATAAAAGGGTCCCTTAGCCGAAAACGGGCGAGCTTTTTCCCCATTTTCGGCCAAGGTGAGCTCTCTGCCGCCCCTCACCGATCTTGAGTTCTTTCCTTCAAATCTTTCACGATTTTCACAAGTTTTCATCTTGTTTTGAAGATTTTCAAGTTTTGAGCAAGTTTTGAGCTTGGAGACCCAAGGAAGTTGTAAATCTCCCACCTCCGAGTTTAGGTCGTCTCTCTCTCGATCTTCATGAGGTAAGAGTCGATCTTAAGCTCAATGCATGTTTTAAGTAAGTTTTATGAAGATCTATGGGGTAGAATGCATGTTTAGCTTATGGTTAGGTTTATGAGTTTATGTTGTGTTTTTGAACAATGTGGCTTGCAAATGCATGTTTGATGTGTTGTAGATGGGGTTTTAGATAGTTTGAAGCCTCTAGGAGCTTGTATGCTTATGTATGTGTGTTGTAGAATAGGTTTATGCATGTTTGGATGGAATGGGAGGCGTATATGCATAGAAGAGCTGAGTTTCTGCCACTAAGGGAGAAACCAGGTTCGGCAGCCGAAGGAACTTTCGGCCGCCGAACATGCTTGTGGAAGCAGCCTTCGGCTGCCGAAGCTTGCCCCCGAAAGGAGACTTTCGTCTCTGTCTGGGAGTTTCGGCCGCCGAAAGTGCCGCCGAACATGCATAAGTTTCGCCTCTGTCTGGGAGTTTCGGTCGCCGAAGGTGCCGCCGAACCTGCCTGACTTTCGACTCTGGAGGGACTTTCGGCCGCCGAACCTGCCGTCGAAAGTGCCCTGTCCAGCCTTCCTTTGCATGTTTTTGCATGATTGTTTTGAGGTATTTCAGGGGGTTTTTGGGGGATGTTTTTAGAATTATGTTCTAATTGTTTGGTCCCTCATTTGAGTCCACCTGTGTAGGTTCGGACCTGAGGAACCGAGGACCCCAGCAGTGAGTTAGCTGCTTCAGTCATTGTCAGAGCTAGCCCAGAGGTGAGTAGAATAAACCTTTACGATTTAAAGCAAATAAATTATAAAGTTTTTAGCATGTTCATGCATCATGAATGCCATGTGATGAATTAGGTTGTTTGCATTAGAATTCACGAATATGTTGCATTGCATTTATGATGTTGATGTGGATTGGTTATTGGATGATCCTTTAGTCCTCATATGGTATGATGATGTTACGGCATGATATGGTATGGAAGTCCAGGTTGTACCCATTCTACGTCCCTAGCTCATTGGAATGTTATGATATGTTATGTTAAGAGAAAGACCGGTTGTACCTATTCTACGTCCCGACACTTTGTAATGTAGAGGACTATTGGTGACAATACCATCCGAGATGTGATTTGTTGTGATGTGTTGCATTACATGATGGCATGAGAATTTAAATGTTGTTTTTTTTCGTTATTCTGCTCACTGGGCTCTCCCTTATCCCCCAGGATTGCAGGTACGGGCTAGACAGAGAAGTCAAGAAGAGTAAAGTCATATGTTTGTAATAGATAGAAAGTGGACATGATAAATTGTAAGATGATGTAAAGTTGAATAGTCATGTTATGTGTAATGATATTGAGGATTAGAGGTTGTGCTTGACTTTATGTATAAGGTATCCCTTTTAATACATGTGCTTTCAGATTGCAAAAAATTTTTCTTTTTCCTTTCAGTCTTAAGTTAATTAGCCACAGTTAAATTTTGATTTGTTTATGCTTTCAATAAAACACACACAACCACAACCTTCTTCTTCTTTTTGTTTTGCTCTACTCAAACTGATGAACTATGTTGGATAAGTCTTTCTTTCCATGACCCCATTGATGTGAAAACTCTTTAAACTTATGTTGAATCAATTGCAGTGAGTTGTATTCATGTTTGAAAATTGCCTTTTGAATTGAATCTTTGAGTTTGCCATGGTGAAAAATGTATTGATGACCCTCAATTGATTGAGAATAAATTAAAGTTGTGTGAATGAACTTAATATGACTTGATTTAGCAATTGGTGTTGATTTGCCCAAATCATTGAGAGAAAGAAAATTCAGCAAAGGCATAGACCTCAAAAGCACAAAAATAAGAGCTACTAGCCACTTGGATAGGTGACCAACTGAAAAATATAAACCATGACATCTAGATGTTTTATGATGATTATGTAAACCAACTCAACTTATGATGTATCGCCCATTGGGGCATTGATGAGATCCCACAGAGGGGTCAATGTGTATAGTTATGACTATGTTCAGTGCATTCACAGGTTGAGGTTGGTATATGTGAGAATGTATGAAAGAAAAGTTTTAAATTTTTATGTATGTTGTTGATCATGTATGAGATTAAGCAGGTTTTCAGGATGTATGTTAGGCTTGCTACGGGTCCTGGCGGCCTTAAGCCGACCTGGATCCTAGCGCCGGTAGCGGTCCGATTTTTGGGTCGTTACACCGAAAGTGGGTGACTTTCGGCTCTGAAAGGACTTTCGACCGTCGAACCCTGCCGCCGAAAGTACCCTGCCGCCGAAAGTGCCCTGCCCAACCTTCCTTTGCATGTTCTCAAGGCATGTTTTATGATGTTTTAGGGGATTTTTGGGGAGATGTTTAGAGTCATGATAGAGTATGTTTGGACCCTCATTTGAGTCCATCTGTGTAGGATCAGACCTGAGGATCCGAGGTGATCAGCAGTGAGACAACTGCTTCAGAGTTAGTCCAGAGTCAGCCAGAGGTGAGTGGAACTAAACTAATCTTTTATTTCAAGAAATCAAATGTTTTAAGCATGTTCATGCATCATGATATGTAATAGGTTGTTTGCATTATAATCCACGAATATGCCGCATTGCATTATTCATTGTGGGTGTGGATGGACAATAGGACGACCCATTAGCCCTCTAGATATTATGTTATGTAACAGAAGTCCTGAGGAGCCCCACTGAGGGCCGGGCACAGAGCTTATGTATGTAATAGAAGTCCTGAGGAGCCCCACTGAGGGCCGGGCACAGAGCTTATATATGTAATAGAAGTCCTGAGGAGCACCACCGAGGGCCGGGCACAGAGTAGAGGGATTTTTGGGTCAGTCCATCCGTGATGTGAATTGTTTGTGCTGTGACGCATTCATAAGAGCATATGTTTATTATAATATTTTTATAGTTCTGCTCACTGGGCTTTTGTAGCTCACCCCTCTCCCCAAACCCCCAGGTTTGCAGGAGCACAGGTAGCTATGGGAAAGTCAGCAGGATTATGGCATAGTCTATGTAATAGTCTAGTAGTGGACATGAAGTGTAAGAATAATGTAATGTAATGTAAAGAAATGTATTGAGGATTAGTATTGTGTTTGGCCCTAATGTTTATGGTTAATCCCTTTTTGTACATGATCTATATGAAATGTTTTAATGATAAGAAATGTTGAACCAAGCTTGATGTATGATATGTTGACCCACTAGAGCATTTGATGAGGGCTCTAGTATGGGGTTTTATGTTTACAGTATGGTGCATGCACAGGTCAAGCTTGATATATGTGAAAATTTAAAGTTTTTATAAAAATGTATGATCATGTATGGGATTTTATCAGGTGTACAACATGTATAGTAGGCTTGCTACGGGTCCCGGCGACTTTAAGTCGATCTGGATCCTAGCGCCGGTAGTGGTCCGGTTTTCGGGTCGTTACAATAACATGACCAAGAATGAGTGGACCGTGATAGGACTGAATTCCAAAAATATGTGTGGCAAACCAGAATCCGGAATTATGTTTTCTCTTAAACACCATGCTCCAAAGAAAATAAAGTTCAGTTTTGGTCAAAATATTTGATGCGTCCTTGCATCCAGAAAAAGCATGGGCTAAAAACCTATGCAAGTATTTCAAACAAGAATTGTGTATATACAAGTCTTTGGATCTATTAAGGCAGTATGAATCAGGAGGGCTATCACAGAGTTTAGCATATGCAACAGTGGCATCAAAATCAGTAGGGATATCACAGAGAGCATGTTGGGAGTCAAATCCCAGTGTAGAAGTGAATTCAGCCATAGACATGCGAAAGCGATGTCCTATTAGCTGAAAACTAACTATGTCAGATGTGTGGATAGTGAGCATAGCAGTTTTATCAAAGAAGAAAGTGCAGAAGTACTCATGAGTGAGTTCTGTGAAAGCATGCTTGCTTAGGTGGAAAAACGATCCT
This sequence comes from Manihot esculenta, assembly GCF_001659605.2. NCBI lineage: Eukaryota > Viridiplantae > Streptophyta > Magnoliopsida > Malpighiales > Euphorbiaceae > Manihot > Manihot esculenta. Next base: position 10,767,939 of record NC_035170.2, read on the forward strand.
TAACCAATGCCATCAATAAGGAGCTACTTCCTCCCGAATACCCAATGAATCAAGTGTCTGAAGATGTAGAAACTTACCTAGTATGTAAGGGAGGGAAGAGATGGTCTTGTATCTGGTGCATTTGGCCTGTTTGTTGAAGACTAGTGCCTTCAAAGCATGACTCGTAGATTGTGATTTGGACAAATCGCGGTTGGAGCTAGGAATGCAGTGTTCTTCAGAATTTGTGGCTGGCCCACTAGGTGAGGACTCAATGCGGCACCTAGTGCTAGGACACCTAGATGAGGGTGTAGGTGCTGGGAGCTTCTGTTTGCATTTGTCTGAGGGAGGTAGTGATGGCGATGGTGTGGCTTGGGAGTCAATATGCCATTGGCCTGAGGTGCAGAGTGTGGCGCCGTAGATGGCGCTCGTGGTCAGCACTGATAGGTGTTGGTGACCGGCGGCGATGAAGTGCGTAGAGACGCTTTAGCTGTTGACCCAGTCTCGGCGGTGATGTTTGCGATGGGTGGGGAGTTGACGATTGGCTCCTCGTCACTGTTCGCGGGCACGCGTACTGGTTTGGGTAGGCCTAGGTGGCGCCACTGGCCTGGTTCGAAAGTAGCCACCATCTTTTTCGCACTATGTTTGTCTGTGGGGGAAGGTGTGTTGGCTTGAGAGAAAACTTAGTGAAGAAGGTAACGTAAGTAAGTAAAAATAAAAGAAACAATTTAAAGTGGTTAGGGAAATTTGTTTTCCCTGGTTAATAAATGCAGACTCACAGTTCTCTGGTGTAGCGATTTGCCTAGTTGATTTGGGCGAATCAGCTCTGGGCGAATCGTTCCTGCTGGGTTGCCTTTCAGTAGCGCCCTGGTTTAAAGTTACGGGCTAGAATGTCCCGGTTTGATCAAATAGATGGAGAGGGGATATTCAATGGAATTTCTTCAACTACTTGAACAGCAAATAGCTCATAATATGACTTCAGACAGTGTCCGTTGACTTTAAAGGCCTTACCTGTTTTTAAACTGCGAATGTCCACAGCACCATGGTGAAAAATGTGTTCCACTATAAAGGGTCCAATCCAACGAGACCGTAGCTTTCCTGGAAACAGTTTTAAATGAGAGTCAAAAAGTAAAACCTTATCACCAACCTTAAACAATTTTCTGGAAATATGGTTGTCATGAAAAGCTTTAGCTCTGGACTTGTAATCCCAGGCAGTTTCATATGCATCACGTATTAGCTCTTCCAATTCTTGAAGTTATAACTTCCTGTTTGAACTAGCCTCTTCGATGTTAAGATTACAACTTGTAACAGCCCAATAGACTATGTGTTCTAGTTCAACAGGTAGATGGCATGCCTTTCCATAGACCAACCGGTATGGAGACATCCCTATGGGTGTCTTTTAGGCTGTTCGGTATGCCCACAAGGAATCATCAAAGCGTACACTCCAGTCTTTGCGATTTGGGCAAACCGTTTTCTCTAGAATGACCTTGATCTCTCTGTTTGACACCTCAGCTTGCCCGTTGGTTTAAAGATGGTAGGCAGTGGACGTTCTGTGGATAACATGATATTTCTTGAGAAGGGCTTCCACTACTTTGTTGCAAAAGTGCGTTCCTCAGTCACTAATAATTACTTTGGGCACACCACACCTAGAAAAGATGTAAGATTTTACAAACTTCATTACTACTTTAGCATCGTCTGTCCTGGTTACTTTGGCTTCTATCCATTTGGATACATAATCTACAGCGAGGCGTATCCAAAGGATGGTGGAAACGGTCCCATAAAGTCTATCCCCCTGACTGTGCGGTTGTCGAAGCCGGTCAAAAATAATCTTTTTGGTTATCAATAATTTTACAACTGTAGATAGTGGCAAAATGATCGAATCCACAGGGAATTGATACTTACCTATTTTTCTTATCAAGACCAAGTAAACAAACTGAAAGTAAAAAAAGGGGGGTTTTGAGATTGATCAATTAAACTAATACTGAAAGCAACAAAGTAAAGCAAATAATTAAAGTAAAGGAGATTCAAATATGAGAAAAGCTCTAGTTGAAGAATTAGATCCACTTCAGTTGTTGGGATTGATCATTGACACAAACATTCCTTTATTTGATTTAATAAATTAGGTATGGAGGTGGAAGACGCTTCTCACCACTATATCCCTCCTTAAGCATAAATTAATTAGGGAACGTCCTCTAATTAATCATTAATCAACAAGTTGCCAATGAATGTCCTTGGGCCTTTGGCATCTACCAACTGTCAATTGTATTAAGCAATAGAGAGACCTAATTCTAGCTACCCAAACGTATGGTGATATTGCTAGATCATGTAATTTCCTTAATTTTTACACCAAGAGTTACTTGTGTTTGAATAATTCAAGAAATTATGGACTTAAAACTATCCAAACTAACAAATTATTACTTTGCAATCAGAATCAATGGGCCCTATTGATCTAAACAACAAAGCAACAATGGAATTAAGCATGAAATTTCATAAATATTGATAAATAAAAGATAAACACAATATATTCAGATCTCCCAATCTATAAAACAATCAAAGTTTCACCTAATCTTCAACTAGAAAAAGAGGTTTCAGCCACTCATAGTTGAAACAAAATAAAAAATAAAAGAAAGAGAAGAGGAAAGAAGGAACCGGCGGCGGCTTGGGAGAGCCTGCGGCTTGATCCGAATGGGAGAGTGGAGATCTGAATGGTGTGTGTGGAGATCCAAATGGTGTGTGTGGAGATGTTGTGCGGCTTGCTTATGATCCTTTTATAGCCTTAAAGTGTTGCCCTAAGTTTCCTTGTTGAGGTGGAGCCTTCTTTTGAATTTTGAATGTCCTCTTTTGAATTTTGAATTTTGAATTTTGAATTTTGAATTTTGAATTTTGAATTTTGAATTCTTGGGAGGCAAGTGCATCTTTTTGAGATTTGGCTTCGTGAATAAGGGAAAGACTTCTTGAAGATTTGAAATTTGAATTTCAAATTACTCTGCTGTCTGTACTTTCCTTATTTTTCTTCACTCCAGCTGCAACTTGGCTTGGGCAAACAACTTGTTCTCCTTTATCCTTTTTTAGGCAGTTTTAAGAGCATTTTCACCAAATTACCTCTTTACACTATTTTTTGCAAAATAAGATCAAAACCACAGAATTAGGTAGAAAACGTGTAAATTAACATTAATAACAGAATGATAAATGGGTCTAAATTTGGTCTGATCATCCCCATATTTCAAAGATCTCGCAAACCATGATAGGCATTTGTGGCATTTGATTACAGCTGTTTAGATTTCCAGATTGTTGGCACTTGGTACATGGCCTGCAAAATGAATAAGAATCATGAAATATGTTAGGCCAAAATAAACCACACTCAAGGATCTTTTAGGCTGTTTTGCATGGATCAAAGTGTCCTCTACAACTGTGTTAATGGCAAAAGGTCAAGACTGATGCTATTTCTTGATCTGTGATGCATCTCCTGATTACTTGGTCAGAACAGTGCTTCCATAGGTAAGGCTCATCCCAAATGTAATACTTTGCATTGTTCTTAACTTTTTCCTTTGTGTGTTTGGGCAAATTAGGGGACAGATCACCAGTAACCAAGTAATTAACTATGTCAGCATGCCACGGTGTGACAGATTGTACAGCAAATAGTTATTCATCCGGGAAGGCTTCATTGATTGGACATGGTTCTAGATTTGTAGGAAGACGGCTTAGGTGATCAGCCACAATGTTTTCTTTCCCTTTCTTGTCTCGAATTTCTAGATCAAACTCTTGCAAGAGTAATATCTAGCTGATAGCGGTTGTCGAAGCCGTTAAAAATAAGTCTATTAACAATTAACAAAAATAACTTGTAGATAGTGGCAATAGGGTCGAACCACATGGATTTGACACTAAGGACTTTCCTAACTATGACTTGGGCAAATTAATAAAATAAAATAGAGGGGGGTTGGTTTTGGATGATGGTAGACTAAAATTAAAACTGAGTAAAAGAAAGTAATAATTAAAATGATGAGTAAATCAATGGTAAAAGGACTCTAGTTGAAGCATAGGATCTATTTTAGTTTTCGAATTGATCATTGATTTTTTGATTCTCCTATTTATTTCAATAAATTAGTTTAGGATGTGGAAGATGCTTCTTACAACCAAATTCCTCCTTAGTTTTAGTTCGATTAGAAAACGTTCACTAATCAAACACTAGTTAACAAGTTGCCAAGGAACGTCCTTGGGGTTTTTTACTTTTCAACTGTTAACTGTATTAAGATTTAGAGAAACCTAATTCTAACCTTGCCAACCGCGTGGTCAAGTTTAGATCATGCAACCAATTGTACTTGTATTCAAATAATCTAAGCAATTACGGACCCAAATTATTCAAACTAACAATATATTACTCATGCAATTAAAAGCAACAGGCCTTAATTGATTCTAATAGCAAGGCCATAATAGCATGAAGAACAAGTTGTATAAATATTGAAAAATAGAAGTTTAACAATGGAGTTTTAAATCTCCCAATTCATCACAAACTAAAATTTCTCCAACTTCAACTAGAGACAAAAGTGTTTAGCCACTCATAGTGGACAAAGAACACATAAAAGAGAAAGAAAAGGAGAGGAAGAGTTGCTGCCGAAAATCTGATGTGATTGTCAAGATATCTTGTTGTTTGGTGCTGTCCCCTTTTATAGGTGAGAAGTCCTAATCCTTTTTGGAATTGGAATCCTATTTTGACTTGGTCTCTTAATGGTCTTTTAATCTCTCATTTGCCTTTATGTTTTATCATGAGTAAAACTCTTTTGGTGAAGGACTTTCTTTAGTGTGGCTCTTGGAGTTGTCATAGGATTGATCTTGTGGTGTTTGAAGTAGAATAGGACTCTAATAGTTTTGGAATTTTGAATTTCCTTCTTTTCCCGCACTGCTGTAATTTGCTGGAGTCAGTTCGATTTAAGCAGTTGATTTGGGCAAATCACTTGCCCAAATTGTTTCTGCAAATCAATTCCAGTCTTCTGCTTTAGTTTTCTTCAAGTTGATAAGTTGATAAGCAGTCCCGCCCGAGGAAAGGAAGACTTAACGATCGCGTTCATAATCAAGAGAAGAGACCCGACCTCAAGACAGGTCAGCTTTAAGTCAGACAAACTCGCCCTCTCAAACATCATAAAAAGTTTATTTACATAAATAAAGTGGATAATATCTATTTTGATTTTTCAAGAATATATAAAACATAATTTTCCTATTTCACTTCCCTCAAGTATACCATCTGTACTTTGTATCTATAAATTAACAAGGTTACATATGAGATTGGTGAAGCAAAGTAGCTAATTTTTTGCATAAAACTCTATTTAAATAATCACAAATATCAAAACAATCAAATTATAGATTAAACACTCAATTGAGGACAAACATGATTTCTATTCACATTTTATTAAATCTCACACTCAATTGAGGACAAACATGAAATTAAATTAATTAAACTAAAATCTCATAAACTAAAATAAACCTAAAAATAAAATTTAGAGACGCTAAATATAGTAGAATTAAGAATGCAATAAAATAGGCATATGGAGCATTAACTTCACTTAATCTAATATCAAATTCAACGCTTATATTGAATAATCAATTTAATTATCAATGCAAGGAAATATAATTCTAATCTTTTTAATACCCTTTTCCAAGTAGTATTAAAAATATTACTAAATCTTAAACCTATTTTTCAACAGTGCCATAAACTTTAATTAGTTGATCGAGTATAAGTTATAATTTCAAATCCTAAAGAGTTTAACTAAATTACTTACACTCAAGTTAAAAATCCCCAAGATGTTTATTATTTTAACCCAATTTATAACATTTTCTCCTAGTACTAGTTATGAATTAAATCATTAAGTAACACAATAGAGTTCAAAAGTATTAAGCATAATAATAAACTTTCACATTTAATAAGGAAAATTAATATATAAGTCCAAATAATAAGAGTTCAAACTACATCAAATGCTCTACTTTGAAAGTTAAATGATATAAGAGTTCAAAATTCCTAACAAAATTATAGAATATACAGCCATCTCTATAACAAAATACAAAATAATATTAATAAAATAAAGTCTAAAAGAGAAGAAAAAAAAACTAATGGAGGAAAAAAAAAACACTAATGGAGGAAAGCAAGTTTTAATATTTTAAACCAATTACTCCTCTTTCTATGAAGCGCACTTTTTCTCTCTTGTTATAGAGAATGATTGTTGAAAATTGAGTTGTTGAAGATTTCTAAGGTGGCTAGTAATTATGAACAAGAGAAAATGAAGTTTTTTTTATAGTGTTTGGATGTTTAACCTAGGATTTAGAGACAAAATAAAAAGACTATCGGGTCTTTAATACGTCTCACGGCTAGGTCGTACGTGATTGGTCTTTCTCACGACCTAGCCATAAGAACCATTACCGATTTTGGCATAAAAACATGTCTCACGGCCAGGTCAAGAGATTTGGCCATTGCTCATGGCCTCGCCGTGTGCCTCTTTTATGTCTCATGGCTAGACCATGAGACTTGATCACTTCTCATGTGCCTCTTTTATGTTTATGACCAGGCCATGAGACTTGGTCATTTCTTATGATTAGACCATGAAACATTCTATTTTTTCTTATTTTCATATTTTTCTATATTTCATGGCTTAGATGTGAGATTTAATTTTTCTAACACCTCTAAACACTTTAAATAACTCTCAACTTCACTATAAATGTACCGATTGATCTCCATTGCACGCTTAGAAATAAGAAAAATAACAACAATTAGAAATTTTGGAAGTATATGCATATTAAATAAAAAAATTAGTATAAAAACATATGAAAATGCTTTTCAAGTTTTATGAAATTGTATCAAAAAGTGCTAAATTTAAATATAAAAAAATTATCACGTTAAGGTTGAATAAAAATTTTATCTCCAGAATATAAAGTCTAATCAAGAAATTAATATACTACACTTTTTAATTTCTTTTTAACTTTAAGAATTCAATCCAAATTATGGTAAAAAGAAGAATATAAGAATGGATATTGATAAAAGAAAGAAGAGTAGAGGAAGTTTTCGTAATGAAATTTTGATGTCTATTTATAAATATTGAAAGGGCACATTAAAAAGAGACAATATTTTATTTTAAAAAATAATAATAAAATTGAATTAAATTTAAAAAATTAAAATTTAATACATTTGTTTAGTTAAAGTACTAAAGAAATGTGTCCCTTTCATGGAGACACGCCTCTTTATATATTTATCCTTTTTAAAAAAACCTTTTATAATTTTTAATATTATTTAGTATTTTCAAGCCTATTAAATCATACATATAAATTCATTCATATCATTAGAGTAGAATTATTTCACTTATTTTAGTAGGAATAAAGTTAGTTTTCTTGGTATAAATAGGATTTCCTTGTGTTAGTAGAATTTTAGAAATTATTTTTTTTTTATTATTAGGATTAGGCTTTTAGAATAGTATAAAAAAATGGAGAAAAAAGGATGGACGACCTTAGAATTACGTTTATGATCATGTAGATTTTTGTTCTTATATTTTTAATATTTTGTGTTGCATCTTGTTTAGTAAATTTGTCGAGAATTTTTTCTTAGTGGAATTTCTAATAGAATTTATCAATTGATTACCTATGTTTATAATCATATTATTTAGTTAGGGGTATAGCCGAGTAAATCTTGGAAGTTAATTTTTATGTGTTTTAACATCAAGTTGTGTGATAGATTATTAATCACAAGTTGATCCTGGATTGAAATTAGAGCTAGATCATAGATAAAGTCTTATATATCTATCTTGGTTATGCAAGTTATTTTTATTTTAGTTTCTTTGTCATTTCTAATTTAACATTATTTTCATTATTTCATTATATCTCATTATCTCATTGTTTTAGTTTATATCATTATTTTTTATTGTTTCAATTTATCTCGTTCTTGCTTTTTATCTCGTAGTTTTGGATTTTTTTTTTTAAAAAGAGAGTGCTCAATTGAGTAAAAGATGTATTTAGTTGTGCTTGTGCAGAAAATAAGAAAAATATTCAACAATAGTAGTAAAGATGGTTATAGGAGATGCAATGCATCCATTGTGAGTTGTATGATAAAGTTCAATGATTTTGAAGATCATGAAAAGAGCCATTGTGATGTTGTCTAGTTTGAATATGGCCAAGAGATTTTGAATCTTATTCGAAAGATTGCATTATTGAATACATCTATAATTTCGACTTTAATAGATCAAAGCCATAAAATGCAAGTTGCCACCGAGATTATTGCTCAAGACAATAAGTGCATAAATGAGTTTATACTTGATGGTCATTCTTTTGCTATTACAATTATTGATTCGAAGGCGAGTCACCTTAAGGAGGGAGGATCTAATATGAGCACGGAAGCAATAATTTTTAATAACTTGAAGGCTCCAAATCATAAGAATTTAGAAAGGTTCAAGTCATCCATGAACAATATTATATTCGATGGACAAAAAAATATGCAAGCCATGGAATCCAATGCCAATTTCTAAACCAAGAGAAATCAAGCTATCTTCGATAGCTTTGAGGTATCCAAGATGAGAAATATATTTGAGAAGTATCAGATCGATCAATGAGAAAGATTCGCTGCAGCTTTCAAAAAAATGCATCAAAATCACTTATAGAAGCGAAGAATACGATTATACACGCCTTATCCTATATTATAAACAATTGTCCCGTGTTATATTATGAATCAATGAAGCATAGACATGGAGTACAAATGAAATATAGACCAAGGAGCATAGTCCTATATTCTTTGAAATTTACTCCGTGTTTTTAAAGGTTGTCCTGAATTTTGGATTTTAAAGTATTTTAAACTTTAATGTTATTTAGTATTTTTAGTCCATAAATCATGTGAATATGTGCCTTTTTTTTAGAGTATCCTTATTTTACTTGTTTTTAATAGGATTAGATTTTTTTATTTATTTTAGGTAGAATTTCCTTGTATTAGTAGATTTATTAATTGTTTTCTTTTCTTTTTTTCTTTTTACTAGTGCTAGATTTTTAAACACCATAAATAGAGATATGAAAAGAGATAGACAAAACAAAAGAGAATTTTATTCTTAATACAAAGATAAATTTCTTTATGTTCAAGGATTTCTGCTAGTGGTGTTTCTAATAGGATCTACCATTTATTATCTATATTTTTGATCACATTAATTTTTTTTTTTTGATATTTTCATGTTGTTTATACTCTCAGTTTAATTTATAATTTAATTAATTTATATATTTATTATTAAAGTTTATATATGATATAATATTACAGAGAATTTGTGATATTAAAAATTTGAGAGGATAATTTTAATTATCAACATAAAATTACCAAATGTTACATTTAATTTTATATGGTTTGTAAAATTTTTTAACATTATTATTGAAGTTTGGGATAACAAAACAATTAATAAAAAAATGATGTTTTTAATTATTAAAATTACTAAATAATTTATATATATATTTTTAAAAGCAAAACTACTCGATCTATTAATAAAATTTCATAAAATAAAGAGAAATATCATTAGAGATACAATTATACTTAATAAATTCTCTAACCAAAGTATGAGTAGCTAGAGTAGTATTACGACGAACCCATCTAACAGAAATATCAGTTTTACAGTCTAATAAAGATTTATAATCATTCAAAATCAAACCCCTGCATAATATAATTTGGCAAATATGCTTCTCAAGTGCCTGTTGAAACCCTGCATAAGATAATTTGACAAAAATTCTCCTCTTTCTTTCTCATCTCTCGAGCATAAATCATTAAAATCTTCCAAACAAAATCACAAAAGTGAGCTTCTACGAGATAAAACTCGAATAAGGTTCCAAGACTGACGTTATCGTTGCGATTCCGGAAACCCATAATAACTAGTAAACCTCCATTGAACATGACATTCCAAAACAACCGAATCAATAAAATTTGAAAAAAAGCCAACCACAGACACATGACTCTTCTACACTAACAAAAGTTTTCCTCCCAATTCTTATCTATTAACTAAGAAACAATTATCAAAATATAAAAAATTACGAAAAAATCTCACTAAGAGTTTTTGTTAACGTTACTAATTGATCATTTCAAACTCTCCCAATTATAATAATAATAATAATAATAATAATAATAAGTAACAATTTGTTACTTTTTTTTTTGTTTTTAACGTGCAATTATTAATTTTTACTCGTTGTATTTATAAATTTAATTTTTTATTATTTAATATAACATATTATCATGTATTTAATTTAATAACTAATAAAATTTAATTATTTATTATAATAAATTATTACTAATTATTTTTACATACATAATAATTTCTCTAGAAAAAAATTAGGGGTATGTTTGCTGAAGTGGATGTTGAGAGGGTACTTGCTGTATCTGGTACGGGTTCTACCTATCTTGATAAATTGATTTAACATTTTAACAAGTTTGGTACTTACAGTGTTAAGTCAGTCTATCATGTGGTGGTTTATATTTATTCCACGGGTTAGGAGAAAAGTTTGAATTTCTGTTAGAATAAGATTTGGAAGGCTGCTATTCCTGCTAAATTTAGGAACTTTGAATGGAGGGTTGCTAGGAATATTTTACCTACTGAGTGTGTCTTTAAAATAAGAGTATTCCTATTAATCCGAAATGTTATCAGATGTCAATCATGTTCTTTTACATTGTCCTTTGGCTAGAGAGAGTTGGGTGGCCATAGGATTAGTTTTTAATTTCTCTGATGTGCTCAATATGCTATCCCATGTATTTTCTCTTGGGGATGATGTTCTTTGCAAAGGTGTGTATTCTTATTGGAGTTTGTGGTGACATCGTAATAAAGTTTTGTGGAGAAATAAGTGTATTGTTTCCTTTGATATGTGTCTGCATGCTTCTACTTTACTTCAAGATTGGACTCATGTTTTGCATAAAAAAGCCTTTCCTTTGCCCTTTCTAATCTTGTTTTGCAGCTTAATGTGGACTGTGCTTTGTTTAGACAGCAAGATGCAGTGGGTTTTGGAGCAGTGTTGCGGGATAGTGAGGAGTTGTTTGTTGCTGCAATCTCTGGGCATAATATGGGTCATTTTCCATCTCGGGGGTGCTGAAGCGATGGGATTGAAGGAGGCGCTTTCCTGAATTCTTTCTTCTCGCGGTTGCACAGGTGTGGATGTAAAAGTGGACAACCTTGGGCTTGCCAATTGTATGAGTTCGGATATTGTTGACCAATCCGAGTATGGTTTGTTAATTTCTGAACGTAAGAAACTTATTAGCCGTGTATTCTTAACATTTCTCTTTTTTGGGTTAAGCATCAAGCGTACAGGGTGGCTCACTTGCTTGCTAGATCCTCTCTTTCTTATGCTTGTCCTCATGTTTGGTCATCTCGGCCTTCTTTTATTTTGAATGAGCTTTATTTTGTTTCCGAAGCTAATGTATCATAGGCTTGGGTGCATGTAGAAAGCCTATTGGCTTGGGTTGGTTAATTCTTTGTGCTTTTGGTTTTATTCTGTATTCTCTTTTTTTAATATATTTGCTAGCTTTAGAAAAAAATAACGACCATAAAATTACTAAATTTAAAAGTTATAAATTATAATAAAAGTTTTTTTTTTAAATTGTAATGGTATTAAATTAATATTAAAAATTTATTTTATTACATTAATTTAATACGAACTTTATTATATTCGTGCAAAAAAGTAAAGTATTTTAGTTGTTAAATTTTAAAAGTTAGTTACATTATTTTAGCTTATTCATATCATTAATGCTTAAAATTAAGTTAACTCTTAAAATTATGAAATAATTAAATAAAATTATTGAATCATCTTAATTTTATCTTTAAATTAAATATATTATGTTAATAATTTTAAATCTAAAATTCATAAAAACTTTCAGCAACATAATTTTTTTTATAATTATTTAATATATAAATATAGTATTTTAATAGTTTTATTCCAAAATTTTAATCTTATATTGTATATGAACATGTATATAATTATTTAATATTTGAATATATTATTTTAATAGCCTTATCTTGAAATTTCAATCTTATAAGTGAGTATTTATACAAATGTACAGAAATTTTGGGTTTCTAAATAATGAAATAATTGAAGTAAAAAAATCTGTCAACTTTAAAATTTAAATATAATTATTAATATTTAGAAAAAAATAAACGTATTCCTCTCTTATATATATAATGCTTGAAATTATTATTTAAATAATTATATATATATAATGAATAAAATAAAATAAAATGCATAGTTACAAAATTCTTACACTATATGATCTCATAGTATTTTCAAAGAAATTATATTAAATTAATATTTTTTAAAAAATTAAGTTTCAATGAAATTTAATTAATTACATATATAATGATTGATTTAAATTAAATTAATTTTAAAAAAATAATTACTTAATAATAGAGTTTGAATTTAAATAAGACATTAATGTAATAATTGAAAATTTAATTTTTAATTTTTTTAATTATTAACCACTTTCGATGTAAGGCAAGGCAGAAAAATAGAGTTTGAGTAGGGAACAAGAAATTTTGAAAAAAAAAAACAACAAATCAAAATCATAAAGTAACACGAAAAAGAAAATTAAAAATTTTAAATAAATAAAAAAAAGTTGGTCGAAAAAGGAAAGGTGGAGGCTCCACCACAATTGGCATCAAATGCTTGTAGGAACTCGCACTCAATTCCAAGCTCTGGAAACCTCAATTATTATTTTTCTTTTTTCTCCTGTATTTTCTTAAAAATAAAAAAGCATGCCTTAAAATTTTTATAGTATGTCTAACATAGAATTATAATTAACATTTTAATCTTAGATTAAAAAGTAAATTAAATTAAATATTTTTAATTGTTTCAAAAAAAATAAATATTTTAAGTAAATAATTTTTCAAAAATTTAAATCACTTAATTTCAATGAAAAGGGCTAATTCATAAAATATATTTACATTTCAATTGGTGATTTTAAAATATTGATTAATTAATAAAATTTTAAAAATTCAAATCTCCCATTTTACTTTTATAGGGTAGTTATCGGTTGGACTTTTTACCCAACGTCTTCAACTGATTTGAGAATGCATGTTTTTGAAATAAAAAAAGAAAATTCATTTAAAACGACGTAGTATTTATATTTTTAATATAACTGCAATTTTCAAGCCAATGCCATTTATGCAAAACAGACCCTGAGAAACCAACAACTGACAACTGAGTCTCGGCAAAAGGAAAAAGGTGGGAGCGCAAGGAACGACTGAGAGAAAAAGGCATATGCAAAGGGCAAATTAGCCCAACTTAGGGCTCCGTCGGAAAGTGACCCTCAAAAGGTAACTCAACGTCTTCCCCTCTCTTTCTCCCCTCCTCTCACCCCCACATCCCATTTTCTAACTGTTTTACAGTTTAGTTACTTCTTGAATTTTGATTTTTGAAGTTTGAAGCTGTGTATTTTTAATGTATTGGAGTCTGATTTGTGAAGTCTGTTGGGCATTTGTTGTGATTCATCAGTTATTTTAGGTTTTATTAGTGGTGAAGATTCTACGAGTACTAACAGAGCAAGTGAAGTGTGAGATTTGAGTTATGAGTTCTGTGGGACTATGGTGTGTTAGAGAATTTAGCCGATAATATGGCAGCGGAGTACAATACTGGGTTTCGCCGTGAAGAAGCTTTGGGCTCTGCTTTCAGTCGGCATGCGATATCTTTTCAATCCAATGCAATAAATAGTTCTTCAGAGATTTTTCCGATGGGGAGTTACTTTGGGATGAATACTAGTGCTAATACTGTAATTTTGCCGGGAAATTCTGGCATGTTTAACAACAGACCTCCTGGAATTCTTCATGTTCAAGCTGTCAATTCTTCTGCTTCTTCTCTTCTTCTTGGTATTGCCCCTGACATCAAGCATGATACTGGCCTGGCTGTTGAGTGGTCTGTTGACGAACAATACAAATTGGAGGAAGGCCTTAGCAAGTAGGTAGTTGGTTTTTGGGATGTGTTTTTTCCTTATTTATTTTCTAGATAACTGCTACATATATTTTATGTGCTTATGCACATGCTCATTGAAAATTTTTATGTCTTGTAATACTGTTAACGTACTAGCCAAGATGGTTCAAATCCATTCTTCCTATAAATTAAAAGATTAAGAATTAAATAAAGTAACAACGGTTTTACTGTGTTGTTGCTGATTTTACGTTTTTAATTAACTTGGGGTAGATATTCAACCTTTTTTTTTTTTCCAGGTGAGATGTTTTGGACTTGTTTAGGAGGGGATTTATGTGATATTTCCTTAGGTCAAGAAAGAAATAAAATGTGGACTGGCCAATTATTAACTGCACATAAAAATACTTGCTGCTTCTGGTTTTATGTGTATAACTATACATAATATGGTGATTTGCTCAGATATCCTCGTGAATATTGGCAATTGTTTTTCAGCCTACTTGATTTTACTACCTTATAAGATTTATATTTCCATGGTGATGTTGAAATGACTGCTTACCTTGTTTATTAGCCTTGGTATGAAAATTTCCTTTGATTATGTCTTTTATTTACACTGCATGTTTGCTTTCCTACTGGGCTAAGTTTGATTTACTTTTATTCTATATTTTAATATTTTAATTTTCACTCACTCATAATTTGTTTTGAACATGTAGTTTTGCTGATGAGCCAAGTATTTTGAAATACATAAAGATTGCTGCCACATTACCTGACAAAACTGTGCGTGACGTTGCATTAAGGAGTAGGTGGATGACGGTAGGGTCTTTTCTCCCTGTCATGATGTCTCTCATGTCTTTGCTGTCATATTATTACTTTTAAGTTATGTGGTGGGTTTTGTTGGTTAGCCCTTGTTTTTGTTGCTAAAATTCTGCTTCTGCTGCTGCTGCTGCTGCTATATTATTCTTATTAGTATTTTGGTTTTCTTTATGTTCATTTCTCAAATAGAAGCATATAAACTAATGCTTTTTCTGGCCCCTAAGTAAGAAGAAATACCAGAATTCCTTTTGTTGAAAGTTGAGAAGTGCTAAGCTTGGAATTTATTTTTTTCTTCATTATTATCATTTTGAACTTTGGCCTTGCACCAAAAGCTGCAACTTAAGAAGAATTTATGGAAAAATGGTGTGAATTGAAGAGGATCTTTGGCTAATGTTACCTAATTCTCTATGAAATGGAAAGTAAAAAAAAAGGAATAAGATCAATAGTTTTTTTGATCTTGTTAAAGAAAGTGCATCTTAATGTATTTGTCTGGTATCTGATCAATTTTGTTCCTTTTTTGTTCATAAAGTTTTTAATGGTGGATTAAACCTGTGGTAATTGACTAACAGTATGTTTCTATTTGTTCACTGATCTTTATTTGGTATCAATTTGGTCCTCAAACATTAATTCAGTCTCAATTGAACCATGTCACTAGAATCTAGTGAGAGGCTTGCTGGAAAATCTGTTGTGGCCCAATGGTATCTTGCCCTTTTAGCTTTCTAGGGACTCCACAGGCTGATGTTTTTTAGCCTTCTGTTTCTTCATTTTTCTCTCTTTTCTATTTCAAATCTTGCAGCCAAAATAAACACTTTGGTTGCCTTTAACTGGATTTCGATCACTTTGATTCTATTGAGATCAGATTTGAGGTTTAATTACAAAAGTGCTACAAATTAAAGAATTTTGACCAAATTGAAAGCAAAGCACAAAATCTAGTCACTACAGGTATTATATACCTCAGTTTTTTAATTGTTAAATATTATATGCGTTCCATGCTTAACGTTTACCTTAGATGTGTTTAATTGAATTAATAGATACTGACGAAAAACCTTCACAGCGAAAGCGAAGGAAAGCAGAAGAATGTGTGTTGGGAAAGATGTGCAATAATAGGAAGGTACATAAGTTCTTTGTGGGATTTGGTTTTACTTTTTGTAGTAGTTCTTTAATTTTATCATTTGGTTTCATGCATTTGGAGAAAAGAAAATGCCTTAGCACTGTGCATGGTGTTTCACTTATCGTCATATGACAACAATATTTAAATGAAAGAATAACGGCAATGTGATGCCTGACCTTAATGTTATTCACTGAGATGGTCCTTCCTATTGGCACACTTCTTTTGCAACTTTATGCCTTTCGATATTATCTTTATTTTATTTTCTGGGGAAAAGGGTATCCTTCTTGGTCATAATTTACATGGATAGGATAAGCAGTTTGGACTGACTCGTGTTTATTATGTCAATTTGTCTTTTACTTCTTAATTATGAATTGTTTTTTCCTTTTTAAATTTTCTGTTTGGGATATTGAGGGTTTAGTACTATTTAGAACCTTTGTCGTTTGGAATATTTAGACAGTTGCTTGCTTCATATCCTATATAGTATCAGTTTAGAGTTTTCATTAGGATTTGAATCTTCCAGGTACAAGATTTCTAATCTGTTATCCATAACATAATCACAGTAGCACTGTAGCAGTGGGATTAATTATGTAAATCTCTGTAATTATCTGCATAACTTGGTTATTTTCATAGGATTTTGATAATGGACTCGAGTATTTTGATATGGTTTAAGATCTTCATGCCTAGTTTCTCTTCCCTCTTTCCTCTCGTCCTTTCCTCTCTGCTGCAACAGCTGCAGTCTCTTGGTTGCAGGTCATGGCCGCTAGAAGCTCCAATTCCCCCCTTTTTCTCACTCTTACGAGCTGTAATTCAATTTTCTAACCATAGACTTCCATTCTTCCTTGAATCATAATCCTAAAACTCATCACTTAGTTGAGAATTCTCTAGCAACAAAGCAATCAAAGGCTGGTTCCTTAACCTGTCCTATATTAACATGCCAACTGTGATAAGGGGCTGCCATTCAGATGAGAAATCTGTATGTCTTATGCCTTAACCAGGATGAAATGATTGTTATCTCAAAAGGTTCTTGCACTTTTGAGACACTATCCAACAAATTTTCAAGAGTGAACTAATGCAATTTCTGGTCATGAAACTTTCAGGCTTCAGCATGAGTTTCATGTTGAAGAATTTTATGGCAGCTGGTTTTCTGATGATTACTTTCTTATGCTGGATAAGCTTAAGCTATAACAGCTCACCTGAAGTGAACTTAATATTTGCAACTCTATTTACTTGTAGTGTAGCCTTAAAGATCTGATGGATGTTTTTATTTATTGAATCAATTAATTCTTTAAGATGCAATGTTGATTGAAGAACCAGTATTCTAAAGATCATGCTTCTTCAGGATAAACTGGTGGAATCATTGCCAAAGATGAATATGCCTTCAGCTGTGCCACAGAGCATAACTATGTACCCTCAAATGATGCACCACCTAGACCAAGGTGAACCCTTGTCTTTTGAAGGTTAGTTTTTTGATATCTTTTATTAGAATCTTAAGCATTCTTTTTCTTTTAAGGCAATAGATAGCTGTCTTTCTTCTGTATTTCAAATATATATATATGTTTTCTGCAACTTATGTTTGAATGACAATATAGGACCTACAACTTGATACTTTGTTTTCCTTCCATTTTTCCTGCTTTAACTAATTATAGTTTAGCCTTTTGACGACAAAAGCTGACTTTAAAATTTAAAAGCTTGTTAAAAGGGCGTATTTAGTGAAACTGAAGATTTGTAAATCAGTTCTCTATATGTTTATGTTGATAGAAATATAATTATAATTTTTTTGAAGAGTATTTTAAGTATGTTGTAAAATCCTTACAATTTTATTACCCATTTATCGATTTGAGGTTAAAAGAAGCAAGTTCGACAACCTTGCCTCTGACAACTATAATGTAGACTACTGGAGAATGTCCAATCCAATATCTAGGTTTTTATTAGGATTAGTTATAAATTTGAGTTTATTTTCTCTTTTTTTCTTAAATAATGGAAATTTAGTTCTCGACAAGATTTTGGTAGGATATTTTTATTTTTCCCAACTTTGTTATTTCTTTGTGCCTATTTAAGGGCATTATGTTGTGTTTGCATATCAAATGATAGATACCAGATTTGCTGGACACATTGAGTTGCACAATCTAGTTTGTTCATCCCAATTTGTGAAACATTGCGTCCCAATCCATGAAGGGCTACAGCCCAGGTTGCTAAAATGAGTGATCCAGTAGCTCAACTTAAATTACAGGAAAGACAGGGTGAGAGTTCAGGGAGGAAGAGGTGTTCTACTCTTGTACTCATTCTCAAAGAAATTTCGTTGTCATTTTTACCTCTGTAATGTCATATATCGTGCCAAAAAAAGCCTAGAAAAGACAAGTGCATAATAACTTTCATAAGTTTATGTTTAGGTGTGTTGGGACTTCAACTTTGGAGGAAGGGGCATTTCTGCTTTGTTATTTGCATCATTCTCTGACTTTTTTCCCCGGTTTACATATCTTTAAATCTAATGGGTTAATTGAGATTTGGGTGTCAACACAAGGCACATTGAATCAATTGATGAAACCAGAAGTTATATGCCTGTTGAATCAACTTATATTGTTAAATTTAGTTAAAGGCCCATTGTATTTAAATATTATTTATATTGTTAAATTTAATTGTAAACCTAATTGTATATTAAAAAAGATTTTAGGGCTTCATTTTAATAATATTAATATTGCAAAATGTACAAGTTATAAAAAAGTAAAAAAAATAATTTATTTGAGGTTATTAAATATCGATCACATACCAATTTCCAGATTGTTACATCAACTCAGCCTACATCCTATGTACTTCATATCTAGCTAAGTGGCATACCATATACCACATTCCAAGTAACCATGCACCAAACATGTAGCATCATGTTACCTTGAATTTTTTTTTTTTCCGGAAAAAAAATAAAATAAAATGGCTTATTGTTATCAACCTTAAGATCATATATTGACCAGTAAGGAATGTCTTTAATAAATGAATGTGTTGACCAACACAAATCTGGTTAATTAGGAAGATTCAACTACTAAATGGACAGATCCTTTGGGTTCTAATTAGATTTAATTATAGGGATTTTATTCACTACCATATTGTAAATATTCCTAAATTAGGTATATTGTAGAAATTCCTAATTAGGTTGGTTTTTTGTATATAAATATTTAAAACTTATAAAGATCAATACAATAAAAATTCACACAGAAAAATTCATCCTAAAATTCTTCATGGTATTAGAGCTTGTGCCTGATTTAGGGTTTTTTCAATTTTGACCCTTTAAAACCTTAGGCAACCAAAATTGGTACTTTTCTACCTAGACTTGTTTCTTGTCATCACTGACCACTCTAGCACTGTTATAGACCTATTGTCGGCTGATGGCCAGCCTCTGGTGATCGAGATCTCGGTTTGTGTGACTCGCGCCACCCTTCCTCGTTGCGTGAGCTTGTTTCTGGTGTAGATCTTCACGTCTGACCATCGTCATTGAGTCTAGACCTCTATTTCTGACCTCTTCCTACCGTTGCTTGTTGGATTTGGTGTTGATTCAGGGCAGTATTTTACCTGTTTTTTTGGTATTTTTTTTAGCTTTGTTGTTGCTCCTTACCATGGCAGAAATAAAAAGGATTTCTTGCTGAGTTGGGTGTTGGTTGGGTATTTGTTTTCATTGGGCAACCTCTTTTCTGAATTTGTGTTCGCTTTGTTGCTGTTTTCTAATATGTCATCTCTTGATAGTGCTCTATGGATTATTGATTCTGATATAAATAGATACACGCCTGGCTCTGCTAAAAGCTTTCTTAATTTTCTTCCATGTCTCAAAAAAGATATTGTCAGAATTGCTGATGGTTCCCTCACTCCGGTCTCTGGAATCCGTTTTGTTGATTGTACTCCAAATATTAAGCTATCCTCTGCTTCATGTTCCTCATTTTTCGGTTAATTTTTTATTCAGTGCTCTTATCAAAGATCCTATCTATAAAATTAAATTTTTTCTTGACCATTGTGTTATTCAGAACCTTCAAATTGGAAAGAAGATTGGTAATGGTAGTTGCATGATGGCTTGTGTATGTTGAAAAAAAATCCAAATTCTAGTTCGTCTCAGGGCTTTTTTATTGGAGAAAATACGGATGTTAATTAGAAAATTATATAGACGATTAGGATATCCATCCTTTTATACTTTTACTTTAGAAAAGCTTTATCCTGGTTTATTTTTCAAAACTATTTCAATTTTTATTTTGTGATACTTGTGAGTATACCAAGCATATAAGAAACTCTTATCCTTTGAGTAACAATAGGAGTACGATTCCTTTTATAACTATCCATTTTGATGTTTGGAGATCTACTTAGACTGTATCTCTATATGTTAATCGCTAGTTTGTATGTTGCACTTGAATGACTTGGGTTTATTTGATAAAGGCAAAAAGTGAAGTATTTTCTTGTTTTCAATATTTTCACAAGATGATTTATAGTCAATTGGATGTTAAGATAAAAGTTTTAAGAACTAATAATGACAAAAAGTACATGGATGGTCTTTTTTTTTGCTTATCTGGAATCTCTAGTAATATTTTATCTGCCATAAGAAGGTTTTTATGTCTAGTAATATTTTATCTGCCATAAGAAAACTAGTTTTAATAGACTTAACTAATAGACAAGAGGGATTACGCTTTAAAGATGAGCTTATTCAAGAAGGTAGGGAATTATACAATTACCATGTTGTCAACCATAATGAACACTGTGACAACGAACTCTGAGTTTATTTAATGTTATTTTAAACTATTTATATTAGCTATTAAGAAACGATAATTTTTAAGCTTTTAATGTTATTCTTTTAATGGGAGAAGATCTTATTCTTGATCTGGTAATCAAATAGTCCGTCAATGTTCCATTCTACAATGGAGGTACCGTCATAATGTACGTAGTTGTAATTTGTATCTTCATATTGTAAATTGACTGGTGACGGTCTCGGGTAATACGACTTTAATTCCATGGTTGATTGCGGCTTAGGATACGTTATCCTGTTAACCTCATTAGGCTCGGATGCTTTTAGCATCATTTCTATTTGGTTTATGTAGGTTTCTTCTTCCTCTTTTGAATTAGAAGAGTTTTCCCTTGATGATTCCAGCTCTGGTTCTGGCACTGGTTCCATAGTTAATGGAACTATCGCTTTCTTCTTGTCATCTTTTAGCCCCAGCTTTGCTAACCTTTTAGTTAGCTCATCCAGAATCTCTTAATGGTCATTTGAGGATAATTGTAATCCTATACTTTCCGTGTCCATGGGCTTGAACAACACCTTCTTTTCTACTTTGGTTCCAAAGGTTTCTCCTTTCATAGTTGGAGGTATAGGTTCTATTGGGGTTTTTAGTTTGGAGACTTGGTTTTCTACTCGGTTTAACTGTTGGCCAATGGTATGGAGACTCAAGTTAGTGAAATTTTGTTGCTTTGCTATGGGATTTTCACTGTTTTGGTGAGCAAACGGGATGCACTCTACCTAGGAATTTTCGGATATCTTGTAAGAAAGATCTGTCAAGGGTGGATGCACATCTTTAATAATCTTTTCCTGTGGAGTAAGAAAATTTTTGTATGCTGTTTCAAGAGTGCTTAAAAAGATGGTATCCTCAAAGTTAGGATAGCTTTTCCCTTTTAGGGACAAACAGTGCTTTAGGAATTCGGGGAAAGATTTAATCCCATTCTTCTGGTGTTTATAGACATCATATCTCTGGCTCCACAATTCTTGTTCCCTTTTAGGGAAATTCAGACAGAACCATTTATTAAATGGTGTTTCTTCCTTTTCTAATACCATTATTTTAAATGGTTTAGAGAGAATGCTGTCGTTGTCATAGCCCATATCAGATGGAGTGGGACTATGTGGTTTCTCGTATACTGGTTGAGCAACCTTCTCTTCAGATCTATGCAGACCAATTACATCTGGTTAGGGATTCCAAGTTTGACACCGATGATCTTGGTAGGATTGGTTCTGACAAAACAGATGCTCCTGAGAACGATCTTCTGCCCCCAGCCAAGCTTCTGCTTCTGGCAAAAGAAATTGCTACAGCTCCTTCTTTACTTTCTACAATCGATTGCACAGATGTAGATTCCTCCTTTTTAGGAGGTATTGCTTCTTCTAGGATCCAACTATCAGGTAAATTAACTTGATCCCATTGTATAGACCTTGGCACCATTAGATTTCCTTTTGACATATTAGTCACAAACCGGGTGGTTGTGCCTTTTGGAGTAATCAGCTTGATAGCTTCTTCCCTTAGATTAGGGATTACTGTGTTCATGGCCGTATAATGGATCCTGTATATAACTATCAGGTTCTCAGATCCGGATATCATATCATACCCAGAAGTCTTAATGTTTAGAATCAACGTCTTCATGATGTGAGGACAAAGTAAGATTGGGGTAGCACGAAAAATAGATCGGTCCATCACAAAGCGAAGATTCCACTACTCCTAATAAGGAGTCATTGAATTTGTTGTGTCTCGTCTCTGACACACAGTATGACTGCTGTATTTAAACCCAGCCTTGTTGCGGGTTTTACCGCTACCTGTACCATTCCGATGTGCAGGAATAGGTACTTTTCCAGATGTTTTTGAATGAGTTCTTCTGATAGCAAACTCATCGACTGAAATCCTTCATGTACTGGAGTAGCCTGTTCTACTGTCTTTACAACATAATCAGATTTAAAAATATTCAAAGTAGACTTATATATAAGGTTAGAAGACATAGGCGGTAATTTCCAGTTATTTAGATTACTATCTATTTCAGACGCTAATAAAATTTCTTTATTTTTTGTTCTTTTCTTATTGCTTGTCTTAGAGCTAGAAGAACTAGAACTCCTAGAGTGACCAGAAAGGTTATCAAATAGTTTATCCATTTAGTCTAGATCACTGTCAACGATTTACTCCCAACGCCTAAAACACTCAGATATCACGGCTAAGGGATACGCGACTTGGGGTTTCACTAGACTTAAAGGATCAACTCTTCTCTAACCAGGCTCTGATACCAATAGGTGAAGCTAGCGCAACTAAATCTAACAAACTAGATCAAAGATTAACATTAAAAGCTTAAAAATTATCGTTTCTTAATAGCTGATATAAATAGTTTAAAATAACATTAAATAATCTCAGAGTTCGCTGGTATTCTCTACAGTCACAGTGTTCATTATGGTTGACAACATGGTAATTGTATAATTCCCTACCTTCTTGAATAAGCTCATCTTTAAAGCGTAATACCTCTTGTCTATTAGTTAAGTCTATTAAAACTAGTTTTCTTATGGCAGATAAAATATTACTAGGCATAAAAACTTTCTTATGGCAGATAAAATATTACTACACATAAAAACTTACAACAGTGTCTTCTTCTAAAAACTAAGAGACTTAGAAGAGGAAGTGTATATGGAATCTCTTCTGAATTTGCTAATGAAAATACACAAAGAAAGGTGTGCAGACTAAAGAAGGTTTTGTATGGGTTGAAGCAGTCACCTAAAGCTTGGTTTGACCGATTGAGCAAAGCTATAGTTTCCTTTGGCTATCAACAGAATAATGCTGATAATACCCTGTTTATTAGACATCATAAGGGTGAAATTACTCCTCATAGTTTATGATAGTTTATGTTGATGATATTGCAATGACAGGAGATGACAAAGAAGAGATGGCTCGATTGGAGAAGCTTCTGGCTCGGGAATTCAAAATTAAGGATCTTAGAAAAACTTCAATATCTTCTGGGAATTGAGGTAGCTATATTGAAGAAGGGAATCTTTACATCTCAAAGCAAAAATATTTTGAATCTCTTAGAAGAAACTGGTATATTAGGTTGCAGAATAGTAAAAATTCCTGTTAAAAGCAATCACAAGCTACAAGCAGGGATCAGTGAACCAGTAGATATTGGCAGATGCTAGAGATTGGTAGCCAAATTGATTTGTATCTTGCATACTTGACTAGATATAGCATATACCGTCAACTTAATCAATTCATGCATGATCTTTAGGAACCTCATATGCAAGTTGTCTTTCGCATTCTGATACTTGAAGTCTGCTCCTGGAAAAGGTCTCCTGTTCTCTAAATACGATCATCTCTAAATTACCGCATTCATAGATGCAGATTGGTTGGATCTCTTGATAATAGAAGGTCAACCACTGGTTACTGCATACTTGTAGGAGGAAATCTTGTCACTTGGAGAGGTAAGAAGTAAAGTGTCGTTTCTCGATCAAGTGTTGAAGCTGAGTATGGAGCTATGGCACAAGGTATGTGTGAACTCCTATGGTTCTAAAGATTGCTGGAGGAATTGAAATTGTTGGAGAGGGATAAATTGCTTTTATACTATGACAACAAATTGCCATATGTACAACTCACAATCCGGTTCAACATGACAAAATGAAGCACATAGAGATTGATCGACATTTCATTAAAGAGAAGTTAACAAATGGTGTTTTGAGATTAAATCATGTGACTTTCGACAAACAACTAAATGATGTATTTATCAAAGGGTTCAATGGCAACACCTATTACATCTTTAGACTTGAGTCAGAATATTGACCATTGCAAATTCGGTTAATTAGGAAGATTCAACTACTAAATGGGTAGTTATACCCTTTGGGTTCTAATTAGGTTTGATCATAGGGATTTTATTCACTGTGATATTGTAAATATTCCTAAATTAGGTGAAGTTCCTTATTAGGATTCTATGTGTATAAGTACCTAAAGCTTGTAAAGATCAATACAATTGAAATTCACACAAAATTTGTCCTAAAATTCTTCAGAATGATAAATAAGTAATATTAGGTTTATTTTTAAAATTAACTATTTAAATAAATCAAGGTTAAGAAATTAGTTATCATGTACCAATACTTCTAAATTCCCACACTACCCATGATTTATCCAATACTTCCTAAAATATATGTTTTGTTCATTTTTACGTTGCTGTCTATAATTCTTCTTTTATTTAAATTAAGGCAGAAGTTAATTAATTTTTACTGTTTCAAAGTATATGTTCTTTCTTATTGTATTTATTTCTTGGATGTTTTCAGAAATAAGTGGTACATCCAGGCATCTCTTGGAGCAAAATACCCAAGCTTTTAGTAAAATCACAGCTAACCTTTCAATGCTCAAGGTGAGTGCGCCATCCCCATATTTATTTCAAGCGATAAATGCTAGCTTATAAGTAATTCATGTAGATAAGATCATTTTGTGTTCTACGTCTGTGAAGAATGAATCTAGACCTGCTTATACTACCCCCTTTGTCTTATCCTTGTGAAGAATGAAATTTGGATAACCTTACACTATTCCTTTGTTACTTAATTCACTCAACCTTTTGTGGTTCTTGATTTTTTGGGTAAATTACACTTTGATTCCTGAGTTTTAGCATAATTAATGGATCGATTCTTGTATTTTTGAAACCAAATGCTTAAATTCCTCTATAATCAGTCCGTCCTAATAGGGTCCTTCTATCCATTTTTGCCGTTAAAGGTGTGAAAATATATTTATTACCCTTTTAAATGGGTAAACTACACGTTAGTCATTAAATTTTAGCATAATTAACGGATAGGTTCCTGTATTTTTAAAATCGAACAATTAAATCTCTCTATAATCAATCCATTTAGATTCCAATATTTTCATCCATTTCTTTCAATTAAAAGCATTTCTTACAATTAAAAGTATGAAAATGTCTTTTTGTCCTCTTTTTAAATTAAAAATATTAAAGAGTTAGGGTTTCATCTATTTTCTCTTAGCTATTAAAATTTAAGCATTTTGATCTTTTATTTTTCATTTGAAAGAACACTTGAGTTCCATTAACTTATATCTAGATTATCATATTCAACTAAATTTTAACACTTTTTGTTCTTCAATTTTCATTTATTAAAATACTTCAGTACTTGATAATTTCAAAATTTTCAGAAAATACTTACAATTTCAGCCATTTTTAAGTGGTACTATGTAACCTTTAAATAGATTGTAGATTTTTACAAAAGGTATTTGAGGAAGAAATTGTAATTTTCAGAAGTTTGACCACTCACTAGCTTTAAACTGATGTCTACAGTGGATAAAAGAACTGTAATTTTGGATGAACTGTATATAGAGGGATTTAAGGATTCAATTTTAAAAATATAAGGAGTAATCTGTTAATTATATTAAAACTTAGGGATTAAAGTGTAGTTTACGTAATACAAAATATTTCACCAACATTAGTAAGGATTTAAGTATTCATGAGGGTATTTAGGTATTTAAAATGTTTATTCTCCCATTGATCTGATGACTAACAAAATTATAGATGGAAGGACCTCTTATTTGGATTGACTGATTATAGAGGGATTTAAGTGTTCGATTTTAAAAATACAGAGACTGATCCATTAATTATGCTAGAATTCGAGGACTAAAGTGTAATTTATTCTTTTTTTTAAATTAATTACATTTGTGCTTCTCTTGTATATTGAACCCATGAGCACTAAAATCTCATACAAATTTATTATTACTTTACTGCAAATTTAGTTGTGCTTGCTAAAAATGAAAGCTAAGTCCTATCCCACAAGATTGTGTTCAAGCTTTATTTATTTATGTAGAAGAGTAATATTTTTTGTCTATATTACAATAGAGATTATAACATATTTATGCATGAAAAACCTTATCTAGAAAGGAAAGGAATCCTTTTGTAAGCCTATAATCATGCAATCCTTAAGATTAAACAACTAACAAATTTATCAATATTTATTTTCTATATCCACATATTTACTTCCTATTAATCATGCCAACTTATTACATGTGTAATCAACTCGAGTCCATTTAGAGCTTTAGTGAAAATATTCTCCAATTGTTCTTCAGTTCTGACATGTCCTGCTTGATTGTCACAACACCACAACTTAACAGGCATTGAATTTGTGAATCCAACCTCTTTCAACAGCACCCACAAGACTTCACACATGACTTGATATTCGGATTTAGCACTAAAACGAGAGACCACATTTTACTTCTTACTTGTCCATGAGACCAGTTTACCTCTCACAAAAACATAGTATCCAATTGTTGACTTCCTATCAACCTTTAAATCTGCCCAATCAGCATCAATAAAACATCCAATGTTTGAGTGCCCATAGTTACCATAGAAGAGGCCACGTCCTGGAGCTCTGTCCCAGAGCATCCCATTGACCAAAAGTAGGAGAAACTATAAACTGACTCACCACACTTACTAAATATCAGTTTGCCAATTAACCTTCTATGCATTTCAGGATTTGCAAATGGCTCAATGTCTTCTGTGGTAAGTTGAAAATTAGGGGTCATTGGTGCACTACAAGGCTTAGCACCTAATTTTCTTATTTCTGTCAACAAATTAAGTACATATTTTCTTTGAGATAAGAAATTGCCTTTCTTACATTGTATAATTTCAATGCCCAGACAATATTTCAAGGAGCTCAAATTTTTTGTATGAAACTGTGTTTTGAGAAATTTCTTTAGAAATGTAATGTCAGCAACATCACTTCCTGTGATAACAATATTATCCACATATACTACAAGCAGAATTAATTCACTATCAGAATTTCTATAAAACACTGAGTGATCACATTTACTTATCTGCATTCCAACCTGTCAGACAACCTCACTAAACTTGTCAAATCATGTTTGAGGACTCTGTTTCAAGCCATCAAAGTTTACAAATCTTGCCCAACTCCCTTTGAGCAACAAAACTAGGTGGTTGCTTAATATAAACTTCCTCTTGAAGGTCAGCATGGAAAAAAATATTTTTAATATCCAGTTGACATAAAGGCGAATCATGTGTAGTTGCCAAGGAAATAAACAATTCAACCGATGCGAGCTTGGCGACTGGAGATTGAGCATAATCTTTGGCCACTAAACGGGCCTTGAGGCGAGCAATAAATTCATTAGGGTTTACTTTCATAGCAAACACCCATTTACACCTAATAGCCCGCTTTCCTGGGGGCAAGGACACCAACTCCTAAGTACCATTAGAGTCTAGGGCCATCATTTTTTCTTTCATCGCAGCACGCCAATCAGGATGGGATAAAACCTCAATAACAGTTTTGGAGACTGAAATAGAATCTAAAGCAATGGTGAAACAACGAAAAGAAGAGGATAATCGACTATAAGAAACAAAAGACGAAATAGGACGAGTGCAAGTACATTTACCTTTGCGAAGGGCAATGGGTAGATCCAAGTCAGACGGTGAAGGATCAGTGGGGGCCGATGAAGAAGCTAGTAGCAGAGTGAAGTTAAAAGTCCTCTAGGCGTTTGGAATAAATATGAAAAATGAGAGGGCGACCTGTCACATGAGCGGAAGGTGCAGAAAGATTCTAAGGATGAGACAAAGAGTGAACGATGTATACCAAGAGGTCATCTTTCTCCCCGTGTGTCATAAGCAAATGATGGTCGAAAGAACAGAGTGGACTCAAAAAATGTTACATCAACAGACACAAGATATCGATTAAGATCAGGAGAAAAACAACAATACTTTTTTGAAGCCGAGAGTAGCCAAGAAAGACACATTTGAGTGCATGGGATCCAATTTAGTAATCTGTGGATAAACATCGCGAACAAAACAAGTACATCTAAAGATACGCGGTTCAATAGGAAATAAATATTTAGTGGGAAATAAAATGTTATAAGAGATATCACCATGAAAAACAGAGGAGGGCATGCAATTGATAAAATTAAATCAGTCATCTCTCACTTTATGGCTAATATATGCTACATGCATTCTCTCATTGATGTGATCATAACCTAGACATCCATCTTAACATCTGTACTTGTGTCATACTCATCTTGAACATATGTCATACCTTCAATTTGATGCCTAGCATTAATTCCCATATAACACGGTTGGTCTGACCATAGTACTATTCTTGTCATCCTTACTCTCTGTTTACAATTATCCCATCAGAACACCCCTTGCCCCACTACTGCTGATATAATTTTAATCATGAAGGTCAGCTCCTAAATCATTATCACTATCTGATAATCTGTGCATATCCATAAAATTATTTAGTTCAGTGCTCTTTTAAATTTACTTTTATTGTCAGTTTCTGAATTTTGATTTGATTGTTGCACATGTCAATAGTGATTGTATAAGCTTCTTAACCGTTTGTTGTTTGATATAAAAAGAACTCCATAAACTTTTATTACAAATGTACATTTAATATGTAGGGTTAAAAAATTCATTCTAATTCTTTATAATTAATTCCATCCCCCCTTCCCCAGGCTCCTGTGGTCTGTCCTTCCATAGTCACACTCAACATTTGAACACCCAATAGTTATTTCTGTTTCTTTCTTTTGACTCTCTCTGTCTGCATAACAAATACCTAAATGTTGCTAAATGCTGACTTTTATGTTCTTAGTTGCTTAGAGAAAAATTGTTAAAATAGTCTGATTTTAGTTTGCTTGCTTTGAATTATGTTGATCAAGACTTGGTTGCTTTGGTTTTGGCTAGATGCAGATCAGTCTTTACTCTACAGTATCATAAACCAAAACTGAATAGACAAGCCTAAGACATTTGATTTGTCTGGTCCAATTTCCTTTTACTATGATTTCTTTCAATATGTATTATTGAACAAGTGGAGTTCATTTTTATTTTCATAAGAACCAAGCTAAACCAAATCTATCTCTTTGTCCATTATACATAGATAAGTAAGCTTAGCAAAAACTTTGCTGAGACGTAATAGGGAAACTTTTGCAGCACATGTTTCAAAATGCTATTGACTATTCGCAACAGTATTTTTTATGGAAAAGTGAAGAATTTTGGAAAAATTTAGAGAATTTTTGTATTTCACTCTTAATCTTTACAATTGGTTTATATGACTATTTATACACAGAATTATATCCAAACAGGAAGCAAATAATCAAATAATAATTACAGAGATAATTAAGGATCCTAATCAAATCAAATCAAATCATATCCCTAAAATCAGTTAGAATTAGCAAATAAGTTAACACTTCCCCTCAAGTTGGTGCAAAGATGTTGCACATGCCCAACTTGCAAATCAGGTTATGGTAGATCTTGTTGTTGAGCCCTTTAATAAACACATCTGCAAGTTGCCCAGTAGAAGTCACATGAACTAGGCTCAAGACACCGTCTACTAATTTTTCTTTAATAAAGTACCGATCAATTTCAATGTGCTTCGTCCGGTCATGTTGGACTGAATTTTGTGCTATACTTATAGCAGCTTTATTGTCACAATATAAAGTTATCTTATTTCTCTCGAGCAACCTCAACTCTTCCAATAACTTCTGTAACCATAAGAGTTCACACACACCTTGGGCCATTGCTCTGTATTCTGCTCAGCACTTGACCAAGCAACAACACTTTGTTTTTTGCTCCTCCAGGTGACAAGGTTCCCTCCCACAACTGTGCAGTAGCCAGAGGTGGATCTCCTGTCATCGAGAGATCCTGCCCAATCTGCTTTTGTAAAAACTTCAACTCGGAGGTGACTATGTTTGGAGTAAAGAAGCCCTTTCCCTGACGCAGACTTTAGGTATCTTAAGATGCGAAGTACAACTTGCATATGAGTCTCGCGAGGGTCATGCATGAATTGGCTGACTAAGCTAACAGCATAGGCTATATCCGGTCGAGTGTGTGAGAGATAAATCAACCTTCCTACCAATCTCTGGTACCTTCCAATATCCATAGACTCACCATTTTCTGCTTCCAGCTTGTGATTACTTTCAATGGGAGATTCTGTTGGTTTACACCCCATCATACCAGATTCTTCCAACGGATTTAGAATGTACTTTCTTTGGGAGATGAAAATTCCTTTTTCTGATCTAGCCACCTCGATACCTAGAAAATATTGCAGCTTTTCTAAATCTTTGATTTCAAATTTCTGAGCTAACAACCTCTTTAGTTGAGTGATTCCCTCTTTGTCATTGCCTGTCACCACTATATCATCAACATAAACAATAAGAAGGGTGATCTTACCCTTGTGATGTTTGATAAACAGAGTGTGATCAGCATTGCTTTGTTGGTAATCAAAGGACACCATGGCTCTACTAAACCTGTCAAACCAAGCTCTAGGAGATTGTTTTAGCCCATACAAAGCCTTTTTTAACCTGCACACCTTTCCTTGTGTCTTCTCATTAGCGAACCCAGGAGGAATTTCCATGAACACTTCTTCCTCTAAATCTTTATGGAGCAAAGCATTCTTCACATCAAACTGTTGCAAGTCCCGGTCCAAGTTGGCTGCGCAGGATAACAAAACTCTGATTGAGTTCATTTTTGCAATTGGGGCAAATGTCTCTTGGTAATCCACTCCATAGGTTTGGGTGAATCCTTTAGCAACCAATCTAGCCTTAACCCGTTCAATTGTGCCATCAGCTTTGTGTTTCACTGTGAACACCCATTTACAGCCAATGAGTTTCTTCCCAGGTGGGAGAGTGACAAGCTTCCAAGTCTCATTTTTAGCCAATGCTTTCATCTCTTCAATCATTGCTTTCTTCTATTTAGGATCTGCAAGAGCTTTCTTCCAATCCTGTGGAATAGACACAGAGGAAATAGACAAGGCAAAGGCTCTATAGGAAGGAGATAAAGATTCATAAGAAACAAAGTTAGAAATAGGGTGTTTAGTACAAGATCTGACCCCTTTTATTTATGCAATAGGTTTATCTAAGTCATTGAAACATTCAAGAGTTGTGGGTAACTCACCAGAAGAAAGAGTTGTGGGTAACTCACCACAAGAAGATTCATGACTGGGTAACTCACCAGGAGAAGATTCTTGACTCTGAGTAGACTGCATAATAGCTTATTCTGCCTTGTCTCTCCTCAAATACCTTCTCAAATCTGGCTTGTCCAAATGACCAGTTCTCTCTCCTTGATTGGACATCTCCCCCTGTCTACTAGAACTCAAACTTTCTAGTTGAACCATATCATTCAGAATCACAGAATTCGGGATCACCTCTTCTTGCTCATTATTCTCCCCCTGAAGAGGTGAGTGGGTGGTACTGAAGTAAGGTTCAGTTTCTCGGAAGGTAACATCCATACTAACTAAGTATTTCCTAGAGGGAGGATGATAACACTTGTATCCCTTCTGTGTTGGAGAATACTCAACAAACACAAATTTAAGGGTCTTGGGATCCAATTTTCCTGCCGTCCTAGTATGGACAAAGCAAACACACCCAAATACTTTTGGTGGAACAATGTATGAATTCTTCCCTTGTAGAACCGCCAAAGGACTCATAAAGTCAAGGGTCTTGAGAGACATTCTATTGATAAGATAAGCAGATGCAAGAATTGCATCTCCCCAATATGCTTTGGGTAGATTCATGGTGAACATAAGAGATCGAGCTACCTCTAATAGATGTCTATTTTTCCTCTCAGCAACGCCATTTTGAGCACTAGTATAAGGACAACTAGTTTAGTGTACTATCCCATTACTCTCCAAATAAGCAAAAAAGCTACTATTCATGTATTCTCTTCCATTGTCAGTTCTCAAAATTTTCACCTTAGTATCAAATTGAGTACAAACCATCTTATGAAAGGATTGAAAACAAGAAAAGACATCACTTTTAGCATTAATGAAATAGACCCAAGTCATTCGAGTGCAACAATCAATAAAGGTGACAAACCATCAATTACCAGACAAGGAGATAGTTTGAGTAGGCCCCCAAACATCAGAATGAATAATTGTAAAAGGAATTTGACTTTTATTATGACTCAAAGGATAGGATGTTTTAGTGTGTTTAGCATACTCACAAGCATCACAAAATAGAAAATCAAATTGAGTTCTAGCAAACAAATTAGGATAAAGTTTTTCTAAGGCAAAAAATGATAGATGCTTTAACCGTCTGTGCCACTGTATTATTTCCTGATTGACATCCTTATTTTTTCCAAAACAGGCTTGAGATATCGAAGAACCTAGATCACCCTCTAACATATATAAGCCATCATGCAGCCTACCATTGCCAATCCTCTTTCCTGTGTGAAGATCCTGAATAACACAATGATCAGGAAAAAATTCAATTTTACAATTAAGGGCATTGGTAATAGCACTGACAGATAAAAGATTGACAGGAAAGTGGGGAACATGAAGGACAGATGATAATTTAATGTTGGATGTGCAAATAACAGAACCGGATATGGGAGTAAAAGAGCCATCAACAATTTTGACACTATCTTTGGTTAGAGAAGGAAAATAATTGAGAAAGCCTTTAGAAGAGCCTGTTATGTGTCTATTCGCACCAGAATCGATAATCCATGGAACATTATTAAGAGAGGAAGCATTACCTGACTTTACAAAGTTAGATGTGGCACCGGAGGACGAGGAATCAAAGTTAGGAAGCGAAACCTTTTTACCTTCTGCCATGGTAAAGATTTGTGAACCGTGAAAGAATAGGAGGTACCCAAGGTTGTACACACAAGGGAGCCCAATCGATTCACCAAAAGACCGGGTAGCGGCACGGGAAGGCCGGAAAGATGGTCGGAATCGTCGCCGAAGTGATCGGAGCCGCGAAGCAGCGTCAGACAATTGGTCACGCGCTAGGAAAGGGAGGCGCGTGAGCCCCACGTGCGGGTTTTTTCGGTGTCGGAGTTGGGCGATCGGCCGGCGACAGTCCTGGTGCCGACAGTGAGAGGAGGAAAGGCTCCTAGATGGGTTAGTACCAAAAAGGGTAGATCTAGGGTTTTGAAAACCTAAAGAGGAAAAAATTAAATTTGAACCCTAAAATCAGGAAAAGGCTATGATATCATGAAGAATTTTGAGAAAATTTAGAGAATTCTTGTATTTCACTCTTAATATTTACAATTGGTTTATATGACTATTTATACACAAAGAATTATATCTAAACAGGAAGCAAATAATCAAATAATAATTACAGAGATAATTAATGATCCTAATCAAATCAAATCAAATCATATTCCTAGAATTAGTTGGGATTAGCAAATAAGTTAACAAATGATTACTATTTGTGATTTGAAGAGGTTCTATTTTTATCAACTATTTTCCAAGTTTGACTGTTAGGTGCTTGTGTTCATGAAACTCATTTCCTGGTTCTTCACTTTGGAACCTTTTTTGGCAACATGCCACTTATGTTTCTTATTGAACATTTGAGCTATTTTTTTCCCCTTCGTACTAAATATTTAAAATAATAGCTGTGCTTCATTGGAAATGGTATATTAGTTTTATATACTCCTACAAACAGTTGCAGGATAACATTGATCTCTTTTGTCACGCAAGGAACAATATTACTGCCATCCTGAATGAGTATGTGGATGTTTATCAATATATTCAATTCAATATTTATATTTATATACCATTTTATTTATTATTTCCTTTTGTTGCTGTGTTTTTAATTTTTTGTTTTGCAGCATGAGAGAGATGCCTGGCATAATGAGCCAGATGCCGCCACTGCCTGAATCTATTAATGAGGATCTTGCAAATTGTATATTACCAACGACTGCTCAGGTAAACTTTGTACAGTTTGACTGAATTGTATATTACACGAATGTCATGCTGGGCTATAGAAATCTGAATTCATTGGTTTCCTGTTGTTTCCAGCAGGTGGCTACTGTAATCCTAGATCAAGTGGCTGACATTATATATTTTTAATTTAGCACCATACACCATTAATCAGAACACTAGTTTCACAAAATTGGAAGTGTACAAATTCTCTAAATCAATTATAAATGATAATACACATGAAAGACAAATAAAATATATTGAATTCAAGTTATGTTTTTATGACCTCCAACATTTTTGAGCTTATATGCTGTACTGATATAGCAAATTTGTCACCGTTATCTTCCACAAAATTTCAAGAAAACAAGTTAAATGACAAGTAAACGACTAGTAAGAAAAGCTTGATCTTCATTCATTATTAGGTGTTGAGATATGTTATGTTTGAGATACTTGCTGTAAATAGTTTAGATTTGTAATGATTATATGATGATTAGGTGCTAAAATTATGAGCTATAATTAAGGGATTAACATAATTCTCTTCCTAATTTGTAAACATGTTAATAGTACAAATACCTCAATTAGCTTGAGGGGAATCATCGATCTCTTTTTTCTCAATATCTTCCTCTCTCTCTTCCATTTCATGATTGTTTCATGGTATCAGAGCTAAAACTATTGCTCTCTGTGTAAGTGGCAGATCTGCCATCTCTTTTGGGGACCTTCTAGAAGTCCATTGGTCTTCGCCCAGCCTATCAGCCTTGCTGGGTTCAGATGGGCATACTGTATCCTCAAAGCGCCATCACCATTCTCCCCTCCATGCATCGACGTGTGAGCCCATCTCCGACGAGCATTTCACATCAGTGACACCTCTAGCAGCCTTGCTAGGGAGAGGCTACTCTAGCTGGGTGGGGTCCCATCACTTGCCCACCTCTCCTCCATAGATCCATGGTGAACAGTCATTTCAGGTCTCTTGTTCAAGTTTCAGATCTCCTGTTCCAACAGCTTCAAAGCCTTTCTCCAATCTCCAAACACTTTCTTTTATTTTCCAACTCACTTTCAATATGTCTAAGAAATAGGAAGCCCTTATTACAGGTTCCGAGTCTCTTAAGCCTTTCTTTTCAATTGCTACCTCCACAAACATCATTATTGTTAAATTGCAATGGAGAAATAATTATGTGTCTTGTACTGCTTCACTAAAATTATGGTTTTTAGGGCAGAATATGATGATCATTTGGTAAGAAATGCTACTAATATTCCTATTACTAGTAAAACAAGTTGGCTAAGATTGATGCTCAAATGTGTAGTCTTCTGTGGCATTTGGTAAATTCCAAACTGCTTAATTTGTTTCAATATTGCATGTTGCGAAGTTTGGACTAAGGCCAAAACATCATGCACTAATGATATGCAACAGATTTAAGAAGCTGTGTCAGATGTAGTCCGCTTATAACAAAATCATCAGGACATGGTCAATTACTTGGGATAGGTGCAGGTACTGAAAGATGAATTTAATTCTCTTATGCCTTTTACTGATGATATCACTGCACAAGAAAAACAATGAGACAATTTTTTTATGGTATTGGCATTGATTGGGTTTCAGTCTAACGTTGGTCCTGTGAAAGACCAAATTTTTACTAGTCTTGTTATTTCTATTCTAGAAGAAGTGTTAGTCAAGCTTTTACGCGTCTCCTTTAGTAGGAATGACTCTTCTGAAGTTGAATCCTTAGCCTTGGTTATACAACATGGAAATCAAAAAGGAGGTAATCGCAAAAGGAAAGGGAAAAAGTCCCATTGCTCTTAATGTGATAAAATGGTCACACATGGGATACTTATTGGGCAATGCATGCCGACCACCACTGCCTAACTACTCTGACAATATTGGTAAATCAGCTGTTCATATGGCCTAGTTTGATGGAAAGGGCTTGCTTTCACAATTTGAAAATAAATCTCGGGCACTGGATTTGTTCACTGTTAACTGGAGCAGACTATTAGGAATACCTACAATGTCAAATAACTAAGCCAAATAACTAAGCTATAGTCTTTTTCATCCAACATTGTGCACTCTGTAATTCCTTTACTTGTCTACCTAAGTCTTTACCTGTTGGTCCGTAGATCCCAAATTTTGGTGCTTTTGATTATACATCTAATAATCACACCATGTTCTCTACTTTTGTTTCACCTTTTATACTATTTAAAGTTGCATTAGCTAATAATTCTCAAACTTTGGTTAAAGTAGGAAAAGTACAACTCCTTCATTCTATTCCCTTAACTACTGTTTTTATTCACTTCTGAATGTTCGTGCAATATAATCTTGATTAGTAAATTGACTAAAAATCTTAATTATTCTATAACCCTTACTATTGAGAGTAGTGGGAAGATGACTAGAGTAGGATGTGAGTCATAAAGATTATCAGCTCTCTACTTCCAATAACTGTCCAGATCCTTTTGTTTCTACTGCTACCATTAACACTAAATTTATTCACTGTAGTCTCGGACATTCAAGACTCGCTAAGTTTCAAAAAATAGCTTTTAGCCTTTCTTCTTTGTCTCTTTTCGAGTGTGAGTTATGTCAACTTGGAAAACAAACTCAGATTGCATTTCCCAAGCGAGTCAATAACAGGGCTACTAGTATGTTTAACATTGTGTATTCTAATATTTAGAGTCCAAGTTATGGTAGTATTTTGTTGCTTTTATTGATGATTATTCTTGTTGCACTTTGTTCTAATGAAAAACTCAACTTTCTCACTATCGGATGACTAGATATTGCTCATTGGGATGTAATCATCCGTATTCTCATATATATTAAAGGAGCTCCAAGATAGGGTTTGATTGGTGAAGACAAGGGGTCACTCACAAATTGTTGGGTATTCAAATGCAGATTGGGTAGATCCCTTTAGACAAACGATCTACTTTTAAGATATTATATTATCATTAGAGGGAACCTTTTATCCTAGAAGAGTAAAAAGAAAGTTGTGGTTGCAAGGTTAAGTGCAGTAGCAGAATGCAAACTTATTTAGTTGAAGCAACTTTTTCAAGAGTTGGAAGTATGGTGAAATTGGCCAAATGAAGCTGACATATGACAATCAAGATGCTCTCTATATCGCATCAAATTCAGTTTTTCATAAAAAGTTAGAGCATATAGAAGTGGATTGCCACTTTATTGGGAAAAATATTGAGTCAAGATGTATTTCTACCTGTTTCATCAATGCAAATGATCAACTAGTAGATGTCGTCGCTAAATCTCTTCAAGGTTCACGAATTGAGTGTATTTGTAACAAGTTTGGAGTATATAACATGTACACACTAGCTTGATGAGTGTTGAGATATGTCAAGATGTGTGTGAGATACTTGCTGTAAATAGTCTAGATTTATAGTGATTGTATGCATAGTAGGTGCTAAGACGATAAGCTATAATTAGGGGATTGACACAATTTTCTTCCTAATTTATACATCTATGGATACTATAGTATAAATATCCTAATTAGCTAGAGGGGAATCATTGAGTTATTTTTCTCAAAATTTCCTCTCTTCTCTTCTGTTTCACTACTGTGTCATCTGGTTTAGTGATCCTTCATAGGAAAGAAAAGAGTAGAGAAGGGGGGAAAGAAAAAGATGGGAAAAAAGTAAGGAGATTAAGATATATGAATTATAAAGGAAAAAGGTAGAACTGATTTGTGTAGTTTATTTTTCAGATGATTAGAATTACATATGAATTAATATGAGTTTTCTTATCTTCATATGAATCAATGATTTTGGTCGGTTTTGATTTGCATGTGCTGTTTTGGTTTTGAGAGATCTTTAACTAGTTGAACAATGACTTCATTTGTTTTCTGCAAGTTTATGACTAAATTTTGCATTTTTTACTAGAAAGGTTCTGTTTCGTTTTTGTATGTTATTAAAAAGAATGAAATCACCAATGCTAAACTTTAGTTTTTTTTTTAATCGACTTCTTCAGTTTTTAACCTTTTCTTTAGAAATTTATCTCGATTAAGTGCATTCCACCTATTTGCTTTTTAGAATACTGAATGAGCCATTCTGCTCTACAAATATTATTGCAATAATCCTTTGCCCTGATTGTTCACCTCCATCTGCGTCCCTTACTTTCTGTATTTCCTCATCACCCTTTTCCTGATAAAATTTCAATTTTCTTGTCTACCAGCATAAAAATAACATTAAGTTAAATACCCTCAAATTGTTTGAAAAATTAAAACCTCAATCTATAAACAAATACAAATTTGTTGAACTTGTTTGGTTTCCAAGGAAATAAATAAAAATAAACTAAAAGCTCATCGTGTTACCAGGAAAATGCAAGGGAAGTGCACATAAATTTGCTTGGATAAAAAAGTGTAGGAAATAATAAAAAAATGATGATTCTTGACCATATTTGACTTCTTAGTTATGATTACTTTTTTAATATTGGTGAATATAAAAAGAGAATAAATTAAATTTATTAGGGCAAATGAACAATATAAAATAGAGAGTAAAAAGGAGGAGTTAGTGTCAAGAGTTAAATGGGGTGGAGGGTAAAAAGACTTTTAAGTGTAAATTGATCCATATTAGTATACCTTTGAGTAAATCCAGCCAAAAGCATCTAATTGTAATAGATTTTTTCATGCAGATACTTGATTGACAATTACAAAAAAAATGTCATGTGGAAATCATTTGTTCCCTCTAAATGATATGCCTTTTGCATTTCTTTCAATGTGTGTAGTTATTTCAGAAATGACTTGCATTTAATATTTTCCCAGGATGACAATTCATGAAATGTTGTTTGGAATATGCCCATTCTATCATGTAGACGGACTTTGTAGTATCTTCTACTTCTGAAGTGTATCATCTAGCATTATTTTCACACTTGACAGACATGATCATTTATCTCAACTATAAATCGTACTTGTGTTTGTGCCAGTGTTTTTCAGTAAAGATTTGTTTTTACCTAAAATTCATTCCCAGTACCCCTTGCTAAGATAAATAGTGGACAATTTTTGCAGTTTATTGAGAATTACTTATGTTATGCAATCAATGGTTGTCGCATATGGAAAACACATCACCTAGTAATTCAAGATATAGAACAGATTAGAGATGGATTTTGTTTTTTCTGTTTAACTTTAACGAATTTTATGTTGTAACCCCCTTTTTTTTGCCATATCCAGTCAATGATGTTTGGCTCGCCTAGTGGGATCCAATTGAAGCAAGAGCCAAGGTGCTGATGGATAATTGTTGA
Source organism: Manihot esculenta (assembly GCF_001659605.2). Lineage (NCBI taxonomy): Eukaryota > Viridiplantae > Streptophyta > Magnoliopsida > Malpighiales > Euphorbiaceae > Manihot > Manihot esculenta. The sequence goes on from NC_035170.2 coordinate 10,807,335, forward strand.
GGTGGATTCAACTTATCTGGTCCACTTGCAGTGTAAGTAGGGAAATTTTACTACTGTAAATGCTAAGCAGTTTGGTAGGAAGCGGTTGTTCATTTTCTGTGTATAAATACTCATCAGTAATCACACTCAAGGGTCCCACATTGGAAAAAATTTGTAGAGTTGCCAGTTTTGGAACCTTAAAATGTTTACCCTGGTAGGTATGGTATGGGCATCAGATAATAAGAATGCCGACTGCCCATTGTTCCTGCACTCTAGGGATAATCTCTAACCAGATTACTGTTTTGTTAGATGAATTTTGTATTGAAGTTTGTTGTGTACAAATTTGACTTGGAGTTGTCTCTACAATGTTATCTGTTCTGCATATCATATTATCCACATATCCCTGTTGATTTGCGCCCCCCACCCCCCAAAAATAAATAAATAAATTAGTTCTCTCTCTCGGTTTGATCATTTAAAAGTGTCCTGAGTTATTTCACATCATCCAGTAGACTTCAGTTTGATTCAAAATCTTTTAATTAATGGTGCGATTACTATGGGAATGAGCTGGATTAAATATTTAGGAAGCTGTAATAAGATGAACTTATATTTGATGTGCTTTTTATTAATGTATTGTTAAGATGGGTGATATGGTTTTGTCTTAATGCAATGTCGTTTTCAAAATCAGTAGCATGTGGAAGATAAGTGTCATTTCTAACCATCAGTATCATATCACTACAGCCTCGCAATTCATTGATCCTCTCTCCAATTAATGGGATATATCCATTCATGGGGCAAATTTTGAGATGACGTTGAGTATGTCCTGGGTCTTCCTATTAGTTTGAGGACGAGGAGGGTGCAGCATTTTCTGAAGGCCTTCCCACGCCAGAGTTGAGATGACGATCCAGGCCCCCAGTTCATCTTCTGAAAACATTATTTTTGGAAGCTAGCTCTTCCCATCAAAATCCGTATCTTGTGTTGTTTTGCTTGGAGCACATTCCATGCAAGGATTTGTCAATCGGCGTATTCATCATTGTAACTTTTGTGGTGCTCGTGAAACATTAGATCATCTATTCTTTCTCTGTCCTCATGCGGTGTCTATCTGGATTCAGTCTCCTCTTAGGTCTGAGATCAACCATGCTTATGGATAAAGGACCCTTTCGAAGTGTCCTGATGATGGTACTGCCCTGTCACAGCTTTTTGATGTAGCTGTTAACATAACTGGAAGAGGTACAACTGCCGTTGTCATCCTAGACCACCAGGGATTTGTTTTTGATTGGCATTGTCATTTGTGGGTCTTCATCACAAACCCTTTACTTTTTGAAGGTCTAGCCTATCGAGCTGGCAAAGCGTCATGGTTCGATCATATTATTGCTGAAGAAGAGTCAGCCTTGGTTATTCAAGTGCGTAATGGGAATCCAGCTCCATTGGTCATTGAAGGTTTAATACAAGTGCCCAGTTTTCTTTAGAAGAGGTAGCAGTAAGGACTGCTCATTCTTTAGGGCGGAAATTCATTTTAATGTATCTTTTAAATATAATTTCTTTGCTCATATGAACTTCATGTATCAGGCCTTGCCCTGTTGACAGCATTATAAAGAACTCGTATCTTTGAGGAAAAAAAAAAAGGAAACAAAGAGAGAGTAGCTTATTCCATATGCCGGATTCAGTTGTATCCTGAGGTGGAATAATTAATTAGGGGCATTTTATTTTTTATTTTTAAAAAAGGAAGAATTCCATCAGGTCTTCCCTTTATTCTCTCATCCCTTCAACATAAAAGTATTAGATAGATTAGAATGGAACCAAATAAAAATAGATAGCATATATTTGATCCAGTAGATTAAATATGAAAAATTAAAAGGAATATGATATGTGAATCACGGCTTCGTCTCCAATAATTCTAATAGTTTTGCCATTCCCAACTTGTATCCAAACCCAAACTCAAAATAATATAAAAATATACTAAACACTCTTCTCCTATTTTGGATCAAGAATTCCCCCAATAAATTCAATTTAATTTTTTTATTTAAAATGATATAATTTATACTTTTATTTTATACAAAATTAAAATTATGCATGATTTTATAAATATTTAATTTAATTTTTTTAAATTAGTATTTAATTTTTATACCATTGAAAACTTATTAATTGATTCTTTAGTTTTCAAAGATATATTAAAATATTCATGAAATTTTTAAAAATTTTATTAATTAGTCTCTTGAAAGTATTTTAGATTTCTTTTTAATATTTAATAATAAAAATTAAAATTTTATGAATATTTTAATATATTTTTTAAAATTAATAAATTAATTAATAAGTATTTTTTATGCTACACAAATTAAATAATATATATATATATATTTTCCAAATGAATCATTTTCATTTTGAAAGGAAGGTTTTAAGAAATAGCAAAGCCTAGCTCATTCTTATATTCTGATATAAATACATATGGTGGTCACGGTTGTAGAAATTTAGTTCTAGGGTTTGATTTAAATAAATAATTAAAAAAATAAAATATACTCTTTTTGTTCTATTATTTTTATTGAATTTTTTGTTATTTTAAAATTATTATTTATGTAAATTAATTATTATAATCCTATTTAATTTTATGTTATTTTTAAATTTATTTATTATTAATTTTTTTAAATAAATATTCAAAATATTTCTTAATATTTAATAAAATTTAATATTTTTAAAATGGATATAATTAAAAATTTAATAAAATAAATTATCTTTATTGATATGTATGAAAAATTAAAATAACAAGAATTATAAGATAAAGAAAGTATAAAATAAATATATAGAAAATAAATTTTTATAAAAAATAATAAATTATTATAATTAAATCATGATCATTCTCTTCTATTTCATTAATTGAAATGTACTGTTAATGATATTATTATTAATGTACTGTTAGATTTAGTTTGGTGGTAAATGCATTTGAATAAAATATCTCAGATTCTATTCTCTCAATTCCAATATAATACTATTAAAATAATATAATATTTTAATACATGATTTACTATTAAATTTTAATTTTTATAAAAAATATTTTAATTTATTAAAATTTATTTTCATATAATTTGAATCATATAAATAAATTAATAATCAATTGAGATAAATAAAAAATTATCACTTAATAATAAAAATGATATATAAATTAAATTAGACGATGAGTGAATAATTTAAAAAAGAAATTTATGAGGAGATTTAAACTTAAAATTTTAAAAATAAGATTTAAATTTTTTAGATTAAAAAATAATAAAAAAATTGAGGGATTAAATAGTAAATTTTTTTTTACAAATAGATTTAAATAGTTTAATTTTATAAAATATAATGATGATATAATTAAATAATTTTAAAATAAAAATAAACGTTATAAATTTTTTAAATATATAAGAATTTAATAATAATTTTTTATATTTTAAAAAAATTACTTATATACTCTTAAAAAATTTTAAAGATTTCACGAGGTACATAGCCCGCTTTCACACACTGCTGGCTCCACTCGTGAATATATGGAGAATGAGCGCAACCCAAATATCCAGCTGGCTCCACTCGTGAGTATATGGAGAATGACATGAGCGCAACCCAAATATCCAGCTGGCTCCACTCGTGAATATATGGAGAATGAGCGCAACCCAAATATCCAATATAGGTGTAAATAAGTAAAATCCAGCTCCATGCAACATACATGATTTTTTTTTTTTTAAAGTAAAATTATTAATTATATTAATAAAATTTTATTAAATAAAGAAATGATTTTTAAAGTAAAATTATTAATTGTATTAATAAAATTTTATTAAATAAAGAAATGATTATATATGATAGATTCTTTAATCCAAATATGAGTAGTTAGAGTACCATTACGTTAATTTTATCTAACAGAAATATTAATTTTAGAGTCTAACAAAAATTTACAATCATTCAAAATCAAATTTTGTATAAGATAATTTGGCAAAAATACTTTTCAATTGTCTGTCTAAACCCTTGTATAAGATAATTTGACAAAAATACTTCTCATTCTTTCTTATCTCTCAAGTATAAATTATTAAAATCTCCCGAATATACATGATCATTACTAGCTAGTACAATGAATTCATAGTACATGATTTTTTTTTTCATCAAAATAAAGAAAGATATCATTTCAAACAGAAAAACGATTATATTTGATAGATTTTCTAACTAAAATATGAACAGTTAAAGTAGTATTACAACGAATTTATCTAACAGAGATATTAATTTTAGAGTCTAACAAAAATTTATAATCATTCAAAATCATATACTGTATAAAATAATTTGATAAAAATACTTCTCAAGTGTCTGTCTAAACCCCTGTATAATTTGACAAAAATACTCCTCCTTCTTTTTTATCTCTCGAATATAAATTATTAAAATCTCTCGAACATACATGATCATTACCAGTTAGTACAAAATTATATTCGCATCACCATGAAGTTATAAAAACAAAAATAATAGTACAAAGAAAAGTGCTGCTTAGATTATGAAATTTTGGTTTTTTCTTTTTTTATACCTAACTAAGAATTATTGTATAAGGAGTATTTGAATTAGTAAATATAGCCGTTGAATTCAAATATATTTTCTATATCTATGTAGACCTAATGCAGCACTAAAAATGAATGAAAATTAATATATAAATCACCATATAAATAAGTCGCAATAAATATGTATAAAAAATAATTAAAAAATATTTATTTTTTTTTCAGAATTGTTCAAAAATAGTAAGGATTGAATGTAATTGATAGACTATTAAAACTATTTATTTGAGAATTATATTAAATTATTATATAATGTAATTTATATCAATTTTAAAATAAGAGTATTTAATATTTGTTATGTAAATTATATTACTCTTTTAAAATTTCTTAATTATAATTTTTTTTTCTCCACATTTAACTTTTTATATCAATAAATAAAAGTAAGTCTTACCTCTTTTAGCCACCGTTCTTTTTCTCTAAATTCTTTCAAAGATGCAAAAGTTTCAACCAATGAATGGAAAGAGCAGTGCACAATAGAATTTTTTTTATCTGGAAAATCAAGCCATAAGAGTAAGTAAAATCTATTTGGCTGTAACAAAATGACGAAAAATAGAACAAAATCAAACAGATAAAGAAGAGAAATGGAAAGGAGACGCTGATCTTTAGTATCCAGAAAGAGACCTTTTTTAAGATTCAACTCTCTTTCTCTTTCTCCTTCTCCCTCCTTCCTTTCTTCTTCCTTCTTCCTATACAACTCTATTCAAGATTTCACCATGTTGGGAACTAATGATCGGCTCCGTCTACAAAGATTTTGGATTTGATCGTAACGATCAAATTATATCTGGCCTTATTTCCACTTTTCCAGTCATTCTCAATACCATTTTTAAATATTAGATTTTCCATTATTTAAATCGCGTATCTTCGTCACTTGTAGCACAAAAAATTATTTTTGCATTAATTCAAAGCCCAAAAAGGTCCGTTGAGCGCCTCGTAGATATGTCATAATAGATCCGAACATTTGCCCTAAATCGACTTTCAGATCATAATTGCTCTAGTGAATAACTAAAGAAACTACATAAATATAAATGGGAGATAGAAAAGATGGAAAATTTTTAGATCTAATTTGAGTATCGAAGGGTTTTCATCGAAAGCATCTCAATAAACTCTTAATTCTTCTTCTATATTTTAGAAGTTCATATTTCAAGATTGGACATTGTAAAACCCATTTGATAAACTAAGAGAACATCACTATTAAAATAGCATCATTTATGGAAATAAAGAGTTTCCAAATTAATCCATTAACATCCACAAGGAGATTTAAGAGTAGCATGAAAAAAGAAGCCAAAAGCAAGAAACTGTTGTAAGAAAACCCACTCTACCCAAAGCATTTAGACAATCTCTAAGGTAATTTATTTCAGATATTTGTTGGGTTTCACTGCTTTACATGACTTTTGCCTTGAAGTCTGAAAGGAAAATCTTCAATTGGAAAATTCACTTGTTTGTGTGAAATTTTAATCTCTATAAAAATACAAAATTAAATCTTTGAAAGCAGAATTTAGTATAAGATACAAAAAAGTATGATCAAAATTCAAAAAATAGTTTGAATATATATTTTTGTTGGGTGATTTCTAAAGTTAAAAAGTATCAAAATCCTGATTTTAAAATAAAAATGATAATTTTTAAATAAATGAAAAATTGTAAGAACAACAAGAATCGAGCGCTTTTTGACAGGCCATTTAGACGGCTTATTAATGATAGGCAATTGGCCCATTTAATGTTGAGCTGGCTAGAGTTATGTCATCTCTGACACACATATTATGTTAGAGCTGTCATCACACGATTCATTTAATTGTTAAAGTAAAAATATAAAGATTGGAGGTTTGATATCCAAAGGTTGGGACTAGAAGAGCCCGACAGGCTCGCGAAAGAGTGTTAGGCCTTCATAGCTCATGCACTCTGTAGATCTAGTCGAGCCAATGAATTCTTTTAATCATAATTAACGAGTTGATTTCAAGTGTACACGTGTTCTAATCTCAAAAAAGCTTGTATTTTATATTTTATCACTAATTAACTTTTTACTTGCTTTTTTGTTTCAACATAGCTATTAACATTTGTCTTTAGATTTTGTATATAAGTAAAAATAGGTCACCGCTACAATATCACTGGATCAAATGCTGCAAATAAAACACCACCACAGGTGTCTGGTACTGCTTGAAAATCTATAGCATGGAGAGTAGGCGGTCTAGAAGAAATTAAAGTCGGTTCTACATATTGGAAAAATACGATACAATAATAAAACTTGAGTCGTATTAGACACTGTCCTTAAGGATTTATTAGAATTAATCAGGTTCTTCTGAAATTTAATTTTCAGGATTAGAAAAATAAGAATTTATCTCAAATTTATAACTCAGCAGAAAGTATAAAGAAGAGAAAGAATAAAACAAAAAATGAGAATGACTTTCTTTGTGAAGATACATGCTATTTATAGTAAAAAAAATAGCTGTTGTAAACTGTTATCAAATCTTGAGATAATATAATAAAATCATAACGGTCATATTTAATATTAGATTTAAATATCAAACTTGCAACAGTAAAAAAATCTCATAAATAAAATTTTTAACGACCATAAAATCTTGAACAATCACAAAATTTAAATTTATTTTACAACAATCCCCCACATATTTTAAAAGATTTTTTTATTGTTGGATTTAAAAATTTAGTGTATATGTTTCGAATCTGGTGTCTTTTAAACTATGAACCATACCTAAATCAATAAGACCGAACATACAGTGTAATTGGTGAAACTTTTATTTTTATAAATCAAAAACTCTTTTTTATATGCTAATATCACATCAATCTCATAACACTCCACATAACTTGTTGTCAACATTGTTTTGCGCTAATACGCCATGCGAATGCTTGGTAGTTCATAAATGCTCTAGAAATTATGCCACAATCTCATAAAAGTGGCCCCACTCCATACTTATATAGATGATATCATTAAATATATACTGTAATTTATACACCACCTATAAGGGATATGAATATTATTTAAAAACTTTTATCTCATCCTCTCATTAATACAGTCTAGCACTTCTCACACTATAGAAATGGACAACGTTAAATAGTGCTAGCAGAACTAACAAGTGACTTGTTATTATCCATATGAACCTTTTTCATGGAATCTCCAATCGCAGAGGTTGGATTCCTATTACTGTTAATTTCAGATTGGTTAAGTCCATTCCTCTTGATATTTTATATAGTAACTTCTTTCTCAAAAATATAATCAAAGAATTGGCGAAATTCACTTGAATTCATATAATTAATGATATAATTTCATTTTTCAGCAGTTACTTAATCATATCATGTCTTAGACAAATATGTCTATTTTTATTATTGAAAGTTTTATTTTTTGCAATAGCTATTGCCATTTGGCAATCACAATACACGAATTATATTAATTTTATTCTCAATATAATATTTGCTAAGAAACTTCTTAGCTACTCAAATCTCGTTATCATATAATTTCAGAGCAATAAACTCTAACTCCATGGTGGTTTTAATAATAATAATTGATTTTCAAATAATTATACCACCAGTTAAATACATAATCATTAGTAGATTTTATCTCATTTGAATTTAAATTTCAATTACCATTACTATATTCTTCTAATACAGTGGAACATTTACTATATAGAATACCATAACTTATAGTACCTCTCAAATAATTTTTAAATTTGACTAAAATAGCCCAATGATAATAATTAGATTATGTATAAAACTCTCCTCAATCTATATAGCATCAACTATATCAAGTCTGAAAATTTCATTAAATACAACAATCTTCTAATAATATATGTGTATCTAAATTGAGCAATAATATAATTTCTATTCTTCTTTGAGAATTAGCATTATATTAGGTATTCACTAGTTTGACATTGAGATGTCTAAACTTCTTTAGAAAAAACTCAATATAATGTTCTTGCGATATAACTATACTATCATTCCAATTTTAATACCCAAATCATATTTTCTTCTTTTATATATTTTATATAAAATTTATGAATATAAAAATATTCAATTTCACATACTATATTATAACATGTATCAAATATAAACATATATCATTTACATATAAATAAATAATTACATGTTGATTATGTATAAACTTTATAAATATATACACTAGACAAAATATTTATGTAACGACCCGGAAACCGGTACCCCTCTGTAACGGCCCGAACCATCACTGGCACTAGGATCCAGATCGGCTTAAGGCCGCCGGGACCCGTAGCAAGCCGACTATACTCTCTGTGTACCTGATAAATCCCATACATGATACAAAGATACTCAACAATCCTGTAAAACTCTGTAGGCTTAACTACTGCTACTCAGATATATCAATCTGAAATGGCCCTCAGGGCCTATACCAGGGACTACTATCTGCTGTGGATCAAGGGATTGAAACCCTTTTACTCTGTAACACAATCCACTGGTATCACGTCAAAGCCATACATTAAGCCTAACTCACACATTTCTCATCAAGAAACGTAAAACAGGATTCATGTACAAGGGATTAATCATACATCACACTATAGCAATGATACTAGGAAAAGCACAAGTCTATCCAGTATACGACAGTACATATCTATACATTACATTACATCTACTCTTTTAATTACATCATGTCCACTACGCTATTACAACATACATTCAAGCACAACTTTCCTCTGTACTCTTGCTGACTTTGACTTCCCATAGCTATCTCAGAACCTGCAAAACTGGGGTTAAGGGAGTGGGATGAGCTCTATAGCCCAGTGAGGAGGAACAGTAAAACAGTTCATTAATTACATGTTATCATGAAATGCGTCACATCACAAACAAATCATCAAACGGATGAACTTGTCACCTATAGCCCCCTACTATAAACAAATACCCTACTTGCTAGGGAGGCAGAGCCATCACCTAGACTTCTATACCCAACTGTGCTAAGGAGGTAGAACCATCACCCAGTCTTCTCTGTACTGTATCATATCACAACAAATCCAATAATGCTAGGGAGGCGGAGCCATCACCCAGTCTTCTCTTATGCTGTATGTCTATCTGTAACTGAGTACCAGGAGCGACCTGGACTATCCAGGAGCGACCTGGAATGGCTATCTCATGCCATATCTCTGTAGTAGTATCTTATCTCATGTCAAGGGCTAAGGATCATCCAACGTTCATCCACACCACAACAACAACTTATGCAATGCATCAAATTCGTGGAGTCTAATGCAATACAACCTATTACATAACATGGCATTTTATGATGCATGGATCATGCTAAAATCGTGTCATTTCTCAAAATAAAATATTCAGTTTAGTTCCACTCACCTCTAGCCAATGCTGGCTAACTCTGGGCCAACTCTAACTCTGGAGCCTCCTCGGTTCCTCGGTCCAATCCTACACAGATGGACATAAATGAGGTACCAAACATACTCTAACATAACTAGGAACATCTCTCCAAAAACCTTCTAAAACATCACAAAACATGCATGCAAAACAAGCAAAGGAAGGCTGGACAGGGCACCTTCGGCAGCACCTTCGGCGGCCGAATGTCTCCTCCAGAGACGAAAGTCAGGCATGTTCGGCGGCCTAACTTGGACTTTCGGGGGCCGAACCTGAGTTTAGCCAGAACTCAGTTTCGTGCACAAGGACGCCTGCCAGTCCCTCCATCACCTGTTCAGACCTCAACACATGCATTTAACCCTTCTAAAACATGCATAAACACTTCAACAAGCCTAAGGGAGCTTCAAATAACTTTAAACTCCAACAAACAAGCTCACAAGACACACATCAAACATAAAGGATTCATAAACCCTATGATGCACATCTCATGCAAACTCATGCCTAGCTCCCTTTTCCCTTTACAACACTCATAAAAACATCAGAAGAACCATGGATCAACACTTACCTCTTGAAGAACAAAGGTTGAGATGATCCAAACTCAAAGATATGGAGAAACCAAGCTTCAAAAGCTTCAAACTCCAAAACCTTGTTTCAAGCTCACAACTCTTCAAAACAAGAGTAAAACTCATAAAAACCATGAAAGATTTGAAGAAAAACCATGAAAATACTTTAAGGAGATCAAGACCTCACCTAGGTCAGAAGGAGAGAAGAAACCTCCTCCTTTTTCTGCCACTCGGTGCACTTATAGATGAGCAACCGCCTCAGGTTCGGCTGCCGAATCGCATGCAAAACTATGCAACTTTCGGGGGCCGAACATAACCTTTGGGGGCCGAACATTGGGCACTTTAGGCGGCCGAACTTAACCTTAGGGGGCCGAACATGGCAAAATGCCTCCTTGGCCATATCTCTTCAAAACTCAATCCTTTTCTACGCTAAACCTTTAAAACACTTGCACTTATTTTAGAAAACTTTCTCTTACCCTTCCAGAGACCTCTGACATCCTCGAACTCCCCCGGACGGTAGGAATTCCGATGTCTGAATCTAGCCGGGTATTACATTCTTCCCTCCTTTAAAAACATTCGTCCTCGAATGTTAAAACAACAACAAGAAACATACAGGGAAACAAGAAGAAAGCCTACCATCGGTCTCTACGACGAGACACAGATACCCCTGGAGTAAAACTCCCGGGTTGGCTATACTGTCTGACTTTGCTGACCCTTCACTGCTTAAGCTGTGTCTACACTGAGTGTTTACCACTCTTGCTTGTACACAAACGACCTGACTCTTTCATATGACTACTAACTTTTCTTTTCTTTGCCTTTTCTCAGCTTATTCGCACTCCTCTGGTTATACTAACCTGTACTTCTGACTACGGATCTTCCTTTCTCTTTGATGCTTCTCGGCTTTATAACTCTACGGAAATGCTAGATGACTTGGCTATCACGTTCTCTCTCTCTACTTACTTTCAATGTTATATTGTGACACATCACAATGAAACAGACATGCCCTGAAATTGCACTCAGCTTACAGAACTTGACCTCTATGCCATGTTCTCTGAAAATCTACAACATTTCGTAGATATCGGGCATGCTTCTCTGTTTCTCTAAACTATTCTACGATTTTGCTGCGCACTCTGATCCTTGCCCGTCTTTATTCTTCTTTACTATACTGGCTTCTTCTCTTTTGATCCCTTCTAACATGGCTAGACTATCTCTAGCTCTCTCGCTATCTGTTTCTATAGGATAAACTGATAAGCGACATCTGACTGAGGGCAGCTAAGTCTTACCCAGTAAATCTTGTCTTGTATACTCAGAGTCGCTGAGCAGTTTTACCCCTTCCCTCTGGTTTAGACTCTTCACTATCATAAAGATCTCACCTCTACGCAACTGCTAAATTGACTTTGGCCATATAGTTCCCAACTCTTAGATCTATTATGGAAAACAACCAGCTTCTACTAGCTGGTCCTATAGATCATCCATTCTGCATGGGAACACCTGTCCTTGGTAGTGATTTTGTTCAACTGCTCACAGTCGTGACAAAATCTCAAGGTTTCATCCTTCGTTTCTCACACCGACACTGGAACACTCCAGGGTGTAGTACTAAGTCGGATAGAAGCCTTTACTACCAAGTGCACATTGTTCTACTATCGCTCTTCAGTCTGTAACTGCTTTTCTAGCTCTTATAGGTTTCAACTCTTACATGCTACAGGTATCATTCCAAAGGAAAAGGTGAAGATACATCTAGTCTCAACTCCACTGGGTTTACTAATGGTAAACCTGCTAACTCGTCTGGAATAACATCTAACACTCTTTCTCTTTTCCTATCTGTGAATACTGAGGCTGGTTCCCTGACCTGGCTATGCGCTCAAACAAGAGCAAGAAAACTCCTGACTAACTTCCCTAACGAATTCACGAGCCTGTAGGGTTGATATCAAACTGCTGGGTATGCTAAACTGTCCCCCTCTAAGGACTAACTCTGACCCATCCAAGCCTCTGAACTCTGACCTGTCCTACCTTGTCTTTGCAGACGTAGGTAGTACCTCGAGTAGCTAGCCAATCCGCCCTAGGTTGACATCATCAGTCACCCCTAGAACCATAAGGTCAGCTGGACGGCATCTACTACTCTCACCAAACTCTGAACTGAACCGACAGACTGACTCTGCCATAGATGGATCACACTCTTGGGCCCTCTGACCCAAAGAGAACACTCTAAGCCAGAAGTTATCAACCCCTCCTCTATTTATGGCTCTCACAACAACAGGGAAAGAAACATCAGGGTCCACTATAACCTACACATCTGAACACCCTCAAGTGAACGTATTTGACGTCACCGTGTTCAATGTGTTAACCGCCTACTAAGTCAGGATGAAGATCCAAGCTAAAGCTAACGAATCTTCCTTCGGGAACCGACCAAAGAAAAGGAGAACTCTCTTCTCCTGCGTCAACCACTGTCCTGAAACATGGCTAGAGCAACAGGCTGAGTTACACTACTCGAAGTCATCTGCTGGGACTGTGCCAATCTGGGCCGCAGTAGGACGCTCACAAAATATGAGTCCTTTCTGCTCGCATCTATACATGCCGTAGTCCCATACCATCAGACTACTTTTGTGTAACCTCCACGCCTCACGGATCCAGAACTATCTGAACTAAAGCTCACTCGCCATCTAATCCCAGACTAAACTGAAATCTCTTTCTAACCTTTCTTACTTTACATTTAGTCTATTCTATTCTTTCTCTGCTCTATCTTCTCTCATTTACTCTTTTCTTTCCTTACTTTTCTCTTACTTACTTTTCTTCTTTTTTCTTACTCTTCACTTTCTTCCGCTATTCTCTGCCTTCTTTCTTTACTTGAGATCTACACTCAGAGATGAGAGATCACTCTCTCTCTACCTGGACTTCAAAGCCATACGGCTATAGCTCTCGAGCTTTTTCCTGGCTCACTAACATGTAGCGACTCACTCGTCTCTAAACCTTTATCTCTGACCTTTTGGCTCTGAACATCTAACTCTAGTACACTTTACTATTTTCACATCAACTGATATTCTATACACATTAGAACACTCAAAAGTGAGTTTACCTGGCACCACTGTGTTCCGTGTGTCTGTCTCTGGCTGATCCTGGGTGAAAATCTGAGCCGGAACTAACGGACGTCCACTGAAGGAACCTCCTGAAGAAGGGACTACCCCTCTTTCTCTACCTCTGCCCTGTACCGAGGCTGGAGCTTCTGGTGGCATTATATTGTCTGCGGATGTCTGTGGGAACTGTGCTGACATGACCGTAATGGGACACTCTCGTGCCATGTGCCCCTCCTGTCCGCACCTGAAACATGCTGTTGTCCCAGCCCGACATACACCTTTGTGCCTCCTACCGCACTTCACACATCTAGAACTATCCCAAACAGAACTCGAACCCTCGCGACAACCTATGCCAAACTTTACCCTATTCCAGAACTCTCTTTTCTTTGACCCTTTCAGGCCTCTCACTTTCTTTTTATTCTTTGCAGCAGCTTCACCCAAAGGAAAACGATCACTAGTCTCTGGGTCATTTTCTATACTCATGTTTTCTGTCTGCCCTGGCTGCTCACAGTCACTCTCTTTATGCTCCCTTGAGCTATCTGAACAAGCCCATCCTGCAAACTCTATAGCAAACTGTTCCCAGGATAAGTTTTCTACCCTCGGATCCACATATTGGGTGAACCATTCCCTTGCCTTCTCACATTTCAATGTGACCCCTGCCATCTGAATGGCTCTACTCTCACTGGCTCCCAACTCATCAGTTATTAGCTTAACCATTCTAAGATACTCAACAGGGTCATCACCAGTCTCAAATTTGGGAACATCCAACCTCAAATAAGCTGTCATCTGCACCATACTTTCCCCAGGTGAACTAGGCTTGGGTGTTTGGACAATTGGGGCTACTGTTTCTCCTGGTGGTGGAGGAGGTGCAACATTCCCTGAGGTAGGGTTTGCTAAACTTGGATAACCAAAGAAGGGTGGAAACATGGTATACTGTGGATGTGGCGGTGGATATGGCGGATAAAAGGAAGGATAGGGCATAAAGGTGGGATATGGGTGATAACTAGGAAACTCTGATGTACCTCTCATCGGGTACTCTACCCCCCACTGGTAGGGTGGATACTGAGGTGGAACAAATCTCGAGGCCTGAGTGCCTCCTTGGGACTCACCCATATCTCCTCCCAACCCACTCCTGCCAAAGCTACCATCTCTACTCTGCTCATTCTCCTCTATTTCTCTCATACATCCTGACATACCACTCTGGACAACTCCCCTTCTACTCTCATCATCAGACCTTCTAGGGTCCCTTGATGTACCTTCTCTGTTTATACTATCTGATGTTGCCCTTTGCAGAACGGGGAGATGAGCATCCATGTCCTCATCCTCCAGCGGAGCTCCTGTCAATCTAGCAGATCGACGAGTTCCTCTCATCCTGCCTCTGAAAAGCACAACATCACACAAAAATATCATCAAATGATCCATGTGAAAACACATGAATCCTCAGCACATATTAAATATATCAATAATGCACATGCAACTCATCATGGCATTTCACATCAGCATGCAAAACAGGACTCCACATCCTATCCTAGTGGACATGATTTTACCTATTGTGCTTCCCATCCTATACAAGACAACACCTCTTTCCGATGTGGGATATCTCTAATCCTTGAGCAAAGATGCTCAACACACCGTACTCTTGAGGCCCTATGCTCTGATACCAATCTGTAACGACCCGGAAACCGGTACCCCTCTGTAACGGCCCGAACCATCACTGGCACTAGGATCCAGATCGGCTTAAGGCCGCCGGGACCCGTAGCAAGCCGACTATACTCTCTGTGTACCTGATAAATCCCATACATGATACAAAGATACTCAACAATCCTGTAAAACTCTGTAGGCTTAACTACTGCTACTCAGATATATCAATCTGAAATGGCCCTCAGGGCCTATACCAGGGACTACTATCTGCTGTGGATCAAGGGATTGAAACCCTTTTACTCTGTAACACAATCCACTGGTATCACGTCAAAGCCATACATTAAGCCTAACTCACACATTTCTCATCAAGAAACGTAAAACAGGATTCATGTACAAGGGATTAATCATACATCACACTATAGCAATGATACTAGGAAAAGCACAAGTCTATCCAGTATACGACAGTACATATCTATACATTACATTACATCTACTCTTTTAATTACATCATGTCCACTACGCTATTACAACATACATTCAAGCACAACTTTCCTCTGTACTCTTGCTGACTTTGACTTCCCATAGCTATCTCAGAACCTGCAAAACTGGGGTTAAGGGAGTGGGATGAGCTCTATAGCCCAGTGAGGAGGAACAGTAAAACAGTTCATTAATTACATGTTATCATGAAATGCGTCACATCACAAACAAATCATCAAACGGATGAACTTGTCACCTATAGCCCCCTACTATAAACAAATACCCTACTTGCTAGGGAGGCAGAGCCATCACCTAGACTTCTATACCCAACTGTGCTAAGGAGGTAGAACCATCACCCAGTCTTCTCTGTACTGTATCATATCACAACAAATCCAATAATGCTAGGGAGGCGGAGCCATCACCCAGTCTTCTCTTATGCTGTATGTCTATCTGTAACTGAGTACCAGGAGCGACCTGGACTATCCAGGAGCGACCTGGAATGGCTATCTCATGCCATATCTCTGTAGTAGTATCTTATCTCATGTCAAGGGCTAAGGATCATCCAACGTTCATCCACACCACAACAACAACTTATGCAATGCATCAAATTCGTGGAGTCTAATGCAATACAACCTATTACATAACATGGCATTTTATGATGCATGGATCATGCTAAAATCGTGTCATTTCTCAAAATAAAATATTCAGTTTAGTTCCACTCACCTCTAGCCAATGCTGGCTAACTCTGGGCCAACTCTAACTCTGGAGCCTCCTCGGTTCCTCGGTCCAATCCTACACAGATGGACATAAATGAGGTACCAAACATACTCTAACATAACTAGGAACATCTCTCCAAAAACCTTCTAAAACATCACAAAACATGCATGCAAAACAAGCAAAGGAAGGCTGGACAGGGCACCTTCGGCAGCACCTTCGGCGGCCGAATGTCTCCTCCAGAGACGAAAGTCAGGCATGTTCGGCGGCCTAACTTGGACTTTCGGGGGCCGAACCTGAGTTTAGCCAGAACTCAGTTTCGTGCACAAGGACGCCTGCCAGTCCCTCCATCACCTGTTCAGACCTCAACACATGCATTTAACCCTTCTAAAACATGCATAAACACTTCAACAAGCCTAAGGGAGCTTCAAATAACTTTAAACTCCAACAAACAAGCTCACAAGACACACATCAAACATAAAGGATTCATAAACCCTATGATGCACATCTCATGCAAACTCATGCCTAGCTCCCTTTTCCCTTTACAACACTCATAAAAACATCAGAAGAACCATGGATCAACACTTACCTCTTGAAGAACAAAGGTTGAGATGATCCAAACTCAAAGATATGGAGAAACCAAGCTTCAAAAGCTTCAAACTCCAAAACCTTGTTTCAAGCTCACAACTCTTCAAAACAAGAGTAAAACTCATAAAAACCATGAAAGATTTGAAGAAAAACCATGAAAATACTTTAAGGAGATCAAGACCTCACCTAGGTCAGAAGGAGAGAAGAAACCTCCTCCTTTTTCTGCCACTCGGTGCACTTATAGATGAGCAACCGCCTCAGGTTCGGCTGCCGAATCGCATGCAAAACTATGCAACTTTCGGGGGCCGAACATAACCTTTGGGGGCCGAACATTGGGCACTTTAGGCGGCCGAACTTAACCTTAGGGGGCCGAACATGGCAAAATGCCTCCTTGGCCATATCTCTTCAAAACTCAATCCTTTTCTACGCTAAACCTTTAAAACACTTGCACTTATTTTAGAAAACTTTCTCTTACCCTTCTAGAGACCTCTGACATCCTCGAACTCCCCCGGACGGTAGGAATTCCGATGTCTGAATCTAGCCGGGTATTACAATTTATATATTTTTAAATATGCTCTCAATTTTAATATATAGTATCATCATTATTTTCTTTAAAAAAATTGAGTAAAAAATATTTCGATATTGACGCATAAGATTTTTCATAAATGTTTATGATGTATGTTCTTTAAATTTTTTAGATAATTTCTCGATTTTAATATATTGTATCATCGTTACTTTTTTTTTATTAAATCACAATAAAGAATTATATGAAATTTTAACTTTAATTATAAATATTTGCAACTATAAATATAAAGATTTGCAGGGCTACAATATTTATATATTTAGACATTTATATATATAAACGAAGTAAAATTTTTAGGCCAAATGTATATTTGTATGTTTGTATTTTAATATTTTTATTTATTAGACATTTTTAATTGTGAACTTATTGATGTAATCGAAATAGAACTATATTGTGATTGGTCAATATACAAGAAAGAGAATGTGAGGTGGTTAGCATCTATGGCGGCCAACGCTTAAATCAATAAATTGAAAAAAGGGTGAATGTTAGGAATTATTTAGAAATCAAAAGTAGTTGTGTAAGAATGCATACTTTGGTCTCTGTGATCATTAATTTTTATAAAGATGGAGTTAATTATCGCATCTCCTAAAAATCTAGTGGGATCACCAGCTAATTGATAGGGGATCCCGTGATTATAGGTGTAATGGGGATCTGCTGGATTGTACCTGCTAATGGTAGCTTTATGTGAAGACTTGACCTATTCCGGAGGAGGCGAGTCTTGATAAAGAACCGGGTGTCATGGTGTCTGGGTCTTTCTTTTCACGGGTGGGACCGAGTATCAACTTATCAGACCCTTACTACCTGACCTTATCTTATGGTAATAGCTCATGACTTACTTTGGGCAATTGTTATGTTACATCGGAGGTCCCCCACTGGTTTTCAATTCTTCAGATCGAAGGTAATAGTTGCCTTCACTATCTTGGGTACGTGGGATATCTAGATTGGCTTTCCACACTCACGTCGCTCTACCTACCCCTAATCATAAGTGATGATTGTCTTGTTCTTTGAGTCGCATTCAAAATCTGTCATCGAAACTGTCATATAAAGACTCTTCTACTCTGCCGAAAATCACTTTTGCTTACAACTAACTTTTGTGCTTTTAAAAAAGACTTGATCACTCCTCTTTTCTACTTATAGACTCTCTTACTCAAGGTCACTCATATTCGCTTTTTCCTCTCATAGTAATGAATAGGAACACTTCTTCCTCTTCCTCTATTGGAAGTTCTGCCCTAAATTCCTCCTCTAACGGCCCTCAATAATTGGTGGGTGTCGAATCTACCAAAAATAAATCCTACTATTTGAATATAAACTGTAAATGTGGTGAGTAGGGTGGAATCCACAGGGAGTGGATTACCCACTATTGTGTTTGTGAGAACAGATGCAGAAGAGGACAAAAGACGACCTAATGACTGACCTGTCTGAGAGCCAACCTGTTGACCAACCAGCTAATGACTATATGACTCAATGAGCTATTGTCCAACCTTCCGACCTTACAGCTTGATGACCATCTGCTTAACTAAGGATATGACGATCTGCTGTCATATAGGCAGACGACCAGACGACCACTTTGACTATCTAACACTTGATGACCAGATGTCTGACCTATTGATAGGATGCCCGACTGACTTCCGACCTAAGGTCTAAACTAGCAACAAACAGTAATTTTGACTGTCCGACTATCCGACCTCTTGGTGACTTTCTTGATGTGACGATCTATTGAGCACACACCTCGAAAACTTGAAGCCCTAATGTCTGATCTATTGACTACACGTCTTAAATTCGCTTGTCAACTTATTGAGCATCTGACTATCCGACTATCTGTCCTTAGCCTAGTTTCAAAAACAAAGCAAACTAAACTGTAAATATAAAAGGAGGATTTTGATTGTGAAGATTTAAACAGAAGCAAAAGTAAACTAATAAAGAACAGATAATTTAAAGAAAATTAATCATAGTAGAAAATATCTAGCTTTGGAAATATTTTCGATGTGAATTCTCTAGATTGATCATAGATTCAAGGATGTCCGACCTTCCAACCTCTGGTCAGCCAGTTATAGCCATTGACACGATCTAACAACTTAATTTTTCCTTGGATAAAAGATTAAAAAAGATCAACTCACTAGTCAGCCCCTAATTATTAAACAAACTAGATAATCAGCTCAATGAGATTTCAATTTGAATAATAATATTAAAAACTAGGAAGATCTTATTCCAACCAAGAAGCTCACTCAGCGCGACTGTGAAATCAGAATACATTATTCCCCAATAAAATATTATTTGTCACAAATATCAAATTCACAAGTGATTAAAGATTTAATGAATCAGAATGACGGTATATTATTCATTCAACTGAATAATTGGCCAAACTGTATCAATTAAACAAATAATAATATCAAGAGTTAAAGGAATAACATAGAAACCAGAAATGAGAAGGAAAAGATTAAACTCGATTAGATCTCACAATCCGTGTGAATTACACCTTGAAAATCCCTTAGCTAGATAAAAGAGTTTAACTACTGAAACTCATGATAAAAATCTGAAAAACTATGAAATTCTGAATAAACTCTGAATATTCAATTACAAAGAAGTTTCACTTTTTAAAAGGGAAAATCTAAATTAAAGAGGAAAAAAATAAACATCCCTTTAAAAGGGAAATTGACAAATCTTAGAAAACTGATATTTCTAAATTATTCTTTTCCAAATTGACATTCTCCAATCATATCTAGAAATCGTGTGATACTTTATAACTCGTGACCATAGTCCAATGGATGAAGCTTGCCTTGATGCCGCGGGAGGTTTGACTAAGAGTGCTGAGGTCTGCTTTGCAAGAGTGCGACTTGTAAAAGGTTGGATCTGCGAGAGGCATGCCCGGTAAGAGGCCAGCTTTACTTAAAATCTTGTCTCCATGATTCTTCTTTTGATTTCCGCTTAAATCTTTCAATTAAGGGTTTTTCCTTTCAAAAAATATAGAATCTATTAATATTACAAAAAAATAATACCCATAATTTAACATACTCATTTCACGAGACGAATAACTATTAAATAATCAGAATATACACGTATTAATAATTAAATTAAAAATGTTTAGAATTTATGATTAAAGTCCAATGATCAATTCAATTTCACAAACTCATGAATTTATTTTATTCCAATCATATCAAATTAAATTCTATATAATTTTGCTAGTAAATTTTAAATTAATTTTTTTATACACCATTTAAAGAAAAATTTTAAATAATATAAAATAAATATCATAAACAAATTTTAAATAATATAAAAAATATTTAATTTTAAAAGAATAATACTAAAATCAAACACTCAAAAGTGAAATAAAATAATATAAATTCTGCACATAAAGCACTTTAAAATTTAAGAAAAAGTTTAAATACGAAATTTAAATACGTAATGGATGGTTTTAAAAAATTAAAAAAAAAAAAAAAAAAAAAAAAAAAAAAGGAACTAGTCTCCCTCTTGTGAATGAAGTCTACTCCATTATAAATTGTGGAGACATGAGAAATTCGTGCATCCATTGAATAGAGATGTTGGTGTGATAGATGCACTGCACATGATTGAAAGAATCATAAAACATTGAGCAATAATGAGATGCACGTGATGGGTTGGGCCACTTTTCCTTTCCCTTTTATTGTCTCTAATTATTGTTGTTCTTATTTGCATCCTCATTTGCCTCCATAGGTTTTAGGATATGATTAGGCCTATTTCCACTACCTTATCATTTTTAATTTTATTTTTAATATATTTAATTTAATATTCTTTCAATTTTTGTACTTCGCATATGTTAGACATAACTTTAAATTGAAGAGTTTATCATCTTAAAGTTGAACTTTAAAAATAGCTTGAATTAATATTTTAATCTAATATTTAGATAGTAAACAATTAAATGGGAGAGGAGCAGGTAATCATTCCATCAGTTTAATTTAAAATCGAATCAAATTAAATAAATTAAAAATTAAAATTTTAGTATTTATAAAAATCAAATTAAATTAATTTTGATTAGAAATTAAATCGAATTAAATTGATTTAATTTTATTCGATTCGATTCGGCTTGCTCGATTTAAATTTTTAATAATTTTTTTTAATTTTTTAATTTTATTTTTATTTTAGAATTTAATTAAAATATTTTAATTTTAATATAATTTAATTTTTTTATATTATTAAAAATAATATACTATTATCATTAATCGATTTAATTTGATATTTTTAATTTTTTTTTAATTAAAACTGAATCGAATTGAAATAATTAAAAATTTTAAAATTAAAAATTAAATTAAATTAAAATAAATAAAAAATTAAATTAAAATTTTAAATTAATTCGATTGCATCGATTTTTTTTTTCAATGCTGCTAACATAAGAGATGCGGGGACAAAATTAAAGGATGGAAAATGATTAGCATGGAAAAGAATTGAATTGCAGTTAATTAAGCACTAAGTTTCAAAGGAAAAATGACAAAAGAGAGATTAATAATTATTAGAAAAGTTGACTATGCATCTTCTTATTGTAATTTGGCATTATCTATGGAGTTGAAAAATCCTAATAGGACTGTTTTGTCTCAAATGATCATGTTTCCTCTTTATGACTACCAAACAAGTTCTTCTCTTCCAAGTTGTTCCAAACACAAACTTGGGATAGATGCCAAAAAAAAAAATCAAATTCAAATGAAAACGAGAAAAAAAAAAAAAAGAAACTTTTTAATAAAAAAAAATCACATTCAAAGGACGTGATAGAAAAAAAAATATTTTTATTATATAAATAAATAAATTAATTAAAATTACTTTATTTACGTGGGAATCTTTAATTAATAATTTTATTAGATGAGGTCATTGATGTTGTAAATAGCTTGTGTTAGTTTGGGTGGGTGATCTCAGGTCCCTCACTATTTTTCTTTTAGAATAAAAATCAGACTTTTTATGCACATACATATTAAAAATAAATTTTTAAAATTAAAAGTTGCTAGTTAAATGAGTTTATTCACATAGAAATCTTTTTAAAAATTTTGAATAATTTAACATATTATCTATATAAACACTATTTGATTTTATTTATATTTAAATTTTTTAAATAATTTAATCATAATCTATTAAATTCATTTTTTAGATTTTATTTCTTAAAAAATGTAAATAGCTTATTAACCATTATCCGTAGAACTTTTTTTTCTAAATTTTAAATTTATTTTCATAATTTTAAATAGTTTAATATATAATTTTAATCATATAAATATAAATAACTATCAGTTTATAATGATAAGAGGTAAGTGTATAAAAATAAATTAAATAATAAGTAAATAACTTATTTTATAAGTAGTTTAAAAGAAAAATTAATACACTTAAAGTTGAAAACTTAAATAAAAAGTAAATTTTCTGAATTGAAAAAAAAATAGAGAAGTAAAGTTGTCGATACAAAAATAGTATTTGAGATTATAATTTTATTTATGAGAGAATTATTGTCAAATTATTTTTAAAAAATTCACTAACTCATCTTCATATCAAAATTATTTGAGTAGAATGCCTTTATAAAATTAAATTGTTTAATAGTTTGTGATATTACATAATGATTATCCAAAAATAAGATATAAATTGTCACCACAAGACAAGTTTACTTGATAAGAATATGATAAGTAGGTAATGCGGTCCTACTTGAGAAAAGGAAGACTCGGACACCTCAACATTCGGCATATCACTAAGGCTCGCCCTTTTCTAGATAGGTCAAATTTCGGCACAGAGTTACCGTTATCAGGCACCATTCAGCGTATCCTCATTATGCTTGTAATCGCGAGATCACCGATTTATTAGCTGGCGATATTCCTTATCAAATGGTCAACTACATCACCACCGAATTATCAAAAAATACTATATTTATCTTCATTTTCTTACAGTATAAAAGGAGAAGAATTATAGAGATAAATATACACTATTATTTCACAATAAAATTCTATGTAATTCAATACTTTTACTCTTTTCTCCAATATACTGACTTAAACGTCGAAGTGACTACCATGGCACCCACCACCATTTCACATTCTCTTTCTTGCAAGTCTAGTCAATCATAGCACAACTCTATTTTTCAACTACATCATTTAGTTCCATGGTCGAATGGGTCTGGACTGCAATCGGTCTGAGCCTGCAAAGGAGGCAACGTGAGGTGGTGGTAGGTACCCACGGTAGCCACTCTGACGCTCAAGTCAGTAACTGGATAAGAGAAAGTATAATGAAATGCTTAGAGTTCTAGTGTTTTAGAATAACGTACCTTAATCTCTGCGGTTCTTCTTCCTTTATACTGCAGGAGATTAAGATGAGTATGATATTTCTCTAATAATTCGATAGTAATATAGTCGTCTGCTTGATACAGGACATCGCTAGTTATTTAGGTAGAAATCCTACAATCACAAGTATAATGGAGATATGACAGGCCGTATTTGATAACAGTAACTTCGTATTGAGACTCGCCTTGTTGAGGGAGGAGTGAGTTTTTTAGTAATAACTCGGGTAATAGGATGTCCAAATCTTTCTTATTTTGAGATGAACCGCATCTTCGACTCATCGAACCATTGTCACGTGGACTTATCTCACGATGACAGCTCATAGTTCACTTTTAATAGTTATTATAAAGCATTAGAAATCAAATATATTACTATGATCATCCTCAAACTTCATTGATTTCATATTCATAATTACTATTTAGTTTTTTTTTACTATAAAAAATGCATTAATTAATTTTTAATTTTTAAAAATATATTAAAATATCTTTAAAATTTTAAAAAATTAATTAATTAAGTTATCTTTAATTTTATCCTTTTTAAATATTATAAAAAATTTTAAAATATTCTAATACGGATAAATAAATTAATAGATATTTTACAAAATTAAAAAATCAACTAATAAATTTTTTTATATTATAAAAATTAAATAATAAAATATTTAATGGGTAAAACTAATAAAATAATTAATTAATAAATTTTTAAAATTTTAATAATATTTTTAATATATTTTTTAAAATTTATAAATTAACTAATAAATTTTTTCATATCATATAAATAAAATATAAAATTTTTCATAATTATTATTGTTATTTTTTCAGATTTATGATGTGATTTAATGACACATATATATGTTTCTTTATATTCGATAAAATCAAAATTTGTTACATTTAATTATTATAGATAAAGTTTAAAAAGCTTTTTCTCTGATAAATTAAATAATCAGAGGTAATTTTTTTAAATTTTTAATAAAAAGGTGAATAGCTAAAAATAAGTGGATGAGAATAAATAACTCAAAACTATATTTATTTTCTATATTTTAAAAGTAAAGAAATATAAAGAAGAATTCCAGCAAAACGCATACCAACAATGAGAATAGGGTTGAAAATGAGATGGAACATTGTATTATATTGCATTAGGTCAAAATGTTCTGTTTAATGTTTGATTTTGTATTATACTAACAAATGCTACAGCAAATGATTAAATTAGAATTAGGAAGTTAATATGGCTGCGTCTTCGGGCGGCATCACATCAAAGCACATTTCTCTAATAAAAATTATATATTAAAAATATAAAATTGAGGAGTGGGTATGGACTCTGACTCTTCCTCTGGGCGGCACTGTACTCGTTAGGATTTGGAATCACATGTGCTTCTCCGCCTAAACAATCACTTTCCCTTTTTCATCCAATTTGTTTATTTCTAGCAAAAGTCCTAAATTTTCATTCGAGTTAATAAAAAATTAAATATATTAAATTTTATTTTTTAATTTAAATAATTTATTTTTAAATTATTATTAAAAAATTAAATTGACTTTTTAATCATTTATTTTTCTTTTTTTTATTATTATAAATTAATTTTTTATACATTTAGTTTCAATGAATTTAAATTCAATACTTTTTGACCCTATAAACAAATATAATATTAATAAGCTAAAGCATATTACAATAAATTAAAATTTTTTATTCACTCAAACTTTTCCCTAATCCTAATTGATAGCAATGAGTTGGGGTTAACAATATTAATTTAAATTGATCGAATTAAATTAAATAAAAATTTTAATTTAATTTATTAAGTAATTCAATTCAATTTATTATATTTCGTTAAAAGTTTGATTTAATTAATTTAATTAAATTTTTTAAAAAATATATTGATGGAACGGAACTGAATTAATATACAATAATTAAGAGATTTTTTTTATTAAATTAATATGCTGTCAGATGATTAGTGAATACTTTTTTTTTTTTGTTAATAATAAGGTTCATAGAAAAAATTAAAATTGTAAAAGATACACTTAAATAAATTTAAAAATTACAATTTTATTTTATTTTATTCACTCAAAGTTGGGGTTAACAATATTAACTTTAAATTGAATAAATTGAACGAATCGAATTAAATAAAAAATTTAGTTTAATTTATTAGGTAATTCAATTCAATTTGATTATATTTCATTAAAAGTTAAATTTAATTAATTTGATTAAATTTTAAAAAAAAAATATTGGTGGAACCCAATTGAATTAATATACAATAATTAAGATATTTTTTTGTTAAATTAATATGTTGCCAGATGATTAGTGAATACTCTTTTTTTTTTGTTAATAATAAGATTCATAGAAAAAATTAAAATTGTAAAAGATACTTTTAAATAAATTTAAAAATTACAAATTTATTTTATTTTATTTTTATTTAAAAATCTTTAATTTAATCGATTAAGTATATTGGTTTAACATTTATATTATATTTAATTAAATTTATTATAAGCTAAATCAAAATTAAAAATAAACAAAATTAAAAACTTCATATTTAAAAAGTCATAAAAAAAAAGTAACATTTTCAGTGAGTCGCCAATAGTAAGGTACAACGATGAAAAGACTTACAAAAATATATTCATTTATCTCTAAAATATTTAGCAATAGATTATAAATACTCTATTGTTAATAATTTTAATAATAAATATTTATTTAACAAATTAAATCAGTATAAAATTTATATTTTAATATTATGATAAATAAATATAAAATAAATTTTATTATTCAACCGTACGTACTTTTGCATTTAACATTATAAAAAAAATCCAAATTTAGTAATTTCACAACTTTTATGGTTTAAATCATTCATTAATTTAAACTTTTTAATTTGAAATTTACTATGTAATAATAAAAATAGAAGTTTTATAATTATAACTTTGAGTTAATATCTAATTTTTAAAATTTTTGTACATCTATATTTTTATTTTAAAAACAATTATTTATAAATTATAATATAATATAATATAATATATTATTAAATACATAACAAAAAACTTCAATATTCTTCTAGTAATATTAAAAATAATAAAATAAAATAACAATCGAAATTGCCCCAATTAGTTTTATGTATATATATATATATATATATATATATATATATATGAACTAAAAAAATCATTCAGAAATATACGTTTAAATTATTTATAACTTAAAAACTTACAACTTTGTTTAAAGAAAATGGGAGGTTAAAGTAATTTATATGATTATATATAATTGTAAAATTAATTAAAGTGTTATACAATTTTAAAATAATTTTTCTACTTATATATATATATATATAAAATAATGTGCCATAAAGCTTATCTCACGGTAATTTTAAAATTTACTCTGATTTAGAAAATAATTTTTTTAGATCAAATTGGGGAATTAAACTTTTTACAAACCTCAATTAGGTAAAAAGCCCATTTTTTCAACACTTTAAAAAAAAATTGAATTTAATTCTAAAGTAGAAGAAAAAAAGGATTTTTTATTTTTTAATTTTATTATTATTATTTTAACCACTTTTAACATTTGCCATATTTTAATAATTAAATTAAATGAAAATTTTTAATTTTAATTCTTTTGAAATTTTTTTTTTATCTAAACTAAATATATATGTATTTATTAATTAGCTTCAAGTTATTATCATCACCGAAACCAAATTACATTAAAGTAAATAAAAATAAAATTAGTTCTTCCTTGTGGATTTTTCAGATAGAATTGTAGACATTAAACAAGCAAACCATAATACAATTGGAACAAATTGAACATCTTTCCACACCAATACATATCAAAATTTCAACTTCTCATAAATATTTCAAATAATGTTTTAACAGATTTTTAAGATCATATAAGTTATAACCTAAAAACTGAAAAATTGAAGAACTAAATATAACATAAACTGAATACTCACAATCTTTCCACCATTGAGAACGAGAAGATTGTCGATGGCTATCGATAGCTGACGATGAGGAATGGGGAGGATGGTTGTTGTTGGGCTAACAATGAGGGATAACGATGATAGCTGAGATGAGATTTGCTACTTGCTAAGATTTATTGCGATTGAGGTAGGGCTAACGTGAGAGATTGAGAGAGAGAGACGTCAGTCCGTAATTGTCCCTTGCACGCGAAGCTAAAAGCGAATGTAGAGTTGAGGGGGAGAGGAGCAATGAGCCAATCACTAGTGAGGTAGATGAGTGAGAGCTAGCGGAGTAGAGGAGCAACGGTCAGTGAGAAAGGATGAAAGATTTGTAAATTTTTCAAAAGAAAAGAATGGAGGGTGGCTAGATTTTAGAACTAAAGGTGAATATATAGCATTGGTTTTCAATGCTGAGATCGTTTGAAATAAACCATTTAGAATGCTATGAAAATAATAATAATAATAATAAAGAAGGAGAAGAATCAGGAATAAAGAAGAGTTAGGGATAGAGGATTCAAACTGTGGTATTAGGGTTCTTATCGATTTTTTTTTTCATTTAAAAATCAAAACAAATTTATTAGACTGAATTTTCCAAAAAAAAAAAAAAATATAAAAGAACAAAATTGCATTACCTCATAAACTGAACCAATTTATTTGGTTCTATTTAATCAGTAAATTGAAAAATCTCACCTCTAAACTTGGCTAAGATATGACAAAAAAAGGTTAAGCATTTAATTAAAGATTTAGTAAACCAACCTAAATAACCTACATATCAAGACAAAAAAAATAAGATTAGGCCAATTAATTTTAAAAATTCTCATGAATTTTCACTTTATAGTCTAAACCTTTGTAATTTTAATTAAAAACTCCAATTTTTAAACTTGTAGTAACTTTTTAAATTAATTTTAATTAAATTTAAATTAACTCACATGTCATTATTCTTACTATATAAATAATTTGATTAATTTAAATTAAATTTTGATTAAGATCTTAAATTCCTAATTACTTAAAATCCTCAATTTTTAAGTATTTCAATTATATAATTTAAAAATTTCATATAATTAAAATTCTAAACTTTTAGTTAAAATTTAATTTCAATTAATATAATATATTATATAAGTTAATTTAAATTTGATTAAAATTAATTTAAAAAATTATTACAATTATAATAAATTTTTATAATTTCTTGAGACTTTTTAATTTAAAATTAAAAATTTAGATTATAAATATAAAAAATCATAAATTTATTATCTTACTTTTAGCCAAATAGTCCATAAAATTATCATGGCTAAATCTGGCTATGGGGTGGATGGAGGCCTAGATCACTTTCCCTTTTTCCGCTTCGGAAATAATTGGTGCTAGGACAAGAAAGTTAAAAGCAAAGAATAGTTTTTTTTTTTTTTCTTTTTCCAAGATACACACGTTATTTATTAAAGTAACTTATAAATTATAAATAAAAGTTTTAAACATAAACTTTAAGAATATACAACAATTTTTTTATTAGATTTATAGTGTCTATATAATTAAATATATGAAATAAATTAAATTTTTAATAAATAATAATAATGTATTATTATCAAAGCCATTTTCTCGAATTCAAGGTGATTAATCTTCTAACCTCCGGCCCACAAAAAATGGGACAATGCAAAATAAAAAATGCTGTTCAAATCGAGCAGGATGGAGACAAATGGCAATCCCAAACCACGTTAAGTTACAACATAAACATGAATATGATAAAACACACACAAAAAAAAAAAATAAATAAAGGAAAAAACTCAGGGTAAAGAGAGATTTTTAAGAGTTGATGCTCAAAGTCCAAAGTAAAATCTACATTCACACTTGGAAAGCAAAAGGCAATGCCAGGGAAACCTACTCATTGATCAAAGCTTCTCAAACTCATGCCGTGAAAAAAGAAAAAAAGTCAAAAAGGGAAGTTAGGTTGGATTCCATCCCTTTTGATGTCCTGGTTATTATGCATTTTAGTTGATCAATAATTTAGTGCAATCCGTGTTAAGTGTTAGACCTGGTCTCTCTCTCAAGACAATTCCAGACAAATGCTCTCCTTCTGACAACTGTCGCCATTTGGGAGCTGTCCCTCTTGTTCTTTTCTCTTTGTGCTCTTAGGAATCAGACTCTCTCTCTCACTCACTCCAAAATCACCTACTCTCTCTCTCTCTCTATATATATATATATATATTATATATATGCATATATATATGACTATGTAACTAGAACCTGCAAAGCTCACTCATTAATCAACAATGATCGACTCAAACCCACCTCTCTTGCCCTCTTATGGAGCACTTTCTGCTAAATTTCCTGCTGCAGAGGAATACAATGATCCCCAGAGTGGAGTAATCATGGAGGAATGCCAACTTCCATTGATAGACCTCAATGGTCTCGACAGTGGCAATGAAATGGAGAGGGTAGCTTGTGCTACAGCTATTTGCAGAGCCTCATCAGAGTGGGGATTCTTCCAGGTAGTGAACCATGGTATAAGCCCTGAGCTACTCCGGAATATGAGAAGAGAGCAAGTGAAGTTGTTTCAAGCACCCTTCCATAAGAAGGCTACTTGTGGACTTCTGAACAATTCATATAGATGGGGATCCGAAAAGGCTACCTGTCCGAAGCAGTTCTCCTGGTCTGAGGCTTTCCACATTCCTCTCACCAAAATTTCAGAAGAATCTTGCTATGGGGAATTTACCTCTTTAAGGTACCAGCTTTTCTCTACCAATGCAATTTCCTTCACAATTTGTCTGCTTGCAGGAATAAAAAATCATGTCAAGTACGTCATTCCAGGATTTAAAAATTGCATTTAATCTATTTCCACGAACTTGTACTAAAATGTAGTAAATCAACAGGGAAGTGATGATGGAAGTTGCAGAGGCAATGTCAAGGCTAGCCAAGTTGCTTGCAGGGGTCCTGGTAGAAAACTTGGGTCACCCAGTGAGAGGGTTTGAGGACATTTGTCATGAAAGCAATTGCTTTCTCCGGTTGAATCGATACCCACCATGTCCAGTATCTCCGGAGATCTTTGGCCTAGTGCCCCACACTGACTCTGATTTTCTTACAATTCTTTATCAAGATGAAGTTGGTGGACTTCAACTCATGAAGGATTCCAAATGGGTAGCTGTAACACCTAATCAAGAAGCCCTTATCGTTAATATTGGAGATCTTTTCCAGGTATAAAATTAACTTGCATTTCAATCGCTAATAAAAGCATGCTCAAAGAATCTTTGCTTCAGAGGAAGAGTTATTAAGATTTATATGCAAGGGCATGAATGCACACATATACACTGCAATGAGGCTCTTGATTTAATGTGGATGACAGGCATGGAGCAATGATATTTACAAGAGTGTGGAGCACAAGGTGATGGCCAACAGAAATAAGGAGAGATGCTCATTGGCATACTTTCTATGCCCTTCTTATGACTTCTTGATAGGGAGTTGCAAAGAGCCTTCAATATATAGAAACTTCACATTTGGAGAGTACAGAAGACAAGTGCAAGAGGATGTCATGAGAACTGGCCATAAAATAGGCCTTCCAAGATTTCTACTTCAAAATACACATCAGATCAGAAACTAACCACAGAAAGGTTGGGCATGTCTGCTAAGCATAGATAACACTAATAGTCCCAGCACATGCTCCACAGCTGAATGTGAAAATAAACCAAAGAAAAGAAATTAGATCTAAGGCATAAGTTTTGACCATGCATAGTTCAGCTATGCAGGGGGAAAACACATGAGAATACAAGGTCATTATACTATTGATTCAAATCAAAATTAGAAGAATTTTATTCTACTAGAAGTCATCGAAGAGGAATATGTATACATTGATTCAATAAGGGAAGAAAAAAAAAAGAAAAAGAACTACTAGGTTTAATAGATATACCCTGCATGATTATATGTTGTATTTAGATCTTGTCTTATAGTGGTAGTAGACATAAAACCATCTGTTCTGGTTCTCCATTTGTTTGAATAAAATAATAGGTTAATTCCACATATCTTAAACAAAAAGTGTGCAGGTTCTCTTACATGATACTGTTCCAGAAGGAGACATACAGAAAATAATATTGGTACCTTTACAGACTAAAATAATAAGGCAATAAAATATTAAGTAGTTTGGATGCTCAAAGCCTTATTCTTTCACAGAGAGAGAGAACAGGGGCTTGCCAATAAAATAATGTGATTACCCTAAATAAATTACTTGCTCGAAGAATTGCGTTTACTAACAGACCCAATAATGTTTTATGGTTGCTGATATCACATGCAGTTTCAAGGCATCATGTGTACCAAATTAAGAAAATGAAAAGTAACATGTTCTCCAAAGAACATCCACTATTTGAGAATCAACAATTAAATAATAATAACAACAAAAGAAATTAAGCTATATAAAAAAAAGAAATTAAGAGTGATTGGAGAATTCTAATTACAAAACCATCCTGCCAAACCCACAAGAGCTTCATTGCAGACATGGACAACTTATCATCTGAAAAAAAAAGATTCTTTCTGTTGTCGAGTACTTGTCTTGAACGCACACCAAGCTTCATTTCTCACACATTCCTTAACCTGGTTCAAGACATATCTGATTATTGGTTCTCATTATTATGAGGTTTCTCTTGTCCCGAATATAATAGAACTGCTAGGCGATGCATGCTTAGCAATCAAAATAAGCAACTGCTTCCTCTCAATGACTTTAAACTGTTTGAATTCTTCCTGCCAGTCTAGGAATATATACCTTAGTGCAAAGATTAAATATTGATAACTTTCCACAGTCATGTATTTCAAAAGCATCCAAACTTGCAACTCTAACTATTTATGAAGTCTGTAGAGCCTGCCGTGTCTCAGTTATACAGCATTACCTGGATGGACAAGCAGGCATTTTGACACTTCTTCACTCTCAGCTGCTAGCACAGCACCAGAAACAATTAAAACTTGCTCCAGTGAAAGAGTAGGAGTCAAACTGTTGCACATTTTGAAGAAATTACTGGGGTGAAACTAGGAATGGTTTTGAAGATGGCATCTCCAGAACAATGGCCAATTTTCAACAGATTCCTTGTGTAGCACAACAGCTGAGAACTTCCTCACCTTGGTGATTTCCGTTGTTTGTACCATTTACATGAGCTTTGAAATCTGGCTTCAAGACCTGTGTTAAGAAAAAGCTCCAAATTCTTTTGAAAAATTTCAACCTTTCAATAAAAGTTCAGCATAGTGGTAGCTTAAGATTGATCCTATGCATTTATTTGTTGTAGATGAAGATAGAAAAATTGACAATTTTTAAGATTAACAAGTAGGAAACTGGGGTTCCATAATGTGGAATGATTTGGGATTGAAAATGGATGTTGTTCGAGAGCGAAGTTGGATGTGCATTGACTAAAATCACATGATCATGCAGCTGCTCTACTAAAATATCTAGATGATATGATTACCTATAGTTTATTAACTCCTCCTATTAGTACTAGGTTTTTCCAAATCCATATTACTCAAAAAGAACAATTTAACAACAGTTATGAAGAATCAAACATTTCAGCCATTACATTTGTTATCATAATTGCAATGCCATTCCACTAAATATAAATTCATAGTAGCACTATTGTGAGTGGACTGTTGTTGAGGAAACAAATTCATTACGTATGTAAGTTAGATGGTATTAAAAATTGGTTTGCAATTAAGTTTGACGCAATTGAGAGGTAAGAACTCCAAAACAATTAAATAGCATTTTTCAAAAACAGTGGCTGCAAATTACAATCTCAACCGGAGCCTAAGAGATCTGCTAACCTAGTAAATTAAATGTAATCAAATGACACTTATTCACTGTTTCTTTCTATATTGTTTGCCAATGGCTAGTAAGGAATCTATGATGTCCCAAATCCCTACTAATACTGGCATTAAGTCCATGTTATTATTCCAAATTACACATCTTATAAACTTGATTTTTGCAAACCTCCAGGTTATTTCCATCAATTACACTGCTAAAATGAAAAAACTCTTAACAATATACCAACACTACAGCCCCCATTTCACACTAGCAATGATATAGGACAAATTACTGAGAGCATGCAAGTTCATGAAAGATAACCTTACATTATAATGTTTGTTCAAGTGTCATTATAAAGATAAGAAAATAGCTAGACCCTCAAATCTATCTTTGAACCAAATGTCACTACTCTGCGCTAAGTACAATAAATCTCTTGAGAGTCTCCTAATATCTCTAAGTGACGATAACAGGACATTATCATAGAGAACGAGCTAGCAAAAAGATCATGCAGCTTATGATATGGGCCCAAAGTACCATCAAAGTAATATATAGTGTTACATTTGCTCAAGGGATTACATCTTAATTTTTTGTAATTATTTTCATATGATAAGATAACATATCATGTTTGAGCATTGAAATAAGTTAACATTCCAGGATCCAATCAGTACCCTTGAAGTTTCACCTATCCTTTCCCTTTGGAGAAAGTTAAAGACTCCGCACACACCCCCTTCCCCTCTCTCTTTTTTTCTCATTTCTCATAAAACTAATTTTATTAGTGCCAGTTCCCAACCGCCCTCACCCCAAATTTTTTTTGGTCAATAAAGAAATTTTTATTGACAAGAACAGAACCACTGTACAACCAATAACACACCAAAGCAAGGACCAAACCAGCTATACAACTCAACCCTACTAGCCCCAATAAAAACAAATGCACCAAGCCTCCAAACAAAACTAAAACCCATACCCAAACCAACATAACTGCAGAAAGCACCTCCAGAAAAAACAGCAGCCCAACCCCACAAGAGGACCCCACCCACACCACCAACCCCAAAAGAAAATGTCACCCTCCCCCACTTTTCCTTCTTGAATGAAATACTCTTCCCTCCTCTCCCTTCAAATTTTTCTCTCTCACCTCTTTATTGTCTACTTTAGGATCTCACAACCAATAGTGAACATGGTACCTTCTTAGACCAAATTTCACTAGATACAAATGGCAATTTCTTTTAACACTATCTATTTTCATCTCTGTCATTAATTTCTCTCTCATCTAACGCACTATTTCACTAAGAACACCAACGAAATTTGTAGTTTCTCCTCATACAACTGTCTGGGTTATCTATTTAAGATACTAGGTGATTGTAGAAGCTAGGTATTTTCTTTTTCTTTGGAGAGTGAGGAAAGGGTCATAAATTTGTAGATTTTGATTTGACAAAAGGGAGGTAGTGATCTCTGTGAGAATGGATTTCCTATCTTGATTTTGTGGGAATGATTTTAGTGGGCAAGAAACAACATGAAATTTTCCATCTGAGTTCTGTTTACTGAGAGATTTTCATCATTGGCACAAACACAATTCTGCCTTTTAGGTGTTTGCAAATTGCTAGGATAATGAATTAAAAGGATATGGTCTCTTTTGTGTCAATGAAATCAAATTTGCAAGTTACTGTTGTATTAAGCAATGTTTCACATAAAAAGTTTAAAAAAAAAAAAAACAAAAAGAGGAGGAATCACTTTATAGAAAACAAACAACAGAAAACGGGATATGAGTTGCGGATTTTAAAGAATAAAAAAAAATTAAGAAATTTCAATTTCACCTACAGACAAGGAAAACATACCAGGAGATAGAAAAGTTAATGAAAAGGGCATAAAGCAAAGAGGCCAGCTCTGCCAAATATCCAGTCCATTGAAGTGCTCTATTCAATAAAAGAAATTATGAACAGAAATGTGCCCATTTATTGGTCCCAGATTTTGCACATGAAAACAGTTCAGGGCACTCTTACACTCCTAAATTATGTCCATGAATACATTGATAAAACCAAGATGCTGAAGCAGAAATAAGCACCTAGGGAAGTGTGACTATGGTGCAGATGTGACGATAAAAAAGTGTACAAATGATATTTGGTTGATGAAAAATTTGTCGTAAGAGCTAGAATTTCTGGGTCTCTAAAGAAGTTTGGAGATCATATTTCAATCAAATTAACAAGGATACCTTGCCTTTGAGACTGCTCTTCTTCTTCATCATCAGGGGAACTATTTCTTCTCCAAATCATTGAGACTTCGCCTTATCAACTCATAGACCAAATTCACATCCTTAACGAGAAACCACTTTTCTTTCCCTCCTCGAGCGGCAGTTTCTTGAGAACGGAACCAAGAACAGGTCAAGCATGTCCCGAGCAGGATCCCCTTGTACGGCCGATATTGATGAAGCTTTGTTCACTCGTCAAATTCACTGTTGAAGCACAAGAAGCAGTGGTTACACAACTGGATGATCGCTGCTCATTATAAAGAGGAACCAAAGACACTTCAAATCGTTATAAGAGAAGTTCACGTTGTCTTTGCGCTTCATTTTCTGTAGAATTTGTTATACATAAGCCAAATGCTATCCAATTTCAACAATTGAACAATATTAATCAAATTCATTTGATCCAAGCAAAGAAGAACAGTGAAATAACCTGGCGAGCAATGCCCACTAGATCTTGAACCGTCAAGCCGGAGTCGTCATCGTGATGGCAGTGGGTGTGGATTTCCTCAAGATTTCCCTGGGTAGCATTTTTCGTTTTCCATCTTTCCTTTTCTTGGTTCCAGTCGACAAACAAACGAATTTCTGGGCAAATTGGGATTTCTTCTTCAGGCTATCGGGTTGTCATCGTCTTCTTCATCTTCACCGTCGACGGCAGCGCTTGAACTTTCATCCACTACCTGTAACGACGTCGTTTACATCCCTCCTCGATTCCAAATTCAAGTTCATTTTCGCTAAAAAACAAGAAATACTTTTAGGTCTCCACTTTTTAAGAAATTTACTTGCTACATATTTCTAAATTAACAAATTAAAATATTTTTATATTTTATAAAAGTTTAACGTAGTTAATAGATTGATGTTTTTATTTTTAAAATTAAAAATTTTAATTTTTACGATCATTTAAATTCAAAATTCTTCCATTAAAATTATTATTAATAAAATATAAAATGCTCACATTATTCTTAATTGATTTGAAAAATCTCAA
Organism: Manihot esculenta; assembly: GCF_001659605.2. Lineage (NCBI taxonomy): Eukaryota > Viridiplantae > Streptophyta > Magnoliopsida > Malpighiales > Euphorbiaceae > Manihot > Manihot esculenta. Next base: position 10,844,008 of record NC_035170.2, read on the forward strand.
AAAAAATCTACAACTTTCAAATAATAAATATATTTCTCAAGTATTTTATCAAATAAAAAATATTTCCGTTAAGTATAATTAGATTTGTATAAGAATTTTAATAAATGATTCCATAAACTTCTTGCTATGTAACTACATGCCGACTTATCATCACACTTCTCTAAACGAGCAGCTTGAACTCCCCATACTATTTACCATTGTGTTGTCAAATCCATCCCCTTATCAAATACCACAAGTCTAGATAATAGGACTCTATTGACCAAAATAGATTAAATGGTGGAAGTGACAAATCTCATGATAATAGAAATCGAGCAAAACCCATCCAACCCATTACAACCCGTGAAAAAAAGACCATTTAATTATATCTTAAATTGTAGTCATATCCAATTTAGGAGGCATAGGAGGTTTTCTCTCCTTTCCATTCACCTTCACGTGGTGAAAAACCTTAAACACAATCAAAATATTATCTATAATTATCCTTCTCAGTATAAAAGCACTTTAAGTTTCATCCACAATCCTTCTACGAAAAATTTTCAATCGGTTTGTCAAATTTCTTTTTTTTTTTTAATAATTTTACAATTCATATTACACAAACTTATAGGTCTATAATCAGTAATAGATCTGTTGCAAGGCATAAATTCTCACTGAAATGGAAAAGGATTTTTTTCATAACATGGCATTTTTTATTATTTTTCTAACTCATTCATAATTAAAATAAGGTTATTAAGAGAAAAAATAAAACATTACAAGAAATTGCAAGAATTATGTTAAATAAAATTAATTTTTTAAAATATTTTTGAGTCGAATATTTTTTATCGCTACATTGTTAATCATGTTGCTGTTATGATAAGAAATCAAATATTTTATATTTTTATATTTTTTTAATATAAATATTATATTTTAAATAATAAGGAGCATTTTAATAAGTTGGATGGTAAGATTTTGAAGGAATTTTAAATATTTCATACTTTCATATCGTTACCAACCGCTAAGAGTAATGGTATTTATGCTGTCAAGAGTAATGATAAGATAAATATGTTAAAATACAAAAGTGTAAAAGTATAATTTTAATTTTTTTATTTTTTAAAATTATAATTTTATTATAATTTTTATACTTTATTTATCTTCAATATTTTTATAAAATTTTTTATAATTATTATTATGTTTTTTATTTTTTATTCAAATAAAAGTAAAGAATATTTATTTCAAGAGACTGTTATATTTACTTAAATCTAATTTTCATAATTCTTTAACTATCAAGAAGGGAGAAATAATATATTGAATTTAATATATGTAAAAATATTTATTTTAAATTTTTTTATTAGTTGAATAAAATTTTTAAAGATCATGTTATAATTAACCTATTAACATTTTAAATTCAATTTAGAGTCGCTATATTTGATTTATTTTGTTCAATAGTTCTAAAAAATACATTTAAAATAAATTTTTTTTATTATTATTATATCTTTTATATTTTTAACATATTTAATTCAATATATCAAATATTTTCTTTTATTATTTCATTTATTTTTTTTGTTGACGATAAACTTAAGTTTTATATTTTTAATTTTTATATTTTAATAGATCTACCCTTAAAATTAATAACATTAGTAACGATAAGATATAAATAAATTACTACGTTAGTAACAATAAGATATAAATAAATTACTACGTTAGTAACAATAGGATATAAATAAATTACTGCCAAAATATAGGATATATTTGTGAAAAGAAATTTAGGATACATCTGTTAAAAAGTCAGAAATTTTAGGGATTTTTCTGACCACTAATTTTTTTTAAAAAAAAAAAAAAAACTAAAAGAGCCCATTAGCTAAAGTAACTACTGTATGTCTCCTTAAATCACTATACCAATGGTATGAAACTCATTTTCCGTACTGTTAGTTAGCTTCAAAAATATTAGTTCACTTAAAAAGGTTGTATAATTAGATATATAATGTAAAAGTAAATGTTTATTATACGCTAGTGGTAAGTAAATTTGAATAAATTTGAAAAATTTCAGATTTTACTTTCCGATCTTCAATCTCCATTTAAAAAAAAAAAAGATATATGATGTAAAAGTAAATATTTATAACAAAGATATTGTAAGAATAACTTGTACACAACTTGCTGAATTTGATTCGAAAAAATTTTGATTTCTTAAAATATTTCACTCCATAAATGTATTTGATTTATTGATCTCTGCCTAATTCTTATAAGTTTATTGTAGTCTTTTTTATGAAGAAATTGGAGTGATTTTAAAGGGTTAAGTTATTAATCCCTGCCCAATTCTTTTCTTTTTTTCAAGAAGATTTGAAGAATATCATAGTTGGATGGTGTGTAACGACCCGGAAACCGGACCGCTACCGGCGCTATAATCCAGATCGGCATAAGGCCGCCGGGACCCATAACAAGCCTAACATATATCCTGTATACTCATACATGATCAAACATATATATAAAAACTTTAAACTTTCTCTTTCATTTACCAAGTTTAACCTGTGCATGCACAAACTCATAAACATAAAACCCCACACTGAAACCCTCATCAAATGCTCCAATGGAGCAACATATCATACATTAAGCTTGGCTTACATAAACATCAATAAAACATTTCATTAAAAGATCACGTACAAAAAAGGGATTAACATACACTAGTGCCAAGCACAATTCTATCATCAATACAATTCTTTACATTACATCACATTATAACATTTTACAATACATGTCCACATCTAATTATTACATAAAACATGACTCCTTTACTCTTGTTGACTTTCTGGTCTATCCCGTACCTGCAAACCTGGGGGTTAAGGGAATGTGGTGAGCTACTAGAGCCCAGTGAGCAGAATGGTAAAAACTTTATATTAAAATTCATGTTTTCATGAAATGCATCACATCACAAACAAATCACATCAAGGATGGACTTGTCACCAATAGCTCTCTACACATTCCAATAGTGCCAGGGGCGTAGAATGGGCCTCACTGGTCTTTCTCTTACATCGTACCAGGGGCGTAGAATGGGCCTTACTGGTCTTACATAGCATACCATATCATATCATATCATGTCATCATACGAGAACTAATTGATCATTCAACACCATCCACATCAACATTATATTATGCAATACAACATATTCGTGAATTCTAGTGCAAACAATCTAATATATCACATGGCATTCGTGATGCATGAACATGCTCAAAATTATTTGCTTTGAAACGTAAAAATCCATTCTACTCACCTCAGGCTAGCTCTGAAAAGACACTGAAGCAGCTATCTCACTACTGGGGTCCTCGGTTCCTCGGGTCCGAACCTACACAGGTGGACTCGAAATGAGGGACCAAACATAGACTAACATGATTCTAAACAATTCCCCAAAAACCCCCCTAAAACACCTTAAAACAATCATAGAAAATATGCAAAGGAAGGCTGAACAGGGCACCTTTGGCGGCAGGTTCGGCGGCCAAAAGTGGTTCCAGAGTCGAAACTCGTACATGTTCGGCGGCACCTTCGGCGGCCGAAACTCCACTCCAGAGCCAAAAGTCCAACTTTCGGGGGCAGGGTTTGGCAGCCAAAGGCTTGCCTCCACAGGCAGGTTCGGCTGCCGAACCTGAGTTCTCCCAAAGTGGCAGAACTCAGCCTCCTCATGCACATTTTGCCTCCCAAACCATTCAAACATGCATTTAGCTATTCTACAACATGTATACACAAGCAAATAAGCATATAGGGGTCTCAAACTAACCTAAATCTCAACACAAACACATATAGCAACTCATACAACACACATTATCCATAAACTCAACATTAACCTAAACATGCATTTCTACCCCATAACCCCTCAAAACTTGTTTAAAACATACAAGAAAGGTAGGATCTAAGCTTACCTCTTGAAGATCGAGAGGAGAGACGATCCTAACTTGGAGATGGGAGAAATTTAGCTTCTTGGGTCTCCAAGCTCCAAAACTTGATCTTAGCTTCAAAAACCTTCAAAACCAAGTTAAAACTTGTTAAAACTTGAAAGATTTGAGGGAAATCATCAAAACCAACCATGGGAGGGCATGGACTCACCGTTGGCCGAAAATAGGGGAGAAAGCTCTCCCATTTTCGACCATGGGGCCTTTTATAGGTGGCTGGCCAGGCCACCTTCGGAAGCCGAAGTTGACTCCAAAACTCATGCATGTTCGGCCGTCGAACATGAGGTTCGGCGGCCGAACCTGGATTTCCCTCTATGGTCTTTTTCATTCAAAACTCAATTTCTTTCTTACTTAAAACCATAAAATACATGAAAACATTTTATAAAAACATGTTTTTACCCTTCTAGAGGTTTCCGACATTCGAGATTTCACCGGACGGTAGGAATTCCGATACCGGAGTCTAGCCGGGTATTACATTCTCCCCCCCTTAAGAACATTCGTCCCCGAATGTTCACCAAACAAGCATACATAGCATAAAACATAAACATACATACAAAACACATAACACTCACCTTAGAAGAGATAAGCATATTGCTGGAGCATAGACTCCTGTGTCTCCTAGGTACACTCTTCGATGTTGTGGTGATTCCAAAGGACTTTCACCATCGGAATTTCCTTGTTCCTTAGCTTTCTGATCTGGGTGTCTAGGATCCGTACTGGCTACTCAACATAGGTGAGATCTCCAAGGATCTCCACATCAAGCTCACTAAGAACCTTGCCCGGATCCGACACGAACTTCCGTAACATGGAAACATGGAAAACCGGATGGATTCTCTCCATTGAAGCGGGTAAGTCTAACTTGTACGATACATTCCCAATCTTTTGCAAGATTTCAAAGGGTCCGATGTACCGTGGAGCTAACTTACCCTTCTTCCCAAACCGAATCACCCCTTTCATAGGAGACACCTTAAGCAATACCAAATCTCCCTCCTGAAACTCCACATGCTTCCTGCGGACATCTGCATAGCTCTTTTGCCTGCTCACAGCAGTTTTGATCCTTTCTCTGATTATGGGCACTACTCTACTGGTGATCTCTACTAGCTCAGGTCCCGCTAAGGCCCTTTCTCCAACTTCCTCCCAACAGACAGGTGACCTGCACTTCCTTCCATACAAAGCTTCATATGGAGCCATCCCTATGCTAGCATGATAGCTGTTATTATAGGCAAACTCCACCAAAGGTAGATGTTGCCTCCAAGAACTGCCAAAATCTAGCACACACATTCTGAGCATATCTTCTATCATCTGGATGGTCCTCTCTGATTGTCCGTCCGTCTGAGGATAGAAAGCAGTACTGAAATCTAACCTGGTGCCCATAGCATTCTGCAGACTTCGCCAAAACTTGGAGGTGAACTGGGGTCCTCTATCAGACACTATTGAAACAGGAGCCCCATGCAACCTGACCACCTCATCAACAAATACCTGCGCCAATTTGTCCACAGAATAGCCACTCCTGACAGGGATGAAGTGAGCAGATTTGGTCAGTCTGTCCACAATCACCCATATGGAGTCCAATTTGTTGGACGTCACCAGTAACCCCACAACGAAGTCCATAGCGATATTCTCTCATTTCCACTCTGGAATCGGCAGTGGGTTAAGCATTCCAGTCGACTTCTGATGTTCCAGCTTCACCCTTTGACATACTTCGCAGGCGGACACGAACTGTGCCACTTCTCTCTTCATAGCTGGCCACCAATAAACTCTTTTCAGATCCTGGTACATTTTGGTGGCTCCAGAGTGAATACTGTATCTGGCATTATGAGCCTCTCTTATAATGTCTCCCTTCAGACCCACGTCATCTGGTACACACAATCTGTTCCCATAGCGGAGGATACCTTTGCTGTCAAATCTGAACTCATCATTCTTGCCTAACTGAACAGTCCTGGCAATCTTCACTAACTCGGGGTCCTCGTGCTGTTTCTGAGCCACCTGCTCCAGAAACACAGGTGTCACTCTCATCTGGGCTATCAAAGCACCTATACCAGACAACTCCAACTGCAAACCTTCATTAATAAGCTTATGAAACTCTTTCACCACCGGTCTCCTCTCTGCTGTGATATGGGATAGACTGCCAAGTGATTTTCGGCTTAAGGCGTTTGCCACAACATTCGCCTTACCCGGATGGTACTGAATCTTGCAATCATAGTCACTAAGCAGTTCTACCCATCTTCTTTGTCTCAAGTTCAACTCTCTCTGACTCAGGATGTACTGCAGGCTTTTATGATCTGTGAAGATCTCACATTTAACCCCATAAAGGTAATGCCTCCACATCTTGAGTGTAAAGATCATAGCTGCCATCTCTAGGTCATGTGTAGGATAATTCAACTCATGCTTCTTCAGCTGTCTAGAAGCATAAGCAATTACACTTTCATTTTGCATCAACACACAACCTAGTCCCACACGGGATGCATCACAAAACACTGTGAAGTCTTCATTACTGGTAGGCAGAGCTAACACCGGTGCCGACGTCAACCTTTTCTTCAGCTCTTCGAAACTCTCTTCACACTGGTCAGTCCACACAAACCTCTGATTCTTCTTAGTCAGTCTGGTCATAGGAGCTGCAATCTTAGAGAAGTCCTGAACGAACCTCCTGTAGTAACCTGCCAAACCCAAAAAAATCTTGATCTGTGTCACTGTAGTGGGTCTAGGCCAGTTAGCTACAGCTTCCACCTTCTTAGGGTCCACTTCTATTCCATTTTCTGACACCACATGCCCCAAGAATGAAATGCTCCTCAACCAGAACTCACACTTGGAGAACTTGGCATATAAGCCGTATTCCCTCAAGGTCTGCAAGACTAACCTCAGATGATGGGCATGCTCCTCTGCATTCCTGGAATACACTAAGATATCATCTATGAAGACAATAACAAAGTGATCCAGATACTGACTAAAAACTCTGTTCATGAGGTCAATGAATGCTGCAGGGGCATTGGTTAACCCGAACGGCATCACAAGGAACTCATAGTGCCCATATCTGGTTCTGAACGCCGTCTTCGGCACATCCTCTTCTCTTATTCTCAGCTGATGGTACCCAGATCTCAGATCTATCTTGGAGAAACAACCTGCTTCTGCTAGCTGGTCGAATAGATCGTCGATCCTGGGTAACGGGTACTTATTCTTGGTAGTGATTTTGTTCAACTGCCTGTAGTCGATACAAAGTCTAAGGGATCCATCCTTCTTTTTCACAAACAGTACTGGAGCACCCCAAGGTGAGGTACTCGGTCGGATGAAGCCCTTATCTACCAGCTCTTGCAACTATTCTTTCAACTTTTTCAACTCAGCTAGTGCCATCCTGTAAGGAGGGATAGAGATTGGTCTGGTTCCAGGCATCAATTCGATTTCAAACTCTATCTCCCTAGCAGGTGGTAAACCTGGCAGCACGTCTGGGAAGACATCTAAAAACTCTCTGACCACGAGCACTGAGGCGGGCTCTCTAACATGACTATCCAGCTCTCTCACATGAGCTAGAAAACCCTGACAACCCCTCCTGAGCAACCTACGAGCCTGTAGGGCTGATATCAAACCTCTAGGTGTACCCCTCCTGTCTCCACTGAAGACAACTTCCGACCCATCCTGATCTCTGAACCTGACTACCTTGTCTCTGCAGTCCAAGGTAGCACCATGGGTAGACAGCCAATCCATTCCTAGAATGACATCAAAATCCGTCAAATCTAGAACCACAAGGTCGGCTGGAAGGCATCTTCCCTCAACAAAAACTGGACTAAACCGGCAGACTGACTCCGCCACTGATGGATCACACTTGGGTCCACTGACCCAAAGGGGACACTCTAACCCAAATACCATCAAACCCAACCTCTCGACGGCTCTCGGAGCAACAAAAGAATGAGATGCACCAGGGTCCATTAAGGCATAAACATCTGAACAACCAATGATGAGATTACCTGACTCCACGTTGTTTGATGCATTTGCCTCCTGCTGTGTCATCGTGAAGATCCGTGCTGGAGCTGATGGACCTTCACCCCTGAAACCCGCTGAAGAAGAGGCTGCCCCTCTCCCTCTACCTCTGCCACTGGCCTGAGTGGAGGCTGGAGCTACTGGCTGAGCCACACTACTAGAAGCTGTCTGCTGGGACTGTGCCATATAAGCTGCTCTAGGACACTCCCGTGCCATGTGTCCCTCCTGCCCACATTTGAAGCAGGCTGTCGTCCCAAACCGACATACTCCCTTGTGCGGCTTCCCACACTTCATACATACTGCACTATCTGCACCTGAGCTCGAGCCACCTCCTAATCCCAGACCTGACTTTATCTTGTTCCAGAACTTGTTCTTCTTTGACTTTTTAGTGGTACTGGCCCACTTCTTACTGCCTGAAGCTGCTGAACTCAAAGAAGAAGGGTCTAACTTTTCCCTACCTAGGGTCTTGGAACCAGAAGACTGTGCCACAGACTATTTCACTTTCCCTTCAATTATTGCACTAGCCACCATTCTCCGGGCCATATCCACTATGGCATGGAAACTCTCTCTCTTTGCTGACTGGATCAAGGAGGAATACCTGGAATGAAGCCTCATGATATACCTCCTAGCCTTCTTCTGATCTGTGTCAAGATTTTGCCCGGCAAACGACAACAGCTCCAAGAACCTATCTGTGTACTCATCTACACTCATCTCCTCTGTCTGCCTTAGCTGTTCGAACTCAATCATCTTCAACTCCCTTGAGCTATCAGGGAAAGCTCATCCTGCAAACTCATTAGCAAACTCCTCCCATAATAGGATATCCAATCTCGGGTTCACATAGTTTTTAAACCACTCTTGGGACTTCTTTTGCTTCAGTGTGAACCCAGCCATCTGAATGGCTCTACTGTCATCTGCTCCTAACTCATCTGTTATCATCTTGACCGTCCTGAGGTACTCAAACGGATCATCACCTGTTTCATACTTAGGAGCATCCAACTTCAAATAGTCAGTCATCTTGACCTTGCTTCCTCCAGATGAGCTAGGTTTAGGTGCTTGGGCTTCTGGGACCATAGGTTTTGCTGGGGGTGGAGGAGGTGCAACATCCCTTGGATTAGGGTTTGCTGTACCTAGATAAAAGGATGGGGGTGGGTACATAGGATACTGTGATTATGGTGGGTAGAAAGGTGGGTATGGCATGTAAGAAGGATAAGGGTTAAAACTGGGGTAATCCGATGTACCTCCCATCGAATACCCGGAATTCCGTAAAAAGGGTGGGTATTAGGGTGGTTGAACAAACCCCGAGGCCTGAGTGCCTCCCTGAGACTCTCCCATGCCCTCTTCCGGCATGCTCACATCAAGACTGCCATCCCTCCTCTGATCCACATCCATATCATCCCCCACATCTTCTGACACTCCACCTTGAACTGTTCCTCTTTTGCTCATATCAAAAGACCTTCTAGGGTCCCTTGACACTCTCTCCCTACTAGACCTACAGGACATTGCCCTGGCAATGCAGGAGGACGGGCATCCGTGCCCTCATCCTGAGGTGGTACTCCAGTCAATCGTGCAGATCGACGAGTTCCTCTCATCTTGCTTACTGAAAAACAACACACATCACATAAAACATTAGCATCATATGGTTCATGTGGAAACACATGAACCCGCATCGCATACATCACATACCCAGCATATCATCAATGCACATGCATAAAATCATGGCATTTCACATCATTATTCAAGACAGGACTCTACATCCTATCCTAGTGGACATGATTTTCCTATTGTGCTTGCCCTTCTAGAACATATATGAGCCCGACACTCTCTAGGTCCGACCATATGAACCTAGGGCTCTGATAGCAATCTGTAACGACCCGAAAATCGGACCGCTACCGGCGCTAGGATCCAGACCTGCATAAGGCCGCCGGGACCCGTAGCAAGCCTAACATACATCCTGTATACTTGTTAAATCCCATACATGATCAAACATATACATAAAAACTTTAAACTTTCTCTTTCATTTACCAAGCTTAACTTGTGCATGCACAAACTCATAAACATAAAACCCCACACTGGAGCCCTCATCAAATGCTCCAATGGGGCAACATATCATACATTAAGCTTGGCTTACATAAACATCAATAAAACATTTCATTAAAAGATCACGTACCAAAAAGGGATTAACATACACTAGGGCCAAGCACAATTCTATCCTCAATAAAATTCTTTACATTACATCACATTATAACGTTTTACAATACATGTCCACATCTAACTATTACATAAAACATGACTTCTTTACTCTTGTTGACTTCCTGGTCTATTCCGTACCTGCAAACCTGGGACTTAAGGGAATGGGGTTAGCTACTAGAGCCCAGTGAGCAGAATAGTAAAAACATTATATTAAAATTCATGCTTTCATGAAATGCATCACATCACAAACAAATCACATCAAGGATGGACTTGTCACCAATAGCCCTCTACACATTCCAATAGTGCCAGGGGCGTAGAATGGGTCTCACTGGTCTTTCTCTTACATCGTACCAGGGGCGTAGAATGGGCCTCACTGGTCTTACATACCATACCATATCATATCATATCATGTCATCATACGAGGGCTAATGGATCATTCAACACCCATTCACATCAACATTATATTATGCAATGCAACATATTCGTGAATTCTAGTGCAAACAGCCTAATATATCACATGGCATTCGTGGTGCATGAACATGCTCAAAATTATTTGCTTTGAAACGTAAAGATTCATTCTACTCACCTCAGGCTAGCTCTGAAAAGACACTGAAGCAGCTATCTCACTGCTGGGGTCCTCGGTTCCTTGGGTCCGAACCTACACAGGTGGACTCAAAATGAGGGGCCAAACATAGACTAACATGATTCTAAATAACTCCCCAAAAACCCCTTAAAACACCTTAAAACAATCATAGAAAGCATGCAAAGGAAGGCTGAACAGGGCACCTTTAGCGGCAGGTTCAGCAGCCGAAAGTCCCTCCAGAGCCGAAACTCAGCCACTTTCGGCAGCACCTTCGGCGGCTGAGAGTGGTTCCAGAGCCGAATCTCGTGCATGTTCGGCGGCACCTTCGGCGGCCGAAACTCCCCTCCAGAGCCGAAAGTCCAACTTTCGGGGGCAGGGTTCGGCAGCCAAAGGCTTGCCTCCACAGGCAGGTTCGGCTGCCGAACCTGAGTTCTCCTAAAATGGCAGAACTCAGCCTCCTCATGCATATTTTGCCTCCCAAACCATTCAAACATGCATTTAGCTATTCTAAGACATGCATACACAAGCAAATAAGCATATAGGGATCTAAAACTAACCTAAACTCCAACACAAACACATATAGCAACTCATACAACACACATTATTCATAAACTCAATATTAACCTAAACATGCATTTCTACCCCATAACCCCTCAAAACTTGTTTAAAACATACAAGAAAGGTAGGATCTAAGCTTACCTCTTGAAGATCGAGAGGAGAGACGATCCTAACTTGGAGATGGGAGAAATTTAACTTTTTGGGTCTCCAAGCTCCAAAACTTGATCTTAGCTTCAAAAATCTTCAAAACCAAGTTAAAACTTGTTAAAACTTGAAAAATTTGAGGGAAATCATCAAAACCAACCATGGAAGGGCATGGACTCACCGTTGGCCGAAAATAGGGGAGAAAGCTCGCTCATTTTTGGCCATGGGGCCTTTTATAGGTAGCTGGCCAGGCCACCTTCGGAAGCCGAAGGTAACTCCAAAATTCATGCATGTTCGGCGGCCGAACATGAGGTTCGGCGGCCGAACCTGGATTTCCCTCTATGGTATTTTTCATTCAAAACTCAATTTCTTTCTTACTTAAAACCATAAAATACATGAAAACATTTTATAAAAACATGTTTTTACCCTTCTAGAGGTTTTCGACATTCGAGATTCCACTGGACCGTAGGAATTTTGATACCGGAGTCTAGCCGGGTATTACATTCTCCCCCCCTTAAGAACATTCGTCCCCGAATGTTCACCAAACAAGCATACATAGCATAAAACATAAACATATATACAAAACACATAACACTCACCTTAGAAGAGATAAGGATATTGCTGGAGCATAGACTCCCGTATCTCCCAGGTACACTCTTCGATGTTGTGGTGATTCCAAAGGACTTTCACCATTGGGATTTCCTTATTCCTTAGCTTTCTGATCTGGGTGTCTATGATCCGTACTGGCTGCTCAACATAGGTGAGATCTCCACATCAGGCTCACAAAGAACCTTGCCCGGATCCGACACGAACTTCCATAACATGGAAACATGGAAAACCGGATGGATTCTCTCCATTGAAGCGGGTAAGTCCAACTTGTACGCTACATTCCCAATCTTTTGCAAGATTTCAAAGGGTCCGATGTACCGTGGAGCTAACTTACCCTTCTTCCCAAATCGAATCACCCCTTTCATAGGAGACACCTTGAGCAATACCAAATCTCCCTCTTGAAACTCCACATGCTTCCTGCGGACATCTGCATAGCTGTTTTGGCTGCTCACAGCAGTTTTGATCCTTTCTATGATTATAGGCACTACTCTACTGGTGATCTCTACTAGCTCAGGCCCCGCTAAGGCCCTTTCTCCAACTTCCTCCCAACAGACAGGTGACCTGCACTTCCTTCCATACAAAGCTTCATATGGAGCCATCCCTATGCTATCATGATAGCTGTTATTGTAGGCAAACTCCACCAAAGGTAGATGCTGCCTCCAAGAACCGCCAAAATCTAGCACACACATTCTGAGCATATCTTCTATCGTCTGGATGGTCCTCTCTGATTGTCTGAGGATGGAAAGCAGTGCTGAAATCTAACCTGGTGCCCATAGCATTCTGCAGGCTCCGCCAAAACCTGGAGGTGAACTGGGGTCCTCTATCAGACACTATTGAAACAGGAGCCCCATGCAACCTAACCACCTCATCAAGAAATACCTGCGCCAATTTATCCACAGAATAGCCACTCCTGACAGGGATGAAGTGAGCAGATTTGGTCAGTCTGTCCACAATCATCCATATGGAGTCCAATCTGTTGGATGTCACCGGTAACCCCACCACGAAGTCCATAGCTGTAATACCCGGCTAGATTTCGGCATCGAAATCCCTGTCTTCCGGCGGAATCTCCGTTGGAATATGGAATTCTGATGATGCCAGAGGTTCCTAGAGGGGTAAAACGTGTTTTCAAAAAAAAAAAAATGTTTTTACTGATTTCATGGTTTTAAATGAAAAAGAACTGAGTTTTAAAAAGAAAAGACCAAGGAGGCAATTGCCAGGTTCGACCGCCGAAAGTGAAGTTTGGCCGCCGAACATGGAAAGGCTTCGGGAGCGCCTTTGGCCTCCGAAAGTCTTGTTTGAACGAGCCAAGGTTCGACCGCCGAAAGTCAAGTTCGGCCGCCGAACATGCATGAGTTTAGGGGGCACGTTAGGCTGCCGAAGGTGGTTCAGCAGGCCACCTATAAAAGCCCCTCAGATCGGAAATGGGCGAGTTTTCTCCCCATTCTCGAGCTCAGGTGAGTTTTTGTCCTCCCTTGGCCGTTTTCATGTTTTTCTTCATCTCCTTCATGTTTTCATGAGTTCCATGGTTATTTTGAAGAGTTTTAAAGCTTAGATCGAAGTTTTGGGAGCTTGGAGTTTTTGGAGCTTGGATTCTCCACACCTCCGAGTTAGAGATCACGCAACCCTCGATCTTCAAGAGGTAAGTGTAGATCTTTGTTTTCCTAGTGTCTTTTGAAGTTTTATGAAGGTTTTAATGGTAGTGTATGGGTAGATATGCATGTTAGGATTTATGTGGGTTTTATGCCCAATGTATGTTGTGTGATGCTCATGTATGTTTATATGATGATATGTTGAATGTTTAGGCTAGGTTATGCATGTGGGAGTGAGTATGCATGATGGGGAGAGAGTATGTGAGGATTTGGGTTGTTTTGATGGTTTTGGCCTATGTGGGTCATAAGCTATCTATGTATGTTTTGATGCTGTTTTTGGAGTTTAATCAAGCTATTAAGCTCCTTTGTGCATGGTTAAGGGTTTATGCATGTTTTGGAAAGGTTGGGTGCTTGTTTTGGGGTGTTTGGAAGGTTTGGGAGGCTTGAATGCATGAGAAGCTGAGTTCTGCCCTTCTGGGAAGAACTCAGGTTCGGCCACCGAAGGTGGTTTCGGCCGCCGAACCTGCCTTTGGATGCATGGTTTGGCTGCCTAACCTTGCCCTCGAAAGTTGAGTTTTGGCTTGAAAGCAGACTTTTGGCCGCCGAAGGAAGGATTCGGCCGCCGAAAGTGCCTGACTTTCGTCTCTGGAGTGGGACTTTCGGCCGCCGAAGGTGCCGCCGAAAGTGCCCGAGTTTCGTCTCTGGAGGAGGGTTCGGCCGCCGAAGGTGCCGCCGAAAGTGCCCTGTCCAGCCTTTTCATGGTTGTTTTCTATGCATGTTTAAGTGATGTTTTAGGGGTTTTTGGGGAGTTGTTTATGAGTTGTTTAGAGTGTGTTTGGCACCTCATTCGAGTCCACCTGTGTAGGATCGGACCCGAGGGACCGAGGAGGCCATCAGTGTTAGCTGTTGCAGAGTCAGTCCAGCGTCTGCCAGATGTGAGTAGAATTAAACTTAATCTTTTAATTTATGAAATCAAATGCTTTTAGCATGTTTCATGCATCATGATGAATAGTAGGATTGATTGCATTAGTGTACACGAATATGAGGCATTGCATTTAACCTTGTACTTGGCACTGCTCCTTGTACATTGTATGATGTGACAGATCGGACATAGTTTTGGATACATTAGCCCTCACAGTAAAGACCTGAGGAGCCCCATCGAGGGCCGGGCACAGTAAAGTCCTGAGGAGCCTCTGAGAGGGGCCGGGCACAGAGTACTTCGGTACTATTTGATTGTACAGTAAAGACCTGAGGAGCTCCTTTGCGGGCCGGGCACAGATTCGAGGGAGTTTTGATCCGTCCATCTGAGATGATGTGATTTACTTGTGATGTGATGCATTCCATGATATCATGTTTTATCACATGTTTTATATGTTCTACTCACTGGGCTTTTTAGCTCACTCCTCTCCCCTAACCCCAGTGTTGCAGGAATGAGGTCGATCGAGAAGTCTCAAGAGTAAAGGTTTTGCGTATGTAATAGTATTAGATTAGTACTTTTAGTGTGGACATGTATTATACCTTGATATAATGTTTGGTAAGATAATGTAATGTAAAGTTAAGTGGAGTTATGTTTATGGATTAGTACTGTGCTTGGCCCTAAGACTTGGTTAGTCCCTTTTTAGTACATGATGTATGTATGGTTTATTGTTGAGTTGAGTTTGAACTAATCTTGTGGCATGTGTTGTTTACCACGCTATGGTAATTGATGAGGACCCTAGTGGAGGTCCTATGTTTGTGGTTTGATGTATGCACAGGTTAGGTTCTAGTTCTCTGGATGTTATCCCAGCTTGATGTATGTTTTGTTGACCCAGCTAGAGTTTTGATGAGGGCTCTAGTAGGGGGTTCTTTATGTTTCCAGTCGTTGCATACAGGTCAAGCTCGATATTTACATCAGATGTTTCAGTTTTTATGTTAAGTTTCGATCATGTATGGGATTTGACCAGGTGATAGGAGGTATGTTTGGCTTGCTACGGGTCCCGGCGGCCTTAAGCCGATCTGGATCCTAGCGCCGGTGGCGGTTCGGGCCGTTACGGTAGGGTATCGGTTTCCGGGTTGTTACAATAGCGATATTCTCCCATTTCCACTCTGGAATCGGCAATGGGTTAAGCATTCCAGCCGGCTTCTGATGTTTCAGCTTCACCCTCTAACATACTTCGTAGGCGGACACGAACTGTGCCACTTCTCTCTTCATAGCTGGCCACCAATAAACTCTTTTCAGATCCTGGTACATTTTGGTGGCTCCAGGGTGAACACTGTATCTGGCATTATGAGCCTCTCTCATAATGTCTCCCTTCAGACCCACGTCATCTGGTACACACAATCTGTTCCCATAGCGGAGGATCCCTTTGCTGTCAAATCTGAACTCATCATTCTTGCCTGACTGAACAGTCCTAGCAATCTTCACTAACTCTGGGTCCTCGTGCTGTTTCTGAGCCACCTGCTCCAGAAACACAGGTGTCACTCTCATCTGGGCTATCAAAGCACCTGTACCAGACAACTCCAACTGCAAACCTTCATTAATGAGCTTATGAAATTCTTTCACCACCGGTCTCCTCTCTGCTGTGATATGGGATAGACTGCCAAGTGATTTTCGGCTAAAGGCGTTTGCCACAACATTCGCCTTACCCGGATGGTACTGAATCTTGCAATCATAGTCACTAAGCAGTTCTACCCATCTTCTTTGTCTCAAGTTCAACTCTCTCTGACTCAGGATGTACTGCAGGCTTTTATGATCTGTGAAGATCTCACATTTAACCCCATAAAGGTAATGCCTCCACATCTTGAGTGCAAAGATTACAGCTGCCATCTCTAGGTCATGTGTAGGATAATTCAACTCATGCTTCTTCAGCTGTCTAGAAGCATAAGTAATTACTCTTTCATTTTGTATCAACACACAACCTAGTCCCACACGGGACGCATCACAAAACACTGTGAAGTCTTCATTACTGGTAGGCAGAGCTAACACCGGTGCCGACGTCAACCCTTTCTTCAGCTCTTCGAAACTCTCTTCACACTGGTCAGTCCACACAAACCTCTGATTCTTCTTAGTCAGTCTGGTCATAGGAGCTGCAATCTTAGAGAAGTCCTGAACGAACCTCCTGTAGTAACCTGCCAAACTCAAAAAACTCTTGATCTCTGTCACTGTAGTGGGTCTAGGCTAATTAGCTACAGCTTCCACCTTCTTGGGGTCTAGAAGCTATCTGCTGGGACTGTGCCATATAAGCTGTGTAATACCCGGCTAGACTCCGGTATCGGAATTCCTACCGTCCGGTGGAATCTCGGATGTCGGAGACCTCTAGAAGGGTAAAACCATGTTTTCATGAAATGTTTTAATGTTTTTGATGATTTTAAGTAAAGAGGAAATGAGTTTTTAAATAAAAACAACCTTGGAGGAAAGCTCAGGTTCGGCCGCCGAAACTCAAAGTTCGGCCGCCGAACATGCATGCATTTCGGGTGTGCCTTAGGCCCCCGAAGGCATAAGTGAGGGAAGTCCAGGTTCGGCCGCCGAACCTCAAGTTCGGCCGCCGAACATGGCATGCATGCGGAGGCACATTCGGCCCCCGAACGTGGCCTGGACAGCCACTATAAAAGGGTCCCTTAGCCGAAAACGGGCGAGCTTTTCCCCATTTTCGGCCAAGGTGTGCTCTCCGCCGTCCCTCACCGATCTTTGATGTTTTTCCTCTAGATCTTTCAAGTTTTTCATTTGTTTTAACTTTGTTTTGAAGATTTGAGCTTTTGAGCAAAGTTTTGGAGCTTGGAGGTTCAAGAACCAATCTCTCCCACCTTCGAGTTTTAGGTCGTCTCTCTCTTGATCTTCAAGAGGTAAGAGTCGATCTCTAGCTTACATTATGTTTTAAGTAAGTTTTATGAAGTTCATGGGGTAGAAAATGCATGAGTAAGCTTATGTTGAGTTTATGGGTTTTTGATGAGTTTTTGAGCAATGTGGCTTGTAATGTGTGTTTGATGTGTTGTAGTTGGGGTTTAAGGTAGTTTGAGACCCCTAGGAGCTTGTATGCATGTTTTGGTTGAACTAAATGCATGTTGGTTTGAGTTTGGAGGCATTAGTGCATGTTTGGACCAAGTTTCTGCCCTTTGGGAGAAACCAGGTTCGGCAGCCGAAGGGACTTTCGGCTGCCGAACCCTCTTGTGGAGGCAGCCTTCGGCTGCCGAAGCTTGCCCCCGAAAGGAGACTTTCGTCTCTTTCTGGGAGTTTCGGCCGCCGAAAGTGCCGCCGAACATGCATGAGTTTCGCCTCTGTCTGGGAGTTTCGGCAGCCGAAGGTGCCACCGAACCTGCCTGACTTTCGGCTCTGGAGGGACTTTCGGCCGCCGAACCTGCCGCCGAAAGTGCCCTGTCCAGCCTTCCTTTGCATGTTCTTGCATGGATGTTTTGAGATGTTTTAGGGGGTTTTTGGGGGATGTTTTTAGAGTCATGTTCTAGTTGTTTGGTCCCTCATTTGAGTCCACCTGTGTAGGTTCGGAACCGAGGACCTCAGCAGTGAGTCAGCTGCTTCAGTCAGTGTCAGAGCTAGCCAGAGGTGAGTGGAATAACTCTTATGCTTTTAAATAAATAAATCAGTTTTGAGCATGTTCATGCATCACGGATGCCATGTGATATTTTAGGTTGTTTGCATTAGAAATCACGAATATGTTGCATTGCACAATATGTTGTTGATGCGGATGAATGTTGAATGATCCATTAGCCCTCATATGTTATGACATGAGGATATGTTATGGAAGTCCAGGTGTGGCCTGCACTACGCCCCTGGCACTATGTAAGAGAAAGACCAGACGTGGCCTACACTACGCCCCCGGCATCATGGATTATGTATGTTATGTTATGTTATGTATAAGAGAAAGACCAGGTGTGGCCTGCACTACGCCCCTGGCATGATTGGAATATGTAGAGGGCTAAATGGTGACAAGTTCATCCTTGATATGATTAGTTGTGATGTGATGCATTTCATGTTATCATATGTTTTAAATGCTTTACTATTCTGCTCACTGGGCTCTAGTAGCTCACCCCTCTCCCAAATTCCCCAGGTTTGCAGGTACGGGTTAGACAGAGAAGTCAAGAAGAGTAATGAAGTCTTATGTATGTAATAGTTAGAATGTGGACATGACAGATTGTATAATGATGTATAGATATGTAATGTAATGATATTAAGGTTAGAAGTGTGCTTGACCATAGTATATTGTAAATCCCTTTTGATACATGATCTTAATGTTTATTGATGACTATGTTTAGCCAACTCAACACTTGTTATGCCACCCATTGGGGGCATTGATGAGATCCCACAGAGGGGTCAAGTTTATGATTATGACTATGTTCAGTGCATGCACAGGTTGAATTTGGTGTATGATAGAATGTTTGAAAGAAAAGTTTTAAATTTTTATGTATGATTGTTGATCATGTATGGGATTAAACAGATTTACAAGTTGCATGTCAGGCTTGCTACGGGTCCCGGCGGCCTTAAGCCGATCTGGATCCTAGCGCCGGTAGCGGTCCGATTTTCGGGTCGTTACAAGCTGCTCTAGGACACTCCCGTGCCATGTGTCCCTCCTGCCCACATCTGAAGCGGGCTGTCGTCCCAAACCGACATACTCCCTTGTGCGGCTTCCCACACTTCATACATACTGCACTGTCTGCACCTGAGCTCGAGCCACCTCCTAATCCCAGACCTGACTTTATCTTGTTCCAGAACTTGTTCTTCTTTGACTTTTTAGTGGTACTGACCCACTTCTTACTGCCTGAAACTGCTGAACTCAAAGAAGAAGGGTCTAACTTTTCCCAACCTGGGGTCTTGGAACCAGAAGACTGTGCCACAAACTATTTCACTTTCCGTTCAATTATTGCACTAGCCTCCATTCTCCGGGCCATATCCACTATGGCATAGAAACTCTCCCTTTTTGCTGACTGGATCAAGGAGGAATACCTAGAATGAAGCCTCATGATATACCTCCTAGCCTTCTTCTGATCTGTGTTAAGATTTTGCTCGACAAACGGCAACAGCTCCAAGAACTTATCTGTGCACTCATCTACACTCATCTCCTCCGTCTGCCTTAGCTGTTCGACCTCAATCATCTTCAACTCCCTTGAGCTATCAGGGAAAGCCCATCCTGCAAACTCATTAGCAAAACTCCTCCCATGATAGGCTATCCAATCTCGGGTTCACATAGTTTTTAAACCACTCTCGGGCCTTCTTGAGCTTCAGTGTGAACCCAGCCATCTGAATGGCTCTACTGTCATCTGCTCCTAACTCATCTGTTATTATCTTGACCGTCCTGAGGTATTCAAACGGATCATCACCTGTTTCATACTTAGGAGCATCCAACTTCAAATAGTCAGTCATCTTGACCTTGCTCCCTCCAGATGAGTTAGGTTTAGGTGCTTGGACTTCTGAGACTATAGGTTCTGCTGGGGGTGGAGGAGGTGCAACATCCCTTGGATTAGGGTTTGTTGTACCTGGATAAAAGGATGGGGGTGGGTACATAGGGTACTGTGAGTATGGTGGGTAGAAAGGTGGGTATGGCATGTAAGAAGGATAAGGGATAAAACTGGGGTAATTCGATGTACCTCCCATCGAATTCCCGGGATTCTGTGAAAAGGGTGGGTATTGGGGTGGTTGAACAAACCCCGAGGCCTGAGTGCCTCCCTGAGACTCTCCCATGCCCTCTTCCGATATGCTCACATCAAGACTGCCATCCCTCCTCTGATCCACATCCATATCATCCCCCACATCTTCTGACACTCCACCTTGAACTGTTCCTCTTTTGCTCATATCAAAAGACCTTCTAGGGTCCCTTGACACTCTCTCCCTACTAGACCTACAGGACATTGCCCTAGGCAATGCAGGAGGACGGGCATCCGTGCCCTCATCCTGAGGTGGTACTCCAGTCAATCGTGCAGATCGGCGAGTTCCTCTCATCTTGCTTACTGAAAAACAACACACATCACATAAAACATTAGCATCATATGGTTCATGTGGAAACACAAGAACCCGCATCACATACATCACATACCCAGTATATCATCAATGCACATGCATAAAATCATGGTATTTCACATCATTATTCAAGGCAGGACTCTACATCTTATCCTAGTGGACATGATTTTCCTATTGTGCTTGCCCTTCTAGAACATCTATGAGCCCGACACTCTCTAAGTCCGACCATATGAACCTAGGGCTCTGATACCAATCTGTAACGACCCGGAAACCGGACCGCTACCGGCGCTAGGATCCAGATCTGCATAACGCCGCCGGAACCCGTAGCAAGCCTAACATACATCCTGTATACCTGTTAAATCCCATACATAATCAAACATATACATAAAAACTTTAAACTTTCTCTTTCATTTACCAAGCTTAACCTGTGTATGCACAAACTCATAAACATAAAACCCCACACTGGAGCCCTCATCAAATGCTCCAATGGGGCAACATATCATACATTAAGCTTGGCTTACATAAACATCAATAAAACATTTCATTAAAAGATCACGTACCAAAAAGGGATTAACATACACTAGGGCCAAGCACAATTCTATCCTCAATACAATTCTTTACATTACATCACATTATAACATTTTACAATACATGTCCACATCTAACTATTACATAAAACATGACTCCTTTACTCTTGTTGACTTCCTGGTCTATCCCGTACCTGCAAACTTGGGGGTTAAGGGAATGAGGTGAGCTACTAGAGCCCAGTGAGCAGAATAGTAAAAACATTATATTAAAATTCATGCTTTCATGAAATGCATCACATCACAAATAAATCACATCAAGGATGGACTTGTCACCAATAGCCCTCTACACATTCCAATAGTGCCAGTGGCGTAGAATGGGCCTCACTGGTCTTTCTCTTACATCGTACCAGGGGCATAGAATGGGCCTCACTGGTCTTACATACCATACCATATCATATCATATCATGTCATCATACGAGGGCTAATGGATCATTTAACACCCATCCACATCAACATTATATTATGCAATGCAACATATTCATGAATTCTAGTGCAAACAACCTAATATATCACATGGCATTCGTGATGCATGAACATGCTCAAAATTATTTGCTTTGAAACGTAAAGATCCATTCTACTCACCTCAGGCTAGCTCTAAAAAGACACTGAAGCAGCTATCTCACTGCTGGGGTCCTCGGTTCCTCGAGTCTGAACCTACACAGGTGGACTCAAAATGAGGGACCAAACGTAGACTAACATGACTCTAAACAACTCCGCAAAAACCCCCTAAAACACCTTAAAACAATCATAGAAAACATGCAAATGAAGGCTGAACAGGGCACCTTCGGCGGCAGGTTCGGCGGCCGAAAGTCCCTCAAGAGCCGAAACTCAGCCACTTTCGGCAGCACCTTCGGCGGCCGAAAGTGGTTCCATAGCCGAAACTCGTGCATATTCGGTGGCACCTTCGGCGATCGAAACTCCCCTCCAGAGCCGAAAGTCCAACTTTCGGGGGCAGGGTTTGGCAGCCAAAGGCTTGCCTCCATAGGCAGGTTCGGCGGCCGAAAGTCCTTCAACTGCCGAACCTGAGTTCTCCCAAAGTGGCAGAACTCAGCCTCCTCATGCACATTTTGCCTCCCAAACCATTCAAACATGCATTTAGCTATTCTACAACATGCATACATAAGCAAATAAGCATATAGGGGTCTCAAACTAACCTAAACCCCAACACAAACACATATAGCAACTCATACAACACACATTATCCATAAACTCAATATTAACCTAAACATGCATTTCTACCCCATAACCCCTCAAAACTTGTTTAAAACATACAAGAAAGGTAGGATCTAAGCTTACCTCTTGAAGATCGAGAGGAGAGACGATCCTAACTTGGAGATGGGAGAAATTTAGCTTCTTGGGTCTCCAAACTCCAAAACTTGATCTTAACTTCAAAAATCTTCAAAACCAAGTTAAAACTTAAAAGATTTGAGGAAAATCATCAGAACCAACCATGGGAGGGCATGGACTCACCGTTGGCCGAAAATAGGGGAGAAAGCTCGCCCATTTTCGGCCATGGGGCCTTTTATAGGTGGCTAGCCAGGCCACCTTCGGAAGCCGAAGGTGACTCCAAAACTTATGCATGTTCGGCGGCCGAACATGAGGTTTGGCGGCCGAACCTGGATTTCCCTCTATGGTCTTTTTCATTCAAAACTCAATTTCTTTCTTACTTAAAACCATAAAATACATGAAAATATTTTATAAAAACATGTTTTTACCCTTCTAGAGGTTTTCGACATTCGAGATTCCACCGGACGGTAGGAATTTCGATACCGGAGTCTAGCCGGGTTGTAATACCCGGCTAGATTTCGGCATCGGAATCCCTACCTTCCGGTGGAATCTCCGTTGGAATCTGGAATTTTGATGATGCCAGAGTCTTCTAGAGGGTTAAAATGTGGTTTCTAAAATATTTTTACTGATTTCATGGTTTTAAATGAAAAAGAATTGAGTTTTGAAAAGAAAAGACCAAGGAGGCATTTGCCAGGTTCGGCCGCCGAACATGGGAAGGCTTCGGGAGCGCCTTTGGCCTCCGAAAGCCTTGTTTGAATGAACCAAGGTTCGGCCGCCGAACATACATGAGTTTAGGGGGCACGTTAGGCTGCCGAAGGTGGTTCAGCAGGCCAACTATAAAGGGCCCTCAGACCGAAAATGGGCGAGTTTTCTCCCCATTCTCGAGCTCAGGTGAGTTTTTGTCCTCCATTGGTCGTTTTCAAGTTTTCTCTACCCATCCCTCAAGTTTTTCATGAGATTTACCTTTGTTTTGAAGTTTTGAAGCCCAAATAGAAGTTTTGGAAGTTTGGAGGCTTTTGGAGCTTGGATCCTCCACACCTCCGAGTTAGAGATCGCACCACCTCTCGATCTTCAAGAGGTAAGTGTAGATCCTTGCTTTTCTAGTGTTTTAATGAAGTTTTATGTAATACCCGGCTAGACTCCGGTATCGAGATTCCTACCGTCCGGTGGAATCTCGGATGTCGGAAACCTCTAGAAGGGTAAAACTATGTTTTCATAAAATGTTTTAATGTGTTTTATGGTTTAAAGCAAGATGGAAATGAGTTTTTGCATGAAAACAACCTTGGAGGAAAACCCAGGTTCGGCCGCCGAACATGCATGCATTTCGGGTGTGCCTTAGGCCCCCGAAGGCATAAGTGAGGAAAGTCCAGGTTCGGCCGCCGAACCTCAAGTTCGGCCGCCGAACATGGCATGCATGCGGGGGCACGTTCGGCTCCCGAAGGTGGCCTGGCCAGCCACTATAAAAGGGTCTCTTAGCCGAAAATGGGCGAGTTTTTCTCCCCATTGTCGGCCAAGGTGAGCTCTCCGTCGTTCCTCACAAATCTTGAGTCCTTTCCTTCAAATCTTTCACAATTTTCACTAGTTTTCACCTTATTTTGAAGATTTTCAAGTTTTGAGCAAGTTTTGAGCTTGGAGACCCAAGAAAGTTGAAAATCTCCCATCTCCAAGTTTTGGTCGTCCCTCTCTCGATCTTCAAGAGGTAAGGGCCGATCTTGAACCCATTTCATGTTTTAAGTAAGTTTTATGAAGATCTATGGGGTAGAATGCATGTTTAGCTTCTAGTTAGGGTTATGAGTTTATGTTGTGTTTTTGAACAATGTGGCTTGCCAATGCATGTTTGATGTGTTGTAGATGGGGTTTAAGATAGTTTGAAGCCCCTAGGAGCTTGTATGCTTGAGTATGTGTGTTGTAGAATAAGATTATGCATGTTTGTAAGGTTTGGGAGGCATTGGAGGCAAGATGAGCCAAGTTTCTGCCCTTTGGCAGAAACTAGGTTCGACAGCCGAAGGACTTTCGGCCGCCGAACATGGCTGGGGAGGCAAGCCTTTCGGCTGCCGAAGCCTGCCCCCGAAAGGAGACTTTCGTCTCTGTCTGGGAGTTTTGGCCGCTTTCGGCTGCTGAAGCCTGCCCCCGAAAGGAGACTTTCGTCTCTGTCTGGGAGTTTTGGCCGCCGAAAGTGCCGCAGAACATGCATGAGTTTCGCCTCTGTCTAGGAGTTTCGGCCGCCGAAGGTGCCGCCGAACCTGCCTGACTTTTGGCTCTAGAGGGACTTTTGGCCGCCGAACCTGCCGCCGAAAGTGCCCTGTTCAGCCTTCCTTTGCATGTTTTTGCATGATTGTTTTGAGGTATTTTAGGGGGGTTTTGGGGGATGTTTTTAGAGTTATGTTCTAGTTGTTTGGTCCCTCATTTGAGTCCACCTGTGTAGGTTCGGACCTGAGGAACCGAGGACCATAGCAGTGAGTCAGCTGCTTTAGTCCTTGTCAGAGCTAGCCAAGAGGTGAGTAGAATAAACCTTTACGATTTAAAATAAATAAATTATAAAGTTTTTAGCATGTTCATGCATCATGAATGCCATGTGGTGAATTAGGTTGTTTGCATTAGAATTCACGAATATGTTGCATTGCATTTATGATGTTGATGTGGATTGGTTATTGGATGATCCTTTAGTCCTCATATGGTATGATGATGTTACGGCATGATATGGTATGGAAGTCCAGGTTGTACCCATTCTACGTCCCTGGCACATTGGAATGTTATGATATGTTATGTCAAGAGAAAGACCGGTTGTACTCATTCTACGTCTCGGCACTTTGGAATGTAGAGGACTATTGGTGACAATACCATCCGAGATGTGATTTGTTGTGATGTGTTGCATTACATGATGGCATGAGAATTGAAATGTTGTTTTTCATTATTCTGCTCACTGGGCTCTAGTAGCTCACCCATTTTCCCAAATCCCCCAGGATTGCAGGTACGGGCTAGACAGAGAAGTCAAGAAGAGTAAAGTCATGTGTTTGTAATAGATAGAAAGTGGACATGATAAATTGTAAGATGATGTAAAGTTTGAATAGTCATGTTATGTATAATGATATTGAGGATTAGAAGTTGTGCTTGACTCTATGGGTATTGTTATCCCCTTTTATTACATGATCTCAGATGTTTTATGATGTATATGTGAACCAACTCAATGCACGTTATGTCGCCCATTGGGGCTTTGATGAGATCCCACAGAGGGGTCAATGTTATGGTTATGTTTATGTTTAGTGCATGCACAGGTTGAGATTGGTACATGAGAAAATGAATGAAAGAAAAGTTTTAATTTTTATGTATACTGTCGATCATGTATGGGATTAAACAGATTAACAGGATGCATGTTAGGCTTGCTACGGGTCCCGGCGGCCTTAAGTCGACCCGGATCCTAGCGCCGGTAGCGGTCCGATTTTCGGGTCGTTACATTTTAAGTTAGTTTAATGATGTTTTGATGGTTGAGTATGGGTAGATAAGCATGTTAGGGTTTATGTGGGTTTTGTGCCCAATGTGTGTTTATGTGATGTTACGTTGAAGGTTTGAGCTAGTTTATGCATGTGGGAGAGTGTATGCATGATTGGAAAAGAGCAAGGGAGATTATGGGTTGTTTTGATGGTTTTGGCCTATGTGGGTCATAAGCTATCTATATATGCTTTTGATGTTGTTTTTGGAGTTTAATCAAGTTGTTAAGCTCCTTTGTGCATAGTTAAGAGTTTGTGCATGTGTTGAGAAGTTGGGTGCTTGTTTTGGGGTGTTTGAAATGGTTTGGGAGGCTGTTGGTGCATGAGGCTGAGTTCTGGACGAACTCAGGTTCGGCCGCCGAAGGTGGTTTCGGCCGCCGAACCTGCCTATGGATGCATGGATTGGCCGCCAAACCTTGCCCCCGAAAGTTGTGCTTCAGAGCTGGAGCAGACTTTCGGCCGCCGAAGGTGATGTTCGGCCACCGAAAGTGCCTGACTTTCGTCTCTGGAGAGAAGGTTCGGCCGCCGAAGGTGCCCCCGAACCTGCATGACTTTCGTCTCTGGAAGGGACCTTCGGCCGCCGAAAGTGCCGCCGAAAGTGCCCTGTCCAGCCCTTTCATGATTGTTTTCCATGCATGTTTCTATGATGTTTTAGGGGGTTTTTGGGGCGTTGTTTATGAGTTGTTTAGAGTGTGTTTGGCACCTCACTGGAGTCCACCTGTGTAGAATCGGACCCGAGATGTTTAGCCGTGTCAGCCGTTTCAGAGTCAGCCTAGAGCTAGTCAAAAGTGAGTGGAACTGAACCTTATGTTTTAAAATAAATCAAATGTTAAGCATGTTCATACATCATGATTACCATGTTATGTAATAGGTTGTTTGCATTAGAATTCACGAATATGATGCATTGCATAATACGATGAAAGTGATGTGGATGAAGCTTGAATGATCCTCTAGCCCTCAGTACGATATGGTATGATATGATATGACATGGTATGATATGAGATAGAAAGACCAGGTCGCCCCTGACACTATATTAAATGTGAGCGAACACTAGGTGAGGCCTAATCGCCCCTGGTGTAGTTGGACATGTTATGATATGAGTTAAGTAAGCGAATACTAGGTGTGGCCTCATCGCCCCTGGTATAGTTGGACATATTACGGTATGTTGAGGGCTATTGGTGACAAGTTCATCCTTGATGTGATATGTTTGTGATGTGATGCATGTCATGAAAGCATATGATATAATAAACTGTTTTTCTCTATAGTCCTGCTCACTGGGCTTTTTAACTCACCCCTCTCCCCTAATCCCAGGTTTGCAGGGTCAGAGATAGTCAGGAGACCAGCAGGTTATGTCTATGGTCAGGTTTATGTAATAGATTAGTAGTGGACATGATGTAAGGTAAAGATGTGTAATGAAATGTAAAATGTTATGATGTAAATTAATGTAATGTATAGATAGAGTTGTGCTTTGCCCTAGAAGTGTGGTTAATCCCTTTGTACATGGTCCTTATGTATGTTTTATTATGCGATAGGAAAACCAAGCTTAATGTATGTTGCCCCACGAGAGTAGATGATGAGAACTCTAGTGTTGGGGTTTATGATTATGAGTTGTGCATGCACAGGTTAAGCTTGGTGTTTGAAAGAAAGAAAAAGTTCACAGTCTTATGTTTTAAAGTTTTTATGTTTATGTTTGATCATGTATGGGATTATACCAGATTTACAGGATGTAGGTTAGGCTTGCTACGGGTCCCGGTGACCTTAAGTCGATCTAGATCCTAGCGCCGGTAGCGGTCTAATTTTCGGGTCGTTACACGGGTATTACAGTGTGTCCATGTAGAATAGCTCCCTTTGTGTAAGCTACTATTGGCTTTATAGATGTGAGTAGACTCAGTTTTCTCCATTAACAATAGAATAGTGCTTAAAAGTTAAGAAGAGCTAAAACCCATAAATAGTTTTGCTATTAGGTGTGCTTCTTGACCTATGGATGAATTGAATGATTGAGGTAGAAAGAAAGAACCTTTTTTCTTCTTTCTCTTCATTTTTTCAACTCTAGAAAAATAACCTTTTTTTTTCTCTCTTTTTTATAATAATAAATATATTATTTTTACAAGTATAGAAATTTTTTTTTATAAGTTAATAATCTTACATAATATAAGATAAATAAGTGACTCAGTTTCGACTACATATAAAAATATTTACTCCTTTTAAATTAATAAATAAAATTAAACATTCATAAAAAGAAAATGTCTAAAAGCGATTTAATAATATTATCATAAATTTTAATAATTTATAAATATACGTAAGTCTTTTAAAATAATTTTTTTACAGTTTATGGATATATAAGTCTTTTCAAACAAATATTTTAAAATTTATGAATATCTAAATTCCTTTAAATAAATATTTTATAGTTTAAAAATATGTTGATTTATGATTCTAAAGTTTATAGACATATTGATATCTTCGAAAAAGTATTTTTATAGTTTTTAGACATGTTGATCCTTTCATATAAACTTTTAAAAAAAAAATTCAATTAAAGAGAAAAAAAATTAAAAAATTTCAATCAAAAAGAAAAAAGAAAAAAAAATTCTTATGGTTCATCAACTTTGATAATCGAGAAAAATAACAGTTTTGATAAAAATCAACATCACTTTAAAAAAGAAAAAAGGAAAAATTCCGTGCTTTGAGAAAAAAATTTCCAAAAATTATTTGGACTCTATTACTACGGTTGATATCAAAATGAGTCTTGATACCATTATTGAATTTAAAATAGAAAAATAGCCCGCTAAAATTTAAAAAATAGCTAACTAAAAATAAAGAAAACCAAATACATAAAAGATAGTATACAAATGTTTGTAGAAAATATCAAGTTTGCGAAAAAAAAAAAAAAACTGATTCTTCAACCTTAAGAAACATATCATAAAAAATTTAAAATTACATAACGCAAAAAGGTAAAATGAAGAGAAAATTAGCTTTAAATTTCATTAAAGAAAAAGTATAGTAATACAAAGAAACTTTTTTCTTCTTTTCCTTTTTCATTTTTCCGGCACACTTTCTTACAGAATATCACTATTTTTTCTTCTTTTCTTTTACAATAATAAATTTATAGGCAAAAGAGAAGTTTTTGCAAGTTAGTAAAACCCATCTAATATAAGATAAAAATTAGTAACTTTATTCCAGCAACAAATAAGGATATCCACTCATTTAATAAAAAATCTTCTTAATAACAAAAAGAAAATCTCATCAACTCCAACAAAACTTTCAAAATTTTCTCACTATTATGAAACTTTAGGAAAGGAAATTTAAATAAGATTTTTAAAAAAAAAAAAAAAAAAAAGAGAAATGGTTGGGGTATGGGACATTTAAGTTGGTTAATCCTTTCAAGAAAATGAATGGTGCATTAACAATAGATAGCATG
Source organism: Manihot esculenta (assembly GCF_001659605.2). Taxonomy (NCBI): domain Eukaryota; kingdom Viridiplantae; phylum Streptophyta; class Magnoliopsida; order Malpighiales; family Euphorbiaceae; genus Manihot; species Manihot esculenta. The sequence goes on from NC_035170.2 coordinate 10,873,288, forward strand.
GGAAAAAATAAGTTTATCTACCTTAGAAACTATAAAGTAAGCCTAAGTTCACCTCCTTCAGCTCTAGCAAGAAAGGATAAGAAAGGAAAGGGAACCTAAGAGGAGAGTTTGGACGTTATGGAAGGTGATGGCTCTTTAGATGAGTTCTGAAGTGAGAAAAGAGTGGTAGTTGAGAAACACAAGGAGAGAAAGAACCAAGGTAAGGTGAGCATAAGGAAAACAGTTGGATATGAAGCATATCAAAACCTTGAGCAATTCAAATACGATCGACCTGAAAATGTTCAAGAGATATTTTGCTTACAACTCCAAACTTCCATTAACATCTAAACTTAGAAGGCAAAAGCCTATTAGGGGAGGGTTTTTTGTTTAAACTTTTAGAGTCTTGATTAATTATTATTCTGTGAATGAGTTTGGTGAAAATTTCATTGCAAGAAAGCCTCTAAGGCTTAAATACATCAGTTCACATGCTGCAAATAAAAAACTTAAGGGTTAACTTAGCTACAAGAAAAAAAAAAAAAAAAAAAAAAAAAAAGCTTACAAGCCGCAAGCCACAAGCCTAAAGCCTACAATCTCAAGATTACAATCCTAACACTCTCTTCTTTTGGGAAAGAAGCGACTTATCCCCTTGCCATCAAGAAGTTTCGAGCACTGCCAGCAATGATTGTCTTCATCAAACCACTGAAACACACTGAGGAAACTTTAATGAAGGGCCATCTAACACTCCCATAAAACATAGTATAGCCCCCAATAATCAAACCAAAGAGATTCGTACCAAAAACCAAGGGGATCGTCCAAGCAAATAGGAATGACGTTAGAAGAGAGCTCATTAGCGACTCTTTGTGTGCCAAAGGGCAACCAACCAAAAAATAGTGTTGCAACTACAATCCCCTTGAGATGTCCAGCATCAAGGTTAGAGTTAAACAATCCCAAACTGAATCGAAAAATCACACCGTTCGAAATCGAAAAACAACAAATATTATAAGAATCAAATTGTATAAAACAGAATTTATTTAGCTATTTGATTTTAGTTCTGATTTTTTTTATCAAAAATAGTATTGAAACTAAACTGTAATCATACCAAATAATCGATTATATATTATTTTAATAATTTTAGTCATATTATAATTTTATTATATAATTTTAATGATGTGTTTTATATCTCATACGATTCCAATATAATATTATAAATTATATTAGTAAAATTATATGATGCATTTAAAGAATTTAAATTTAAATTTCATAAATTATTAAAAAATATATAATAAAAATCTATAAATATAAGTAAATATAAAAATAAAATAACCATTTATGAGCTATTCGACACTTAATTTAACAAAAGTTAGTTCATTGTGCATATAGATATATATATTTTCTCTTTAATTATTCTTATATTTAATATTATCTAATTAATTTTATAAAGTAAATTGTTTATATAATTTAAATCTAAGTCTCTTTTTTATTATTAAATAGTTAACAGTATTATAAATAATTATATATTCTAATTAGTTACTAAAAATTTCTAATTATATAATATCTCTAACTCTCTCCTCTATGTGAAGATATGATTTGATTCAATACATGGACAAAATAAGGTAATTACACAAATTATAAGAGAGTTTATCAATTCCAATAAGTAAAGTAATAAGACATGGTTGAGGTATGGTGAACCTAAACACTGCAATATTACATTAGCAAAAAATTACATTTTTCAAAACATAATTTTAGCCTTGAATTAAGGAACTAAGTATCCAAAAAAATCTCATTTCAGCCAACAAGAACAACACAATACTCTTCTTTGCTATACAAGAATCTACAATCAACAACACAATCCTACATGAAAGCATACGAAAAGAAAAATAAGCAGCTATAATTCTCTCTATTCTAAACTTTTAAAATTATCAATTTTACTTTAAATTTATTCACATTATCATTTTTACTTTAAATTTATGTCTATAACTTGACGTGACATTCACATGGTAGTTCCGTTAATTTAACGGCACAAATAAGAGTAAATACAATTAAAACAACTTTAAAAAATTAAATCTTAATTGAAAAAAAATTAGAGTATAATTATAATAAAATTAAAAATTAAATGTATAAACATTTTTTTACCAGTAACTTTTTATTTTATAATAATTATAAAAATTTTATAATATATTATTCTCCATTATTTTGTACATGCTGTTTTAAATTAAATATCATATCCATTATAAAATATTTAAATTAAAATAAAAAAATAATACAAAGGTCTTTTATTTTCATATCCAGATATGCTTAAAAATATTCGTATTTATCATTATTTAATATCTATTTGTATAATTTTGTTTTTTAAAGATATGGGTCAACCATATATAAAATTAAGTTGATCAAGTTATTCCGATAACCTACCCATTAATTTCTTAATTTGTGGGTACCCAACGTTACGGTTTCAATGTCTTCAGAAACACTTTGCATAAACAAGAAGATGAAACTCACTTTTCAGTGTAACCTGGAAAAGAATTGTTATTTTACAGAAGGCAAGGAAAACAAGTTTATCTGTTTCATCTGAACTTCAGTGTGATGAATTCATGCAAGCAGAATAATGACAATCAACCCCAGAATTCATTTTACAAAATGAGATACAAATTTTGATAAACGCTAATCACATATTGGCAAACGATGTGATAACTTAAAAATTTCCTAATTTTCAACTGATTGAGACAAGTAACAGGTTTTCTTCAAGATGATTGTGATGGGCGACCCGCATAAGAGCCGCTCAACAGGTTAATCATTCAATTTGTCCATTTCACTGCCTATCAGCTAGCATGACAAATAATTCCTCATCTGTTATGGCTCCCATCTCCATTGCCCTTTCCAGTACACTTAGTCCGCCGCCATCTTTTATTGTTGGGGAGGCACCTCTGCACGATTAGTAATTTCAGAACATGAACATTTAGCTATCCATCCAAACAGGGAAAGAAAAACAAAAGTGCTGTATGAGGTCCAACTAGAGATCCTATGTTTAACAGTAGTGGACAAGAAGCATAATGAAAATCAAATCAGTTTGTACTGTTTAGATCGCGCACCGAAAGAAATTAAGATTGTGAAACTTCACTAGATAACTGATGCATGTAACAAATACTTTCAGACCTTTTCTAAAGAAATACCTAATAAAAGATTAAAGATGGTTGAAAAACAAAAGCAAGCTCTGATACCATATTTAATTTAGATATTCAAAAACAAAAAATAAATATGTAAAATCAGACAAAAATAAATTCAGAAAAATAGAATATCACAGATTCTACATAAAAATATCAAATGTCCAGCAACAAAACTAAAGATCAAATGCTGAAACTTTAACTTCAACAAACATATAATAAAAAAATTCAAAATATCATAACAAAAGAGAGATAAGATGGAGAGAAATACAAATATTAAACAAAATTCAAAATATTAAGATGGAGAGAAACACAAATATTAAACTCCATTAAAAACAGAGTAATACAAACACTTTTTCTTTTCTTTTCTTTTTCAATTTGGAGCAACTCCTTACAGAAGCTCTCCCACTCTCTCTCTTACATTTTTACAGCACGATATCTTCCCTTTTATACGCAAAGGAAAAGCTTTACAAAGTTAACAATCCATGCTTAAGTATAACTACATTATTTGCCTTACACTCAAAATTTTTTTATCTAATTTTTTCACCAAACATATCTAATCAAGAAAACTTGTTGCAGCAAATATCTCAACTGCAAACACTCCTTGAGATTTTTGCTGTGAATTCTGAAGCTCTTCCTTAATGCAACCAAAGATTCACCTCTATTAAAAAATTAGAGAAGAGAATACATATCTAAATATTGAATTAGATATCTAGGATTGAAACTAGATATTTAAAACCAATACAAAATTGAGCAAACACAGAATAATCTCAGCCGATTTTCGTTTCTCCTCAAACAACAAATCATAAAAGGAAATGGCTAAGAGCCTTTTCAGCAGTGTGTGGACATGCATTAGGTCCCTTTCACATATTTTTCGGCAGTTTATGAACATGTCGATCTCTTCAACAAAGATTTTTGTATTTTATGGACATATTGGTCCCTTCAATAAAAATTTTACAGTTTAGAGATATATTGATCTGAAACATAATTTTAAGACATGAAGGTCTGAAACACAGTTTAAAGATATGGAAGTCTTTTTACAAATTTATATTAGTTTATAGACATGTTGGTCTATTTAACATATGTTTTTACAGTTTTTGGACATGTCAGTCCCTTTAAAAATGTTTTAGAAAATTACCTCCCAAACAAAGAAATAAAAAAAGCTCTCGTAGTGTTTTCAAATATGAAAATGGATGATAAAAATAACAAACTTTTATAAGAACAAACTTTATTTCAACAAAAACAGCCACAAAAGCTTTGAAAAAAAAAAGCCCTTAAAAATTATTTGGACTCTAATACCACTGTTGAAAAATAAAAGCAAGCTTTGATACCACTATTAGAAAAATCAAAAGGAAGCTCTGAGTCTGACGGCATGTTAAATTTAGAACAGAAAATAGATGTCCAAAACTGAAATTAGGTATCCAAAAGCAAAAAATAGATATCTAAAATCAGACAGAAATAAATCCAGAAAAACAGGGTATTACGATTCTGTATAAAAATATCAAATGTCCAACAACAAAATTAAATATTAAATGCTGGAACTTTAACATTAACAAACATATAACAAAAGATTCAAAATATCATAACAAAAGAGAGATAAGATGGAGAGAAATACAAATATTAAACTTCATTAAAAACAGAGTAATATAGACACTTTTTTTTTCTTTTCTTTTCTTTTTCATTTTGGAGTGTTAAATTTGGATTAGATCTAACTCAATCTAAAAGTTAGCTCAAGGAGGAGAAGTGCCAAAAACCCTTATAAGGGCACATCACCCCTTTTCCAAATTGATGTGGGATTCAACATGGAGCAACTCTTTACAGAATCTCTCCCACTTTCCCTCATATATTTTTACAGCACAATATCTTCCTTTTAAGAGGCAAAGGAGAAGCATTACAAAGTCAACAATCAATGCTTAAGCATGGCTACATTACTTACCTTCCACAAATTCTTTTTTATCTTATTTTTTCACTAAACATATCTAATCAAGAAAACTTGTTGCATCAAATATCTCAGCTACCAACAAGGACCACCGTAAAATTGATGCAAATGCCATGTGGATGAAGACTGACACTCTAAAAGGTCATAAACAGAAAGTTTTGGGTACATTGAAACTTGAAAGGTGATTGATTACACCTAGAAGCTTGATAGTGAAAGAGAATTGCCAAAAAGCAATAGAGAACCGAAGAGCCAGTTTATGGAAGGCTAAAAAGGTTTTTTGAGTCTAGAATAAATTCCCGTAAAACTTTTTACTATAAATAACTTGCTACACAACAGCCACTGGGCAATTGGACTAGGGTTAAAGCCACTACTATAATAACATATTGAGAGATTTATCCTCTCTTCTCGATCCTACACTGCTGGAACAATCCATGCTTCCCCCCTATAGCCAAACCCTAAATCTTAATACACAACAGCTCTCATCTTATCTTTTCTTTCTTTTTTATTGTCACGGTATCTCTTCTCATTTGTGTTCCTTCTCTCTTGCTTTGTCAACCTCTATCAATTTTTAAAATTGCTCATCTACCTCATATCCTTTTTATTTAATGAAAAAATGTCTCTTGATCTACTGTACCATCTGTTATGGTGTGTATTACTCAGCTTTGGAAGTACATCAACTGTGTGTATCACATAACCAATGCCATCTATTCTCAAAGAAAATGTTGACTTATTTGTTGATTCTAGTGATATGATTTGATTTGATTATGGATTCTAAGTATAAAGTAGGATCCTTAATTATCTATGTAATTATTCTGTGATTATTTGCTTTCTGTTTAGTTGTAATTCTTTGTGTATAAATAATCATGTATGTGTATAAATAGTCATTTAAATTACTTGTAAAGATCAAAAGTGAAATACAAAAATACTATAAAATTCTCCATAATTCTTAATAGTATCAGAGCTTTTTTCTCATTTTAGAATTTAAATTCTATTTTTCCTCTTTAGGGTTTCAAAACCCTAGATCTACCTTTTTGGTACTACTCTATTTAGGGACCTTTTCACCTCTCACCGCAGGCACAAGGAGGATTGTCAGACCGTCGCCGACCAGATCGCCTAGCTCCAACGCCGGAAAGTGACCGCGTGAGGCTCACGCGCCAAACCTTCCCGGCACATGACACCGTTCGATGCTGCTTTGCCGCTTTGATCACTCCGGCGCCGATTTCGACCCTCTTTCCAGCATTCAAAATTTTTCATTGTATCAGAGCTTTTTTCTCATTTTAGGGTTTAAATTCTATTTTTTCTCTTTAGGATTTCAAAACCCTAAATCTACCTTTTTGGTACTACTCTATTTAGGGACCTTTTCACCTCTCACCGCTGGCACAAGGAGGATTGCCGGACCGTCGCCGATCAGACCGCCTAGCTCCGACGCCGGAAAGTGACGCGCTTGAGGCTCAAGCGCCCTCCCTTCTCGGTGCATGACACCATTCGACGCTACTTCGCTGCTTCGATCACTCCGACGCCGATTCCAACCCTCTTTCCAGTATTCTCGTGCTGCTACCTAGTCTTTTGGTGATTCAATTGGGCTCTCTTGTCTGTACAATCTTGGGTATCTCCTATTCTTTTACGGCTCATTTGTTTTTACCATGACAGAAAGTAAAAAGGTCTCGATTCCTAATTCTGATAATCCTTCCTTGCAAATTAGTCCCATAAAACTTAATGGAACCAATTATCTTACTTAGGTTTTGTTTGTTGTTTATCAAGACTAGAGGACTGTAAGGCTATGTCACTGGTAATAAAAAGCAACCGGATGAGAGTGTTCCAGATTTTACTAAATGGGATTCAGATAATTGTCTTGTTATAACATGGTTATTTAATTCTATGCAACCTCATATCTCTAAGTCCTATTTGTTAATTGATACTACTGCAAAGATATGGAAGGTTTTGTCCTTAACTTATTCCAAGATTGAGAATGATGCCCAAATTTATGATATTCAGAATAAGATCCATGGTACTAAGCAAGGAGAAATGACTTTTGTCCTTAACTTATTCCAAGATTGAGAATGATGCCCAAATTTATGATATTCAGAATAAGATCCATGGTACTAAGCAAGGAGAAATGACTATCTCCCAACTTTATTCTGAGTTATGTGGCTTATGGTAGGAGCTTGATTACTATTAGGAAAGTCGCTGACATGCTATGTTCTATATTGCAGGAGTTGAAAAGGTTAGATTGGCTACTAGTTTGAGCACACCGCAACCTCTTAATTCTGAGAAATATCACCTGCATTGTGACTATTGTGCAAAATCGAGGCATACTAAAGAGACTTGCTGAAAATTATATAGTCGTCCCATTAGAGGCCTGGAGGGAAATAATGAGGTATCTCTAGAGGTCAAGCTAATTTAGCAAAAACTGTGGAGGAGCCCTTAAAGGAGACAACAGCTGTTGAGTTTCTTTTCCCTAATGAAATTCAGAGTCTCAAGTGCCTCCTGTCTCATATTGACACCTCTTCCTCCTTTGGTGGCACATCTAACTTTGTAAAGTCAGGTCATACTTCCTCTCTTGATACTATTCCATGGATTATTGTTTTTAGTGTGAATAGACACATGACAGGTTCTTCTAAAGGCTTTCTCAATTATTTTCCTTCTCTAACCAAAGGCAGTGTTAAAATTGTTGATGACTCTTTTTACTCCCATATCCGGAACAGGTTCTGTTATTTGTGCACCCAATATTAAATTATCATTTGTCCTTCATGTTCCCCATTTTTTTGTCAACATTTTATTTGTCATTGCTATCACCAATGCTCTTAATTGTAAAATTGATTTCTTTCCTGATCATTGTGTTATTCATGATCTTCTCACAAAGGAAGAGGATTGGCAATGGTAGACTGCATAATGGCTTCTATATGTTGGAAGGTGATCTAGGTTCTCCGATATCCCAAGCCTGTTTTGGAGAAAATAAGCATATCAATTAGGAAATACTACAGTGGCACAGGCGGTTAGAGCATCCATCATTTTTTGACTTAGAAAAACTTTATCCTAGTTTGTTTGCTAGAACTCAGTTTGGTTTTTTATTTTGTAATACTTGTGAGTATGCTAAGCATACTAGAACCTCCTATCCTTTGAGTCATAATAAAAGTTAAATTCTTGTTGTGACTATTTATTCTGATATTTGAGGGCCTACTCAAACTCTCCTCTTATCTGATAATTGATGGTTTGTCACCTTTATTGATTGTTGCACTTGAATGACTTGGGTAGATTTGATTAAAGCTAAAAGTGATGTTTTTTCTTGTTTTCAATCCTTTCACAAAATTATTTATACTAAATTTGATACTGAGATGAAAATTTTGAGAACTGAGAATGGAAGAATATATATGGATAGTAGGTTTTCTGCTTATTTGGAAACGAATGGATTAGTACATCAGACAAGTTGTCCTTATACTAGTGTACAAATGGCATTGCTGAAAGAAAAAACATGCATCTATTGGAGGTAGCTCGATCTTCTATGTTCACCATGAGCCTACCCAAAGCATATTGGGGAGATGTAGTCCTTATATCTGCTTATCTTATCAATAGAATACCCCTCAAGACCCTTGACTTTATGAGTCCTTTGAAGGTTCTGCAAGGAAGGAATTCATAAATTGTTCCATCAAAAGTATTTGGGGTGTATTTGCTTTGTCCATACTAGGACGGCAGAAAAGTTGAACCCCCAAGGCCCTTAAATATGTGTGTGTGGAGCATTCTCTAACACAAAAGTGATAGAGGTGTTACCATCCTCCATCTAAAAAATACTTTGTCAGTATAGATGTTACCTTCCGATAAATTGAACCCTACTTCAGTACCATCTACTCACCTCTTCAGAGGGAGAATAATGAGCAAGAAGAGGTGACCCCGAATTCTGTAATTCTAAATGATATGGTTCAACAAGAGAGTTCTAGTAGACAGGAGGAGATGTCTAATCAAGAGGAGAGAATTGGACATTTGGATAAGCCAGATTTGAAGAGGTATTCGAGGAGAGAAGGTAGAAGAAGCCATTATGTAGTCTACTCAGAGTCAACAATCTTCTTCTGGTGAGTTACCCATAACTCATGAATACTTCAATGATTTAGATAAACCCATTGCACAAAGAAAAAGTGTCAGATCTTGTACTAAACACCCTATTTCTAACTTTATTTCTTATGAATCTTTTTTCCTCCTATAGAGTCTTTGTCTTGTCTATTTCCTCTATGTCTATTCTACAGGATTAAAAGAAAGTTCTTGCAGATCCTAAATGGAAGAGAGCAATGATTGAAGAAATGAATGCATTGGCAAAAAATGAGATCTGGGAGCTTGTCACTCTTCCTCCTAGGAAAAAACTTATTGGCTATAAGTGGATATTCACAGTAAAATACAAAGCTGATGGCATAATTGAACAGTTTAAGGCTAAATTGATTGCTAAAGGATTCACCCAAACCTACGAAGTGGATTATCAAGAAACATTTGACTCAGTTGTAAAAATGAACTCAATCCGAGTCCTATTATCTTGTGCAGCCAACTTGGACGGGGACCTGTAGCAGTTTGATGTGAAGAATGCTTTCCTCCATGGAGATTTAAAGGAAGAAGTGTTCATGGAGATCCCTCCTGGGTTCGCTAATGAGAAAGCACAAGAAAAGCTGTGCAGGTTAAAAAAGGCTTTGCATAGACTAAAACAATCACCCACAACTTGGGTTGACAGGTTTAGAAAAGCCATGATGTTCTTTGGTTACCAACAGAATAATGCTAATTACACTCTGTTTATTAAAAATCACAAGGGTAAGATCACCCTTTATGTTGATGATATAGAGGTAACAGGTGATGACCAAGAGGAAATGGCTCAACTAAATAGGTTGTTGGCTCAAGAATTTGAAATTCAAAGATCTAGGAAAGCTTCAATATTTTCTAGATATTGAGGTGGCTAGATCAGAAAAAAAGAATCTTTATCTCTCAAAGAAAGTATATTTTGGACCTTTTGAAAGAAACTGGTATGTTGGGATGTAAACCAGCAGAATCTCCCATTTAAAGTAATTACAAGATGCAAGTAGGAACTAGTGAGTCCGTGGATATTAGAAGATACCACAGATTGATAGGTGGTTGATTTATCTCTCACACACTTGATCAGATATAACCTATGTTATTAGCTTAGTCAGTCAATTCATGCATGACTCTCGCAAGATTCATATGCAGGCTGTCCTTCGCATCTTGAGATAGCTTAAGTCTGTGCTAGGGAAAGGGCTTCTTTACTCCAAACATAGTCACTTATGAGTTGAAACTTTTATACATGCAGATTGGGCAAGATCTCTCAATGATAGGAAACCCACCTCTGGCTAGTGCACAGTTGTGGAAGAAAACCTTATCACCTGGAGAAGTAAAAAAAAACGTGTTGTTGGTCGGTCAAGTGCTGAAGCAAAATACAGAGCAATAGCCCAAGGTATGTGTGAACTTTTATGGTTGCAGAATTTATTGGAAGAGCTGAGATTGCCCAAGAGAGACAAGATAATTTTGTATTGTGACTGTCATTAGTATAGCACAAAAACCAATTCAACATGACCGAATAAGTACGTTGAGATTGATCGGCACTTCATTAAAGAAAAATTAACAGATGGTGTCTTGAGTTTAGTTCATGTGACTTCTACTAGGCAACTTGCAGATGTGTTCACTAAAGGGCTCAACAATAGAATCTACCGTAATCTTATTTGCAAGTTGGGTATGTGCGACATCTATACACCAACTTGAGGGAGATGTTGACTTATTTGCTGATTCTAGTGATATGATTGATTTGATTATGGATTCTAGGCATAAATTAGAATCCTTAATTATCTCTATAATTATTTTTTGATTATTTGCTTCCTGTTTAATTGTAATTCTTTGTGTATAAATAGTCATATAAATCACTTGTAAAGATCAAGAGTGAAATACAAGAATACTCTAAAATTCTCAAAAATTCTTCAATTAGCAATTCATATATTCAAGTTTCATGAAGATGAGATCAAATATAACAGTACCTTCGAAGCAGAAACTTTGCCATTGCATAGTCCCTTTTAGAAATGCAGTGGTGCAAAGGAGTTCTTCCATGGAAATCACGCAAGTTCACCTCAGCACCAAACTGCAGCAACAGTTCAAGCATTACTTCATCACCATAGTGGCATGCTAGATGCAACAATGAACAACCTTGAAGACAATTTCCTGGATCCTTGGAATCATTGATTCTCTGGCAGCTTTCTGGATCATAGTGTTTCGTTTCTGCTGCATGAGAACTGACCTCAGAATTTTGTGTCTCGATGTCATGGTGAAATGATCCAATGCCAACAACTTCATCAAATGTGGTATTAATAATGTTTATGTCTGAAATCACAATATAGCGATATACTTCTCGCAAATTATTTGTCTTGACAGCTTGCCATATGCCTGACTTGCAAGGGAAAATACCAGATACACTTGCTTCTCTGATGACTAGCAATTTTTCCACATACTGGTATAAGGCAACCAAAGTTAGTCTCACATTATACATGAATAAATCTTTTCTACTGGACACAAATGTTCATTGACACCAATACGAAATAGCAGGAATTTTGAATATGAATTTTTTGTGGAAGCAGGATTTGAAGGACATTAGGATAATATTTTTAAAATTTTAAGAACAGAGCAATCGTATCATTTGGATAGAATAAACATTTAGTCATGGTCACCTATCCATAAACGTATTAGTTGACCAGCTTTCTAGATTAACATATAAACTAAATATAAATTGTTCGTTCATCAGCTAAAAACCTATGCTTTCATTAACTCTTGAAAAAAAAACATTGTATACTTGTGATAAATTCAAAATTAAGAAACTATGTAAAGTGAGTATTTATGGTAAACACAATTTTTTTTTTTTGGAAAAAACTGTGATTCACATAAATATTTAAAATTAAAATTATAAAAAAATATTATTAGTAGTGACAAAAGTTACAAGCAATTTGCTTACTCAAGGAAATACTTTATGGAAATAATTTTAATTGCCTTGTCAGTTGATATGAACATAATCACATTTACACCAACTGAAGTAAATTCTATTGTCATATCATTAGAAAGGGTCATCTTTAACAGATATTACATCCGAAACTTCACATACACAATTGATAGTAGAGCAGATTTGTGAATCCTTGAAATGGAAATGGGACAGGCTCCATGGATTTAGTACGAAAGTAAATAATTTTAGCAAGCACCTTTGCGTGAATATGCTTCTCTTTAGAGCAGATGGCATCTCTCGGACCCGGTTTTTCAATTGATGATGCAATAACATTTGATTCATCCACTCTGCATGGGAATTGCAAGACAGTAGAGTAATATAAGTACATAATTTAAATATATATATATATATTTTAAGTTAAAATGGATAAGAACACGGAATGCAAAAATTCAGTTTTTGTTTAAACATTTGGAGGACATATTAAACATGATTAGATGGACAACCATAGCTTTAAACCTCAGTTACAGTCATGAATAACGGAAATAGGGTTGTACGCATATCATTAAGCAAACTTTTTTTTAGTAAAAAATTTGCAAAGTTTTTAAAATGAATTAATATTCAAAGATATAATTAAAATTATGCTAAACATCATTATAACTTTTTGATTGTCTGCTCATACCTTACTTGTAGTTTTATGATGTACTTTTTCATATCTATATCTCAATAGAAATTTAGTCTTGACAGATGTCGCCTTTACAGAGATAATACCAATCTTCTTTATAACACAGACATCTATGAGTTGGAAGAAGGAAGATGAGTGGCTCATATATAAAGTTACATCAGATAGTGGGATATCCTAGTATTATCAGATAGCGGGATGTCTTCTAGTATCTTTTCTCATGCACATTCAGATGGCGATTCTACCAATGTTTCGCCCTCAGCTCCAAATAGACAGCCAATTGTTCAAGTTTACTACAGAAGGGACATGATCGATGATACATGTCCTGCACCAGCATCTTCTTCGCCATGAAATCCATTACCGAGTGATTGACCTACCCATTAGCCTTCAGAAAGGTAAGCGCCAATGTATATCAACTTGCTCTATGGCCAATTTTATTTCATATGGCCACTTCTCTCCTACCACTAATTCTTTAATTGCTTCCCTAGGCTGTTTATGTATCTAAGACAATCAAAGAGGCTATATCTCATTCTGGCTGGCATGAAGCATTGCTTGAGGAGATAAAAGCTCTAGATGATAATCATACATGGGGCCTTGTAGACTTAGGATGCAAATGGGTTTTTACAATCCAAGTAAATCTAGATGGATTTATGGCCTGACTCAAAGCTAGACTTGTGGTTAAAGGATCTACAAGGACTTACAGAGTAATTCAAACACTTTCTCTCTGGTTGCTAAATTGACTTATGTTCATTTATTCATATCCATAACTGCCTCTCAACATTGGTCTTTACATCAGTTAGATATCAACAATGTATTTCTTCACAGTGATCTCCAAGAAGTATATATAGAGCCAATCGGACTTTGTTGCTCACGGAGAATATGAGAAAGTCTGCCGTTTGAAGAAATTTTAGTATAATTTGAAGCAAAGTCCTTGTGCCTTGTTTGGCAAGTTCAGTGAGATAGTTTAAGAGTTTGCATTGAAAATGAGAAAGTGTGATCATTTGGTCGTCTTCTACAGACAATCAAAAAGTTAGAGTTATTCTTCTTGTTCAGCATGTTGATGAAATTGTTATTATAGGAAATGATTATGCAAGGATATGTTTCTTCAAGGCTTTCTTGCATACCAGCTTCCCTACTAAAGACTTGGGCCAACTGAAATACATCTTGGAAGTAGAAGTTCTAAGTAAGAGGGATTTTCCTGTCTTAGAGAAAATGTCATTGACTTGTGTATAGAAATGGGAAAGTTGTAACAAATCTTGTGTTACTTGAAGGGAACTCTTGGACTTGGTATAATATATAGTGATCATGGGCATACTAACATTGAGTGCTTTTCAAATGTTGAGATCCAAAAAGTAATACTGTGCTTTTGTTGAAGGCATCCTAATTTCATAGAAAAGTAAGAAGCAGAGTGTTGTATTCAGGTCAAGTGCAGAATTTGAATATAGAGCCATAACTCAATCCACTTGTGAGATTTTATGGATAAATCACATGTCGGCAGAAATTAGAATAGATCTCTCATGACCAGTAAAACTTTAGCGTAATAATCAAGCTGCTCTCCACATTGCCTCTAATCTAACATACTATGAGTGGACAAAACCTATTGAAGTCGATTGTCACTTTATTCATAAAAAAATTCAAGAAAAAGTGATTTCCACGGATATGTGAAGACAGGGGAGCAACTAGGTGATTTGTTTATAAAAGCATAAAATGGAACAAGTTGAGCATGATTAATATCTATGCTCCAACCTGAAGTGGAATGTTATAATATGTAAATGATTATATTTCCATGTACATAACATAATTATAGGCATAATTGTAGGAATCTGATTATGAGAACAGTTTTAAGAGATTGACTATATTTCCATGTATAAGATTTGTAACCTCTATAAACACCCATTCACTCAGAGAATAATAGTACACACAATTTCCTCCATTCTCAGTCTGATTTTCCAAACAAGAAGCTAGTGAAGCCAATCAAGCCATTGATATTTTGAAGACAATAGTGAAACTTGAAAAGGAAAACAAAAAGTCAAGAACCTTGCTCCTAATGACTTATAGAGACCTCTAATTGTTTATCTAATTGATTTTATTTGTTCAGATGTGGTCAGAGATACAAAGGGAAGTACGAAGTTTCACTTTACGTCTAGAAGACTTTGATATGATTATTTTATGAATAATACAATTGAGAATTAGTTTCAATTTTCCTCAAGAATTTGTCCCTTGTTTGTATCTATTCTTTCTAGTGCTATATCATTATTGGTTCAACGGTTAAAGTCATAAATACAATTTGAAACTTCTACTAATTGATTACAATCTAGAATGACAAAATAGGGAGAAATTTTGGTTATTATACCCAATTAAAAAGTCCAATATACTAAAATTAAAATTATCAATTTTACCTTTCATTCTTCACCCAAAGCAATCCTTCCCATATGGAGTTGCAATAAGCATTACCAAGTGAGTGGAACAAGTCCAAGACTGTAGGTTCCCAAACCTTGACATCCAATGTTAAAGATCTCACCTGTACCAAAAGAAAAAGAAAATCAGCTTCTCTTAGAAAGAGTACAAAATCATGGCTTTGTCCATATTTTTACCATTTTCCAATCCCATTTAATAACGTGTGAAGAAATTTTGCATCCTTAAAACTAGTGATACAACGTACTTACAACCTATAGCAACTACACGCTAATTTGGAATTGTATGAAATTGTAGTCTTCACTATAGGGATAAACAAGTAAACAATAATGAGAAATGCAAGGAATGATTCTAAAAACTTTGAGAGAACAAGGTAAATATCATTGCTCATCTTATTTGCGACTTTACTTTCTTCTTTTGAATAGACCAAGCTCTAGCCCATGTTCTAGAATAGATCTTTTAGTCAAAAAACAAAGAAAAAAGAAAAAAGAAAAGAAAAGATGGGAGTCGGACGTTCGATTAAATAGAGCACTAAATAAAGTCACCATACTGGATTGGTATCTAATACTTGTAATCCAAGATCTTTTGGATGAGCTTCATGAGGCACATTACTTCTACAAAATCAATGTTAAATCGGGCTACCACCAGATTCGAGTGAGAGATGATGATGCACCAAAAATGGCATTCCGAACTCACTCCAAGCACTATGAACATTTATAGTTCATGCAATGTGGTCTCGCTAATGCTTCAGCAACTTTCAAGTGACCATGGACAATTTATTCGACCTTATTTGCATAAATATGTTTTTTGTATTTTTGGATGATATATTAATCTACTTGTCAGAATCACCTCCATCATCATCAAATTATATTGATGTAGTTAACACAGAATTCCTTTATGGCTAACATGAAGAAGAGTGGATTTGGAAAACAGCAGATTGATTACCTAGGCCACATTATTAAGCTTCTGTTTGGTGATTTCAGTCATCATCGATGTTACATTGGGAAGAATAGCCTTATTTCTAACTCTGTCCTCAACCATAGAGAATATCCAAACATATAAATAGTCTCCAAAAAAGAATCAATTTGCCTTTGAACAAAGACTCAAAATACCTTAGAAAACCAAATCAAAGAAATACCATATGAAAGAGATACCAAAACTCTGAAAAAACCACGTTGCAACAAGTGCACCAGAGTGACACTAGAGATGGAAGAACAGCCACAAGATGGCGCCGGTAAAAGGAACATGCACAAGTGCATGGGGCATGGTTTTAAAATATGGTTGTTACGTTATGTAACGGGTTTTAAGGGGCAATTACCCATTACCTCATTACACAACAACTCTCGAGTTGCAAGTGTAACGGCCATTACTGACTACAAAGTATCAGTAAAACGGCCGTTACCAATAATTGAAATTCTTTTTATATCCTTCATCTTTTGCCCTTATTCTCATTTTTATTAGTTTCCACACTTTTCAACAACTTCAAAAGCAATATTTTTCAAGTTCTCTTTCCTTTCTCTTTCAAATTCCAATATTCCCTGGATATTTCTCATACAAGTTTAGATCAATCATAAACCACTGTATTTTCACGCTTATTTCTTCTAAAAGATTAGTTAAATTTTCTGTATTTTAGTTTTTAGTTTTTTTTTCCCTTTTATAAAATTTTTTTGTGAATTGAAGTGTTAGTTTTGAGTTAAACTTGTACTTTAAGCTATTAGTTTACTCGATCTATAAAGATTGTGTTGGTTTTTCTTATTCTAAACCATATGATGCTTAATTTAAGTTAAATAGTCTATATTTGATGTATTTATATTTGTTATGTATTAGAATATATTGTTCTAAATTAAATCTAACCAATATTATTTTATTTTATGAAGTTTGCAAATTGATTTGAAAAATTTGCATAGTGCTAGGCCATTACCATTACATTACAGACGTTACGGGCCTATTTCCGTTACCCGCGACCACGATTTAAAACCATGACATGGGGTCAGAACAAAAAGAAAGAGATGGCACATGAGAGCCACACACCCCTTCAGGTCACTGGATTTAAACAGCTGACCAATCTCTTAGTGGCAGTGTTATCAACGTGAGAGGCGACAGTAAAGCGATAGGGTCCCCTATCGCCTTAGGCGAGAGGCAAGGTGACGCTTTTTTGAAAAAGATGACAATGCCAAAATTTTGTTATAGATTTTAAATATACATATATACATATGAACACTTCAATGAACACCCATATTTAAAGGAAAAATTACATGTTCAAATGAAATATATATGTTATTTGCAAGAAAGAAATTTTGTTTTAAAAAAAAAGGGAAAAGAAAAAGAGGATTTGCTGATGTGCCAGGTCTAGCAAAGAGAGAAGAGAGGATGAGAAAGAGAAGGAAAAAAGGAGAAGAGGAGAGAAGACATGCTGCTATGCAGGTATAGTAGAGAGAGAAGAGAGGAGAAAGAAGAAGAAGAGAGAAAGAGAAAGGAGGAGAGACATACCTGGTTGATGGTATTTGGAGCAAAAAAGAGTAAGAAATTTGCATTTTAGTTGCCGCGGAAGTGTTATCTGCTGTTTGAAAGAGATGGAGAGAGACTAAAATTTCTCTTTTGTTGTTCAAAAGCATTTTTTAAAAAAAAAAGGCTTACTTCAGTGAGGCGTCACCTCTGTCGCCTCTTGCCTAGCGCCTTTGTGGACTGAGGCATCAGCTTTGTGCAAGCGCCTCGCCTAAGTCGCCTTTTGCCTTTTATCACCTTTAATAACACTGCTTAGTGGGCTTCTTGTTCGAGGGAGGAGAAACCTATCCTAGGTAGGTGAATTGAGATGGCAACAAATAGACCAAAAAGTAGGGCTGAAAAAGAAATCTGGTACAGAATTTATGCTTTGATACAATGTCAGTTTAGCATAGATATTGCGTGTATTTGTTGAGACGTTTAATATTGTTAAATTTGGGTAAGGTCTAATGATCTAAATAAGCCAATTGCTCAGACAAAAAAGTTAGGTCTTGCATAAAGCACCCTATTCTAACTTCCTCTCTTATGATTCTTTTTCTCCATCATAGAGCCTTTGTTCTATCTATTTCCTCTGTATCTATCCCACATAATTGAAAGAAAGCTCCCAAAGATTCTAATTGGGAGGGAGCAATAATTGAAGAAATGAAAACCTTGGCTAAAAATGAGTCGTGGGAGTTGATGTCTCTTCCACCTAGAAAAAAACTAGTTGGCTGCAGATGGGTGTTCACTGTGAAACACAAAGCAGATGATCAATTAAAAGATTCAAGGCCAGACTAATTCCTAAGGGATACACTCAAACTCATAGAGTGGATTACCAAGAGACATTTGCTCCTATTGTCAAAATGAACTCAATCAGAGAATTGTTATCTTGTGATGCCAACCTTGATCGAGACCTACAGTAATTTGATGTGAAAAATGTATTTATTCATGGAGACTTGGAGAAGGAAGTGTATATGAAAATTCCTTCTGGATTTGCTAATGAAAAAACACAAAAAAAATTGTGCAGACTAAAAAAGGTTTTGTATGGATTGATGCAGTCACCCAGAGTTTGGTTTGATCTGTTGACTTATTTACTAATCCTAGCTGATTCTAGATATTTGATTTGATCTGATTAGGATCCTTAATTATCTCTGTAATTATTATTTGATTATTTGCTTCCTGTTTAGATATGATTCTCTATGTATAAATAGTCATGTAGACCAATTGTAAAGATTAAGAGTGAAATACAAGAATACTCAAAATTTTCCCCAAAATTCTTCATGGTATTAGAGCTTCCCCATCTGATATTGGGCGCCCCATAAATGTGTCACGCACCAGTAAAAATTCTGGGCGTGATGGAGTGTGTTGAATCCCACATCGGTTGTGGAAAGGGGTAATGTGTCCCTTATATGGGCCATAGGCACTCCTCCCTCTTGAGCTAGCTTTTGAGGTGAGTTAGGCCTGGCCCAAATTTAACATAGTATCAGAGCATTTTCCTAATTTTTTTGGGTCCAAATTCAATTTTTTTCCTCTTTAGGGTTTCAAAACCCTAGATCTACCTTTTTGGTACTAACCCATTTAGGAGCCTCTCATTCTCTCACCGCCGGCACCAGGAGAACCGCCGGACTGCCGCCGGCCGATTGACCAGCTCCGATGCCGGAAAAGCCTACGCGTGAGGCTCACGCGCCACCCCTTCCCGGCGCGTGACCCATCGTCTGTCACTGCTTTGCTGCTCCGATCACTCCGGCGACGATTCCGATCATCTTTCCGGCCTTCCCGTGCTGCTACCCGGTCTTTTTGGTGAATCGAATGGGCTCTCTTGTGTGTACAACCTTGGATACCTCCTATTTTGTCACAGTTTATAAACCTTTACCATGGCAGAAGGTAAAAGGGTGTCAATGACAGAAGGTAAAAGGGTGTCGATAGCAGAAGGTAAAAGAGTCTCGATTCCTAACTCTGATTACTCATTCTTTAGTGCCACATCTGACTTTGTAAAGTCAGGTAATACTTCATCTCTTCATAATATTCCATGGATTATCGATTCTGGTGCGAATAGACACATGACAGGTTCTTCTAAAGGCTTTCTCAATTATTTTCCGTCCCTAACCAAAGATAGTGTCAAAATTGCTGATGGCTCTTTTACTCCCATATCTGGAATAGGTTCTGTTATTTGCACATCCAATATTAAATTATCATTTGTCCTCCATGTTCCCCACTTTCCTGTCAACATTTGATCTGTTAGTGCTATCACCAATGCCCTTAATTGTAAAATTGAATTCTTTCCTGATCATTGTGTTATTCAGGATCTTCACACAGGAAAGATGATTGGCAATGGTAGACTGCATGATGGCTTATATATGTTGGAGGGTGATCCAGGTTTTTCGATATCTCAAGTCTGTTTTGGAGAAAATAAGGATGTCAATCAGGAAATAATACAGTGGCACAGACGGTTAGGGTATCCATCATTCTTTGCCTTAGAAAAACTTTATCCTAATTTGTTTGCTAGAACTCAGTTTGATTCTCTATTTTGTGATGCTTGTGAGTATGCTAAACACACTAGAACATCCTATCCTTTGAGTCATAAGAAAAGTCAAATTCCTTTTGCAACTATTCATTCTGATGTTTGGGGGCCTACTCAAACTGTCTCCTTGTCTGGTAATCGATGGTTTGTCACCTTTATTGATTGTTGCAATCGAATGACTTGGGTCTATTTGATTAAAGCTAAAAGTGATGTCCTTTCTTGTTTTCAATCCTTTCATAAGATGGTTTGTACTCAATTTGATACTAAGGTGAAAATTTTGAGAACTAACAATTGAAGAGAATACATGGATAGTAGCTTTTCTGCTTATTTGGAGAGTAATGGGATAATACACCAGACTAGTTGTCCTTATACTAGTGCTCAAAATGGCGTTGCTGAGAGGAAAAATAGGCATCTATTGGAGGTAGCTCGATCTCTTATGTTCACCATGAATCTATCCAAAGCATATTGGGGAGATGCAATTCTTGCATCTGCTTATCTTATCAATAGAATGCCTCTCAAGACCCTTGACTTTATGAGTCCTTTAGCGGCTCTACAAGGGAAGAATTCATACGTTGTTCCACCAAAAGTATTTGGGTGTGTTTGCTTTGTCCATACTAGGACGGCAGGAAAACTGGATCCCAAGGCCCTTAAATGTGTGTTTGTTGGGTATTCTCCAACACAAAAGGGATACAAGTGTTATCATCCTCCCTCTAGGAAATACTTCGTTAGTATAGATGTTACCTTCCGAGAAACTGAACCCTACTTCAGTACCACCTACTCACCTCTTCAGAGGGAGAATAATGAGCAAGAAGAGGTGATCCCAAATTCTGTGATTCTGAATGATATGGTTCAACTAGAAAGTTTGAGTTCTAGTAGACAGGGGGAGATGTCCAATCAGGGAGAGAGAACTGGTCGTTTGGACAAGCCAGATTTGAGAAGGTATTCAAGGAAAGACAAGGCAGAAAAAGCCATTATGCAATCTACTCAGAGTCAAGAATCTTCTCCTGGTGAGTTACCCAGTCATGAATCTTCTTCTGATGAGTTACCCACAACTCTTTCTTCTGGTGAGTTATCCACAACTCTTAATGTTTCAATGACTTAGATAAACCCATTGCACAAAGAAAAGGGGTCAGATCTTGCACTAAACACCCTATTTCTAACTTTGTTTCTTATGAATCTTTATCTCCTTCCTATAGAGCCTTTGCCTTGTCTATTTCCTCTGTGTCTATTCCACAGGATTAGAAGAAAGCTCTTGCAAATCCTAAATGGAAGAAAGCAATGATTGAAGAGATGAAAACATTGGCTAAAAATGAGACTTGGGAGCTTGTCACTCTCCCACCTGAGAAGAAACTCGTTGGCTGTAAATGGGTGTTCACAGTGAAACACAAAGCTGATGGCACAATTGAACGGTTTAAGGCCAGATTGGTTGCTAAAGGATTCACCCAAACCTATGGAGTGGATTACCAAGAGACATTTGCCCCAGTTGCAAAAATGAACTCAATCAGAGTTTTGTTATCTTTTGCAGCCAACTTGGACTGGGACTTGCAACAGTTTGATGTGAAGAATGCTTTCCTCCATGGAGATTTAGAAGAAGAAATGTTCATGGAAATTCCTCCTGGGTTCGCTGATGAGAAGACACAAGGAAAGGTGTGCAGGTTAAAAAAGGCTTTGTATGGGCTAAAACAATCTCCCAGAGCTTGGTTTGACAGGTTTAGCAGAGCCATGATGTCCTTTGGTTACCAACAAAACAATGCTGATCACACTCTGTTTATCAAACATCATAAGGGTAAGATCACCCTTCTTATTGTGTATGTTGATGATATAGTGGTGACAGGTGATGACAAAGAGGAAATGGCTCAACTAAAGAGGTTGTTGGCCCAAGAATTTGAAATCAAAGATATGGGAAAACTGCAATATTTTCTAGGTATTGAGGTGGCTAGATCAGAAAAAGGAATTTTCATCTCCCAAAGAAAGTACATTCTGGATCTTTTGGAAGAAACTGGTATGATGGGGTGTAAACCAGCAGAATCTCCCATTGAAAGTAATCACAAGCTGAAAGCAGGAACTGGTGAGTCCGTGGATATTGGAAGATATCAGAGATTGGTAGGAAGGTTGATTTATCTCTCACACACTCGACCGGATATAGCCTATGCTGTTAGCTTAGTCAGCCAATTCATGCATGACCCTCGCGAGACTCATATGCAAGCTGTACTTCGCATCTTGAGATACCTAAAGTCTGCGTCAGGGAAATGGCTTCTTTACTCCAAACATGGTCACCTCCGAATTGAAACTTTTACAGATGCAGATTGGGCAGGATCTCTCAATGACAGGAGATCCACCTCTGGCTACTGCACAGTTGTGGGGGGAACCTTGTCACCTGGAGGAGCAAAAAACAAAGTGTTGTTGCTCGGTCAAGTGCGGAAGCAGAATGCAGAGCAATGGCCCAAGGAGTATGTGAACTCTTATGGTTGTAGAAGTTATTGGGAGAGTTGAGATTGTCCGAGAGAGACAAGATAACCTTGTATTGTGACAATAAAGCTACTATAAGTATAGCACAAAATCCAGTCCAACATGACCGAACCAAGCACATTAAAATTGATCGGAACTTCATTAAAGAAAAATTAACAGACGGTGTCTTGAGCCTAGTTCATGTGACTTCTACGGGGCAACTTGTGGATGTATTTACTAAAGGGTTCAACAACAAGATCTACCATAATCTGATTTGCAAGTTGGGCATGTGTGACATCTTTGCACCAACTTGAGGGGGAGTGTTGACTTATTTACTAATCCTAGTTGATTCTAGAGATTTGATTTGATCTGATTAGGATCCTTAATTATCTCTGTAATTATTATTTGATTATTTGCTTCCTGTTTAGATATGATTCTCTATGTATAAATAGTCATGTAGACCAATTGTAAAGATTAAGAGTGAAATACAAGAATACTCAAAATTTTCCCCAAAATTCTTCATGATCGATTCAGCAGAGCTGTGATTTCCTTTAGCTATCAAAGGAGCAATGTTGACCATACCCTTCTCATAGTTTATGTTGATGACATAGTAATGATAAGGGATGACACTGAAGAGATGACTCGACTGAAAAAGCTTTTGGCTAAGAGTTCGAAATTAAAGATCTAGGAAAACTTCAATATTTCCTGAGAATCGAGGTTGCCAAATCAAAAAAGGGAATATTTATTTTCCAGAGAAAATATATTCTAGACCTTTTGGAAGAAACTGGTATATTAGACTGCAAACCAGTAGAAACTCCCATTGAGAGCAACCATAAACTATAAGCAGGGATTGGTGAATCAGTGGATATTGGCAGATACCAGAGGTTCGTAGGCATGATAGGCAGACTGATTTATCTTTCGCATACTCAACCAGACATAGCATATGCAGTCAGTTTAGTCAGTCAATTTATGTATGATCCTCGTGAGTCTCATATGCAAACTGTTTTTCACATTTTGCAATACTTAAAGTCTGCTCCTAGAAAATATCTCCTATTTCCTAAACACGGTCATCGCCGCATACATGAATTCACAGATGCAGATTAGGCTGGATACCTTAATGATAGGAGGTCGACTAGTGGTTACTGCACACTTGTGGGAGAAAACCTTGCCACTTGGAGAAACACGATTATCTCCGCATACACGAATGCACAGATGCAGATTGGTCTGGATCCCTTGACGATAGGAGGTAGACTAGTGGTTATTGCACACTTGTGGGAGGAAACCTTGTCACTTGGAGAAGCAAAAAGCAAAGTGTTGTTGCTCGATCAAGTGCTGAGACGGAATATAGAGTAATGGCAATGGTGTTTGTGAACTCCTATGATTACAAAGATTATTGGAGGAATTGAAACTGTTGGAAAGGGATAAACTCCTCTTGTACCGTGACAACAAAACTGCCTCACAATCTAGTTTAACGTGACCGAACGAAGCACATAGAAATTGATCAATACTTCATTAAAGAGAAGTTAATAAATGGTGTTTTGATATTAGCTTATATGACTTTCGATGAACAGCTAGCTGATGTGTTTACGAAAGGGCTCAGCAACAAGACTTATCACACCTTGGTTTGCAAGTCGAGCATTTGTGATATCTATGCACCAACTTGAGGGGGAGTGTTAACCAATATAGAAGGTTCCTAGTTAGGATGATTCAAATCTTGAAGATTCTAATTAGGCTTGATTATAGAAATTTTATTTTTATTGTAAATATTCCTAATTTAAGTTGATTCTTTGTATATAAATACTCAAACTTTGTAAAGATCAATTCAATTGAAATAGAATAAAAATTTTCTCCCTAAATTCTTCACGATGCACATTTCCTGAAACCTAAAAAAGACATGATATTCTATCATGTTCCACAAATCAAAACATCATCCCATTCTCACATTACTTAATAATTGTAGAGGATAGAGACTCGAGAGACTGCCATCTCTTTCACACATTATAAAATACTTAATGATTACAATCAACTCAAAAGTAGGAAAGTAAAAGGTATGCATTCAGTTGAAAAGACAATGCACCTTAGAAATATGAACGCCAAGATTCCGATGAACACCAGAGCACTCGATGCACAACAAAATACCAAGATTAAGAGATGCCCAGTCAGGTTCAGGAGCACTGCACTCAGCACAAACATCATTTCCCGGAATTTCTCTAAGAACCAAAGAAGCACAATCAGCTTTATTAATGTTCATGTCAGCTTCAAGATGTTGATGATTATTTAGTTCAACTGCACATGCAGCACCACTCGTGATCACATTATGTTCCAGATTTTTCATTTTTGGATGTGGCTGCATAAGTAAATAATTCACATTATTAACACCTGCAGCATGTAATTTGAATTTAATATAGGAGCATCAAGGCTTGCTAGAGATCAACCTGTTGCAGGAAATGAATGTTAAAAAGAGATGCAATTACTCCTGTAATTTTGTTTACCCAATCCATTCTATCTGCTCCATTTTCAGCCTGACAAACCAGGTAAGACGAGGCATTCAAATAACTTTAAACAAAATAGCTCTAACCTCTCAAGTTAACCAAAATATGAGAATGATTTGAGCGAAACGGATTAATTTGTTAATATAAATATTCTTTTATTTATGGAATACATCACCATGATGCACTCATTTTGCAAAAATACCTCCTATTTATGTTAAATTTATAAAATTCGAAATAGCAGAATGACTGAGATGGATCAAGGCTCATGTGCAAGTGGCAATCATTGTAGATAACATGTTTTATCACTTTCTGTTTTCCCTTCATGCTTTCAAAGTATTAGGCATATATATGCAAAATTTTCTCCTGGCATACTTGCCAGTTTAGCAAAATGGAACTAAATTACTGCATTCCAGACAGGTTGTGAATGCTAAAACCTGCAATAAAGGCCCCATATATTTCACCTGCCACAAAGATAAGAGTTAACAGAATATGCTACAGCAAATCAATAAATCACCTGCAATGTGTACATTTTCAATGGGGAAATTATTCTGAAGCATAGTCGCAAATCTGTGTCTTCTGCGTCCATCTTTATTGTTGAAGTGCGAAGATCAATAATATGGCAACCTAGACTTCCTTCACCAATTGATGATGCCCTGTTGTGCCTTGAACGAAATCTAGCAAAGACGCCAGTATTGTGTTCAACTGAGGCAGTTGAGAGATGATGGAAGCTCTGGTCGGAATAGAAATATGGATACAACACTCATCCATGATTCAACTTCTAAAAAATTGGAGATATGCTTAAATAGAAAAACTAGCAAAATACGTTGCCACACATGAAAAATTTGTTCAATATCATCAATAGTTTTAAAGCTCCATTTGGTCATAAAAAAGAAGGTATTATTGGAAATTTTTTCATGAGAAAATTCAAATTAATTTCCATAGGAAAGACTCCAAAGAAAGGTTACTGGAAGATTAGCTGACATCTCCTAATCGCGTCATGCTTTTAGAAAACTACATGAATAGCTCATGGGAAACAATGTTTCTCTCTAGGAAATAGTAATGTGTTCAACATATTTTCTTCTCACAAAAATAAATAAAGAGTCAATAGGAGCATTTCTATTTTCCTGTTCCATTTCCTACTGCGAGTAAAACAGCACGCCACATACAATGTAAGGATTCATAGTTTTAAATAGCACTCATCATTTTGTGCAACATAAAACTTCTTTTACCCATTGTAACCAGTTTTCCAGTTATAAAAAAGATGTGGCAATGTTATTTTATATATATATTAAAAAATTATCTATCTACTCCCAAAAAAGAAAAAGGAAAGGTAATCCTACCTCTTCATTTTCTCCTCCTTTTCCTCTCTTTCTTTCTACTCCTTCCTCACCTCCTCTCTCTTTTTAACCCCTCAATCTCAATGTCCCATAGATAGTCTAT
Organism: Manihot esculenta; assembly: GCF_001659605.2. Classification (NCBI taxonomy): domain Eukaryota; kingdom Viridiplantae; phylum Streptophyta; class Magnoliopsida; order Malpighiales; family Euphorbiaceae; genus Manihot; species Manihot esculenta. Next base: position 10,899,807 of record NC_035170.2, read on the forward strand.
TGATAGGTTGCAAAACTTTATCCACTTTGGCAAAAACAGATTCATAATTACTTTGTCATATTTTAGTTTTCGTATCTCAACAAGAAGTATGAAATTTATTTTTAAACTTGAAATTTCTAGCATTCTAAACCGAGAGGATCTGGACTTGGGATTCGAGTGTATTTAGAATAATTATCAGGACTTTGCTTTGCTGGTTTTTTTTTATCTTAGTCACTTATTTTTTCTCCTTTTTTTTATTTTCTTTAGAAATCATAGATTTAAATTGCGGCCATGGCCATGTTCGCAGGTAATGGAAACATGCCTATAACGATTGTAATGTAATGGTAACAGCCTAACAAACTAAAGTGAGAAAGGATTGAGCTTAAAAAGAGAAAGGAATCTTTCTCATAACTAAAATAGATTGATACCAGTTAATAAGCAAGATAAACTGTACCATATTTTTGGTGCCCTTATTTCTGTAATAGTACAAACTTCCTTGACTGTCTAGAACAAAGAACCTTCTCTTCCAGTCTCCCCTCGAACTAGAAGATCGCTTTAGCAGATATCCTTGTTTGATAGGCGAGATCTAAAAATTAGACAACAATGGACAAATAAGACAGCCTTCCAGAAGTACTTAAGTGTACTCAACTACTCATTCTGCTTCTCTATCACAACAAATGTTCCTCTATTATTGAAAAAAGACATAACATTTCATGCAAATATCACTAGATGTCCATAAAGTCAATAATGACTAGCATGTAAAAATGCACAGAATGCACCATGGACTGCTTGTATTCAAATTACAAGTCATACAATCAAACTCAAGAGAAGTAATTGAAAACTCTAGCCATGGGACAAACTGAAATAGAATCAATCTACTGTTTTTTTTAAGAAAGCTAATTTTTGCTGAGGAGAATAATGGAAAGATATAAAAGACCCATATTACTTTCAGGTTTCACGAAAAAGCAGCCTAAAGGAAGCATTGTAATGGATGCAAGAAATAATATACAGAAAGGAGAAGCATCTAGCAAGAGAAGCAGTGGAGCAACAAAATTAGCTCACAACAAGGATTTTTGTTTCCATCCTTCGTATTTTCAATTAATCAAATAATGTACGTCTAATACATTATTTCTACATTATTATATTTTTCTTATTTTATATATTAGTTTGTATATTTTATAAACTAGTTTATGTATTTGTATATGATTTAATGTATATTAAAAGCATAAAATAATTAAAAAAATGTAAAATTTTCATAATCAATTCTTCTATTTTCATTTAGATATTTAGACAAAGTAAGGGCACTAAAAAGACATATTAATTCACATTCGATGTATTATATCAACATAGAGATATATATATATATGTATAGATATATGTGTGTGTGTGTGTGTGTGTAATATATATATATAAGAAGGCAAATAAATAAGACTTCTTTTATATTTTTAAAATCAAAAAATTTTAATTTTCCCCGGTCCATATTTCGAATAGAAATTAGATGTTGCCATCAAAGATGGAACTTTATTCACAGATGATGAACAGTTCAATCCATCCAATTCAACACAAGTGGGCATACAGTTCAGAGTATAATGAAAATTTATCCGCAAAGAATACCTATAACTGATCACTTTTAGAATATTTTAAAAATTGTGCACTGGGGAAATTTAGAATAAGAAAAAAAAAGGTTAATGACATTATTATTAGAAGCATGAAAAAGTGTAGGTAAATACATCCAGCATAACATCTATCAAGTTGAAGAACAATTCTACAGATTGCTGTACCATGTGATCATATAATTCCCATCCAGCTCAAAGAACATTAAATGACAGTAGATCATTTGAGAGAAAATAATGATAACAACAATTAGGAAAGAAGCAAATCAATTTCTTACTTCTCCATTTGCAGCGGACTGCATAATAGCTTCTATGCTTTTATTAGAGGTCATACCAACAACACGAATGCCATCAGCACTGGTCGAGGGTTCTAAATCGCTAGAAGCAAGATTACTGTTGAACTCGGCTTGGGTCCTGAATTCCTGAATTCGTTTTGCAAGTTTATCTTGCTCAACATTGGATAGCTCTTTTGTTTGTTGTGCATATGTTAATACCTGCTTTAGGACAACCAGTTCTTTATCACAAAATATGTTTTCCTCAAGGAAGCCTTGTCAGAGTTGTTCAAATTTAATTACCGAGGGAAAGGTAAAACTTCTCAACAAGGTGTTGAGCATTGTTGAGCATACAAAACTAGTAGTGACAAGACATACATCAGCATACATCAAGTAGATCATGTAAATCAACAAAAAGTACTAGAGACCATAACTAAATTAATCAAAATCTCTGAATTGTAGTTAATTAAATACTTGCACTTGTGTACTTCCAGCAAGGCTTTTAAATAATGGAATCAGAAATATTATAGCAGAATTGGACTGAATCTTACAGAATCAACTACTGCTACGGCAAAAATAGTTTAATTCTAAACTAGAGAGTGAATCTCACTCTGTTTGTTTTCTTTCACTGAGGCTTTGTCCTCCTTTCTCTGCCGCGTGCATCGGTCATCTCCTGGCCCGTCTGGATGGGGGACGACCCTCCTCACCACCCGAAGAAGTGGGTTTGCCCTCTCCTCCATCCTTTGGATGGGTGTAAATATTTCTTTTTGGGTTGTTTCTTTGCAGATCCACGCTTAAGTAAGAGGGTTTCCAAGGAGATCTGCTCATTGGGTTTCTGTTTTCATCTTTTTCTTTGTGTTGTGTGGTTTTCAGCCCGTGCATGTCTTCGTCAGTGCCTTTGTTGCCATCTTCAGAGCGGCAACAGAGTTTTCTTGAGTCATCACCATGCGTTTCAGTTCCAGGGAGGGGTCCAATGCTTGGTTGATGGGCATCTCCAGGGTCATATGCTTCTTTCCTTCAAGCCGACCCTAAAGGCTAAGATCTAGTGGATGAGCTCTGCCTATTTCCTTGGATATTTTTGGGGACTGTTTTGTTTGGCCTTTCGGTTCTTGCTCTTGATCTCCTTGCTATGGATTTGGATGGTTGCTCTACTTGGTTTGGGAGTGTTTTTTATGTTTCTTCCCCCTCATCTACATCTCTGTAAAGCGTGAATCTTGTGCTTTAGTATGGATGGTTAGACCCGTTCATCTTCATCTCCCTTTCTCAGCAAAAATCCCAGTTGGCATAATGTTGCTTCAGTTCCCTGCTTTTTGGCTTAGACCCATTTAGTTTTAAGGTTTCTGTTTTTGTTGTTGACTTATTTGCTGATTTCTATTGATATATGATTTAATTTGATTTGATTACTAATTCTAAGCATAGATTAGGATCCTTAATTATCATTGTACTTATTTCATTATTTGCTTCCTTTTTAATCGTTATTCTTTATATATGAATAGTTATGTAAATCACTTGGTCAAGGTCTTGATTGTTGTTTATCAAGACTAGAGGTCTGCAAGGCTATGTCATTGGTAATAAGAAGCAAACTGAATAAAAATGATCCATATTTTCCTCAATGGGACTTGTATAATTGTCTCGTTATAATATGGTTATTTAACTCCATACAACCAATATTTCTAAGTCCTATATGTTACTTGATACTGCTGCAAAGATATGAAAGGCTTTGTCCTTGACTTATTCCAAGACTGGAAATGATTCTCAAATTTATGATATTCGGAATAAGATCCATGGTACCAAGTAAGGAGAAATGACCGTCACCCAATTTTATTTTGAGATATGTGGCTTATTGCAAGAGTTTGATTACTATCAGCACATCTAGGCAAACTGTATAGGAGATGTGCAGTCAAATTTCGGAAAATGATTGAAAATGAGCGCGTCTATGAATTTCTTGCAGGCTTGAATAATGAATATGATCTAATCTGGGTCCAAGTTTTGGATAAAGACCTTTTCCATTCACTAGAAGAGACACAAGCCTATGTTCAACAAGAGGAAAGTTGTCGACATGCTATACTCTGTACTGCACCAATTGAAAAGGCAAGGTTAGCTATTAGTTTGAGCACACCGTAACCTTTTAATTCTGAGAAAGATTACCTGCACCGTGACTATTGTAGGAAAACGAGACATACTAAGAAGACTTACTAGAAGTTACATAGTGGTACCGCTAGAAGCCGTAGAGGGAAACGAGGTACCTCTAGAGCTCAAGCTAATTTATCAAAAACTATGGAAAAACCCTTTAAGAAGATAACAGCTGCTGAGTTCCTTTCCTCCTCTAGTGCCACACCTAACTTTGTGAAGTCAAATAATGCTTTCTCATTTATTTTCCTTTCTCTAACCAAAGACTGTCAGAATTCTTAATAGCTTTTTTACTCCTATATTAAGAAAAGGTTATGTTATTTGTACACGTAATATTAAATTATCATTTATCCTTCGTGTTCCCCGTTTTTCTGTCAATATTTTATCTGTCAATGCTCTTAATAGTAAAATTGAATTCTTATCTGATCATTGTATTATTTCGGACCTTTTTACAGGGAAGAGGATTTGCAATGGTTGACTGCATGATGACTTATACATGTTGGAAGGTGATTCATGTTCTATGGTATCTCAAGCCTACTTTAGAGAAAATAAGGATGTCAATAAGGAAATAGTACAGTGGAAAAGGCGGTTAGGGCATCTATCACTTTTTATTTTAGAAAGTTTGGTTCTTTATTTTGTGACGCTCATGAGTATGCGAAGCACACTAGAACCTCTTATCCTTTAAGTCATAATAAAAGCAAAATTCCTTTTGTGACTATTCATTCTGATGTATGGAGACCTGCTCAAACTATTTCCTCCTTATCTGGCAATCGATGGATTGTCACTTTTATTGATTGTTGCACTTGGATGATTTGGGTATATTTGATAAAAGCTAAAAGTGATGTCTTTTTTTATTTTTAATCTTTTCACAAGATATTTTGTACTCAATTGGATACTAAGGTGAAAATTTTGAGAACTGATAATGGAAGATATGACAATGGAAGATAATATATGGATAGTGGGTTGTCTGCTTATTTGGAGTCTAATGAGATAGTACACCAAACAAGTTGTTCTTCTACTAGTGCACAAAATGGGGTTGTTGAAAAGAAAAACAGGCATCTATTGGAGGTAGCTCGATCTCTTTTATTCACCATGAACCTATCCAAAGCATATTAGGGAGATGCAGTCCTTGTATCTAGTTATCTTATCAATTGAATGCCCCTCAAGACCCTCAACTTTATGAGTCTTTTTCAGATTCTACAAAAAAAAAATTCATACATTGTTCCACTAAAAGTATTTGGGTGTGTTTGTTTTGTCCATACTAGAACGGCGCGGGAAAGTTGGATCCAAAGGTCCTTAAATGTGTGTTTGTTGGGTATTCTCCAACCAACACAGAAATGATACAGTTGTTATCACCCTCCATTTGGGAACTACTTTGTCAATATGGATGTTACTTTCAAAGAAACTCAACCCTACTTCAATACTATCCACTCACCTCTTCAGGAGGAGAATAATGAGCAAGAAGAGGTGATCTCTAATTTTATGATTCTGAATGATCCAATTTAGAGGGAGAATTCTAGTAGACAGAGGGAGACATTTAATCAGGGGGAGAGAATTGTACGTTTAGATAAGCCAGATTTAAGGAGATATACAACAAGAGACCAAGCAGAAGAAGCCATTATGCAGCCCACTTAGAGTCAAGAAGCTTTCTCTTCTTCTGGTGAGTCACTCTCAACTCTTGAATGCTCCAATGATTTAAATAAACAGATCGCACAAGGAAAAAGTGTCAGATCTTGTACTTATGAATCCTTGTCTCCCTCCTATAGAGACTTTGTCTTGTCTATTTCCTCTGTGTCTATCCTACAAGATTGGAAGGAAGCTCTCAAAGATCCTAAATGAAAGGGAGCAATGATTGAAGAGATAAAAGCACTGGCAAAAAATGAGACGTAGGAGCTTGTCGCTCTCCCACCAGGAAGGAAACTAGTTGGCTGTAAGTGGTATTCACAGCAAAACACAAAGCTGATGACACAATTGGACAGTTTAAGGCCAAATTGGTTGCTAAAGGTTTCACCCAAACCTATGGACTATATTATCGAAAGACATTTATTGCAGTTGCAAAAAATGATTCAATCAGAGTCTTATTATCTTGTGCAACCAAGTTAACTTACAACAGTTTGATGTGAAGAATGCATTCATCCATGGAGATTTAGAGGAAGAGATGTTCATGGAGATCCCTCCTGAGTTTGCTGATGAGAAGACACAAGGAAAGGTGTACAAATTAAAAAAGGTTTTATATAGGCTAAAACAATCTCCCAGAGCTTGGTTTGACAAGTTTAGCAGAGCCATGATATCCTTTCATTATCAATATAGCAATGTTGATCATGCTCTATTTATTAAACATCACAAGGATAAGTTCATTCTTCTTATTGTGTATATTGAAGATATTGTGATGACAGGTGATGACAAATAGGAAATGGCTCAACTAAAAAAATTATTGGCTTAAGAATTTGAAATCAAAGGTCTAGGAAAGCTTCAATATTTCCTAGGTATTGAGGTGGCCAGATCAGAACTTTATCTTTTGAAAGAAACAGATATATTGGGGTGTAAACCAACAGAATCTCCTATTAAAATAATAACAAAATGCAAGCAGGAACTAGTGAGTCCCTGGGCATTGGAAGATACCGCAGATTGGTAGGGATGTTGATTTATCTCTCATACACTCGACTGAACATGGCCTATGCTGTTAGCTTAGTCAACCAATTCATGCATGACTCTCGCGAGACTCATATGCATGACACTCGACTGAACATAGACTCATATTTAGATCATTAATGGGCTCAAGGTTTAGGGATGATTAATGGGCTAAAGAGTATATTCTGGGGAATTTCAATCTTATTTGTTACAAAAAGGGATTCTTAATCAGTCTTCCTGTATTGACACTCCTTCATAGAATGGAGTTGCTGAAAGAAAAAATCGACAACTTCTTGAAGTAGCCAGAGCCCTCTTATTCCGAACGAAAGAACCTAAATGCTTTTGGACTGATGTTGTATCTATGTTTTTTTTTTATCAATCGCATGCCCACCTCCGTCCTTCATGGTGATATCCCTTATAACATTTTGTTTCCCAATAAATCTTTGTTTTCTATTGAGCCACGTATCTATGGTTGTACTTGTTTTGTTCATGATGTTCGTCCACAGGTTACTAAATTGAATCCCAAATCACTCAAATGTGTCTTTCTTGGGTACTCTCGACTTCAAAAAGGGTATCGTTGTTTTTCTCAAGATCTTAATTGGTACCTTGTATCTGCTGATGTAAAATTCTTTGAGTCCACTCCATTCTTTCTGCCATCATCTGTTTATGACACTCAAGGGGAGGAAGATGACCTCTTGTTATACATTGTTCGCTCTGTGTCTCCTCAGACTCTTTCTGCACCTTCCGCTCATATGCCAGGTCGCCCTCCCATTTATCATGTTTATTCTAGACGCTTAGAGGACTCTAACTCCGCTCCGCTGCCAGCTTCTTCGTCAACAGATCCTACTCCCACCGATCCTTCACCGTCTGATTTGGATTTGCCCATTACTCTTCGCAAAGGTAAACGTACTTGCACCCATCCCATTTCGTCTTTTGTCCCTTATGGTCTGTTGAGTAGAAGATTTGAGAGAAAATGCATGATAATTCCCATCAAGCCAATTGGGGTATATATACTACTTACAAGAGTACATACTAGGCAAGAAAATAAATTAATTCCCTAATTATAGCCTAATCATATCCCAATCATATCACACAATCATATCCCTAATTATCACTACAAATCTAGGCTATTTACAGAAATAATCTCAATATATAGAAATAATCTCAACATGGTCAATTATCCTCTTCTTCTCATTGTTTTGCCACTGCTTTAGATTCTATTTCAGTCCTCAAAACTATTATTGAGAATTTATCCCATCCTAGTTGGCATGCTACAATAGAAGAGGAAATGATGGCCCTAGACACTAATGGTACTTGGGAGTTGATGTCCTTGCCCCCAGGAAAGTGGGCTATCGGGTGTAAATAGATGTTTGCAGTGAAAATAAACATTGATGGATCTGTTGCTCGCCTCAAAGCCCGTTTAGTGGCCAAAGGTTATGCTCAAACTTATGGTGTTGACTATTATGATACCTTCTCTCCAGTTGCCAAGCTCGCATCTATTCGATTGTTTATTTCCTTCACAACTACACATGATTGGCCTTTGCATCAACTGGCTATTAAAAATGTTTTTCTCCATGGTGACCTTCAGGAGGAGGTTTATATTGAGCAACCACCTGGTTTTGTTGCTTAGGAGGAGTTAGGCAAGATTTGTAGACTTCGAAAATCCCTCCATGGCTTGAAACAGAGTCCTCGAGCATGGTTTGGCAGGTTTAGTGAGGTGGTCCAACAGTTTGGAACGAAGATGAGTAAGTGTGATCACTCAGTGTTTTATAGAAATTCTGATAGTGGAGTAATTCTGCTTGTAGTATATGTGGATGATATTGTTATCACAGGAAGTGACGTTGATGGCATTACATCCCTAAAAGAACTTCTCAAAACACAATTTCATAGAAAGGATTTGGGCTCCTTGAAATATTTTTTAGACATCGAAGTTATGCGGTTTAAGAAAGGCATTTTCTTATCTCAAAGAAAATATGTTTTTGATTTATTGGCAAAAACAGGAAAATTGGGTGCTAAGCCTTGTAGTGCATCAATGACCCCTAATCTTCAACTTACCACAGAAAACAATGAGCCATTTGCAGATCCTGAAATGTATAGAAGATTAGTTGGCAAGCTAAATTATTTGACGGTAACTCATCCTGATATTGCATATTCAGTGAGTGTGGTAAGTCAGTTTATGTCCTCTCCTACTGTTGCTCAGTAGGATGCTCTGGGACAGATTATTTGCTACTTGAAAGGGGCTCCAAGACGAGGTCTCTTCTATGGTAATCATGGGCACTCAAATATTGAATGTTTTTCTGATGTTGATTGGGCAGGCTGGAAGGTTGATAGAAGATCAACCAATGGATATTATGTTTTTGTGGGAGGTAACCTAGTCTCATGGACAAGTACGAAGCAAAATGTAATCTCTCGTTCTAGTGCTGAATCTGAATATCGAGCCATGGCACAAGCCGTATGTGAAGTCTTGTGGGTGCATCAACTGTTGGAAGAGGTTGAGTTCGCAAATTCACTGCCTGCTAAGTTCTGGTGTGATAATCATGCAGCTATCCACATTGCCTCCAATCCAGTATTTCATGATAGGACTAAACACATCGAGATTGACTGTCACTTTGTTCGTGAGAAGATCCAACAAAAGATAATCTCAACAGGACATATCCGAACGGGAGAACAACTAGAAGATATCTTCACTAAGGCTCTAAATGGGACTCGAGTTGATTATATATGTAATAAGTTGGACATGATTAACATTTATGCTCTAACTTGAGGGAGAGTGTTATAGGTTATAGGAAGTAATTATGTTAATATAGGAAGTAAATATTGATAGATGTATTAGTTGCTTAATCTTAGGAATCGCATGATCATATGTTTGATTTCCTTTCCTTTCTAGATGCGATCTCTCATATATAAATATGTTGTAATCTCTATTAAAGGAGATGTGATCTCTCATATATAAATATGTTGTAATCTCTATTGTAATAGATAACAAATATTATCTTTCTACATAGTAGTGGCACACCAACACCAAAGGGAGAACAAAATAGTCTATAAATTAAGCACCAGCAAAAGTGCAATCAAACAGCAACTCATTAAGATGCGTCAAAGACCTCAAGGCAATGTCAAGGAAGAAAACAAATGACGAGACCGTCAAACGGACTGTTCCACACCGATTAGTGGGACATCTGGAGAAAAAAAGAATTTGCACATGAAGCGTCAGTGCGCCACTCACTAGTCAACTAGTGACTAGGCATCATGGGCAGACTTGCCCAAAAAGACCACCCTCAAACAGTCACCTCAGGTCACAGTGACAATGGCAAAGGAAAAGAACAGGAAAAAAAAAATGCAAAAGTTTCATGAAAACTCTGGTACCATGTTAAGATTTAGAAAGAACAGAAGGAAGAAAAAAAAAAAAGGAGAGGAACGGAAGAACCTCAAAGGGCTAATCCTTTACTCTTCATTTCTTTATGCTTGATAGAAATAAAAGAGTACATTTATATACAAATATTCCTAAAATCACTCTAACTAATCCCTAAAATTATGTTACATATTTATATACAAACATCCCTAAATAGGAATATATATGTATTTGGCTTTCCATAACCTTTCCATTGTGTTGGAGCAAAGAATCTCATCAATTCTAACAAATAGGTCCAGATCAAATCAAAAAATGCCAAGTGAGTATGATATTGAATATGCACCCACATCTAGCTATGCCCTTTGCCTAAGGATCACCTTTGATGACTCGAAAATAGTATATGAACTTAATTTTCCATGATAAAAATAAAAATGAGTTATTTGCCAAAAAAAAAAATCCTTAATAACTTTGTTGCTTTTTAAAATTGTTTTGGTCCTCTCTTACTCTCTGCTTTATCTTTCAAACTAACAAGACAAGGCTATGAAGATAGTGGCCAAATTATCAAACTAAATTTGAACGTGCAATCTCTCACCTGGTGAATAAATGGCTCCATTTGGCTAAATAAGTCATACCCCTAAATCAGAAGGAAAAAAATCAATTCAGTCGCACAGAAGTGAGCATTCAAAGCATATAAAATGGAGATGGTGTCTAGCAGACAATAAAATCAGACCAGCTTAAAATATCTCAGATGAGCATCCATAATTGCACTTATAGATTCCAAGAACTCGTACTTCTTTTTTGTTTCAATGTTCATGAGTGCGCTAACCTGAGCTCCTTAACCCAAAGAAACAAGATCATTAGAAGCAGTAAGATCAAAGAGAACATTAGAGAAGCTATATAGAAAATCATAAATGCACACTAGATTAAAGCGGCTTCGCTCAAATGCAGACTTGGAATTCTTCAAACCCTGTCAAAATTTGAAGGACAAAGTCATTCACTTCACCAAAAAGTACACATTTTTTTAAAAATTAATTACAGAGGAAAAGAGAAGAAAAAATAAATGTACGATGTTTCAAAAATAATAGAATTGAACCAGAAAACATTGCCCAAAACAATGGGTGGCAAACATCATATTAAGATATTTAACCCATTTGTTTCACCACCTTTTGCAAAACTGCCAAATTGTATCGAGTTTTGACTTGGTGCAACCAATATACACCATTCCATACAAAAGGCTGTTAGAATCATTTACAAATTAAGGGGTTCCAAGTTCCAACTCAATCAGTCAAGAAGTGATCAAGCATTAAAAAGGTTTCACATATATACACATATATAAACACAATTTAAGCACTACAAAAATAAATCACAAAGGCCTAATGTTGCCCAACATATAGTCCATTACCTACAGTGGAGCAGTTTTGGTGTTGCAGTATTTTAAATTTTTCAGCATCATAACTCCTGAATTTGAACTTTACAAGTTGTTTAAGATTTAATGTTGTACAAATATAACCAGTGACTTTTAAGAGGAAATGGGAGGCATAGAAGAGAAGATTTGAAGAAGTGAAACATATGAAGCGAAAGAATGAACCTAAACGGAATCCACAGAACAAAAAATAAGAGCAATCACAATAAAGGTTGTCTTGCATCATATCTACAGAAGACACAAATATGGAATTTTAATTAGTTAGTTCCAACTTCCAACGAGTTCCAGGACAAAGCTCTATAAAGCAAATGAAAAACATCTCTAGTAAGTCTGTAATCCTAGTTATAACTATAAAATAACAAAAAAAAAGAGCCAAAAATGATTTAATGATCAGATATCCAACTTCTACTCAGCAATCAGTTGACAGAAATTTGACACAAAATCAAGAAAATAAAATAAAAATGAGGGAATCTGAAAATAACAAGAATAATATTTATTAGCAAATTCTAATGATGACCATCATCATTTGAATCATTTTTTACCTACACCATCGTATTTGTTTTCATCATTTGTAAATAGAATGAAATAAGATTAATTGCATTATGAAAGAAAAACCAAACATCTAACATTGTTCAGAAAAGAAGGGCACACCTCTTCTTGTTCTTCAATAATATCTCCACGAGTATTTTTCTTCAAAGATGCAAACTTTTCACGTGACTGCCAAATAAACAAATACTAAGCATCACTACTGATAAGTTCTAAAACCAATTACAATAAATTTTAAATAATATAATAACATTAAGATAACATTTCCCAATATAAAGCACCAGATATGGATTGCTTAACAGAATTTACATGCATCTATTTTTAACAGACACAAGTGAATCACATTTATAAAGACTCAGCACTAAATCCAAGACTTTTCTTTAAGATGTTTTGCTTGATGCTCCTACCATGCAAGCCACCCTTCAAAATGAGGCTTCTTATACTGAATGCTAAACCCTAGGCTGATTTTGACAAAAAAATCACCAAGAGAAACCTCAGTAAGGTGTTAATTGGAATGACTTGTAAACTATAAACTTGACAAGTTAATGAATTAAGTTGAGAATTCATTTGAGTAGCCCCAAAAGATCAGGCGGTATTGTGAAATTTACCCTTTCTTTTGTTCCGATAACAGAAATTTGATTGAGAAAGAAAAAGGGAATGCATTGTGAAACATGGTTTTATATAACAGCCATTACAGTAATGTAAAAGCCATTAAATACAGCTTTTGAAGGCTCATTTAATTGTTATTTATGTTGAATAATGGCAGAAAAAAAATGTATGTGAAATGGCTGTTGCATTTGTGATGCAACACAGCTAAGTAACACTCACATACACACTTGTGAGAAAGAACAGGTATGAGAAAAATTCTCTGTTGTAAAATTAGCCTAATTAGGATAGGAATAAAACTCTATAATTTAGTAAGACAACTTCCACCAAAATATAAATAAACTAATCCTAAGAAGATTTACAAAATAGCTTCCTAAATAAAATGAAGAACTCTTAAACTAATCTAGAAATAGTAGAAAACTTAAATAAGAAGTCTAATAACATAAGAATAAAAAAAAAAAAAAAAAGAAATTTCAGTCAAAGTAGGAGACAGCAAGAACTCCCAGCCAAAATAGGAGACAGCTGCTGCCTCTTAGAGTCAAGCACGCCCACTTAATTTCTCCACATCAATCTCCTCCGCTCTCGACCTCAAAATGAAGCCATTAGTAGGATGCAAAGGCTCATCCATAGAATGGAAAGGATACAATTCAACAACATTAAAGATCCTTGAGATTCCTAAACTTTCCAGCAAATCAACAACATAGGCATTCTCATTGATCTTGTGAACAATCACAGAAAGACCATACTTCTTTGGTTTCAGCTTGTGATAAGTGTCCACTAGAAATCTTTCATGCCTTAGAAACACCATTACCTTGTCTCCAACTTCAAATATCAACAGCATCCTTATACTTCTTGTTAGTCTCTTCAAACTTTTATTTTACTTCTTAATGCACCTATTCAGCCATGTCCTTTGTTGTCACATTCTTTTCTTCCATATTTGGTATGTCCACAAAGTCAAGTGCATGTTGAGGCATTTTAATATAGACTACTGAAAATGGTGATCTTCCAATAGCAGTATGGACAGCACTATTCTAGGCAAATTTAGCTTGTGGTAAAGCAACATCCCACTGCTTTGGCTTATCCCCACAAATGCTTTGTGTTGACTTATGTGCTGATTTCTAGTGACTTGATTTGATTATTGACTCTAGGCACAAATTAGGATCCTTAATTATCTTTGTAATTATTGGTTTCCTTTTTAGTTCTAATCCTTTGTGTATAAATAGGCATATAAATTACTTTTAAAAATTAAGAGAGAAATACAAACATATACTCGGAAATTCTCCAAATTCATCATGGTATTAGAGCATTGATTCTGATTTAGTACTCAATTTCTACCAATTTTGGCAATTTCTCCCAAAAACGCTAACTCACCCATTTTAGTACTCTCCCACCTAGACCCTTCTTCCACCCTCACCGACACCATCAAAGCCGTCAGAACCTCCTCGCCGGCCGATCCGTCCACTGCGGCAACTCAAATCCCGGCACGTGCATCACATGCACCACCTTTGCTGGCGCGTGGCAGCCCTTACTGGCGCGTGGCACTTTGTTATCGACGACAACGGCATCCTCCCAGATTTCCAGCACCCTTCAGCTGTATTTGGCTTCATTTGGTGTGGGTAAGGTGTCCCTTTAGTGTTTACAGAAATTTTTTCATACCCTTTCTTTCCTATTTCCCATGGAAGCAGAAAAGAAAGCCCATGTTCCAAGTAATGATAACCCTTCCTTGCAAATTAGTCCCGTAAAAGTTTATGGAAATAATTATCTTGCTTGGTCAAGGTTTTGTTCATTGTTTATCAAGACTAGAGCATTGTAGGACTATATCACGGGCAATAAGAAGAAATCGGATGAGAGTGATCCAAAATTTACTGAATGGGACTCAGATAATTGTCTTGTTACGACATGATTGCTTAACTTTATGCAACCTCATATCCTAAGTCTTATTTGTTGCTTGATATTGCTGCAAAGATATGGAAAGCATTGTCCTTGACTTATTCCAAATTGGGAATGATGTCGAGATTTATGATATTTGGAATAAGATCCATGCACTAAGCAGAAAGAAATTATTGTCTTCCAATTTTATTCTGAGAGCAGGAAGAAATGATTGTCTTCCAATTTTATTCTGAGTTATGTGGTTTATGGTAAGAGCTTGACTTCTATCAGCACTTCCAGGCAAACTGTATTAGGATGCAGTCAAATTTTGGAAAATGATTGAAAATGAGCAAGATTATGATTTTCATGCAAGCTTGAATAATGAATATAATCCAATTCGAGACCAAGTTTTGGATAAAGACTCTTTTCCTTCATTAGAAGATGCACATGCACATGTTCAATCAAAAAAAAGTCGCCACCATGCTATGCTCTATACCAGTTGAAAAGGTTTAGTTGGCTATTAGTTTGAGCACACTGTAGCCTCCTAATTATAGCCTCCTAATTATGAGAAATATCACTTGCATTATGATCATTGTGAGAAATCGAGACATACTAAGGACACTTGCTGGAAGTTACATGATCGTCCCACCAAAGTCCTAGGAGGAAACGAGGTACCTCCAAAGCTCAAGCTAATTTATTAGAAACTGTGGAGGAGCCTCTAAGCAGACAATTTGTGTTGATTGGCCTTTGCACCAACTGGGTATTAAAAATGCTTTTCTCCATGGTGACCTTTAGGAGATTTTGTTGCTCAGAGAGAGTTAGCCAAGATTTGTAGACTTCGAAAATCCCTCTATGGCTTGAAACAGAGTCCTCAGACATTGTTTGACAGGTTTAGTGAGGTGGTCCAACAATTTGAAATGCAGATGAGTAAGTATGATCACTCAGTATTTTATAGAAATTCTAGTAGTGAAGTAATTCTGCTTGTAGTATATGTGGAAGTTATTGTTATCATAGGAAGTGATGTTGCTGGCATTACATCTCTAAAAGAATTTCTCAAAACACAGTTTCATACAAACAATTTGGGCTCCATGAAATACTTTTTGGGAATTGAAGTTATGCAGTATAAAAAAGGCATTTTCTTATCTTAAAGAAAATATGTTTTTGATTTGTTGATGGAAACAAGAAAATTGGTACTAAGCCTTTTAGTGCACCAATAATCCCTAATCTTCAACTTACCACAAAAGACAGTGAGTCATTTGCAGATCATGTATAGAAGATTAGTTGGCAAGCTAAATTATGTGACGGCGACTCGTCCTGATATTGCATATTCAGTGAGTGTGGTGAGTCAGTTTATGCCTTCTCCTACTGTTGCTCAATGGAATGCTTTGGGACAAATTATTTGCTACTCAAAAAGGGCTCTAGGATGTAGTCTCTTCTATGGTAACCATGGGCACTCAAACATTGCATGTTTTTTTTATACTGATTGGGCAGGTTCAAAGGTTGATAGGAGGTCAACCACTGGATATTATGTTTTTGTGGGAGGTAACCTGGTCTCATGGAGAAGAAGCAAAATGTGGTCTCTCGTTCTAGTGTTGAATCTGAATATCGAGGCATAGCACAAGCCGTATGTGAAGTCTTCTGGGTGCATCAACTATTGGAAAAGGTTGGGTTCACAAATTTGGTGCCTGCTAAGTTATGGTTTGATAATCAAGTAGCTATTGCGTCTAATCCAGTATTTCATGAGAGGACCAAACATATTGAGATTAACTGTCATTTTGTTCGTGAAAAGATCCAACAAAAGATAATCTCAACGGGACATATCAAAACTAGAGAACAATTAGAAAATATCTTCACTAAAGCTCTAAATGGGACTCGAGTAGATTACATGTGTAACAAGTTGAGCATGATTAATCTCTATGCTCCAACTTAAGGGAGAGTGTTGTAGGAAGTAAATATGTTGATATAGGAAGTAAATATGAATATATTTTTTAGTTACTTAATCTTAGGGATTGCATGATCATAGACTTGATAAAAGGATTCTCTTTCCTCTATAGATAAGATTTTTCATGTATAAATATGTTGTAATCTCTATTAAAATATACACAAGAAATATTACTCCTCTACATGGCCGATTTTAAAAATTCTGCCGTATAGTCATGCACCGTCCGTCCGCCTTGTTAGCATCTTTGATACTATTGGAAATGAATTTACTCATAATTTGGAGGTAAAATCTATTGTTGTAATAAGTGTTTCATTTGGCACCGTGTTCATACCGGTCCTATCCCTTCACGTTTGCTCCTAGGTTGCAACCTCTCCCACCAAGCAAAAGCTCCACCCTTTAATCGACAAGCCACGATCTTTACTTTTCTTTCCGGGGTTGTTTCTGTATAGTCAAAGAACTTTTCTATATCCACGATCAATCTAGAAATTCCTCAATGTTAAAACTTCCGTTGGAGTTGGGAATATCAACTTTGAGGCGAAAACCTTTGTTATCTCGTTCATCACATCCACGAACATATACTCTCCCATATTTTCCTTTGCGTTGCTGCCTAGGAATATCATATTGTTCGAAGTACTCCGAATCCTCCTCATAGACCCTTGGCCATCTATTGTTCATATGGTTCCTATTTCCTTCAATTCTCCAAGCACCAAAACAATCCACAATTTCTTCGATACATCATTCTATACACCTAAACTTGAGGTCCATTCTTTACTCAAGACATTGCACTCCAATAGTTGCAACGTGTCTTCCCTTTTGTTGAAGGCATGGTTTTAAATTACATAACGGCTGTTATTTGGAGGTTTTCGAGAAGATCGTGGCCATTAAGGCCGTTATTTAATGGCAATAAAATTTTATTAGCATAACGGCTGTTACAGGCTGTTACTTTCTTTTCTCTGTGGGAATTTGCAGCGAATGTTGTCTTCTTGCTGGGACAGCCTTCTTTGTGATGTTTGAATGATTGAAGAAAACTCTCTTTTCAGCCTTATCACTTCATTTTCCCAAGCCAAATTGCCAAAACTAAAAAAAAAACATTAGATTTCTCTCAATTCTCAAGCTCTCTTCTCAACTTTCTCCTAAATTTTTGTAAGTTTGACTACTAAGGATTGCAGATTCTTGTGTTCACTTCTTGAAGAATCAAGAACATATATTTTAGAGTGGTCTCAAAATCTATTGTGCAAAATAGTCAGTTTTTATTATTTTTTTCAATAAATGTTAGATATTTTTTGAATCATTGTTGTAGTTAATGCAAAATTAAAAATAATTAGAAGTTAGAATGTTCGATAACTTTGATTACAAACTCAGAATTTAAGTTTTTATTATTTTTCAATAATTTTTAGATTTTTTTTAATCCATTTAGTTTTTAATTTGTAGTGAATATATAAATAAAAATAATTAGAAGTTAAAATGTTAGATAACTTTTATTAGAAGATCAAAAACCTACTAAACGCTTATTCTGATGGTAATTAAAGTTAATTATTATGCATGATGTTTAAAAATTGTAAAATTTTGTGTTTATTTGATATATTTATATTTATTATTAACTTGTGTAACTTAGTTTTGATTGCACCTTTAAATATTTGTTAATTTCATGAACTTTGCAAATTTTTCAAAAAAATTTACAAGGCGACAGGCCATTACTGTGATGTTATGACCGTTACAGGCAAGTTTCCGTTACCGGCATCCGCGATTTAAAACCATGGTTGAAGGACTCTAGCTCCCTGATCACCATATTAGGAATCATTGTCATTACAGCCAGTTGCCATCCTAGCTCTTATACCACCTGATGCATATCTAAGTAACACTCACCCATACACTTGTAAGAAAGAATAGGTATGAGAGAAATTCTTTGTTGTATGTTTTTTCAAGTGAAAATATCAACCATTGTAACATAAAGTAATAGAGTATTTATAGAGTCTTAATTCCCCTAATTAGGATAGGAATAAAACTAATAAAGGAAGACAATTTACCAAAATAGGAATAAACTAATCCTAAATAATGTAGGATTTACAAAATAGCTTTCTAAATAAAATAAAAAACTCTTAAATCTAGAAATAGTAGAAGTCTAAATAACATAATAATAAAAAAGCAAAGAAATTCCTGTCAAAGGTAGGAGACAGCAAGAAATCCCTATCAAAATAGGAGACAGTTGCTGCGTCTCAGAGTCAAGCACACCCACTTAATTTCTCCACGTCAATTTGTTATATAACGTTAACAATGATAGCCATTATTTGTCATCAAATAATGGGCAACAGCTGTTACTCTTGTGGGAAGCTTTCTATTTTGGAGAATTTCTAGGATTCATCTTCTGTTTCTCTCAAATGTTCCATCATTTACAAATCTTTCACATCTTGCTTAGATCATCAATTGGTAAAGGTTTATTTGAACTTTGAAGTGAATGAGAACAATTAATCCAACTTCCACATCCATATTTTACAAAGAGTTAGTTATTTATCTTAGATTTAAATAGATTAATGCTTGCAATGTATAACATCTAGGAATGAAGATTAATGTCTTTATTTGATGTATCGACACTTGTTATTGAGTATATTTTAGTTGTTTTTTTTATTATTATCTTTAAATATCTATTCATTTCATGGACTTTGCAAATTTTTCAAAAAAATTTGCAAAGCAATAAGCCATTGCAATAATGTTTTGGTTGTTACAAAGCTTGTTTCTGATACCCGCAACCGTGAATGCAGCTGCAACCATGATATAAATACATACTGTGGAGGACAAGGAGTGTTCTCTAAGAAAAACTAATGATGCATCCAATCAAATTGGATAACATTCAAAGAAAGCCCCTCCTAAAAGCTACGATACCATATATGCTCAAAGAAAAGCCAAAAACACCACTTTCTTCCACAACAAACACTTATGCATATATTTCTTTCCATCCAAAGACTCCATATTCCATATCATAGCAAAAAAAAAAATGTAAAATATAACCATAATTTCAAAGAAGTCTACCACCTAAACCTCTCAATTGTAACTAAGAAAGCCTCTAGGAATTGAACACATCCAATGCTCCTCAAAGATGCTAAAGACATTATTCTAAATTGCAATTCCGCCTCGAAATGCAAAAAACAAGTGGGAATTTATATAACCAATCAAAAGATAATAAAGCCTTAATAAGCATTCCTTACAGCAAAATATGATTACTATTCTTCTGAAGAAAAACAAGCCAAGCAAAACCATTAGCTTGTACAACACTTTAACTCCCCAAATTTTATTGGATGACTAGAACAAATGGACTTGAATAAGATACAAGTTAAGATTGGAATGGAATAGCTTTTACAAGAAATTGTTCCACATATACCCAAAGACCAAGACTCTTATCCCCTTAGGAGGCAAACGAAAGAAGCATCGAAGATAATTTTGCTCCCTCCCATGAATTAGAATTCTATAGAAGTGATATTCTAATAAAGTATCATCCTACACGTATAGTTTGTCCCCATCTTTCACATTAACAATAATTATAAGGTAGAAAGTTGCCGAAGTTCACCAATTCGCATTTGCAAAAGTTCACCAATTCAAATCTTACAGGTGAATAACTAAAAGAAAGTTCTATAGCATTATTAACTTCAATCATTTTCAATATGCTACCTTTCTTAAGTAGTGAACAGTGGTTTCATTATGTAGATTAGGGATAAGGAGCTTTCAATTATAACAGAAAAACTTCATTTGTCTTTTCGCCTTTTGAATTTCAATTTTATGTGGTAGTTTTTTGGTAAATTTTGGTTTTTCAATTATGTTAATTAAGTCAAAAAAACTAATTAACTGAATCAAGAGCATGTTGAGTAGTTTTGGGGTTATGGGCCTACCAGTATAAGACCTAATCCTTAATTGCCTTAATTTTCATTTTTCACTCCAACTCTGCCTCCCATCTTTTCAATTCTTCCTCTAAATATCAAGTCACAATCACCACCCTTTCCTCGCCAAACCTCATGCCCTCACCTCTTCTTTTTCCCTTTTTCCCAAAAGGTAGTCACTAAATGCCCCAACCCTTCAGTGTGTGTTGCCTCTTCTTCTTCTTGCTTCTGTGATCATGATTGTGATTGTGATTGTGATTGTGATTGTGATTGTGCTAGTAATATGTGCTTGAAATTGGTAATCTATTTGATGCCAAGTACTGCTACTTGTGCTGTTGTTTTAAGTGTGAATGCTAAGAATCAAAAGAGAAACGACATTTCGTTGAAAATAGGTAAATAGAAAAGATCGCAACAACATCATTTGGGTATATACAATAGTTTAAAACCAAACGCAACCAATTTATTTCAGTTTAGTATGCTTCAGTTACCCTGTATAATCAGTTACGTACTGTGTACACTAAATTGCATTTTGATTTTTCAGTTTTGATTTGGTGCAGAACCAAAATGACCATTGGCTCTTCCCTAGCATAGATATTTCTTATTGTAAGAGCAGAACACAATACATATTACATCATTAACTAAGAAACGTGCAACAGCAGAAACATGGACCAACATCCCTTTTATTACTAGCAGTATTCCCAGGCATACAAGAAAGTTTTATTAAAGGACAACGAAATCATGACTGTTATCCCAATACAATTGTGAGCAGCACATAATAGGATCTACTAAAGTTGCAAAGACTCAAGTTTCCTTTCAGGTAATATGCTCAATATATATAATATGAAGGTCTAACAGCACATTAAGGGTCTGTTTGGCAATCGCTATTAGAGCTACTGCTGAGAAAAAGCGCCTTCTTAAATATATTAGGTAAAAACATACTAAAAATTGATTTAAAATTATATTTCACATACTTTAGGCATAAGAAAACCAAAATTACATTACTTTTTTCAAAATATTTTTTCAATAGCATCTAATGATACTTTTTTTTTCTAAAAAGTGTTTTTCTAGAACTCAATCACAATGTCAAATGGACTCTAAATAGAAAATCTAAAATATCAGCATATTCTCATAAATATTTTTTCCCTGCAACTGCTGCCAGAGTCCCATGAAAAGTGAAGATGAACAAAGGATGAAAAAAGAATGACTGGCATATTCATATGTTACTTTTGTTATTCCCATATGAGAACAACTGCCCATGAACAAGACTATATAGGAATGTTCTACATGCATTTAGGCATGAGGCATCTATATCTATGCATACAATGAACTTTTGATTTACTAACATTATCCCATGCAAATAGAAATTTCAGTATCAAACAATAAAATTTTCAACAATAATTTTTTTTAATCACAATTACCTGATCATAAGCATAAAAAGCTTTGTCAAAGCGTTTGCGAGACTCCTGGAGAAAAAAACAAATACTGATTAGTTTATGATACCAGTTCCCAAAATCATGCACATCCAAAATTTTAAACTACAAAGAAAAGATTTGTGTTGATCTATTCTCCATTCCCTTCCCTAAAAGATAAAAGTAACACTAAAAAATGGACAAATCTGATTTCTACTTTATTTTACTATCGTCCATATTCTGCTTCACAATTCTTTGCCCTAAATAGTGCTATCAGAAATTACCAATAGATGGATTGTTAAGAATGACCTAAAAACGATTTCTCCTCAATTAGTTAGAGTAGCTATACTTGTTTTGTCTTCTTCCATTTACAAAGGAAAAAATAAACATTACAATTTTTTCAAGGAAAACATATGATTGCCTTCTCTGTGGATATGATAAAAACCACAAGGAAGTCAAGTATTTTTTTCCTCCATATGTTTCTCCATTAGCCCCAATTTTGAGAAAGAAGCCTCCATAATAAAACTTCCAAGCATCAAACCAAAATCGGTTTCTAGAGATTGAAGCATTAGGAACAAATGCTGATTAACTTGGATTAAGGTTACGGTAACCCAATAATTTTTGCAATTATAAATCTCACCATTCATAAAGTTGGGAACAAAAATGCTCCTCCAATCTATTAGCATCTTATTTGACTTGATATCTTAAAAATCTTAAAGAGCTGCACCCCCCTTCCTCTCCTTTAAGAAAAATTTGCATCTAAAGCTTCTTTGATAATTTTTTTAGCAAATATATCATGAGATAGGAGATCCCTTTAGATTTACTAGTTATTTTGCTTTACTTATTTCTTATTTGTTTGCATACGAAGATGTCTTACCACCAAGACCAAGTTTCTTATCTCAGTAAAATTTCCTTTCTAAACATTAAGGAGTTCCTCAGAGGAATGTAGATATCATGCTTGATCTAGTTTATGCTAGCACAATGACATCTAGAGCTTTCCATGATTAGAAATTGAAAAAATCTTTTACTTTAAACTCGGTGGACCATCATGCTAGAGATAGTTGCACAATAAAGCACCTTAGCATCTTTTAGATCAACGTCCATAAAGTGTACAAGTCGATCAATTAATACGTGCTCTACCTGTAATGGAGAAAACGCCATAAGTTAAATATGAAAACTTCTCAAAGAACAAATATTTAGATAAAATAGGATCTTTTATTTGTGGTTGTGATGATGCTACACCTGTAATGGAGAAAACGCCATAAGTTAAATATGAAAACTTCTCAAAGAACAAATATTTAGATAAAATAGGATCTTTTATTTGTGGTTGTGATGATGCTACATCAACTTTAAATGAACTCTCAAAATGCGCTTAATCAAATATTACCCACCAAAATAATGTTTATTTTTTTCTAAGTTGATTTTCCATGATGGTGATACCATCTTTTTCCTTTACCTTCTCACTTCCAAAGAGTATAGTTTATAAAAAGAGGTAGAACCAAAAAAATTCATGAATAACAGAACCACTCTTCATGGCAACCATGTTAAAACAAGTGGGGTTCAGTTGGGATTGTTTCAGGTTTTGACCTTTTAGGTTGCTGCATTATCCAAAAGTTAGGGTCAAGCAGCCTTGGGCTGCTAGCACGCCCAACTTACCCACTGAGTTGAGCTACATGAAGGATTTCATGCCAAGTTCATGTCAATGTTTGAGTTTCAATTAAATTTTCCCACAATATTAACCTTCATTGTGAGATAGAAAGAGAAAGAGGCCTAATGACCAAGAACAAAAGTTTGGGGCCACTAGCAAAAAACAAAAATTTTGAGAAAATGCCAAAAAGTTACAAACTTGACCACTATACCAATGAAGCAATATTTTTCACTTTCACACAAAGACAGAAAACTAGAATATCATTATTTAGTACCATTAGCAATAGCAAGGACCTCATCACATGGAAATTGAGCACTCACTTGAGAACTGAGAAGGTCTTTGTAAGTAGCAAGCTCACGAAATGCATTGATGAACTTGGTTAAGACAGGACCTGCATCATGGGAAAAAAATTACAGATAAATTTTCATTTTGGCTGTTATCAAACTCCTGAAGATTAAAAACTAAAATCTTCAATATTTCAGTATCATGCAAAGCTTGTTTGTAAAATGATGGCAAATTTGCAACTCCCAAAAATATGTAATGTAATGATGACCTAACTATGCAGACAGGTAACTGTTTATACACAAGCCATGTAGTATTACATTTACATTATTAAATTCTCGTAAACATTATGGGCAAGTACTTTTATATAGCAGAAAATAATCTGGAAAGGAAAATGCCATTAACTGGATGAAGAATGCATATTCCAAATCGATTGGGATGATTGAGATGCTAGAAGTATGCGCATGTCAAAAGAAGAGGAAACAGAATTGTTAACTAATCATGGCTTTACTGCATTACAGAAAAGGATAAATTGTTTGTTTTGCCTGTATATGGAATGGAAGTTGAAACTTCTCTTGTTTGTAACTAAGGAAAATTCAAATTATTTGTCAAAGTATAAAAGAGGAAAAGGATTAACATATCAAATCCTCACTAGTTTTTCATTAAAGCTTAGTTGAATATTTAATTTATTTAACAATTAAGTGCATATAGTCATCAAACGTGACTATACTTTATCAACTTAAACATAAGGATACAAATGTTTTTCACATAAAAAACTCGATTGATCAGTTGCAAAGGGGTTTTTCTTTCTTTTTTTTCTCCAAAAGATAAAAGTTGTGAATGAAATTTGTTAAATCCTACATTGATTGTGGAAAGGGGCAATGTACCCCTTATATGGGCCATAGGCATTCCTCCCCATTGAGTTAGCTTTTGGGGTGAGTTAGGCCTGGTCCAAATTTAACATGATATCAAAGTCTCCCCATCCAATGTTGGGCCTCCTATAAATATGTCAAGCACCAGTAAAATTCTGGGCATGAGGGGATGTGTTGAATCCCACATCGGTTGTGGAAAGGGGCAATGTGCCCCTTATATGAGCCATAGGCACTCCTCCCCCTTGAGCTAGCTTTTGGGGTGAGTTAGGCCTGATCCAAATTTAACAAAATTCATCCAAAAGAATCTACAACTACCATATTCAAAAACAAAAATGAAATTAATTTTCAGAATGAAATAATCCACTGAAAGATAATCATCATCATCAGCAGCAATGGAGATAATAAAGGAATACCATAGATGCGACAACAAAGGAGTAGAATTGATGGAAAAGCTGCAATACTTAGGAGTGGCTTGGGAACATAGGACATCAAGACGTAGGAGAATGAAGTTTGGCAATATGGTAACGTTATGCTATTTCAGCTGTACAATACCACTAGGTAGGCTTGCAAGTAATTAGCTTATTGGTGTAGTTGCTAGAGGACTGTGAAGAGTATGTTTTCTCATATTGATCAAGAAACAGAACATACAATTGTCCCATCCACTTAGGAAGATCCCTATGATTGTGCTACTACAATACTATTTAGGAATACAATAAATACAAATATACACTAAATAATATCCAAGGTCTGACTTAACATTTCTCCTCAAGTTGGGGCATAAATATTAATGACACCTAACTTGTTACAAATGCAGTCACCCTAGTTCCATTGAAAGCTTTTGTGAAGTTATCTCCTAATTGCTCTCCAATCTTGATGTATCCAATTGAGATGAAGTTTTGTTAAATTTCTCTCAAATGAAATCACAATCAATCATAATGTGTTTAATTCGCTCATGGAATATTGAACTGGAAGCAATGTAAGTAGCTTAATTATGACACCACCGTCTAGCAAGTACTGAAGTCATCCAATCTCATCTAGTAACTGAAGTATCCATTCACCATAAGCATTAAATCAAGAAAACAAACTTTGCTTCTTACTCTTCCATAATACCAAATAACCTCCATCAAAGACACAATATCTAGTAGTTGTTTCCCTATCAGCTTTGGATCATGCTCAATCTGCATATGAAAAATTCAACACTTGAACGTCCATTATTACTATAATAAGCCTCGTCCTAGAACTTGCTTCAAGTAGCACAAGATTTGTCCTAGAGCTTTCCAATGAGCGACATGAGCTATGTTCGAATGAGTTACTATAAAATATTTCAACTTACTCAACAATCTCCTGCACTTTTGAAGATCCTAAAAGAACTTATCATCCTTTGCTACAAGTTGTAAATTTAGAACCTGTTGACCAACATAGAATATTCCTGATTAGGAGGATTCAAATCTTTGGGATCCTAATTAGGCTTGATCATAGGGATTTTATTTTTATTGTAAATATTTCTAATTTAGATTAATTCTTTATATATAAATACTCAAACACTTTAAAGATCAACTCAATTGGAATAGAATTAAAAATTCCTCCCAAAATTCTTCATGGTATCAGAGCTTTGCCTAATTAAGGTTCCAATTAATTTTTGGACTTTCAAAACCCTAGACAACTAAATTTGGTACTCACCTACCTAGACCCATATTTTTTCATCACTGCCTTCCCCATTGGAGTTGTTGCAGCCAGTTGACTTATTTGCTTATCCTAACTGATTCTAGGGATATGATTTGATTTGATTAGGATCCTTAATTATCTCTATAATTATTATTTGATTATTTGCTTCCTGTTTAGATATAATTCTTTGTGTATAAATAGTCATATAGACCAATTGTAAAGATTAAGAGTGAAATACAAGAATTCTCTAAATTTTTCCCAAAATTCTTCATGGTATTAGAGCTTTTTCCTCATTTTAGGATTCAAATTTAATTTTTTCCTCTTTAGGGTTTCAAAACCCTAGATCTACCTTTTTTTGGTACTAACCCATCTAGGAGTCTTTCCTTCGCTCACTTTCGGCACCAGGACTGTCGCCGGCCGATTGCCCAGCTCCAACGCCGGAAAAGCCCGCGCATGAAGCTCATTTGCCTCCCCTTTCCGGCGCATGACCCATCACTTCCCGACGCGTGACCAATCGCCCGACGCTGCTTCGCCACTCCGATCACTCCGGCAACAATTCTGACCATCTTTCCGGCCTTCCCGTGCCGCTACCCTGCCTTTTGGTGAATCGATTGGGCTCTCTTGTGTGTACAACCTTGGGTACCTCCTATTCTTTCACGATTCATAAATCTTTACCATGGCAAAAAGTAAAAGGGTCTCGATTCCTAACTCTGATTACTCGTCCTCCGGTGCCACATCTAACTTTGTAAAGTCAAGTAATGCTTCGTCTCTTAATAATGTTTCATGGATTATCGATTCTAGTGCGAATAAACACATGACAGGTTCTTCTAAAGGCTTTCTCAATTATTTTCCTTCTCTAACCAAAGATAGTGTCAGAATTGTTGATGGCTCTTTTACTCCCATATCCGGAACAAGTTCTATTATTTGCACATCCAATATTAAATTATCATCTGTCATTCGTGTTCCCCACTTTCCTATCAACCTTTTATCTATCAGTGCTATCACCAATGCCCTTAATTGTAAAATTGAATTCTTTCCTGATCATTGTGTTATTTAGGATCTTCGCATAGGAAAGAGGATTGGCAATGGTAGGCAGCATGATGGCTTATATATGTTGGAGGGTGATCCAGTTTCTCCGATATCTCAAGCCTGTTTTGGAGAAAATAAGGATGTCAATTAGGAAATAATGCAATGGCACAGACAGTTAGGGCATCCACCATTTTATGGGAAGCATAGGTAACTCATCTTATGGGAAGATTAAGGTCAAAATTATGAAGGAGCAGTAACTTGATCTTCCTAAGAAGAAGAAGTAGGAGGAGAGCTTGAATTAAACATCTCCAGTCTCCTATAATAGATATGAACTATAGAAGACCTAAGAGTTGCTAGACTAGGAGGATTCAAAGGAGAGGACAATGGATAGACAGTGCAGGTTAAGAGATTGTCATCCTTCCCTTGACTCTCATACACAGACAAATGGGGAAAGTATGGAGTAGACTTACATAATGTAATCTTAGCAAATACAAGACAACAGTTACAAGTTGGAGGAGAATACTTGTACCCTTTTTAGCGCAAGGAATAGAAGATATATTTATGAGACTTTTGGATCCAAGCCAAAACTTGTGAACGAACACCACATACAAAGCAAGTACAACCATAGATGCGAGCTTTAGTTGGAAACAAAGTTATACAAAGAATGTCATCATTCAAGACAGAAGATGGCATACTATTAGTAGAAAACATGCAACAAAACTAAAGGGTGTTGTGTGGGAGCCAAATGCACATCATCCAATTACCAATCTTGAATTGCAGGCCAATCTCCAGACAAGCTTCCTACTAAGAGGGTTGATAACAAGCAAATCACCCTAGATAGGAAATCTGAAGATGACAGTAATAAGACCAAAAGCAAAGCCAAAACTTTAAAACAAAATCTCACCAGTAATTTATTTTGCTCTTTTACCACGTGAAGAGAATTTTTTTTCCTCATATTCACCAAGAAAGAGATAATATGTATGCATATAATATATATATTCACACATACCAATAGGAATGTAATTCCTATGATTGCGCTACTATTACTATTTAGGAATACAATAATTACATACATGAAATAATATGCAAGGTCGACCTTCCTTAACAAGGACAAAGGGACCTTAGATCTTTTTTTCTTACTTTTTCTAATCAAAGCTTACCTTAATGTCTTACCGATTCCTCTCTTCCCAACCCAACCAAGTGCGTGTGTGTGTGTGTGTGAATGTCTTTGTGAGAGAGAGAGAGAGAGGGAGAGAAACCAATTGCTAGGCTTTTCCAATAACAAAGGAAGAATAGAAGAGAGATCAACCTCCGATAGATACACTAACAGGGTCATCTTGTCCACCACCAAATGCTTCCAAGGAATCAGCAAAAGTGTTGTCTGCACTACATGCATCTCCAAGAGCTACCCTATAGAAAACCAAACAAGAAATTAGCAATGTTCCTCTTTTGACATTTTCAACTGTTGGTTATGAATTAGAATGAACCAAATGAAAAGTATATCATAGTCATTGAAAGAATAAAAAGCATCACAACTGTGTAACATTCCAATTAAATTAAGAAATTTGATATGAACAGAAATAGGAATTGTTAAATTTAGGTCAGACCTAACTCACTCCAAAAGCTAGCTCAAGGGGGAGAAATACCTATGACCCTTTAAGGAGCACATTATCCCTATCCCAAACCGATATGAGATTCAACACGCCCCTCACATCCAGAACTATACTGGAGTATAAAATATTTACAGAAGATCCAATATCGGTATAGAGACTCTTATACCATGAAACAATGACGAAAAAAGGAGAGAAAGAGAGATTGTGAGAGAATGATGTTTAATGATTCCCCTCAAGCTCTCAAGCAAATTGAGGTATATATATTGCTTACAAGAATACATAATAGGTAAGAAAATAAATCAATCCCCTAATTAGCTTAATCATATCCCAATTATATCACATAATCTAAGCACCTAAATTATGCACAAAACACTACAAATCTAGGCTATTTACAAAAAGTATCTCAACAGAAATTGTGGAAGAGAAAGAGTGAATATACTCTTTTTAAAAGTATAAAATAGTAGCTTAAAGAATAAAATGCATCAAACTTTGTTATCCTCCAAATATCCAGAGAAAGTAAACATAGATATAGAAAGAGGTATTGGACATAAAGAGGAGGAGGTTGGGATTATTTAAAGCATCAAAATTTTGTTATTCCCCAAATGAATTGGGAAAGTAATCATAGACAAAAAATAGGTGTTGGACATAGAGAGAGAAAGGAGGAAATAAGAAAGGTTCACCCATAACAAAGCAAACATGAACTATGATTTAATGGTTATCATATTAGCACCCTAGAGAACACCTAATTATTGTGCAAGCAAAATAATTGGAATTGACCAGCCATAAAACATAATAACATTAGCTCGCCACATTAATAATAAATAAAGCCACAACAGTAACATTGGTTCTCCCATATATATGTGTCTCCGTGTGTGTTACTATTGAGAAGAGAATCATGTCCAATAAAAAGTTTGTATTATCAGAGAGTATTTCAAAAGAGTGAGAAAATTGGTTGTAGAGTGACTATGAGAGATTTTGAGAGAGAAGAATGAGACAATTATTGTATGGAGAGTAACAAAGTGTACTAAGGGCAGAAAGAGAGAGGTCTTTTTTATAGAGTGATTGAAACTTTAGGGAAGGAGAGGGAGGGAGGGAGAAAGAGAGATGGAGAAAGAGTAAGAGAGGGTTGGAAAGATTTTTAAGTAGCTTGTATTGCTTAGTTGTTATGATGGTAATTGAAAACTTATATAGCAAACTTAATTAAATGAAAAGCACATATAAATATAAAAAAGTAGTAACAAATACAAAAAAATCAAATGTGCAACGAATCTTTTTGATATTTTATGCCAAGTAAAAAAAATTACTACTAGTGGACCATAAACAGGAACAAATAAAATCATCCTAGATTTGTAATAAATACTTTTGGCAAATTAAAAATGAGTTGACTAATAA
Organism: Manihot esculenta; assembly: GCF_001659605.2. NCBI lineage: Eukaryota > Viridiplantae > Streptophyta > Magnoliopsida > Malpighiales > Euphorbiaceae > Manihot > Manihot esculenta. The sequence goes on from NC_035170.2 coordinate 10,929,949, forward strand.
GCCACAATGCCTAATTTAATATCATGAACTGAAGCACAAACCTTGATATTTTCTATCCCAAAACAATGACCTTTCGGTAAAATGCTTTTTGAATTCCCCTCCTTCAAACCACCATATTTTTGGTAAATTTTTTCAAAATTACATATTCTCATTAAGGGAGATTTATAATTTAGTCCCTGAGTATTGCCATTATTAATAAGTCAGTCCCTGCATTTTCAAAAACCTATTAAAACGTCCTTATCTTTTCTCTCCGTCAACAAAATAGTTCTTCCGTCTATTTTTGCCGTTAAAAATATAGCAAAATACCAAATTACCCCCCTTCTTTTCCTCCTCCTCCTCCTCCTCCTCCTTCTTCTTCATTGATTCTTCCTCCTCTTCTTCTTCTTTGGTTCTTCTTTTTCTTCTTCTTCTTTGATTCTTCTTCGATTCTTCTTTTTATTCTTCTTCTTTAAGGAGGAGGAGGAGATTTTTCTTCTTCTTCTTCTTCTTTTTCTTCTTCATCATCATCATCTTCTTCTTCTCTTTCTTCTTCTTTTTCTTCTTCTTCTTTTTTCTTCTTCTTTTCCTTCATCATCATCATCTTCTTCTTCTTTTTTCTTCTTTTTTGAGGAGGAAGGACTATTTCGTTAACGGAAAAAAATGATAAAGACGTTTTAATAGATCTGAGAAAAGATAAAGACGTTTTAATAGATCTTTGAAAATGTAGGGACTAACCTGTTAATAATAGCAATATCCAAAAATTAAATAAAGAGTTTTATTTGATGGCAAAATTGGATTTTAAAAATTTTCTCTTTCATCCTTTATCTATTTTTAACGGAAAAGATGACAAAAGGACTATTTCATTGACGGAGAGAAAAGTTAAGGACGTTTTAATAGGTTTTTGAAAATGCAGGGACTGACTTGTTAATAATGGTAATACCCAGAGACTAAAATGTAAATCTCCCTATCATTAATTGCATTTTCTTTTAACACATATTGGTCAAAAGCCAAGATATCTTACCTACAACCATCAAAACAAAGCTTGCCTAGAACTTAAGCAGAATGGATTCCTTTCATTACCTAAAACCATCAAAACAAAATTTATCCAAAATTTAAGCAGAATGGATTCCTTTCATTACCTAAAACCATCAAAACAAAATTTATACAAGTATTACAAAATACAATTTGGTGAAAAGGGAAGCATTTGTAAGTAACGACTGTAGGAAACTTACATAAACTTCTTACACCCTTTGTATAGTTGTTGACAGCGATCATTCAACTCCTCGGCTAGATATTCAAGAGAACATATCTGTCCAAATAATGGAAATTGCCATATTATCACAAGAACAACCTTTTTATTCAAACTATATTGAATAACAATTTATTTATCTGGTCAATTAAATAAAAATCATAATAAATAAAGGAATTGCACAATTTGTGGAAACTAGCTCTAGGAAGCTTGGCACCATTAAGACTCAAGTGAAGATAAAGGTTTATGGTAGTATAGTAATGTCACTTTCACAAGAAAGACCAAAAAGAAAGTTAATGAGATGAATAAGCATTATTATTCAAGAAAAGCACACTCCAGACTCCAGAGGCAAGTGTTCAAATATAAGTAAAGGAGAATAGTTTTAAAAGGTGTGTGGTGCAAGGCACATCAAGCCTAAGAGCAACTGCTCTAAACTTATGTGAGGCAAAGTTACAACACCAGAAGTGTTCACTTGATTGCCTAGGTACAAGCCCACAACAAGGTGCAAGGCACGAGAAAAGGAGCAGGTCAACACTCACATGCCTCCACTACCATTCAACTCCCTCACTGGAGATGACCACTATCACATCAATTGCAACTTACTGACCATCTAGAATCCAGTATTAAGCAAACAAATTGCCATTATCATTGCAGGAGCTGAATCAACAGCACATATTGCTTGTTGCCAACAGTCACATGAACACTCATTTCACCTCAAATATCTGTCTGCTCACTTTATTTGAATTCTTTCTTTTAACAGCACTACTGAAATGTTCATTGAACTGCCCAATCAGCCAAAACAATGATACTTCTTCAACTTGTACTTTTGGTTCTTATAATTTTTCTCTAATTTTTTAATAATAACTTTAATTCATCCATTTAATACCACAAGGAAGTCTTGGTTCTGGGGGTGACTACTGGAGGTCATTTGTGATTCTGTTAGTGTATGTTTTTCTGTTCTTATCCAAGTATATGATGGGGCTTTTTTTAATTTAAATTCTAATTTCTTTCATTAATACTATCAGCCCATTTAAGAAACAAAGGGCACTGGTAAGTATTGTAAACAACTTTAAAATTCATTAAGTAATGTTTTATTACTCAATACAATATTTTTGTAAAAAAATATTTACTGATTAAAGATTAAAATAATGGATATTTCACTAAATTTTTAGTTCTTAGTTGGTTTGAGTCATTTTGTAAATTGTCTGAGTCAATGTTGTTAAAATAATGCTTGAGGCACAAGGCACACCAGGGCCCAGGCACAACAAGCCTCAGCGTCTCAAAAGGCCAAAAGCAGATAACCTCAGCTATGTACTAGGTATGTCCTTTTTTTATTTTCTCCTATTCTCATGTGAGCCCTCTGACCCTCACCAAATCTACACCAAGGGGTCAAAAGCACAAAAGAAACAGTGCTTCTGCTCAAGTATCATTGCCAGTTGTCTCCAAAGGAAAAGGGGAAAAAAGAAAGACAAACAAGATTAAGAAGAGAAACGACATCAATTGCTGCTGCCTCCAGTGACATAAAACAAGGAAGACAAATGGAAAACAAGGAACAAATCCTTAAAAGAAAAAGACAGCTCATTCTCAAATATACAACAAATATTGCCATTTTACATGGTATCAGAGCCTCACCCATAGAAATTTAAAATTTTTTTTGGAAACTTAGGACTCTGTTCATTTGGGTTACCCATATTGGGTAACATTTGGATCTCACCGCCCCCTAGGAAGGATGCCGGAGCGCAAGTGAAGCTTCGTTGAAGAACCGACGGGTGTTCGGCCGGTGAGTGGGCCTCACACGCCGCGACAACAACCTACCATCATTACATGCGCCAACGCGTGAAGGTGCATCACTGCTCCGTTGCTGCTCCAGTCACCATCGTCGAAGTCGCCGCACCGTCCCCTCGTCAGATTTGGGGTTTGTTTGCCGTTCGGGTGTTGAGTGAAGGTGTTTTTGGTACTGTTCATATTCGGGCATTTGTTTACCAGGTACTGTTCACTTCTGATTCTGTGTTTATTTTTATTGCTTCGGGTTGGTTGTCCTTATAACTGAAGTTAAAACCGTAACTCATGTGATTCCTGTGATGACTAAAATCACGAAACACAAATTGAATGGATCTAATTCTTTGGATTGGAGTAAAACTATCCGTATCTATTTACGAAGTATTGATTTACGAAGTATTGGAATGGATGATCATCTAACCAAGAATCATCTAACTAATGAAACTAGTAGAGATTGGATGAGGGATGATTCTCAATTATTTTTGCAGATCCGAATTCTATTCATAGTGAGGTGATTAGGCTTATTAATCACTGTAAATTTGTTAAATAATTAATGGAATATTTGGAATTTCTATATTCTGACAAAGGGAATATTTCTTGTATTTATGATGTGTGTAAGGCGTTTTACCGAGCTGATAAAAATGATAGAAATTTGACATCCTATTTTATGGATTTTAAAAGAGTTTAAGAAGAACTTAATGTATTGATACCTTTTAGTACAGATGTGAAAACTCAACAGGCTCAACGAGAGCAAATGGCTGTTATGAGCTTGCTTGCAGGTCTCCCTCCAGAGTTTGAGAGAGCTAAATCTCAAATTCTTTCTGACTCTGAAATATCATCCTTACATGATGTGTTCACTAGGGTGTTGCATACAGAGTCTCCAATTCCTTCACACCCCACTAGTGCCCCTGTTAGCTGCAATGACAGTGGCAGACAGAATAACAGAGGTGGGCAAAGGGGAGGTTTTAATGATGGTAAAAGATCTCGGCGTTTTGGTGAAAACTTAGGAGAAATCATTTGTTATTACTGCCGTGAACCTGGACATACTAAGAAGACATGTCAGAAACTACAGAATAAGAATCAACGCACACAAATGGCGCATATGGCAGTTGAGGCCTCTTCAGATCAGGGAGTTGTGATATCTGCAGATGAGTATGCACAATTCACCCAATACCAGGTAACTCTAAAATCCTCTAACTCCTCTATCACTGCAATTGCCGAGTAAGGTAACTCTACTGCATGTCTTGTGTCTTCATCCTCCAAATGGGTTATTGATTCTGGTGCTACCAATCATATGTTAGGTAATTCTACCCTTTTGTCCAATCTTAAGTCTCATGCATTGTCTTCTTATGTTACTCTTGTTGATGGCACTAAATCTTCTGTCATGGATTCTGGTCATGTCAACTTAACCCTTTCTCTTTTTGTATCCTCTGTGTTATGTGTTCCTAAGTTCGCGTTTAATTTGCTTTTCGTTAGTAAACTCACTCATGCACTGAATTATTGTGTCTCATTCTTTCCTGATCATTGCATTTTTCAGGATCTTTCGACAAAGCAGATTATTCGTAGAGGACGTGAGTCATAAGGTCTTTACGTGTTCCACGCATTTAATACCTTTTGATGTTCATTGTCGTTTGGGGCATCCTTCTCTCTCGGATTTGAAGAAGTTATATTCACAATTTCATTCTTTGTTTGTATTAGATTGTGAATCTTGTCAATTTGCCAAACATCATCGTTTATCTACAGTGTCTCAAGTCAATAAACGGGCTTCGTCCCCCTTTGAGTTAGTACATTCAAATGTTTGGGGTCCTTATCCTATTGTGTCTAAGTCTGGCTTTAAGTACTTTGTTACTTTTATTGATGATTTCTCTCGTACTACTCGGTTATTTTTAACGAAGATTCGTCCAGAATTATTCTCTATCTTTTGTGCATTTTATGCTGAAATCCAAACTCAATTCAATATTTCCATTTGTATATTGCAAAGTGATAATGCTAAAGAGTATCCCTCTGGGGAATTTCAATCTTATTTGTTACAAAAAAGGATTCTTCATCAGTCCTCTTGTGTTGAAACTCCTTCACAGAATGGAGTTGCCGAAAGAAAAAAAATCAACATCTTCTTGAAGTAGCCAGAGCCCTCTTATTCCAAATGAAAGTACCTAAATGCTTTTGGGCTGATGTTGTATCCACTGCTTGCTTTTTGATCAATCGCATGCCTTCCTCCATCCTTCATGGTGATATCCCTTATAACATTTTGTTTCCCACTAAATCTTTGTTTCCTATTGAGCCACGTATCTTTGGTTGTACTTGTTTTGTTTGTGATGTTCGTCCACAGGTTACTAAATTGGATCCCCAATCACACAAATGTGTCTTTCTTGGCTATTCTCGACGTCAGAAAGGGTATCGTTGTTTTTCTCCTTATCTTAATCGGCATCTTGTGTCTGCTGATGTAACATTCTTTGAGTCCACTCTTTTTTTCCGCCATCATCTGTTTATAACACCCAGGGGGAGGAAGATGACCTCTTGTTATACACTGTTCACTCTCTGTCTCCTCAGACTACTCCTACACCTTCCGCTCATGTGCCAGGTCACCCTCCCATCTTTCATGTGTATTCTAGACACTTGGAGGACTCTGACTCCACTTCGCTACCCGCTTCTTCGTTGACAGATCCTGCTCCCACTAATCCTTCACTGTCTGATTTGGATTTGCCCATTGCTCTTCGCAAAGGTAAACGTACTTGCACTCATCCTATTTTGTCTTGTGTCTCTTATAGTCAATTATCCTCTCCTTCTCGTTGTTTTGTTACTGCTTTAGATTCTATTTCAGTCCCCAAAACTGTTATTGAGGCTTTGTCCCATCCTGGTTGGCATGCTGCAATGGAAGAGGAAATGATGGCCCTCGACACTAATGGTACTTGGGAGTTGATGTCCTTACCTCCAGGAAAGCGGGCTATTGGGTGTAAATGGGTGTTTGCAGTGAAAGTAAACCCAGATGGATATGTTGCTCGCCTCAAGGCCCGTTTAGTGGCCAAAGGTTAAGCTCAAACTTATGGAGTTGACTATTCTGATACATTCTCTCCAGTTGCCAAGCTCGCATCTGTTCGATTGTTTATTTCTTTGGCAGCTACATATGATTGGCTTTTGCATCAACCGGATATTAAAAATACTTTTCTCCATAATGACCTTTAGAAGGAGGTTTATACTGGGCAACCACTTGGTTTTGTTGCTCAGAGGAAGTAAGGCAAGGTTTGTAGACTTCGAAAATCCCTCTATGGCTTGAAACTGAGTCCTCGAGCATGGTTTGGCAGGTTTAGTGAGGTGGTTCAACAGTTTAGAATGAAGATGAGTAAGTGTGATCACTCAGTGTTTTATAGAAATTCTGATAGTGGAGTAATTCTGCATGTAATATATGTGGATGATATCGTTATCATAGGAAGTGACGTTGCTAGCATCACATCCCTAAAAGAATTTCTTAAAACAAAATTTCATACAAAGGGTTTGGGCTCCTTGAAATATTTCTTAGGAATCAAAGTTATACTGTATAAGAAAGGCATCTTCTTATCTTAAAGAAAATATGTTCTTGGTTTGATGGCAGAAATAGAAAAATTGGGTGCTTAGCCTTGTAGTGCCCCAATGACCCCTAACCTTCAACTTACTACAGAAGACAGTGAGCCATTTGCAGATCAGTGAGCCATTTGCAGATCCTGAAATGTATAGAAGATTAGTTGGCAAGCTAAATTATTTGACGGTGATTCGTCTTAATATTGCATATTCAGTGAGTGTGGTAAGACAGTTTATGTTCTCCCCTACTGTTGCCCAATGGGATGCTATGGGACAGATTCTTTGTTATCTGAAATGGGCCCAGGGCGAGGCCTATTCTATGGTAACCATGGACACTCAAATATTGAATGTTTTCTGATGCTGATTGGGCAGACTCGAAGGTTGATAGGAGGTCAACTACTGGATATTGTATTTTTGGGAGAGGTAACATGGTCTCATGGAAAAGTAAGAAGCAAAATGTGGTCTCCCGTTCTAATGCCGAATTTGAATATCGAGCCATGGCACAAGCCGTTTGTGCAGTCTTGTGGGTACGTCAACTATTGGAAGAAGTTGGGCTCACAAATTCGGTGCCTGCTAAGCTGTGGTGTGATAATCAAGCAGCTATCCACATTGTCTCCAATCCAGTATTTCATGAGAAGACTAAACACATCGAGATTGATTGTCATTTTGTTCGTGAGAAGGTCCAACAAAAGATAATCTCAACAGGACATATCCGAACTGGAGAACAACTAGGAGATATCTTCACTAAAGCTCCAAATGGGACTCGAGTTGATTATATATTTAACAAGCTGGGTATATTAACATCTATGCTCCAATTTGGGGGGAGTGTTATAGGTTATAGGAAGTAAATATGTTAATATAGGAAGTAAATATTAATAGATGTGTCAGTTGCTTAATCTTAGGGATTGCATGATCATAGACTTGATTTTCCTTCCTGTTTAGATACAGTCTCTCATGTATAAATAGGTTATAATCTCTATTGTAATATACAACAAATATTGCCATTCTACAGTATCATTATCAAATAATTATCATAATCAAATAATTATCATAATCCAAAGCTGCTAAAATAATAGAAGACTAGGCTTCTTATAGAGATATCTACTCTAATAAAATTAAGATTAGGAACCCATTCTAATTAGGAATACAAAAAATAAAATAGAAAATAGTAATAAAACTAATAATAATAATAATCCTAAATAATAAAACTCCAAATTTCCTAATTCTACAATTGAATAAATTCCTAAAATGTATTAGAATATTCATCTTCCCCTATTGAATCAGGTAATTCTTTCTTTCCTTCCTAGAGCATTCTACTTCCTTGTTTAACTTACCAAGGTGACCCTTGGTAACTTGCACTTCCCTAGTTGGAGACTTGGAGTCTTGATAAATTTATTGATAACCAAATTAACATGGAGTCAAAAACTGCTTACGTTTAAAGATTTCATGAATATTTTTAATTACTTCATTATTATGCATCTTATGTAAAGCTTTACAAGGATTTACAAGGTTTGAATGTTGGAAAGATTTATTGAGCTCCTGTTGATGTAGTCTGATTTACAAATAATAGGCATTTCTAAACCATAGAATTCAATAAACTAGTAAAGGATAAAGTTTATCTTCCAAGGGTTATAAGAGAAACCAATAAGTCAAACTCCCAAAGATGCCAGATATTGGTAATGCCATTCCTTTAGAAGCCTCCTAGAAATAGAAACCCCTAAAGAAGCAAGGAAAATAATTTCATTCTATAAAAAATAAAAGCTAGTACTATCTTGTAAAAATCGTAGCAAACCTCTCAACTAAATATTCGAAATAGTTGTTCCACAATTTTTTGAAACTCAAACCCTAAGCCCAACTCCGATATCACATTTGCAATCTATCTAGAATTCCTTTTAAGTTTTCATCGATTGGCATCCTGACCAAATATCAAAGAAATGAGACTTGTAAGAAAGTTCAAAAGGAGGTTTCTGGGTAATTCAGCAATTCTTTTATGATTCTGCAGTAGAGACACACATTCTGTCAAAATTCAATCAGAAAATGGAAAGTGCAGCGGTTGCATTCCTAATTCTATTAACTAATGAAATTGTCAAAATTCACTGAAAAATGCAACAATTTCATTCCACTGACCAAAGAAAATATTGAAATTGACAACAGACGGAAGGGTTTAGAATAAAAAAAAATTATGAAGAAAAATCGGAGGATGAATATGCATTACCTCCTTATGGAACATTGGAGAATCTTCTAGATTGACGAAGGCAGCCATTTTCCCTCTTCTTTAAATAAATAAATACCTCCTTTTCTTTCTCTTCAGCTCAGCCTCTGATCCAATTCCACACACAATTTACTCAAACCTAGAGGTAATCAATCTAAACCAAAAATAAACAGCAGATACCAGATATGGAATCAAAAAATCTGAAATAGCCAAAAGAGCCATCTTCACAAGCTCATTTAACAAGTTGAGCGATAAAATTCCAAAATAAATAAATAGGCAATCCAGCAAGTTCTCAGTAACTTGGAATCCCATTCCACTGGATCCTCAATAAGGCCACCAAAACTTATCCATAAAAGGGAAAACTCGGATCAATTAAACTAGCAATGGCAAGATAGATTAGGAATCGACAAATGCACAAGTTCAAAGCTTCAACCCAATCATTAAAGGCACATGTACTCTTCATAAATAAAACAAAGGGAGGCGAGTTGAAAAGTGGAACCTTAAACCGCAGGAGCTTGAGTGAACCGAATTAAAACAAAACGTAGATGGAGATGGGAGTTGAAGCTCGACTTGTAATTGGGAAGCGGAGAAGGGAATTAGGGAATGAGAAATAACACAATCGCGGTTAGGAACAGGTAGATTATGAACGACTTGTCGTTTTTCTGTTTTTCTTTTTCTTTTTTCTTTTTTTTTTTGTGTTGAAATGAGAACGACCAACTGTCTTCAGCTGAGCATGACCTGTTCACGCGGTTTACCATGTTTATCTATCCGCAGGTTTTGACCGGTTCTTGACTCGGTCAATAGATGACCCAAAATCGGATGGAATGTATTATACAACATCAAATCCTTATGTCAAAAAATAAAACCCGAATTTTGGGCTCTTATAAATTTTTAATTTGCCGATAAAATGCACAAATTAATATAAACTACACAATGAAAATATAATTTTATTTCTAATTTCTATTTATTTTAAACTGAAATTTTTTAAATTAAAATAATTGAATTACTTTTAACTATTACGTTTTAAAATATAAGTAAATTGGTTTAATTGAATTTGTATAAAAAATTAGTTTTCCAAACATATTTATGGTTTCCGCATTATGGTCTCCAAATAGTTGTTTGATCGTCTTGTCTTTTAATTGTATTTACTTTTATGTTTATAAAATATTGGTTGTTAAAACTTGAAATCAATTTTATTAGTTACATTAATCTAAATTTTTGCATTTAAGAAAATCGCTAGAGAATATAGTCCAATAACTGAAATTTTGTTGTCTAAGGATGTGTTTACATATTATGTTTTGCATTGATCTATATGGTTATGTTTTATGGAAGAGTTTATTTTTATGTAAACTTTTTAATGGCTAAAATGAAAATTGATGGACAAATCAAACAAAATCAAGATATACTTTTTATACTTTTTATGATTTCTACTCTATAATTTCTGAGTCGTTGTGTGTTCTTTATTTTCTATTTTACTTTATTTGCCTTTTGTGTTGAAAACTCTTAAACGTTGAAACTTAAATCAGTTCTAATTAGTTTGAGTAATCTAGATGCGTTTTGTTTTATGAAAATTATTAGAGAATATTGTCTAATATCCGAAATTGTGTTGATCAAAACTATTTTTTATATGTTATAGTTTGCATGGATTGGATGGTTTTACTATGGATGTTCTATTGATATGTTTTGATTAATTGTTTGTAAAAGTTTCTTGTTATGTAATCTTTTAATATTAAAACCAAAGATAGACAAAAAAAACCAATATATTTTTAATTTGATTTAATTTGATTAGGCATTTAAACTCGATTTAGTTTTGATACTACATAATAATCGTCCAAAATAAATCATAAACTGTTACCACATGACAGGATCAGGTAATAAAGATTTAGTAAGTGGGAAGCATAGTTCCACCAGAAGAAAGAAAACTAGGACAGCTCAAACACCCAGTTTATCATCAACATTCGTCCTCTCCTAAATAGGACGTATTTTAGTATAAAGTTACCATTATCAGACACAGTCCAGCACATCCTATTATATCTGTAATCATGACATCACCAACCTATTAGCTGGCAATATTTCTTATCAAACAGCCAGCCACATCATCGTCAAATTATCTAAAAATATTATATTTATCTCCACCTTTTTATAGTATAAAAGAAGAAATATCACAGAGACAAAGATATGTTATTTTCTTACACTATTCAAGTTCTAAGTAATTTATTGCATTTATCCCATTCTTCAGTATACTTATTTGAGTATCGAAATGGCTGCCGTGGACATCCCACCACCTCACATTCTCTTTATTGCGAGTCTACCCAATCACAGCATAACTCAGTTTTTTGGCTACATCATTTAGTCTCAAAGTCGACTCCCATAGCGAAGGATCCCTTTGCTATCAAATCTGAACTCTGCACTGTTGCCTGACTGAACAGTCCTGGCAATTTTCATCAATTCAGGTTCCTCATGCTGTTTCTGCGCTATCTGCTCCAGAAACACTGGTGTCACTCTCATTTGTGCTATCAACGCACCCGTACCAGACAACTCTAGCTGTAACCCTTCCTCTATGAGCTTATAAAGCTCCATCACTACTGGTCTCCGCTCTACTGCTATATGGGATAAACTGCCTAGTGACTTCTGGCTTAGGGCGTCTGCCACCACATTCGCCTTACCCGGATGATACTGGATCTTACAATCATAATCACTGAGCAATTCTACCCATCTTCTCTGCCTCAAATTCAGTTCTCTCTGACTCAGGATATACTGTAAACTCTTATGATCGGTGAAGATCTCGCATTTAACCCCGTAGAGGTAATGCCGCCACATCTTGAGTGCAAAGATAACTGCTGCCATCTCAAGGTCATGGGTGGGGTAATTCAACTCGTGCTTCTTCAACTGTCTAGAAGCATAAGCAATCACCCTATCCTGCTGCATCAAAACACAACCCAATCCCACTCGAGACGCATCACAGAACACTGTGAAATCCTCATTACTGACAGGCAAAGCCAACACCGGTGCTGATGTCAGTCTCCTCTTGAGCTCCTCAAAGCTCTTTTCACACTGGTCTGACCAGACAAACTTCTGGTTCTTCTGAGTCAGTTTGGTTATAGGAGCAGCTATCTTCGAGAAGTCTTGAACGAACCTCCTGTAGTAACCTGCCAGTCCCAGAAAGCTTTTAATCTCAGTCACTGTCGTGGGTCTGGGCCAGTTAGCTACAGTCTCTATCTTCTTAGGGTCTACCTCAATCCCTTCTGCTGATACCATGTGTCCCAAGAAGGAAATGCTCCTCAACCAAAACTCACACTTAGAGAACTTGGCATACAAATCATGCTCTCTCAGTGTCTACAGAACTATCCTCAGATGCTGGGCATGCTCCTCTGCATCTCTGGAATACACTAAGATGTCATCGATAAAAACAATAACAAAGTGATCCAGATACGCGCTGAAAACTCTGTTCATGAGATCCATGAATGCTGCAGGGGCGTTAGTCAACCCGAACGGCATCACTAAGAACTCATAATGCCCATATCTGGTCCTGAAAGCTGTCTTTGGCACATCTGCCTCTCTGACCCTCAACTGATGATACCCGGATCTCAGATCTATTTTCGAGAAACAACCTGCTCCAGCTAGCTGGTCAAATAGATCATCAATCCTAGGTAGAGGATACCTATTCTTGGTAGTGACCTTGTTCAACTGTCTGTAGTCGATACAAAGTCTGAGGGATCCATCCTTCTTTCTGACAAAGAGCACTGGATCACCCCAAGGTGAGGTACTAGGGCGGATGAAATCCTTATCTACCAAATCCTGCAACTGTTCTTTCAACTCCTTTAACTCTGCTGGCGCCATCCTGTAGGGAGGAATAGAGATAGGTCTGGTATCTGGCAGTAAGTCTATTTCAAACTCTATCTCCCTACCAGGTGGTAGTCCTGGAAGTTCGTATGGGAAAACATCTGGAAACTCTCGGACTACTGGTATCGAAGCTGGTTCCCTAACCTGTCTGTCTAGCTCTCTCACATGAGCTAGAAACCCCTGACAACCCCTCCTAAGCAAACGATGAGCCTGAAGGGCTGAAATCAAACCTCTGGGTGTACCTCTCCTGTCTCCCCTGAAGACACACTCTGACCCATCCTGATCTCTGAGACTAACTACCTTCTCTCTACAGTCCAAGGTCGCACCATATGCAGATAACCAATCCATCCCTAGAATGACATCAAAATCTGTCAAGTCTAGAACTACAAGGTCAGCTGGAAGGCATCTACCCTCTATGAACACTGGACTGAAACGACAGACTGACACTGCCACTGATGGGTCACACTTGGGTCCACTGACCCAAAGAGGATACTCTAACTCAGAAATCATCAAACCCAACCTCTCTATGGCTCTCGAAGCAATAAAGGAATGAGAAGCACCGGGGTCCATCAAAGCATACACATTTGAACACCCAATGATGAGATTACCTGACACCACTGTGTTCGACGTGTTAGCCTCCTCCTGTGTCACAGTGAAAATCCGTGCTGGGGCTACCGGATTTCCACCTCGGGAACCTGCTGCTGAAGTAGAGGCTGCCCCTCTCCCTCTACCTCTGCCACTACTCTGAGGCACGGCTGGAGCTGCTGGCTGTACTACACTGCCTGAACTCATCTGCTGGGATGGTGCAAAGGTCACCTGAGGACATTCCCGAGCAAAATGCCCTTCCTGTCCACATTTATAACAGGCTGAAGATCCCAACTGACAAGCTCCCTTGTGTGGTCTCCCACATCTCCTACAAATTGGACTGCTTGCGCCAGAGCTTGAGCTACTACCCATTCCCAGACCAGACTTGACTTTGCTCCAAAACTTATTCTTTGTTCCTTTTGCCTTTTCCCATCTTTTGCTACCTGAAATTGCTACACTGGGGGCCTTAGAACCCGAAGCCTGTGCCTTTGACTGTCTCTGAATATTGGCACTTGCTTCCATTTTCCTGGCTGCGTCCACTATAGAGTGGAAACTCTCCTTTTCTGCTGGAAGAATCAAGGAAGAATACCTGGGATGCAATCTCATAGTATATCTCCTTGCCTTCTTTTGATCAGTATCATAGGCTTGACCCACATACTGAAGCAAATCCAGAAATTTATCTGTAAATTCATCAACACTCATCTCATCTGTCTGTCTCAACTGCTCAAATTCTATGACTTTCATCTCCCTGAAGCTGTCAGGAAAAGCCCACCCTGCAAACTCATTGGCGAACTCTCCCCATGACATACTGTCCACCCTGGGCTTCATATAATTCTTGAACCATTCTCGAGCTTTCTTACACTTCAGTGTAAACCCCGCCATTTCTATGGCTCTGCTATCATCTGCTCCCAACTCATCAGTGATCGTCTTCACAGTTCTAAGGTACTCAAATGGATCATCTCCTGGATTGAATTTAGGAGCATCCAATTTCAAGTACTCTGTCATTTGCACCTTACCTCCAGATGAGCTAGGTTGATGTCTTTGGGCAACAGGAGCTACTGGTTCTGGTTGTGGTGGTGGAGGTACTGGTTCATTTAGCTCTGGGTGTGCTGCACTTGGATGGGTAGGGGAAGGTGGATACATAGGATATGGTGGGTAATAGTGAGAATAAGGCATATATGGCATGTAAGTAGGATATGGGACAAAACTAGAGTACTCCGACATACCTCCTATCAGATACCCTGGGTCCTGAGGAAAGGATGGATAGTCAAAACCTGAGGTCTGAGCGCCTCCCTGCGACTCTCCCATACCTTCTTCAGATCTGCCTACACTCATGCTTTCATCCATTGACTGGTCAATCTCCATAGCCTCCCTCACTTCCTCTGATCTACCTCCTCTCACTGTACCTCTTCTGCTCTTGTCTACAGACCTTCTAGGGTCTATTGACGTACCTTCCTTGCTAGATCGCTGAGACCTTGCCCTTGGCTATGCAGGAGGACGAGCAGCTGTTCTCTCACTATCTGGTGGTACTCCAGTCAATCGTGCAGATGGACGAGTTCCTCTCATCTTAACTCTGGAAAACAACACATAACATAGCACATCAGCAATTAAGCATCACATATCCATAATGCACATGCATAAATCATGACATTTCATATCAGCAAACAGATAGGACTCAACACCCTATCCTAGTAAACATGATTTCCTATTGTGCTTGACCACCTCTCACCTCTATGAGCCCGACACTCTTTCTATAGGTCCGATCATGTGAACCTAGGGCTCTGATACCAATCTGTAACGACCCCAAAATGGACCGTCACCGGCACTAGGATTCAGATCGGCTTAAGGCCGCCAGAACCCGTAGCAAGCCTGCTATACTCTCTGAGTACCTGTAAACATCTCATACATGGTCATACATTTTCGGTGAAAATAAAAAAACTTTTCTCTGGACCAAGACTTAACCTGTGCATGCACTATCTCTGTACTCTGTACCCCTGACTAGAGCTTGCTCTGGATGGGTTCATTCATACCTGTTAAGCCTGATTTTTCACATACTCTGTAAAACAGTTATATAAACAGACCATGTATACAAAAGATTTACAACACAAACTAACTAAGTCAAGCACAATTCTAACTTTATACACAACTGTTACATCTCTTTAAGATTACATGTCCACAATATTCTATTACAAAACTCTTCTCTCTTCCTATACTCTGCTGGACTTCCCCTGTAAACTGTACACTGAACCTGCAAGACTGGGGTTAAGGGAGTGGGATGAGCTTTATAGCCCAGTGAGTAGAACAGTAAAACAAGTCATTAAAACATGATCTCATGGAATGCATCATATCACAGACAATTCACATCAAGGGTAAACCCGTCACCGCATAGTCCCAGTATCTGTTCCGTGCCAGGCTGTAGAATGGGGTCCTGGTCTTCCTGTACTGTATATGTATACGTGTATATAACACCTGTACTTACCATTTGCCAGGGCGTAGACTGGGCACCTGGTCTTTCTATACCTGCCAGGGCGTAGACTGGGCACCTGGACTTTACTATACCTGCCAGGGCGTAGACTGGGCACCTGGACTTCCTATCTGGAACTATTGGATCATTCAGCATTCACCCACATCAACAAATAAGTATGCAATGCAACATCTTTGTGGATTCTAATGCAATCAACCTATTGCATAATCATGGTGCATGAAATATGCTAAAAGCATTCAATGTCTCAATTAAAACGAGTATTAAGTTTAGTTCCACTCACCTCTGGCTATCTGGACTGACTCTGCAGGCTCTGTAACCACTGGAGCAGTACTCACTGTTGCTCTCTCTGATTCCTCTGGTCTGTGCCTACACAGATGGACTCAAATGAGGGACCAAACTAGCTTATGAACAACTCTATTAAACTCCCCAAGAATCCCCGTAAACTCACTCAAACAGCCATGCAAAGCATGCAAGGAAGGCTGGACAGGACACTTTTGGCGGCAGGTTCGGTGGCCAAAAGTCCTCTCCAGAGCCGAAACTCATGCACCTTCGGCGGCCGAACCTCTACTTTCGGCAGCCGAACCCTTTCGGGGGCAAGTTTCGGGGGCTGAAAGGCACTCCAGAGATGAAAGTCTCTAACCTTCGGCGGCACCTTCGGCGGCCGAAACTCCCCTCCAGAGCCGAAAGTCCAAAGGCTCGAGGGCAAGCTTAGGCAACCAAAGCCACCTCCTCAGCACATTCGGCGGCCGAACCATTCTTCGGCGGCCGAAGCTGGGTTCATCAGCAAGGCAGAACCTTGCTCTGCCTCACGCCAAAATGCACCAATCTTTCTCCAACTCAAACACCTCAACTCCTCAACATGCATACACCCAAGTATATGCTCAAAGGGGCCAGAAACGATCTTAAAACCCCAACAACACAAAACATATAACACATACACAAGCTTTTCTCACAAAAATATCAAACAAACCTCTCTTTTACCCTAATCATGCAACTCTCCCCCAAAACCTCAAAAATCTTCCATAAATCATGAAAACAAGCTCAGGATCTTCACTTACCTCTTGAAACCAAGAAGATGAACGATCCTAACGTGGAGTTTTGGAGCAACTCTCCTGCAAACTCTCCAAACTTCACAACTTTGTGTTTTTAGCTCAAAACCTTCAAAATAACATAAAAATCAATCAAAACTTTACAAGATTTGATGAAAACACGAAGAAACTCCAAGAAAGAGATGGTCTCACCTCTGGAAAGTGAAAGAAAAGGCGGATGCTTATCCTTCCACCGCTTGAGGGCCTTTTATAGGTGGCTGGCCAGACCACCTTCGGCGGCCTAACGTGAAACCAAAAGCCATGCATGTTCGGCGGCCGAACATCACCTTTGGCGGCCGAACCTGACTTTTCTGCCTTGGTTCTTTTCTTGCAAAACCTCTTTTCATTTTAGCTTAAAAACAGTAAAACATACCACATTACTGTAGAAAAACATAAATCGTACCCTTCTCAAGATTCCGACATCCTTGATTCCACCGGACGACAGGAATTCCGATGCCTGACTCTAGCCGGGTATTACATAGGTAATGTCCATTTTTTTGGGGACTTAGCCTTTGTTGAGAGAAAGGCCAAAGTCTCGTCCTCATCCCTCCCTAGATGAACCCCATCATTCATCAGTTCCACCCAAACGTGCTAGCTTATTTGAAGGTGCCCGAAATCTGGGATGTCCAGTGACGAAGTATAAAAAATATATTTTTCCACCACTTCAATAAAGAAGGTATCCAATCAAACATGGTTAGGTGTTTTCGCCCACTAAAATACTAAAATTCTTTATTTTTGCAGGTACCCAATTGGTGCAGATGGGAGAAGAGGGCTACACTCGGTTCAACGTTGTTATTAAGGCAAACGAACCAAAAGGCCACCAAGATTCTCCAACTATTGGGGTGCAACTGGACAACTGAATGCTTATGGAATCGAATAACGTTAATAAAAAATAGGTCCATGGGGAATCGAAGGCCCACCTTTAGCTACAACTCGAAAATCATAATAGTGTCCTCCGCAGGAATCAAGTCATTTACACAAATATATGGAGAAGGGGCAAAGACGTGAAAAGCCTCTCGGAGGATTTGGTATGTATTATAAAAGCGCTCTACATCTTGTTCCGATAGGGCGGATCAGATGTCACTAATAGAGCTACCCTCGCTTTCTAGAACCTCCCTCAATGGAACGATAGGGGCTCGGGGCATGGATGGGACCGTCAGAGGAGGAGCTTGAAGTGAAACCTCTACTGTAACGACCCGAAACCGGACCGCTACCGGTGCTAGGATTCAGATCGACTTAAGGTTGCCGAAACCCGTAGCAAGCCTAACATACATCCTATTATACCTGATAAAATCCCATACATGATCATACATTTACATAAAAACTTAAACTTTTCATATACCAAGCTCGACCTGTGCATACATCATCACTGTAAATATAAAAACCCCTTACTAGAGCCCTCATCAAATGCTCTAGTAGGGTCAACATTTCATACATCAAGCTTGGTTCAACATATCTCATCATTAAAACATTTTCATAAAGATCATGTATAAAAGAGATTACAAAACATAAACTAAGGCAAAGCAAAATTCTAATCCATCACATAATTACATGTCCACTACTATCTATTACATAAACTATACCATCAACCTTGGCGACTTCCCGCACTATCTCTGACCTGCAAACCTGGGGGTTAGGGGAAAGGGGTGAGCTACTAAAGCCCAGTGAGCAGAATAATAAAAATAATTTAATTAAACATATGCTTTCATGAAATGCATCACAACACAAACAATTCACATCACGGATGGACTGACCCAAAAATCCCTCTACTCTGTGTCCGGCCCTCGGTGGAGCTCCTCAGGACTTCTATTACCTAACATAAACTGTGTGCCAGGGGCGTAGTGCAGGCCACACCTGATCTTTTCTGTACTCTGTGCCAGGGGAGTAGAATGGCAGCCCTGGTCTTTTATTACATAACATAACATCTAGAGGGCTAATGGGTCGTCCTGTTGTCCATCCACATCAACAACCAATTATGCAATGCGGCATATTCGTGAGGTCTAATGCAACCAACCTATTACATATACATGATGCATGAACATGCTTAAAACATTTGATTTCTCGAAATAAAAGATTAGTTTAGTTCTACTTACCTCTGGCTGACTCTAAACTAACTCTGAAGCAGCTATCTCACTGCTGATCACCTCGATTCCTCAGGTCCGATCCTACATAGGTGGACTCAAATGAGGGACCAAACATACTCTAACATGACTCTAAAAAAACTCCCCAAAAACCCCCAAAACATCATAAAACATGCATAGAAAACAGTCAAAGGAAAGCTGGGCAGGGGACTTTCGGAGGCAGCTTCGGCGGCCGAAGGTCCTTACAAATCCAAAAGTCAGGCACTTTCAGGGGCAAGGTTCGGCGGCCGAAACTTCCCTCCAGAGCCGAAAGTCCAACTTTCGGGGGCGAGGTTAGGCGACCAAAACTGCCTCCTCTGGTAGGTTCGGCGACTGAACCTTGCTTCAGCGGCCGAACCTGGATCCTTCTAAGTGGCAGAATCCGATTCTGCCATTATGCCCCAAGCCACCAAAACTCCCACAACATGCATTAAACTATTCTAAAACATGCATAAACACATATTCAAGCATATAGGGGCATAAAACTAGCCTAAACCCCAACAAACATCACATAAACATCGCATTTAACAGACATTTATCATTAAACTAACATAAACCCGAACATTTTACATCTACTCTAAACATGCATCAAAACTCTTAACCCCTTCTTAAAACTTACTTAAAACATCATAAAAGGCTTGGATCTACACTTACCTCTTGAAGATAGAAAGGAGATGTGATCCAAACTTGGAGATTAGGAGGATAGGTCTCCGGAGGTCTCCAAACTTCTAAAACTTGATCTTAGCTCAAAAATCATCAAAACAAAGTAAAACTTATAAAAAACTTGAAGGGATTGAAGGAAAACATAAAATCAACCATGGGAGGGCGAAATCTCACCTATGCCCGAAAATAGAGAGAGAAAACTCGCTCATTTTCGGATATGGGGCCTTTTATAGGTGGCTGGCCAGACCACCTTCGGGGGCCAAAGGTGCTTCCGCAAGAGCCCAATGTTCAGCGGCCGAACATGAGGTTCAGCGACCGAACCTGGCTTTTTCTCTCCTTGGTCTTTTCTTTCAAAACTTAATTTCTTTCTTCATTAAAACCATAAAAACATATAAAAACATTTTAGAAAACCTTTATTTTACCCCTTCTAGAAGGCTCCGACATCCGAGAATTCCGAATTCCAAAGGAGATTCCACCGGAAGGTAGGAATTCCGATGCCGGGGTCTAGCTGGGTATTACATTCTTCCCCCCTTAAGAACATTCGTCCCCGAATGTTCAACACACAAGCATAGCATGGCATAACCCACATATCAACAAGGAAGCACATAAAAACAAAACACTAACCTTAAAAGGGATAGGGGTATTGCTGGAGCATAGACTCCCGTGTCTCCCAGGTACATTCTTCTATGTTGTGGTGATTCCAAAGGACCTTCACCATCGGGATTTCCTTGTTCCTCAGCTTTCTGATCTGCGTGTCTATGATTCGCACTGGCTGCTCAACATAAGTGAGATCTCCTAGGATCTCCACATCAGGCTCATTAAGAACCTTGTTTGGATCTGACACGAACTTTCGTAACATGGAAACATGGAAAACCGGATAGATTCTCTCCATTGAAGTAGGTAGGTCCAGCTTGTACGATACATTCCCAATCTTTTGTAAGATTTCAAAGGGTCCGATGTACCGTGGAGCTAGCTTACCTTTCTTCCCAAAACGAATCACCCCTTTCATAAGAGACACCTTGAGCAACACCATATCTCCCTCCTGGAACTCTATATGCTTCTTGCGGACATCTGCATAACTCTTCTGCCGACTCACAGCAGTTCTGATTCTTTCTCTGATAATGGGCACTACTCTGCTGGTGATCTCTACTAGCTCAGGCCTTGCTAAGGCCCTTTCTCCAACTTCTTCCCAGCAGACAGGTGACCTGCACTTCCTTCCATACAAAGCTTCATACGGAGCCATTCCTATGCTAGCATGATAGCTGTTATTGTAGGCAAACTCCACCAAAGGTAGATGCTGCCTCCAAGAACTGCCAAAATCTAGCACACACATCCTGAGCATATCTTCAATTGTCTGGATGGTCCTCTCTGACTGCCCGTCAGTCTGTGGATGGAAAGCAGTGCTAAAATCCAGCCTGGTACCCATAGCATTATACAGACTCCGCCAAAACCTGAAGGTGAACTGGGGTCCCCTATCTGACACTATTGAAACAGGAGCCCCATGCAACCTGACAACTTCATCAACATACACCTGCGCCAATTTGTCCACAAAGTAGCCACTCCTGACAGGGATGAAGTGAGCAGATTTGATCAGACTGTCCACAATCACCCATATGGAGTCTAGTCTGTTGGACGTTGCCGGTAACCCCATCACGAAATCCATAGCTATATTCTCCCATTTCCATTCTGGAATCGGCAGTGGATTAAGCATTCTAGCCGGCTTCTGATGTTCCAGCTTCATCCTCTGACATACTTCACAGGCTGACACAAACTGTGCCACTTCTCTTTTCATAGCTGGCCACCAATAAACTCTTTTCAGATCCTGGTACATTTTGGTGGCTCCAGGGTGAACACTGTATCTGGCATTATAAGCTTCCCTCATAATGTCTCCCTTCTGACTCACGTCATCTGGTACACATAACCTGTTCCCGTAACGGAGGATCCCCTTATCGTCGAACCCGAACTCATCATTCTTGCCTGCCTGAATAGCTCTGGCTATCTTCACCAACTCTGGGTCTTCATGCTGTTTCTGAGCCACCTGCTCCAAAAACACGGGTGTCACTCTCATCTGTGCTATCAAAGCACCTGTACCAGACAACTCCAACTGTAGCCCTTCATCAATGAGCTTATAGAATTCCCTCACCACCGGTCTTCTCTCTACTGTAACATGGGACAAACTGCCAAGTGATTTCCAGCTAAGGGCATCTGCCACAACATTTGCCTTACCCTGATGGTACTGAATTTTGCAATCATAGTCACTAAGCAGTTCTACCCATCTCCTCTGCCTCAAGTTCAACTCTCTTTGACTCAAGATGTACTGCAAACTTTTATGATTCTGTAAAGATCTCACATTTTACCCCATACAGGTAATGCCTCCACATCTTGAGTGCAAAGATCACAGCTGCCATCTCTAGGTCATGTGGAGGATAATTCAACTCATGCTTCTTCAGCTGCCTAGAAGCATAAGCAATTACCCTCTCATTCTGCATCAACACACAACCTAGTCCCACACGGGACGCATCACAAAACACTGTGAAGTCTTCATCACTGGTAGGCAGAGCTAACACCGGTGCTGACGTTAACCTTTTCTTTAGCTCTTCAAAAATCTCTTCACACTGATCAGACCACACAAACCTCTGATTCTTCTTGGTCAATCTGGTCATAGGAGCGGCAATTTTAGAGAAGTCCTAGACGAACCTCCTATAGTAACCTGCCAAGCCTAAAAAGCTTTTTATCTCTGTCATTGTAGTGGGTCTGGGCCAGTTAGCTACAGCTTTAACTTTCTTGAGATCCACTTCAATTCCCTTTTCCAACACAACATGGCCCAAGAAAGAAATGCTCCTCAACCAGAACTCACACTTAGAGAACTTGGCATACAAGTTGTGTTCTCTCAGGGTCTGTAACACTATCCTCAGATGATGGGCATGCTCCTCTGCATTTCTGGAATACACTAAGATATCGTCAATGAAAACGATAACAAAGTGGTCCAGGTATTGGCTAAAAACTCTATTTATGAGGTCCATGAATGCTGCAGGGGCATTGGTTAGCCCGAACGGCATCACTAGGAACTCATAATGCCCATATCTGGTCCTGAACGCCGTCTTCGGCACATCTTCTTCCCTGATTCTCAGCTGATGGTACCCGAATCTCAGATCTATCTTAGAAAAACAACCTGCTCCTGCTAGCTGGTCAAATAGATCGTCGATCCTAGATAACGGATACTTATTCTTGGTAGTGACTTTGTTCAACTGTCTGTAGTCAATACAAAGTCTTAGGGATCCATCCTTCTTCTTTACAAACAGTACTGGAGCACCCCAAGGTGAGGTACTCGGTCGGATGAAACCCTTGTCTACCAACTCTTGCAACTGCTCCTTTAGCTCCTTCAACTCTGCAGGTGCCATCCTGTAGGGAGGGATAGAGATTGGTCTGGTTCCAGGCATCACTTCTATTTTGAACTCTATCTCCCTAGCAGGTGGTAGTCCTGGAAGCTCGTTTGGGAAGACATCTGGAAACTCTTTGACCACGGGCACTGAGGCGGGCTCCCTAACCTGACTATCAAGCTCTCTCACATGAGCTAGAAACCCCTGACAATCCCTCCTGAGCAACCTACAAGCCTGTAGGTCTGATATCAAACCTCTAGGCATACCCCTTCTGTCTCCCCTGAAGATAACCTCTGACCCATCCTGTACTCTGAACCTGACTACCTTGTCTCTGCAGTCCAAGGTAGCACCATGAGCAGATAGCCAATCCATCCCTAGAATGACATCAAAATCAGTCAAATCTAGAACCACAAGGTCAGCTGGAAGGCATCTACCCTCAACAAAAACTGGACTGAACCGGCAGACTGACTTTGCCACAGATGGATCACACTTGGGCCCACTGACCCAAAGGGGACACTCTAACCCAGAGACTATCAAACCCACTCTATCTACGGCTCTCGGAGCAACAAAAGAATGAGATGCACCAGGGTCTATTAAAGCATACACATCAAAACATCCAATGATGAGATTACCTGACACCACGGTGTTTGACGTGTTAGCCTCCTACTGTGTCATAGTGAAGATCCGAGCTGGAGCTGATGGACCTTCACCTCGGAAACCTGCTGAAGAAGAGGTTGCCCCTCTCACTCTGCCTCTACCACTACCCTGAGTCATGGCTGGAGCTACTAGCTGAGCCACACTGCCTGAAGCTGTCTGCTGGGACGGTGCCATAAAGGCTACTCTAGGACACTACCGTGCTATGTGTCCCTCCTGCCCACATCTGTAACATGCTGATGTCCCAAATTGACAGACTCCCTTGTGCGGTTTACCGCACCTCAAACATTCAGAGCCATTCGAACCAGAGCTCGAACCACCACCTAATCCCAGACCCAACTTCAACCGGTTCCAGAACTTATTCTTCTTCGGCTTTTTAGAGCCTCTGACCCACTTTTTGCTACCCAAAGTTGCTGCACTCAAAGAAGAGAGGTCGAACTTCCCTGAACCTGGGGTCTTGGAACCCGAGGGCTGTGCCACTTGCTGTTTCATTGTTCCTTGAATGATGGCACTAGCCTCCATCTTTCTGGCCGCATCCACTATGGTGTGGAAACTCTCCCTCTCTGCTGCTAGGATCAGGGAGGAATACCTAGAGTGGAGCCTCATGGTATACCTCCTGGCTTTCTTCTGATCCGTGTCATATGCCTGTCCCACATATTGCAGCAACTCCAGAAACTTATCTGTGTACTCATCGACACTCATGTCCTTTGTTTGTCTCAGCTGCTCGAACTCTATAACCTTTAGCTCTCTTGAACTGTCTGGAAAAGCCCATCCGGCAAACTCATTGGCAAACTCTTCCTAGGATAGGCTATCCAGCCTTGGGTCCACATAGTTTTTAAACCACTCCCGAGCTTTCTTACATTTCAATGTGAACCCCGTCATTTGAATGGCTCTACTGTCACTGGCTCATAGCTCATCCATTATCATCTTGACCGTCTTAAGGTACTCAAACGGATCATCACCTGTCTTGAACTTGGGAGCATCCAGCTTCAGGTAATCTGTCATCTTTACTTTGCTCCCCACAGATGAGCTAGGTTTTGGTGTTTGGACATCAGGGACTATAGGTTCTACTGGTGGAGGAGGAGGTGTAGCATTTCCTAGGTTAGGGTTTGCTGGATTTGGATAGAAAGGTGAGGGTGAAAACATGGGGTACTGGGGATAAGGTGGGTAAAAAGGAGGATAGGGCATGTAGGAGGGATATGGGTTAAAGCTGGAGTAATCCGATGTACCCTCCATCGAATACCCTGGGCCCTGTGGAAAGGGTTGGTACTGTGGTGGGTGAGTAAACCCCGAGGCCTGAGCGCCTCCATGAGACTCTCTCATACCCTTTTTAGACATACTCATGCCCAGACTACCATCTCTTCTCTATTCATCCTCCTCTGATTCCCTCACATCAGCTGACATCCTTCCCGGATCTGTTCTCCTCCTATTCACATCAAAAGATCTTCTAAGGCCTCTTGATGTCCTTTATTTGCTAGATCTAATAGACATTGCACTTGGCAAAGCAGGGGGAAGGGTATCCATGCCCTCATTCTCAGGTGGGACTCCAGTCAATCGTGCAGATCGACGAGTGTCTCGCATTCTGTTTTCTGAAAAAACAACATACACACATAAACATTAGCATCATATGGTTTATGTGGAAACACATGAACCCGCATCACATACATCACATATCATTAATGCGCATGCATATAGTCATGGCATTTCACATCATCATCAAGACAGGACTCTATATCCTATCCTAGTGGACATGATTTTTCCTATTGTGCTTGCCCTTCTATGACATCTATGAGCCCGACACTCTCTAGGTCTGACCATATAAACCTAGGGCTCTGATACCACTCTGTAACGACTCGAAAACCGGACCGCTACCGGCGCTAGGATTCAGATCGACTTAAGGTCGCCGGAACCCGTAGCAAGCCTAACATACATCCTGTTATACCTGATAAAATCCCATACATGATCATACATTTACATAAAAACTTAAACTTTTCATATACCAAGCTCGACCTGTGCATGCATCATCACTGTAAACATAAAAACCCCTTACTAGAGCCCTCATCAAATGCTCTAGTAGGGTCAACATTTCATACATCAAGCTTGGTTCAACATATCTCATCATTAAAACATTTTCATAAAGATCATGTACAAAAGGGATTACAAAACATAAACTAGGGCAAAGCACAATTCTAATCCATCACATAATTACATGTCCACTACTATCTATTACATAAACTATACCATCAACCTTGGCGACTTCCCACACTATCTCTGACCTACAAACCTGGGGGTTAGGGGAAAGGGGTGAGCTACTAAAGCCCAGTGAGCAGAATAGTAAAAACAATTTAATTAAACATATGCTTTCATGAAATGTGTCACAACACAAACAATTCACATCATGGATGGACTGACCCAAAAATCCCTCTACTCTGTGCCCGGCCCTCGGTGGAGCTCCTCAGGACTTCTATTACATAACATAAACTGTGTGCTAGGGGCGTAGTGCAGGCCACACCTGGTCTTTCCTGTACTCTGTGCCAGGGGCGTAGAATGGCAGCCCTGGTCTTTCATTACATAACATAACATCTAGAGGGCTAATGGGTCGTCCTGTTGTCCATCCACATCAACAACCAATTATGCAATGCGGCATATTTGTGAGGTCTAATGCAACCAACCTATTACATATACATGATGCATGAACATGCTTAAAACATTTGATTTCTCGAAATAAAAGATTAGTTTAGTTCTACTCACCTCTGGCTGACTCTTAACTAACTCTGAAGCAGCTATCTCCCTGCTGATCACCTCGGTTCCTCAAGTCCGATCCTACACAGGTGGACTCAAATGAGGGACCAAACATACTCTAACATGACTCTAAACAACTTCCTAAAAACTCCCAAAACATCATAAAACATGCATAGAAAACAGTCAAAGGAAAGCTGGGACTTTCGGAGGCAGCTTCGGCGGCCGAAGGTCCTTACAGATCCGAAAGTCAGGCACTTTCGGGGGCAAGGTTCGGCGGCCGAAAGCTTTCATAGATCCGAAAGTCACCATCCTTCGGGGGCAGGTTCGGCGGCCGAAACTTCCCTCTAGAGCCGAAAGTCCAACTTTTGAGGGCGAGGTTAGGCGACCAAAACTGCCTCCTCTGGCAGGTTCGGCGGCCGATGTAATACCCGGCTAGACTCCGGTATCGGAATTCCTACCGTCCAGTGGAATCTCGGATGTCGGGAGCCTCTAGTAGGGTAGAAACATGTTTTCATAAAATGTTTTAAGGTATTTCATGGTTTTAAGTATGAAAATTTAATGAGTTTTACATGAAAAGTCTTTGGAGGAAAACCCAGGTTCGGCCGCCGAAAGTCAAGTTCGGCCGCCGAACATGCATGCGTTTTGGAGGCACGTTAGGCCCCCGAAAGCATGAGTGAGGGCAGACCAGGTTCGGCCGCCGAAAGTCAAGTTCGGCCGCCGAACATGGCATGCATGCGGAAGCACTTTCGGCCCCCGAACGTGGCCTGGCCAGCCACCTATAAAAGGGTCACTTGGCTGAAATGGGCGAGCTTTCTCCCATTTTCGACCACAGCTAGCTTCCGACCTCCCTCTTCCAAATATAGTGTTTTTCCTTCAAATCCCCACCATTTTTTCTTGAGTTTTAAGCTTGCATTGAAGGTTTTGGACTTTTGAAACAAGTTTTAGAGCTTTGGGAACTCAGGAGCTCATTTTCGTGGATCTCCAAGTTTAAGTCGTCTCCCTCTCGATCTTCAAGAGGTAAGAGCCGATCTTTAGCTCCTCATGTGTTTTAAGTAAGTTTTATGCTAGATCTATGGGTAGAAATGCATGTTAGGTTATATGTTGAGTTATGGGTTAATATTGATGTTTTGGTCAATGTGTGTTGATTGTGGGTGTTTGAAGTGTTGTAGTTGGGGTATTTGATGTTTTGAGGCCCCTAGGAACTTGTATGCATGTTTTAACTGAGGTATATGCATGATTGGTGAGTTTGGAGGCGAAAATGCATTTGGGAGCCAAGTTTCTGCCCTTCGGCAGAAACCAGGTTCGGCAGCCGAAGGCACTTTCGGCCGCCGAACATGGCTGGGGAGGCAGGCCTTTCGACTGCCGAAGTTGCCCCCGAAAAGAGACTTTCGTCTCTGTCTGGGACTTTCGGCCGCCGAAGGTGCCGCCGAACATGCATGAGTTTCGTCTCTGTCTGGAAGTTTCGGCCGCCGAAGGTGCCGCCGAACCTGCCTGACTTTCGGCTCTGGAGGGACTTTCGGCCGCCGAACCTGCCGCCGAAAGTGCCCTGTTCAGCCATTTCATGCATGTATTTCTATGATTATTTCATGATGTTTTAGGGGGGTTTTTGGGGAGTATGTTAGAGTTATGTTTATGTATGTTTGGTCCCTCATTGGAGTCCATCCGTGTAGGTTCGGACCCGAGGAACCGAGGACCCCAGCAGTGAGCCAGCTGCTACAGAGTTTGTCAGAGCTAGCCAGAGGTGAATGGAATAAACCTCAAGTTTTAAATTAAATGAAATATGAATTTTGAGCATGATCCATGCATCATGAATGCCATGAGATATAGTAGGTTGTTTGCATTAGTATTCACGAATATGTTGCATTGCATTTATGATGTTGATGTGGATTGGTTATTGGATGACCCTTTAGTCCTCATATGGCATGATGATGCTACGGCATGATACGGTATGGAAGTCCAGGTTGTACCCATTCTACGTCCCTGGCACGATGTAAGAGAAAGTCCAGGTTGTACCCATTCTACGTCCCTGGCACAGTTGGACTGTATGATATGTTATGTTAAGGGAAAGACCGGTTGTACCCATTCTACGTCCCGGCACAGTTGGACTATGTAGAGGACTATTGGTGACAATACCATCCGAGATGTGATTTGTTGTGATGTGTTGCATTTCATGAAAGCATGAAATTTTAATATATTGTTTTCACTATTCTGCTCACTGGGCTTGTTAGCTCACCCCTCTCCCCTAATCCCAGATGTGCAGGTACAGGGTAGACCAGGAGGTTAGCCAGAGTTTTGAAGTATATCTATGTAATAGTTAGATTGTGGACATGACAATTGTATTATGCTGTAATGTAAGAGATTATAGTTATGTTATGTGTAATGATATTGAGGTTATAGATGTGCTTGACCCTATGAGTATTGTAATCCCTTGTCGATACATGATCTTGATGTTTATTGATGTTTATGTTTAAGCCAACTCATCTCATGTTGTATCGCCCGTTGGGGCATTAATGAGATCCCATAGAGGGATCATGATTATGATCATGACTATGTACATGTATGTTCAGGTTGAGTTGGATGATAAAGGAAAAGTTTAAAATTTTTATGTATGATTGTTGATCATGTATGGGATTAAACAGGTTTACAGGTTACATGTCAGGCTTGCTACGGGTCCCGGCGGCCTTAAGCCGATCTGGATCCTAGCACCGGTAGCGGTCCGATTTTCGGGTCGTTATAGCCGAACCTCGCTTCGGCGGTCGAACCTTGCTTCGGCGGCCGAACCTGGATCCTTCTGAGTGGTAGAATCCGATTCTGCCATTATGCCTCAAGCCACCAAAACTCCCACAACATGCATTCAACTATTCTAAAATATACATAAACACATATTCAAGCATATAGGGGCATAAAACTAGCCTAAACCCCAACAAACATCACATAAACATCACATTTAATAGACATTTATCATTAAACTAACATAAACCCTAACATTTTACATCTACTCTAAACATGCATCAAAACCCTTAACCCCTGCTTAAAACTTACTTAAAACATCATAAAAGGCGTGGATCTACACTTACCTCTTGAAGATCGAGAGGAGATGTGATCCAAACTTGGAGATTAGGAGGATAGGTCTCCGAAGGTCTCCAAACTTCTAAAACCTTGATTTTAGCTCAAAAATCTTCAAAACAAAGTAAAACTCATCAAAAACTTGAAAGGATTGAAGGAAAACATAAAATCAACCATGGGAGAGCGAAATCTCACCTATGCCCGAAAATAGAGAGAGAAAACTCGCCCATTTTCGGACATGGGGCCTTTTATAGGTGGCTGGCCAGACCACCTTCAGGGGCCAAAGGTGCTTCCGCAAGAGCCCAATGTTCGGCGGCCGAACATGAGGTTCGTCGGCCGAACATGAGGTTCGTCGGCCGAACCTGGCTTTTTTCCTCCTTGGTCTTTTCTTTCAAAACTCAATTTCTTTCTTCATTAAAACCATAAAAATATATAAAAACATTTTAGAAAACCTTTATTTTACCCCTTCTAGAAAGCTCTGACATCCGAAAATTCCGGATTCTAACGGAGATTTCTCCGGAAGGTAGGAATTCCGATGCCGGGGTCTAGCCGGGTATTACATCTACTAGGGTAAGAGAAGAGAAAATATTCATGTTCATTTTGAAGGTAAAAAAGGAAATAGAAATTATTATAGGAAGTATAAACCGAAAAGAAGTTGCGACCGAGTCTTTCTGAAAGCAAAAGATCACAGTTGAAAGCAAAAGTGATATTTGAGAAGAAGAAGGGTTCTTATAAGACGATTTTGACGGCAGGCTTTAAATGCGGCACGAGAAGCAGAACAATTATCATTAAGGTGCTAGATAGGCAAAACAGAATGAGCAGTAAAAAATCAATCTCAGTGGGCTACGTGCCTTAGATCTCGAGAACAACTATCTCCTTCGAATATGAAGAATAAAAAACCAAGGGAGAGACCTCTGATGTTACATAATAATCACCCAAAGTAAGTTATGAGCTGTCACCACAAAACAGGGCCACGTGGCAAGGATATGATAAGTGAAAAATGCAGTCCCACCTGAAAAAGGAAGACCCGGATACCTCAAACACCCAGTTTCTCATCAACACTCGCTTTCCTCTGTATAAGGTGAGTCTTGGTATAAAGTTACCATTATCAGGCATAGCCCAACATATCCCCTTTACATTTGTAATCGTAGAATTACCAACCTATTAGTTGGCAATATCTCTTATCAAGCAGCTGGTCGTATCATCGTCAAATTATCGAGAAATACTATAGTTATCTCCATCTTCTTACAGTATAAAAGGAGAAGGATTACAGAGGAAAAAATATGTTATTCTCTTACACATATTCATAAAAAATGTGAAATATTGCTCAATTTACTCTTATAAAAAAAGTATATCATTGCAATTCTCTGAAGATATTGAGATTTTATTCCAAAAATTTTGGTGATTTAAATATAATGTCATATTTTTTTCCACCTATTAAATAGATTATATTTCATATTAAATTATTAATTAAATTATTATTTTTTAAGTATATTTATTTTCATGTGAAATTAACATACAATACAAAGGGTGGAATAGAAAGAGACATCATAATTCTCATCAAAGAGTAATTATATTTTTTTATTATAGATATTGAATAATTTTTTATATATTTAATTAAATTTATTTTTTATTTAATTATTTTATTCTATTTAATCTTAAATAGAAAAATTTATACTTGATTTTATGGAAAGGTATTACAGATAAAGAATATTACATTATCAAAGATAAAATTTATCCCGAACTCAATTTTGCTGAGCCCAATTTTATTCTCTATGTTCTGTTTAAAATTTTAATGAATCATTTTATTAAAAATTTCAAAATTTCTTTTTTACAATTTTATAATAAAATATTAATTTAATATTTATTTTTAAAAATATCATATACAGCATATTTTCATATAAAAAACAGTAACAAGAAACTTTAAATATAACAAACAATAACCAATAGATTAAATTTTATAGTGAACAAATTGATCTATTAATAAATAAAATTTTCCAGCAAAATAAAATTTTAATACGTATGTAACAATGTAGTTATTTCTAAATTTATTTATTATTTAAAAATATAAATAAAAATATTACTCTTAATAAATTGGTTTAATAAAATAATATTTTACTAAATGCAATAAATTAATGTATAATTTTAAAATTAATAAAATAAAAATAATATTAAAAATAAGGACATTTTTTAAAATAATATATATAAATAATAATTACGCTATTAATAAATTAAAATAACGTGCAACACCCATGTTGATTAATATTAGTAATAATAAAAGGGTATATTTAGTTTAATCAAAAAGAAAAACACTTTTTAGTTTGGAATTCTGGTACAGGCTATTTGAATATGTAAATAGATTTGGGAAAGTGAGTATCCGGATCTAAATATGAATTTTATGTGAATCTTCGAAAAGTTAAAAAATTTAAATTTAGATATGTGCAAATCTATTTAATAAAATATTTGAATTTATCCATTTAAAATTCAAACGGATTAAATACCTACGAAAATTTCGTGAGTATCATATCTGTCTCATAGGTACTTTGATTCGTGAAAATAATGATTCATTCATTAGACACACGAATGATCTTTGCTTTGAACAACACATCATTTTCATAGAAAAATTATCACAGACAGTGTTTTAGACAAAGGAAATATTCATGAAACTTAGAGGGCGTTTGGCACTTAAATGCACATACAATAGTAGCGGTAGTGGAATCATCATCGACGTGGCGATCAACAGCATCCCAATGGCGTCGTGGTTATTGGGGCAGGAAACAGTAGTGTTGAGATATGCAAAAAGCTACCGATGAAAGAATTTGCAGATCTTAAGCTTAATTGATGCATAGCACTCTACTCCCATGCCAATTAAGTGTTAATTTAGCACTGGATATACCTTTCCACCAAACTCCAAGCCTCAAGATTGCTTTTGATGGTCTCCAAGCCCTTCTACATCAGTTTTTATAAACTTCTATTTCATATTCAATCATATGTGAGTTTGCTCAGCATTGGATACCTACCCTCTTGGCCAATCTTGAGATGTCCAGTGCCTTTCTTGAGTATCGTCGGTCCACGGTCCCCATCTTTTTCTTAAAATCATCACTGTCAGCCATGATCGGTGGTCCTCCCGAGTGGATCCTTTTTCCTTCCAAGATTTTCGGCTGAAGCAAAGCAAAATTTCCACAATCATGTAGAGATATTATAATATGTTGTTGACGTGTTTCTGCTCTATTCGTGGCAGGTTTGGAATCCATGGAAATTATGATATTTTTCTTGAAAGAGCCTTGGCTGGATATAAAGGGTTCTTGCAGAAATAAAGAGATAGGAGGTTATTTTTGAAATTAAAAATTACTCTTTCTTGTTGATATTTTTCTCCTTTAACTAATAGTAATTCTTAGGGAAGACTAAATGGTTAAATTTTAAAATAATAAGGGATATTTTAATTAATTTTTTTTTTAAACTTAAGAATTCTATAATAATTTTCCCTTTCATTTTTTATTGCATGTATCACAAATATAAACAATTTCAAGAATTTGTCCATATCTAATAGTGTTTTCCACTCTTTAATAAAAAGTAATTTAAAATGAAGGCTAGGAAAAAAACCAAATAGAAGACAAACTTGGATATTAATTTAACTTTCAAATCTCAATGAAACAATTATGTTAACATCTTGCTTGCATAAATAAATGAATGAAAATAAGAAGCTTTGAACACTATAAAAGGATTTTGAAATCCTCAGCTTCGAAGAGTTCCTCATAAAGAAATTCATTTTTCTCTCTGTTTCAAGCTTAAATTAAGTTTTAATTTTAGTGTAAGGATTTTTCAATTTATTTACAACTTTCATTAAAAATCTAATTTTATTACATTCACCAACTAGTTTATAATTTTATTTTTATAACAAATTAGTATCAAATGGTAATGAGATTTAGTGTTAGTGGGAAAGGAGTATGTGAATAAAACCTCACAATTTAACTACATGGCCAGAAATTTTGATGAACCATAAATATAAAAGATAAAGGTTTAGAAATAATCGATGATAACGATATGATTGGATCAATAAAAAAATGAAGTAGAATGATACGGTAAAAAAATTGAATAGAATTACAATAATATTTCACAATTTTAAAATAAATTAGATAAAATTTTTATAAATTTTGAAAAAAATTGATAAATTATATTAAAATTTAAATGTTTGAATTAAATTTTAAAAACATGAAAAAATTTAGCTTATTTTTATAATTGGGCTTTAATTTAATTGAAACCTTATACTCATATATATCTTTTATTTGTTGTTATTAACTTGGAATTAGATCCTCAAGAATAAGTTAAAAAAAATTATGCTTAAAAGTAAATATATATAGTAGTAGAAGTCAATTATTTAAGGTGAGCAAATAAAATTTTTGATTATTTATCGCACGATCATGCATAATAACATCTTATTTTTTTACTATAAGGTTGTCTATTATATGTAAAATTGTTAAATTGCATAAACTATAAATATGAACGATAATCGATTGGTTTAATTTTGAATTCAACTAAAACTAGGATTGAAAAATAACATAATAAAAGTATAGACAATAAACTTAAAGTAGTCGGAAAGTTAAACCGTATTAATTTTCTTAATTACACTATAAGTTTTTTTTTGTTATAGAAATTTTTAAACATTTCAGAACAACCTTAAGAATTAGGTGTTTTATTTTTTGTGCACTACCTGCAAGTTATCGATTAAAATTTCTGCTTCTGTATGTTTTTTTTTATTATTTTATTTTATTTCATCGTAATATTATTATTTGAAATTTAAAAAATTGAATAATTATATATAAAATTTAAAAAATACTATATATTATATTGAGAATATATTGAAGTGGAACAATGAATATTATCAGTTCATCATCCTGCATATATAAAGTATTATATCCTTACATATTTACAGAATTGATTATAAGAATAAAAATTTAAGAATTTATAAATTTAATAAAAAATTATTTTGATGTAATTTTTGTAGTTAAAATTGGTATGAAAAACTCTCTCCTTAATTAATTTGATACATATAGAATTAAACATTATAAATAGAAAATTTTTTATATTTATTTATGAAATAGACAAACAAGAAATTTTTATAATATTTACTTTAGACAATAAATAATTAAAAAATTCATACATAAAATATAGATCAACATTGTATCTAAAAAATCTTCAATTGAACAGTACCATAATATTTTTAATACGGAAATTTTTTAATATTTAATATTTATTTTTCTATATTATATTATTTTTATTTTTATATTTATTTTATATTAATTTTATTTTATGATATAATTTTATAATAATCATATTATAGCATAATATTAAATAATTTATATTACATATAAAAACAAAAAAAGGACTCGTACAACAAAATCATCTAAAAATTTGTAACATAATACTAATATATATATATATATATATATAATTTATATTCTTATTTTAAAAAATTTAATCTTATAATATCTTATATATCTTTTTAAAATTTGTCTTAACTAACTAAAATTAATATAATGAATAAATTATCATCTATTTTAAAAATTAAATTTTAAAAAATAAAATTATTAACTATTTAAATAATTAAATATTATTGTAAATAATTTAAAGATTTTAAAAAATTTAATCTTATTATATATATCTTTTTGAAATTTTCCTTGACGTCTAATTCATATCCTTATTTTTAAAAAATTTAATCTTATTATATCTTGTATATTTTTTTGAAAATTTTCTGAATTAACTAAAATTAATATAAAGAATAAATTATCATCTATTTTAAAAATTAAATTTTAAAAAATAAAATTATCAACTATTTAAATAATTAAATATTATTGTAAGAAATTTAAAGGCTTATCTTTTTGAAATTTTCCTTAATTAAAATTAATATAAAGAATAAAATTATTATTTATCTTAAAAATTAAATTTAAAAAATAAAATTATCAACTATTTAAATAATTAAATATTATTGTAAATAATTTAAAGGTTTAAAGGTATCATAGGTAATTTCATTATTCCCCTCTTCTCACTTTTATATATTATTATTATTATTATTATTATTATTATTATTATTATTATTATTATTATTATTATTATTATTGTTATTATTTAAGGATAATTATTAAGATATAGAATTTGTAATTAAGAAATTGCATTATCAAAATTTAAACATATTATTGAAATCTTTATTATATTTTAACATATTTGATATAGCACAACAACCGTTCTGAAAATAAATCACGAGCTGTCGCTGTAAAATAGGCCATGTGATAAGAGTTTGATAAACTGATACGCAATCTTATCTGTGAAAAGGAAGACTTGGACACCGTAACATCCGATTTTTTATTAAGATCACCCTCTCTTGAATAAGTCGAATTTTCATATGAGTTGGTTGACATTTATGATAATCACTCCGACGCTCAAGTCATTAAACTGAAAAAAAGGATGAATGTATAGAATTGCTTAGAGTTCAAGAGTAGTTGTGTAAAAATACATCTATTGGCCTCTGCCATCATTAGTTTTTATACTGTAAGAAGATAGAGTTAATTATAATATTTCCTAGAAATCCGGCTGGAGCCGGCTAATTGATAGGAGATCCCCCTGACTAATTAATAGAATATCTATTGGCTAATTAATCAGGGATCTCATGATTATATGCATAACGGGGATCTGCTGGATTATACCTGCTAATAGTAATCTTATGTGAAAGCTCGAACTATACAAGAAAGAACAAGTCTTGATGAAGAACCGAGTGTGACAGTGTTTGGGTCTTCTTTTTCACGGGTGGAACTGTGTATCGACTCATTAAACCCTTTTCACGTGACCCTGTCTTCTAGTGACAGCTCATGGGTTATTTTGAGCGATTGTTGTGTTACATCAGAGGTCCCACCGCTGGTCTTCGATTCTTCAGATTGGAAGGAGATCATTGTCTTCATGGTCTTAAGCAAATGTTATATTTAGATTGGCTATTCACACTCGCATTGCTCTGTCTGCCTCTGATCATTAATGACGATTGCCTTGTGACTATGAAATAAATAACTTAAAAATAATAAACCGAACTTAACACTCGGTCATGATAACTATTTAAGGATTTTATTAATCAGGACTGACATCCAGTTGTTAGCTTGGTGGATATCTGTCTCGAGGCACATTTTAGCAGAAACTCATCTTTGTCTTTGAGAACTAACACCCGAAGACTCGTCTAACGGTTTTCCTTCTTGTGAAGTTTTTTGGCAGAAAATTGCCTCTGTCTTTTGGAGCTAATAACCAAAGACTCACATGGCGGTTACCCGCCTTGTGGTGCTCTTTGGCAAAAAAAATCTTACCTTTGTCTTTTGAGACTAACGCCCGAAGGCTCACCAAGTAGTTACCAGCCTTATGGCAATTTTTGATAGAAATTTGTCTTAGTTAAAAGGACTAATCACTCGGTCATGTGACCTAGCGGATACCCGTCTTATGGTCTAGGCATAAAATGCCTTAGAAACTTTTTTGTACGGGACTAACATCCGGTTATGTGTCCTGGCAGCTACTCGACTCATGGCCTAGCATAAAATACCTAAGTTAGCGAGTCTAACACTCGTATTATTGGCCTTGCGATACCCACCTTGTGGTATTGGCATAGAATGTATTGTTTAATGAGACTAACACTCATATTTACGGCATGACGGATACCCGCCTTGTAGCCTAACATAAAATGCCTTGTTTAGCGAGACTAACACCCATATTATGGCCTGGTGGAATCCACCTTGTGGTCTAGTATAAGATGTCTTATTTAGCGAGGCTAACACCCAGATTATGGCCTGGCAAAACTCGCCTTGTGGCCTTGTCTAGTGGTTACTCGCCTTGTGGCAGTGTTCTTGTCTTCACGCTTTCATTCGTATCCTCGCCTCCCTGGCTTTTGATTTTACTTTTGACTCGTCATGTTGTCCTCTCTCAATGCTTGGACTTCATCATCCAGCCTAATGTACTTCTGACTTTGTTCATTAGCTGTTGGAACGTAACAATTGGGTTCTTGATTAGAAAATTCATGAACTTGATGTTGTGCATAGCATTCCTTTTTTCAATACTTCACATGCTATCTCATGATTTAATTAAATAACATAGCAAATTGGGTAAAGTTATAAATTGAACCTAAGCTCAGATGTTGGTATTATTTTTAAGCCAAACCTGTGAGTGTTGGCAGAAACACTCAACACAAAACAAAATCGTTAATATCTTAAAGTTGCATAGTCATCTTAAAGATCACCAAGTGACTTTTGGGATCTACTGTTCCGTCATATTTATCCCAATTTTGAAGTTTGAAATTGGTAGAAAAAGTCTATGCTAAGATTTCTTCTAATAGGGGAGAGGCATCGTCCAGCGCATAAACCTTCTCCTCCTCCTTCTGGTGCATTTGCACGATCCATATCAATTTTCAGTCAATATCTTTAGGAGCCTCGTCCAATGACTCCTCTTCCTCCAGCTTCGCCTTCCTCTTGCATTGCGTTTGAATTGTCTCTGTCTGAGTCCTTAGGGTAGTGATGGAAGCTTCCTCCCTTATCGTGGGAGCTATAAATAAGGCCTCATCTCGAGCCCTATACTGTTTGAGAGTGGCCAGCAACTTTTTAATGTATTGGAATATTTGCTCATTTTTTAAGTTGCTCAGATCAACCTCATTAACTATCGATGGGGTGTTTTGTCCACTACCAAGAGGGGAGGAAATGATTATGCCTTATTGGCAACAGTCATAACAACAACTTGTGAATTGTCAGCGATTTTAAAGTATAGAAAAGGAAAAAAGATTTCTTTTTAAGAGAAAGAAATAAGTGACTGATTTTAATTCAAATAAAGATAATTCAATGAAATTACAGGCAACAGAATCAAATGATGTGGCCGCAACGAAACTGTGCTGCGATTGATCACTTTGTAAGAAAGAGAACGTGAGGTAGTTGGCGCTTACGGTAGCCACTCTGATGCTCAAGTCAGTAAACTGAAGAAAATGACGAATGTAAGGAATTACTTAAAATTCAAGAGTAATTGTATAATAATACGTACCTTGGCCTCTGTAATCATTAGCTTTTATACTGTAAGAAAATGAAGTTAATTATAGCATTTTTTGGAAATCTGACTAGTGCCAACTAATTTATGAGAGATCTCCGGCTAATTAGTCGGAATCTTGTGATTACATGTATAAATAGGGATCTGCTGGATTGTACTGCTAACGGTAACCATATGTGAAAACTCGACCTATGCAATAGAGGGCGAATCTTGATGAAGAACCAGATACTGTAGTAATCGAGTCTTCATTTCCATGGGTGGAACTGCATATCTGCTTATGAGACTCTTACTATGCGATTCTATTTTATGATAATAATTCATAATTTATTTAGAGTGATTATTGTGCTATACCAAATTTTAATAAATAATTTAGTTTATATATTAAAAACTTAAACAATTTATTACATATAATACAATTAATTTAAAAATTGATACTTATAATACACATATTTTGCGCGTTTGATTAATTTATCAAATAAGTACAGAGTTTTTATGTAACATAAAAAGTAAATAGTAAATTTCCTTTAGCTCTCTCAAATACAAACACATCTAGCTAAAGGTTAGTTTCGCAAATCGGTATAATTTTTAATGGTTTAAAAAAAGTTTCGGCTTTAACGGTTTTCTTAAATTTTAAAGCAATTATAATTTCAAATTTTTAGGCTCTCATGTTCTAATTAGTTTATATTCTAAACAGTAAATCTAGTTCTCATTAAAAAAAAACTGAAAATAAAAAATTTAAATAAAATTAAATAAACAAATAAGTATTAATATTAAATAAAATTAACTGAACTGATAATGGAATAAATGAGTAAATTTAATTATTGAATAATTAATTTACATATCAATTAGATTACTTTTTTTAAAATAAAAATTAAATCAGAATCCGTTCGATTCTCGAACCGAACAATTTCAGTCTTAATTCAGAAAAGGGATCTTATAACCGACATTTAGCATAAGATTTCGGTCCAATTCCGACTTTGACCGATCCGATTCAAACTACGAACCGGACTCTGGCCAGGCTAGATACAAACAATCAGCTGCCTCCCATTTTCCTCACGCTTCACAGCCGCGTCCCCTATCCCATTCTCTACCCTCCCACAGCCGCCATCATCTGCCTCGCCTCCAGCCCCCGTCGGGCCGCCGCTCGCCTCCCGTCGGTCAATCTCCACGCCGGTTATACAGCCGCTTACCAAACGCTGCTCGCCGCTCATCTGGACAGGTTCCCCCCCCTCGACAGCCACGACGGATCACCTCCCCTATAGCTCATCCCGTTGCTTGCCCCAACTCACAGCCACTGGTCCCGATCTACATATGTTTTCGCAGCTCGCCTCTCTCTTGTC
Organism: Manihot esculenta; assembly: GCF_001659605.2. Classification (NCBI taxonomy): domain Eukaryota; kingdom Viridiplantae; phylum Streptophyta; class Magnoliopsida; order Malpighiales; family Euphorbiaceae; genus Manihot; species Manihot esculenta. Next base: position 10,969,743 of record NC_035170.2, read on the forward strand.
CCGATCTGTAAATATTCCTCTCCTACAAGCTAATTTTACAACTTTGAATTCTCGGTTCAAGGTACTAGTTTATTAAAAAATTTATTTGAATGTGCTTGGGGTTGTATTGTGAGATCTATTGAAAATTTGTTGAAAGAAAGAATATTGTGAACGGATTTGGATTGTTTTTGTGTGATCATTGAAATAGATTTCTGAATTTTTTGTCAGATTTTGTTTGAATTTATTTTTTGGGATTATGAGTTAATCGGGTTGGGTGGTGAATGGGTAATGGTAAACGGTTGGGGACGGGACCGGGAGTGAAATTTAATTTCTAAGCCCCGTCTGGGACGGGTTTGGGTACTTAAAATTTCGCGGTACCCTATCCGTACTATGACGTACATAACATACATTTGCAAATGAAATACATAGAGAAATACACAGAGACACACTTATATATAAATTCACACGCACATACTCGCGGACAGAGACACACACACACATATATATAAATACACACAGTTGTTTATGTCATGAAACTATAAACATTCCAAGTGACAGAGGACCAGAACTTAGTATATTTGTGACATTGCAGCGTGATATGCACCATCTGAAACCTTCTTGATTACCTAACATATCTTACTGGACCTTTGTTGTCCTTTGGATGAGGCACTTCATAGATCATTAGGTTTTGCATGTGTATTATCTGTGGAATTTGAAGTTTATCTAAATTCTCGCCGTTCTAATTAATTCCTATTATTCAGGGCTTCCCGATCAGCTTCAATGGCATTATGTCTTTAAACCTGGTGGAGGCTAAAATTGTTAGTTTTTTTTATATTTGAGCTTTTGGACTTCAACTTTTATATAGGGATTGATCTATTAAGTAGAAATGGAAGCCAAGATCGCAAAGGTATTGGATAGTAGTTGTCATAGAGTTATGCTTGGTCTGAAGAGAAAACGAGCATCCCGTTATGGGGCATATTTTGCTGAAGCTTCCCGCACTATGTCACCTGAGTGGCCAGCTGTGCATTTTTCAAGCCATAAGTCTGGGAAACGGAGGAGACTAAGTGCAAGTCGAAGCAAGCTTGTTGGCTGTGGGTGTCATTTTAGAAGATCTTTGCTCCGTTGTTATTCAAATTTTATGAGGACTGGGGTGCCACAGCGTATTATGTTTTATCAGAATGGTGAATGGACTGATTTTTCTCAGGATCTTGTTGCTTTGGTTTGGAAGGACCTTCAAGAGAAAAGACCAGCTATCGAGGTTGAATTAGAGGGCCGTCCTTACATGCTAGATCTCTTGCATATGTTTAGAGTGGACATGAATACAGGTTTTCAGCAACCGATTGCTTGGATTGACAAAGAAGGTGCCTGCTTCTTTCCAGAAATTTATATTGATAATGAGGAGCGACATGATTTCTGCCAACATAATTGTGTAAATGACCAAGGACCAATCTTTGGAAAGTCTAATGGGCCTCATGAGATAAAACTGCAGCTGGAAATTGACATAAATGGACTTGATCATCATCAATCTAAGTTAGAGTGTAGCGGAGAGTCGGATGCTTTTGTCAAGCATATTGAAATTGCTCAAAATTCTAAGAGTGTAAATGTTGTAGAAGTTGAGGAAAGTCGCAGCAGGAAGACTGGTGGAAAAATTAATGAAGCTTTCGAGGAAAATCAACATATTAAAGACAATGTATCCACTGGAATTGAATATATTAATGAAAAGATGGATTCTGATACTGTCCGAAATATGTTTCTCACAGGCATGAAGTCTTTTAGTGGTGCTGACATGCTTGATATTCGTCGGTGCTCTAGTGATTCGATGCAAGCCCGATTGGAGATTTTCCAAAAGCAGATTGAACTAACAAAAAGGTGTCGTGGTGATGCCAATGTTCAATATGCTTGGCTTGCTACCTCTAAAGGATTATTATCTACAATCATGTTGTATGGACTTGGACATTGTGGACCGTCTGCAACTAAGTCCAAATATGGCATTGGTGTTCATCTCTTTGCAGCAAACTGCTGTCAAACCAGGTTGAATTTTGTGCATTCTATCCTTTCACATCCTGTTGAAATTATGTTTGGTGCATGGATTTGTGTGTTTGTTGTGGCATCTAATTGTTTTTCAGCACATGGTTATCTAGCAAGAGGCAAGCTAACCAACAGAATTTTGAACATGCGTGTAAAGACTTCAATTATCTTACATTTGAATTGCCGATAAGTATCTCATTGGACTTGAGTGGCTATTTTCATGACTATTATTCCTTTTATTATATTTACTTTTGGAAATAAGATAATCAGAAGTTTTCCTTATTTATGTTCTTATCTGAGTTGAAAAGTTCAGTCAGTTGTAAACAGAATTAGCCTTTTGGTTTAAGACGGGTCACTGGGATCAGTGATATTTAAAATGGTCTTTTGCAACTTATGATGATGGCCTGTGCCAGGGAAATTTATATGATTTTTAGTAACTTGATAGTACTGTATGTGCCAATGAAAAATCTCTGCATTGACATCTTTACCACTTGTCTTGACAAGTGCATGGGGTTGCATAATAATGGTCGATTGTACTAATATCATTATCTTCCTTTACTTTTCATATTACTACTACTATTATTATTATTATTATTATTATTATCATCATTATCCCTTAATACTGTTCTATGATGGTCTATTTACAGTGCAAAATTTTGTGATGTTGACGAAAATGGAGTACAACATATGGTATTTTGTCGTGTTATAATGGGAAACATGGAGCTTGTTCAGCCTGGGAGTCAACAGTGTCACCCCAGTAGTGAGAATTTTGATAGTGGTGTTGATGATCTTGAAAATCCAAGACAGTATATAGTATGGATTATGAATATGAATTCCCATATTTATCCGGAATTTGTTGTTAGTTTCAAGGTCTCTTCCAGTTCTGAAGGTGATATGCTAATCCTCTTGAAGTTTTAGTTTCTGGATGAACAAAACGTCTTATCATATGCATGCATATACATGCACACTCGCTTAAGTGAGCAAATATATCCATGTTTGATTCTTCTGCTGGATGGAACCAATAAAGTTATTGGTCTCATAATCAAGCTTCATTCTCTATAGTTCAAGCTCCTTGGGTGCTGATACTTCAATCCTTGGTTTATCTACTTTTAGTTTGACTTGTAAAATCCAAGTGCTCATTAACCACTTCAACTATTGATCCAGTTGCTTAGTTGGTGCTGTCTTCTCTGCGGATGCTTTATGCATGAATTTCTCTTATAAACTTTCTTTTGACTTGACTGCTAGATTTTTCTCCCCCAATAGGAATTTTGGCTGGAATTGAAATGAAACATGCTGTTTCTGGCATTACGGCATCTTCACAAGGTGCTCAGCGAATTTTACCAATTGAATCTTCTACCGTTGGTCTAAACCTGCCAACAGAATCCCCTACAGTTGATTTGAATGTGCAAATGGAGTCTCCTGTCTCTGATTTGGTGAGGATACCTAAAATATTTGGGCTCTTTCTTTTGTTTGTACATATTTTTTTGGGTGAGTTTGTTTGTACATACTACATAATTCACTGGCCCTGAAATAGTATATTTCTGTTTTGAATTATTTTTCTCTTTGTTTTAATTAGTCCTCCTTGTTAATATTTGTTAATATATTGGAGTATGGCTTAGCTTCTTTCACTGTTTTTGGCAACAGCATCTCTGAGCTTGCTTTTATGAAATGCCTTTTTTGGGAAGCTTTTGATTCATGTTAAAAAAAATGCATGCCAAAAGCAACCAGAGGAAATGGTTTTGCCAAAACTGTTCTGGGGGGTTGGACTATACAGGCCCTTGACTTTCATTATGCCTTGTTAAACTAGTGTTGTTGTAGTAGTAGTAGTTGTTAAATTTGGGCCAGGCCTAACTCACCCCAAAAGCTAGCTCAAGGAGGAGGATTGCCTATGCCCCATGTAAGGGGCGCATTACCCCTTTCCACAACCGATGTGGGATTCAACACACCCCCTCACGTCCAGGATTCCTACTGGTGCGTGGCATATTTATGGGGCGCCCAGCATCGGACGGGGAGGCTCTGATACCATGTTAAATTTGGACCAGGCCTAACTCACCCCAAAAGCTAGCTAAGGGGGAGGAGTGCTTATGGCCCATATAAGGGACACGTTACCCCTTTCCACAACCGATGTGGGATTCAACAGTAGTAATAGTAGTAGTTGTTTTGTTTTCTCTCTCCTTTTTTCCTTTCTTCTTTCTTTCTTTATTTTTTCCCCATTGGGGGCTCTTACCATGTGTTGTTGATTTGCCCAGTTCTACTCATTTGATTGATAACATTTCCGTCATATCTTAGGGAATTGAAGGCCGACCAGAATCTGGGGGATCACTTGAAAAAGCTTCAAGTCTTGGTTCAAGCAGCACAAGGACTCCTAGATCCCCTTGGATGCCTTTCCCTATGTTGTTTGCTGCAATCTCAAATAAAGTTCCTCGTAAAGACATGGAATCTGTAACTACTCACTATGAACTATTCCAGGTGTTTTGAATAGCATCATGTCTTGCTATCTTCTGTATTTGATTCTAATATTTGCAATCTTGTGTTTTTCCCTTTTATTTTAATAAAGTAAATAAATAAATAAATTAATGCTTTTAATATAATACATATCAGGCAAAGAAGATAAGTAGGGGAGATTTCATCAAAAGGTTGAGATTGATTGTTGGAGATGCTTTACTGAAGTCGACGATAACAAGTCTTCAGTGCAAGGTATGATATGAATTGTGTGATAGTTGGCTACTGGTATTGGATTCTTTACCTTTTAAATTCATGATAAATAATAATTGGAGGATTTCAAGTATTAGTTTATGTGCATACTGCATGGGGCACTTGGGTTGCATAAAATGAATCTGAATTTTGAGTTATCAATGTAAATGGAACTTGAAAGTTCCTACTTTTCAGTAGTCTCTTGAACTGGAACAGTAGAATTTCTTTTTAGCTCATTTAGGATCAAGATTTAGAGGGTGTTTATCTTAGCCTATAAGCTGGTCAATCCAGCTCATAATATCTAAAAAAAAATTGACCTGTTTGTTTATAATATTTATGGGCATATATGTAGCTTTTAAGCTTAAACAGCTTTTTATGTTGGTGCTTGAAGTGCTAAATTTATAAGCTGGTTTAACCAAGTTATTATTAGTTTATTATTGCCCTCGTTCAGTTTTTAAAATTTTAGCAGATACCTTATTTGATACCTTTTTAGTAATTTCAATAGTAAATATACTTGTAAGCTATTTGTTGCCAAGTGAGTAAACCAATAGCAATTACTTGTAAACATTTTGACTAAATATGTAATTGTTTAAAATTTTGAATGTTTATAAGTTTAAAATAGCTTATAGAGTATAGACACTAAAACACTAAGTGCTTATAAGTTAATTATCATAAGCTAAGTTAAACATATTATTTTCTAAAGGGATATTGTCTGAATATTGGAAAATCTCTTGGATTTGGTTATTCCGTGTTTTTTGAGATTTCTCCTTGCCTTTTTCTTGTTTTTTTTTTTTGGGGGGGGGGGGGGGTGTGGTGCGGCGGTGATTGGATAACTTTGTTTTTTTAATTGTCAATAATTTGATTGAAACCATTTGAACTGCGTGAAAGGCCAAGTAAAATAACAAAATATTGAAGATCTTATGTATGCTATGCTTGTAATTCAGACAATAGTTTGGATCGTTTCCCTTCTAATGTCAGTCAATTCTATTCATAATTGCAATGCTTGGGGTTATTTGATTAGGATGCGTTGATGAGAACCATGCTTGTCTACGTGTAGGTACCATTGAAGTGTGTGGTGGAAACACCCAAGTCAACTAAGGAAGGCTCTAGTGGGCTTTGATCAATCAAGGTGGGTGGTGGTCTGTCTATCTGCTGCATTGGAATTTTAGGTAAAGCTTGTTTATGTGCTTGAATGTGTCGACATGAAGTTAGTGAATAATAATATGCGACTGTCTTTAGATTTGTAGGTTTAGTTATATTGTTAAACAACTGGGTTTCTTCTATTTTCTTTTTGTTACTGAATGTGTTGTGACTTGTTGAACTGAAACATGATAGTGTATGGAACCGCATGCCTTGCAAGAGTTACAGTGGTCGTTCTGTGCTAATTTGTCGCATCTTGCAACAATCTACTTGGTTGTGCACAAGGTTAAGTATATTTGATCATTCTCTTAGTGCGAGTTTTTAGCGAATTACAGGCTGAATGCATAAATTTGCCCTCAAATTTTGTAGGTGGAGTCTGGTGTTATTCTATATTTTTATTTCAAGGTTCAAGGTTTTGAGTATATAATTTGGTCTTTTTACCCAAGTAAAATACTGAATTTTACCTTTTAAGTTTTGACATGATAAAATATCTTTTAATAATTTTCTAGGCTTATCGGATATAAAAAACCTTTTTTATACCTTTTTACATCTTTAATTTTAAATGATAAAGCCTCAACTTTTTATTTTATTTCAATTATATCTAATCTCTAAATTAATTTGTTTAATTGAACAGAAAATTTTTTTATGTTTAATTACAATTATAATATTGAAATTTTTAAATTTTGTACTCGATTTTTTGTAGTCAATTTTTTAAAAAAATTTAATTAATTTTAAATTATAATTGTAGTAAATTTTTAAAAGAATTTTGATTAATTTTAAATTAGTGTATATAACATGCATTATTTATGTATCCTTTTAAAATATTAGTTAATTTACATAAGTAAATCTCTTAATTCTATTTAATCATATATTCTAATTGCATTTAACTTTAACTCCAATGAAAATTTTAAATTAGGAGTTATAATAGTAAGAGTTGAATTTTTTTAAGATATATGGATAATTAGAATTAAGATATTATTTATATGGATGTAATTAATATTTTAAAAAAAGTTCTATCATAATATGTTTATGAATATAAAATTAATTAAATTTATTTAAAGGGTTGATTAATAAATGTTGTGAGTTTATTATTCAATATGGAAAATATTTTAAAAATATAAAAATGATATTATTATTAAAATAATGTTTTATTTTGTTATGCCTTGTTGACTTAAATATAAAGTTGAAGATTTTATTTGTAAAAGAAAAATTAAATTAAATTAAATTTTATATGAAAAATAATTTGTATTTAGAAAATATTTTTTATAAAAAATATTTATTATGAAAAATATTTTTTATAAAAAATATTTATTATGAAAAATATTTTTTGATAAAATAATTTATTTTTTGTTGTTTAATTTTAATTTAAAAATAAAATTTATTAATAAATTTATATATAAAAATCCTAATAAAAATTTTCAAGTGAAAAATGATTTTTTTTTTTTTTGAAAAAAAGAGATTTTTTTAAAATGATATATTTTTTCGATAAAAAAATATTGTTTCAAACGTCAAAAAAATATTAAAAATGTTTTCTATGAAATAAATAGAATTTTAATTTAATTTGATGGAAGTTGAATTTTTTTGGACCTTTATTTATTTCATATGTTTATTAGTTGGAAAGTATTTTTTCTAAAAAATTATTTATCACATTTTTTAATGTATAAAACACTTGAATATTGCTTTCAAAAAAAAAAACTTGAATATAAAATATATTTTTTATTTTTTAAAAATATCATTTCAAAATTTTGATAGTTTTATTAGAATGTAAAAAAAGTACTTATGTATAACATGTACAATTATCGTTAGTTTAATATTGCAATCAATTTGTAAATATTTTTAGAAAATAATTTCTACAAAAATATTATTAATTTTAGGCTAGGCTTGAGTTTATAGGTGGGTCATTTTTAGGCTTCTGAAATTATTATGCTTGCTCAACTGTGCATGAGGTGTACGCTTCTCGTTGACATCAGCAACAAGGGTTTAAGGATTAAGATAATAAAAAAAGCCAAAACGTCTAATAATTTCAAATAAAAGCGTTTAATGTTATTGGATTTTTTAAATAACATTAATTTTAATTTTTAAATAAATAAATAATTTCTCACAAACAAATGAAGAATAAATCACAAATTAACAACAATCGTTCTAATTTTTAAATAAACATTAACCTTCATCACAGTTCACAGTATCACAATTCACAAAATAAGTATACACATTTAAAATAAATAAGCAAAACAATCAATATTTAATTTCTAAAATTTATCAATTGAAAGATAAACAATTAAATATTAAAAATAAGCAAGTAGCAATATATTAATCAAATAATAGTAAATTAAAAATTAAAAAAATGAAAAAAAACTGATGGGTGAGGCACGAGAATAACGAGAGAGGGAAGGGAGGAGAAGAAGAAGGAGAAGGTTGGATCGGACAGGCATGGAGAGTGTAGAGGAAGGGAGGAGAAGGAAGAAGAGAAGAAAAAAAAGTACATACTTGGTTGGTGGTGAGGAGAAGGTGTCGGCTGCTTCCGTTTGGAATGGATTGAGAAGCGCGATTTGCTTTTCCCAGCGTTTTAAAATTAAAAACCCTTAAAAAAAAAAAAAGGGCATGCTGTCAATTGCAAAGCGGGCGACGCGACCCACCTGGCCCAAGCAAGGTGAGCCAGGAGTGCCTCGCCTTGCCTGCGCCTCCCAACGCCTTTAATAACACTGATTTATGTATTTAATTTTAATTAAGGTAAAAGAATTATTTTTTCCCTAAAATATGGTTAATAGTTACGTAAGTTTTTTAAATTTAATTTAGATCTAAACAAATTCTTTAAGTATTAATGTAGATAAAATAAAATTTTAGAATTACACATATTCTTAGGCTAGATATTAAAATATTAAACAAATATTTAAAAAATCAAATAAACCTTAATTTCTAATTCATAATTTTTTCATATTCTTTCCCATCCATCCATCTGTAGGTTTACATTATCTACTTATTTTTCAAGAAATAATTAAAATCATATCTCATCAGATAATAATGAAATTACTGATGATTGTTATAATAAAAAAAAATAATTACAAAAAATATCACATTTTTAAATAAAGTTTTATACTTTAATTTATAATAAAAAGTATTATATTTTTACGTTTAAGATTTTTTTCTCTAATATCATTAAATATGATTGAAAGATTACAATTTACTCTATAATATTTAATGAAAGCTATGTTTTAATTCTTGTATTTTTTAAATTTAATCCATTAAATTTTATTTGATTAATAAAATAATTTTTTAATTTAAATTTTATATTTTTAATTAAAATTAATCCATATATTTTTATAAATTGATCCTTAAATAATATAATTATTAATAAATTTTTATATTTACAAATTAATCTCTTTTGTCTTTTAAATTTTAATATTTTATATGTGAAAATGATAAAATAAAATAAGATAAAAAAAAGATAAAAAAATTGGATAGCTTCTGTTTATCCTATTAATAAAAAAATTTGATTTAATTTTTATTTTATTAATTTATTTTAAAATATTAAATTTAATAAACATATGAGATTAATTTTAAAAAAAATACATAAATATTTATTTGTAAACGGTTATAATATTTAGAGATTGATTTATAAGAATATAAAATGAATTATAATTAAATAGACTATTTTATTATAAAATAAAATTTTATAATTAAATTTATAAATATTTGAACTAAATTATATATTTTATAAAATTTTAAAGATTAAAATACAATTTATTCTAATTAACATTATTTTAATTAATTTTTAAGTGTCACATAAATATTTATTAATAATAGATAAAAAAGTCACACTTTATTAACAGAATCAAATTAATTTTTATCACAAATTAAATTATGGAAGTACTTTAAAAAATATATATATAAAGAAGTCCTCACAATACAAGGGTGATGCAGACAATATGCAATTCAGTCAAAACTCTTGCAACAATATTCATTGAAAGACTTGTTCTTATTTACAGAATGTAGAGGACTTTGTGCAAAACTTGGAGTTTAAATAATGAGCTGATGAAAGACCTTGACTTTGTAGGTGGAATTAGAAAATCAACATTGTTGACTATTCTTCGAAATCTGATTGTGATCGAGGATTTGTCACTTGGAACTCCTCCAATGGGTTTGACTTAATGTTTATAGGAGTGAGCAGTATTCGGTTCAAACTGAAAAAATCGATTGAATCGAATCGATTTGAAAATTTAGTTTGATTTTTTTATATATTTCGGTTCGGTTCGATTCAGTTTTTAATTTCAAAAATTTCAGTTATTTCGGTTCAGTTTGATTTTAATTAGAAAAAAATCGAAAAAATCGAACTGAACCGATTAGTGATAATAATATATTTTTTCAATAATATTGAAAAATTAAATCATATTAAAATTAAAATATTTTAATTAAATTTTAAAATATTAAAAATAAAGTGTAAAAAATAAAAAAATTATTAAAAATCGAAACTGATCAAACCGAACCGAATCAAACCGAATCAGACCGGTTCGATTCGATTCGGTTTCTGACCAAAATCGGTTCGATTCGATTTTCATAAACACTAAAATTTCAGTTTTTGATTTTTTCGGTTCGGTTCAGTTTTGAACCGAACCGACCGAATACTCACCCCTAGCCCTTTATACCATATATGGATAGTTGTGAATTTAAACTTAAACTGAAGAATCATATCGAACCGTTAAAAGAATTATATCATCAAACTAATTTTAATGTTTTGATTCAGTTTTGATTCTTCACAACAAATTAAATCAAAACTTTTCCGAAATAGTATTGGACTCCTACTGTATCAATAAAAAAATTAAGAATTGATTTTATATTTATGTTATTATATAATTTTTAAGGCATATTATATACTTTTAACATAATTATATTAAAATTGTAGTTCTATAGTTATTTAAGCGAAAATAACAATTTGGGCTTATCTAATCCTTTATGAAAAATTCAAGAAGTTATTTGCAATCTTTTCATAGATTAAAATGGAAAATAAGTTAAATAGTGGGACAAATTAGAAAAGATAGCCATATATGGGAAAATAATATTTTTGCATAATGATTAATGGTCATGCATAATTTCTTGTCATCTTGCACCATATATATGTATTTATAGAAAGAAGTGATGGTAAAAAAAATCAAAATTTTTGATTTTTAATTGATGTAGTTGAAATGAAACTGTGCTGTGATTAGTCAATTTACAAGAAAGAAAATATATTATGGTAGGCGCTTATAACAGTCACTTTGACACTTAAATCGGTAAACTAAAAAGAAGGGCGAGTGTAATGTAATGTGATCATTAGCTATGTAGTTGTGTAGGAATTGTATCCCTTAATTTATGTGATCATTAGCTTTTATACTGTAGATGGAGTTAATTATCGCATTTCTTGAAAATCTGGCTACTTGATAGGGGATACGTGATTATAGGCTATTTGATAAGGATCTACTGGATTATCTCTACTAACAGTAACTTTATGTGAAGACCTGACTTAAAAAATTTTAAAAAATAAAATTTTAAACAACCATAAAATTTCAACGACTATAAAATCTTCAACGACCACTAAGTCTTTTGAAATCTAAACTAATTTTATAACAATCTCCCACATATTTCAAAAGATTTTTCATTGTTGGATTTAGAAATTTAGTGTATATGTTTCGAATCTAGTGTCTTTTGGATTATGAATCAGATATAGATTAATAAGACTTAACATATAGAGTAATTGGTGAAACTTTTATTTTTATGAATCAAAAACTCTTTTTTGTATACTAATATCCCATCAATCTTATAACACTCCACAAATCTTGTTGTCAAAGCTGTTTTGCCCTAATAGACCATGCGCGCGCCCAGTAGTTCATAAGTGCTCTAGAGATTATGCTACAATCTCATAGAAGCTGTCCCACTCCACACTTATATAGGTAATATCATCAAGTGTATACTGCAATTTATACACTACCTATAAGGGATATGAATATCATTAAGAGCTTTCATCTCATTCTCTCATTAATGCAGTCTAGCACTTCTCACACCATAGAAAGGGACAACGATAAATAGTGCCAGCAGAACTATCAAGTGACTTGTTATTACCCATATGAACCTTTTTCATGGGATCTTCTTGACTTTATAGTCGTCGAAAATTTTATTTATGAGATTTTTTTATTATTGCAGATTTGATATTTAAATATAATATTAAATCTTACCGTTATGATTTTATTATATTATCTCAATATTTTTATAACCGCTTACAACGACCATTTTTTTCACTATAAATAGCTCCGTCTTTACAAAGAAAAACACTTCTTCTTGACTTTATAGTCGTTGAAGATTTTATTTGTGAGATTTTTTTTACTGTTACAGATTTGATATTTAAATCTAATATTAAATCTGACAGTTATGATGTTATTATATAATCTCAATATTTTTATAACCGCTTACAACGACCATTTTTTTCACTATAAATAGCCTTTATCTTTACAAAGAAAAGCACTTCCATTTTTTCTACTTTATTCTTTCTCTTTATGTTTTCTGTTGGATTATAAATTAAAAATAAATCATTGTTGTTCTGATCCTAGAAATTAAAATTCAGAAGAACCTGTTTAATCAGATCCTTGCCATGTCTTATGGTGACAACTCATTACTTACTTTAAGCGATTGTTGTGTTATATTAGAGATCCTTCGCTGGTCTTCGATTCTTCAGATTCGAAGGTGATAGTTGTCTTCGCGATCTTATGCACATGCCATATCTAGATTGATTTTCCATACTTGCGTTGCTCTGCCTGTCCCTGATCATAAATGATGATTGCCCTATTTTGTAATTTTCATTTTTTAATGAGAAATATTTCCTTTTATACTCTTTGTTATTATTTTCGCCAAGTACTTATATGATCAGTACTCAACCATAACTTTCGTCCGACCATAACCAAACAATTTCTAAAAAATTGCTAAGGAGTTAGCACCCTGCCCAAAGAAAACTTGGTAATCATTTTCTTTGCTAGAAAGTGACTAAAACAGGCTTGCTAACCGCACATATCACTTTGTGACTAGCCTAACTAGTGGCCATAAAATAAATAACTTGAAAAATTAGAAAAACGGGATCGATACCCGAACATGTGGCCTGGCGAGTACACGCTTTGTGGTTTGGACATGAAATGCCTTAAACTTTTTGTAGAACGGGACTATCATCCAGTTGTGTAGCCTGGCTAATACCCGCCTTGTGGTTTGAGCATAAAAATGTCTTAGAAACTTTTTGCGAAACGGGTCTAACACCCGGTAGCATAGTCTGGTTAATACCAGCCTCGTGGCTCGTGTATAAAATGCCTTAGAAATTTTTTTGTGAAATGGGGTTAACACTAGGATTAGGTGACCTGACGGAGTTTGCCTTGTACCCTAAGCATAAAATGCCTTAGAAACTTTTTGTGAAGCGGGGCTAACACCAGGATTAGATGGCCTGGCGAAACTTGCCTTGTAGTCTGGTCATAAAAAAACCTTAGAAGCTTTTTGTGAAACGGGACTTACAGGTCATATGGCCTGGCGAATATCCGCCTTGTGATCTTGATACAAAATGTCTTGTTTAGCGGGACTAACACCCAGATTATGGGCTGGCGGAACTCGCTTTGTAGCCTGACATAAGATGCCTTATGAAATGAGACTAACACTCAGTCATGTGGCCTGACTAACACTCTTGCTAACACTTGTCTTATGGCCTGGGCATAAAATGCGCATACCATAATGTATTAATCTCTAGTAATAATTCAATATATTTACTATAATCACTCGCAAATAATAAAATTAAAATACAAATTTTTGCTCAAGTTATTTATATATCAACCTAACTACACCTATTTAATATATTAGTCTCCTCAAATAATAATCCAATATATTTACTATAACTATATTATAAACCACAAATGGTGTCTTCAACCCTTCTCAATTTAGGTCGAAACTTGTTTTTCTTACTTTATGAGACTGCATTACACTGTGATGGACAAAATTCTCACCATAATGGCAAAATACTTTTTTCCACGATTGAGCAAAATCCTTCTCTTCAACTGGACAGAGCTAAATAATCTATCAATCATACTCCTATTTTAGTGTTACTACCCTTCAGTTCCTATCTAATTACAAATTTCATTCAATTTAGGAGTAACATATAAGATTTATATAGATCTCCACTTATTGAGGAATAAATATGTCATTTTAATTAAATAAAAGTATCACATTAGAATTATAAATCACAAATCTAACAATATATTTACAAGCTCCAAATTGCTTCTCAAATTCACTATAATAGCAATAAATTAGTAGTAATAATGGTATAATAGCCAATAATTAGTAGTAATAATTGTATACACAATGTAGTAATTTTGAAATTAAAAAGTTTCTTGTATTTTTTTATATTCAAAGAATCTCATATTTGCATTTAAATTAGTTTTAAAATGCTTTAAAAATTCACGTTATTTACTTATTAGTATTGTAAGATTATTTTAATTACATTTGTAAATAAATAAGTGTGTTATGAGATATTTTCAAAATTTGAAATGTCATAAAATATTTTTGATAAAATTTAAAGATATAAATAAATATATATATATTTTCTCAATTTATTTATTTTTAAAATTAGGTGTATGGCACAAAGTTCGGAGTTGCCATCGCTTGAGCTACAGTTGAATCACTTAATAATTAAGGAATTATTATTTAAATAATGAAAAATTTTATTATTTGATTGGGTATTTTCAATTCTTCATTTTTCATATTTTTAATTCAGATGTCGTGAAAGAAAGAAAGAAGCCATAACTTTGATGCACAGAAAACAAAGGCACATAAAAATATCCAGTGAAAAAATATGCTTGCACATTTTTATGTATATCCATTTAAAAAAAAAAAAAAAACTTATTCTTCTTTTGAAAATATAGTTCGATACTTAGAAAAAAAAATATTTAATTTATAATGTTGTTTTTGTGGAGAAAAATTGTCAAAATAATTTGCTTATAAATTTATTTTGAAATTACACACAGTTATATTATCAGAATAAGCCCTTGCTGTTTCATAGAAAATTGTTTTTGGGAATTTTATTTTTAATTTTTCCAATATGTGGTGCATTTAAAAATTTATAATAACAAATTTTTTTTAAAATAAAAGAAAATTAAATATGGTTGTTTCATAGATTAAAAGACATCTTTTAGCCTCCGTCTCACATAATTCATTTTATAAAAAAAAAATTCAATAAATTATTGCAAAATATACATAATTTCATTTTTTCTAAAAATAAAAATTTTAAAAGTTAAAAAATAAATAAATTATTTCATTCCAAACAACAAAATTAATAGAATTAAATTGAATTAAATTATTGTAAAATTTTTTTTATTCCATGAGTTAATATACAATAGAAGAATATATAAAATCTGCAATGAATTTTAGTTACGGAATGTTGCTAAATCAATCGAGTTTATTCGATGATAATCATTAATCACCTAAGTCTTAATTAGTTAAAAATAAATGCCATGTATAACCATAATATAAATTATCAATAACCGAAAGGTAATGAAATGTTTGTCAAGATGACATTAAAGTAAAATTATAATAAAAGTCATCACTAAATAGAATAATTTTTATTTAAATTAAGTCTATATAAATCATAGTATAAATATATAAGGTGTAATAAGTCTCATATAAGACTAAAATCTAAATACTAAAATACCAATTTAAAGTGGCATGTGAGACATGGTATAATTCCTTAATAATCAATTTGAACTTTGAATTAAATTTATTCACTTTTAAAAAATTGATATTTATGCTAAAATTTAAAATTTTGAATTAAAATGTAAAAAGACAAGTTTATATTTTCGATACTATTCAACCATCAAAATCTAATGGCATTATAAATAGTCTTTTCTTGGCTATTTAAGACACTTTTCAATTTTTGAAATATTTTAAGAAGACTTTTCAACTTTTAGTCTAATTGAGTCTAATTAGTTCTTTATCACCATCGTTTGATAAATTTGCAATAATTCTTTTATTGCTATTGTATGTTTAACTTTGAAAGATCAAAGTCTTAAATACCTTTATTTTCTGAATCTAATTTTGGAAATTTTGTTAAAATAATAGAAGATGATAAATATTTTAACAAGAAGCTTACTTGTGCACATATAATTGCCATAAAATTAACAACTATAAGTTTAAAAGTAGATGATTATATTATGGTTGCTTGAAAACTTTTATTTGTTATAGTAACTACTTTATACAAATATTACTATTGATTTCATATCTTTTGAAATATGTAAATTAAAAATTAATTTATACTTCAAAAAAATAATAAATTAAATTATATTTAGATGAAAATACAAAAGTATAGCTTGTTAGTATGCACATTTTCTATCATAGTCTAAGATTATATTCATGATTAAGTGGTACCTTATGGTGATGCGCTGTTAATATGAATAAAATTTTTTATGTCTAATATTATAAAAAATTATTTTAGAATAAAAATACAAAAGAATATCTTATTATTCGATAAATTTTCAGTTAAATATTTAAACTTAAGTCTGAGGTACTTATACATTTACATCATTAGCCAAAGGGTATTAAATTTTGATGAACTGATATTAAATGAATAATTAAAATAATTTTTTATTATTAAAAAGGGAGGGGGAGGAAGCAATGAACTACCATGCTAACCTATTTTCTTTTGTTCGTTTGTTATTCCTCTAGTGAAAATCCATAATGATCAAGAAGACAGAGTCGGAAATGACGATGGTAGATCAATACAAAAATGAGAGAGAAGAGAGAGAAAGAGTTTAATTAAAAACAAAGCCCCAGGACTCATCAATAGATAACATTTCTATCTTTGAAAAATAAAGATTTTTTTTTTTTATAAAAAAAATCTTATGACTGATATTAAAGAATATAAATACACAATGCATTATTTCTAAATAAATAATTAACAAAACATTATCAAAATTGAAATAATAGTGTGAAAATCCAAACCTTTTATTGAATTTGTGTCTTAATCCAAAAAACTAAATTTTAGTATAAAAACCCAAATTATCAAAGGTGAAGAAATTTTACCTAATTTCAAATTGAATTTATGAAAATCTACCACTTCTTCTTGACAGAACATATGACATTTTAAATAAATAAGTTTCACACGGGTCTCACATGGTCTGGGCGGAGCCACTCATGGACCAAGGGTCATGCCCCTGAAATTCTTAAAATTTTTTTAAGAGTATATAAGTAATTTTTCTTAAAACATCATTAAATTCATACATGTTTAAAAAATTTATCAACTATCCTTATTTCAAAATTATTTAATTAAATCATCATTATATTTTATAATTTTAAATTCTTTAATCTATTTATTAAAATTTTTTTTACTATTTAATCTTTCATCTTTTATGTTATTTTTCAATCCAAAAAATTTATTTCTCATTTTCAAGATTTCAAGTTTAAATTTTCACTTAAATTTTTTTCTTAGATCATTCACTCATTATTTAATTCATTTTTATATACCATTTTTATTATTAAGTAATAGTTTTTTTTTATTTATCTCACTTAATTACCATAATTAAAATTATACGAAAATAATTTTTAATGGGTTAGAATATTTTTTTAAAAAAATATAATTTTGATAATAAACCATATATTAAGAAATTATATTATTTTAATAATTTTTTTATATAAATTTATATGTTACAACCATAGTGGAAAAATTTTTTTTCTACAGTAAAAATTATTAAAATTGATCGATATATATTTGTAAATACTGGCAATGATATTATTAAAAATATATTTTAATAAATAAAACATAGATGAGAAAGACTATAATTTAATTATAATAGTTTATTTGGTCTTTATAAAAATTTATTTTCTGAATATATATTTATTTTATACCTTCTTTATTCTATACTTTTTGTCTATTTTAATTTTTCACACATATTATAAAAGACAATTTATTTTATTAACTTTTCAATTATACTATCTTAAAAATATTAAATTTTATTAAATATTAAAAAATATTTTAAATACTTATTTAGAAAAATAATTATTAACAATAGATTGATTTAGAAATAATATAAATTTAAATAGGATTATAATAGTTAATCTAAACAATAATAATTTTGAGATAATAATAAAAAAAATTGATAAAATAATAAAACAGGACATGTTTATTTAAATTGGACCTGAACTGAATTTCTGTATATATAACCAGTGCTAATAGTGTTTTAGTATATAAAAAGTGGTGGCTAAGACACCCCAATTCCCTTTTGGCTAATTTGATGGGTTGGGAAAGGATTTCCCTTTCCAAGTTGAACTAAACCCTTGTTTGGGTTGTTTATTTTTTTTAATTGTTTCTTTTTCTATTCATATTTATTTCTATGTTTTATGATTATATCTTAAGAGTTAAGAATCAACAAATAAAAAGGAGCAAAACAAGTAGTGGAGGTCGAATGGTGAAAAGCATGATGTGAGATGACCGAAAGGTGCACAAGCAAGGAGCGCAAGTTAGGTCGTGTCTCGAACCCAATACACGGCCTCACCCCATGGAGTCTGCCCATGGAGCCCAAGAAGAGGTCTAAGCCCAATCAAAAGCCTATAAGCCCAAATTGAAGGTTTGTTGCATGGACATTTACCCAATGGGCCTTATAATAGTTTAATTAAATTTCATTAGTTGTAGGATGATTTTTAAAGAGTTGTATTTCATGTCTCCTTCCTTTTCTTTTAATTGTAGGAGAAGTATTTTTCAATTTTTTTTAAAATTTTTGTTGCATCGAATGCTTGTTCCTCTTTAATTCTTTTTTCCTCAAGCTGCAAGAGAAGTATTTTCTTTTTGAATATAACCTACAAATTTTCCTTCTTTAGTATGTACTTTTATTATTTATGATTAGTTTGTCAATATTTTACTATTTAATATGGTATAGAAAACTCATTAATAATTAGTATACATATATTAAAATATTTCTAAATCTTATTAGTAAACTTTTTAAATCTTTAAAAATATTTTTAATATATTTTTTAAAATAAAAAAAACCAATTAATAAATTTTTCCACGCCACATACTAAAAAATAATTTTTCTTCGTTTAAATTTATAATGAAAAATGACATTGATGGTTGAGCTACACTTTCTTAGTTGTCTATGTATATTAATATTGGGTTCAAATAATATCCCCAAGCTCGATAAATACCTTTTTATATTATTTGATACTATTTGATTGTGCATGAAGAATTATAACTGAGCCTATCATTGGCTTGTGGAACAATTAGACTTACTACAGACTTTAGCAGCTTTATACCCGTTCAAACCTTGGTGCCAATCCAGCTAAATACCAAAGATTTAGGCTCTAGATTTATTGAGAAATGATATCTATGGCTTGTCATAGTCGAAGCATAGATTCCTTTTTTTTTTTTTTTTTTTCCCTTCTAATAATTCATTGCTTCCAGTGCTTCATGCCAGCCGAACTCCTCATGATGTAGATATACAGTCTGACCCAAAGACACGGTACATATAAGCTCAACGGGCTTCTAGATCAGTCCATTGTGTAAAGAGATGATTAGTATGACTAGATTAGATAAGCCTGCTGTAGCAATAAGAGTACTGATGTATTGTAAACTTGCCATTTAAATACTAAGAAACAATAGAATTAGCAGCAAAATTCAATATGTTTATCCTAGTTGCAGTGAATATCTAATGTCTTCTTATATGAACCCATCACTTACAGGACTTAGCAGCCTTGTGACTCGTTCATCACAATAGTATGTTATTTACTGTGCAATATGCAGATTTTGCACTGTAATATGTAAACTGCAATTAATAAAGCAAGTAATTACAACAAATAGATCTTTCACAAGCGGATCCATTAAATTTTTTAATGTCTCATGTTTCAGCATAAAGTCGAAGTCATAAATAAAATCTAAACCTCACCATGGTTAAGGTAATTAATTTCTTAATATAAACAATGAAGTGATCATATGTTCTCATACTAAAAATAAGATACCCTCCAGTTCTTGTTACTCAGATGGTTGCGCAAGGAAAGGTTTAAACGTCATAAGCACTCCGATTGCTTCTACCACATTCAGGATGAAGAACACCAAATGATCACCTACATTTAGAAACATAAACTCTCAAAACAAATGCATCTCATAACAAATGTGAAGAATTTTGAGAGAAATGTTTTATTATACTCTAATTAAATTGATCTTTATAAGATTTGGGTATTTATACACAAAAAAATCAACCTAATTAGGAATATTTACAACTAACCTAATTAGAAATATTTACAATAAAAATAGAAAGTAAAATCTTATAATCAAGTATAATTAGAATCCCAAAATCTACCCAAATAGTAATTGAATCCCTCTATTTATGTTGGTCAACACTCCCTCTCGAGTTAGTGTATAGATATCACACATACCCAACTTGTAAACCAAGATATAATAGGTTTTGTTGCTTAGTTTTTTGGTGAACACATCAGCTAGATATTCACTGATCCAATCTCAAGATACCGTTTATTAACTTTTTTATGTACTTTGTTTGGTCATGTTGAATCAGATTGTGAGCTGTACTGGTGGCAGCTTTGTTGTCACAATGCAAGAATAATTTGTCCCTTTTCAAGGGTTTCAATTACTCCAACAATCTTTGCAACGATAGCAGTCCACAAACACCTTGTGCCATTGCTCTATACTCAACTTCGGCACTTGATTGAGCAATAATATTTTGCTTCTTGCTTCTCCAAGTGACAAAGCTTACTCCCACAAGTGTGCAGTAACCAATAGTCGACCTCCTATCATCAAGGGATCTACCCAATCTGCATCTATAAATGCGTTGAGAATAGAAGACCTTTCCCAGAGGCAGACTTCAAGTATCACAAAATGCGAAAGACAGCTTGCATATGAGATTCACGAGGATTATGTATGAATTAACAGACTAAGCTGACTGTATATGCTATATTTGGTCGAGTATGCGAGAGATAAATCTGTTTGCCTACCAATCTTTGATATCTGGCAATATCTAGTAGTTCACCAATCCTTGCTTGTAGCTTGTGATTGCTCCTAACAGGAGCTTCTGCTGGTTTGCAACCTAGCATACCAGTTTCTTCCAAAAGACCCAAAATGTATTTTCTTCAAGAGACGAAGATTCCCTTCTTCGATTTCCTGTCCTTACTATGTCATTAACAAACTATGGAAAGAGTAATTTTACTCCTATAATGTTTGATAAACATGATATGATCAATATTACTCTGTTCATAGCCAAAGAAAACCATAGCTCTGCTGAATCGATCAAACCAAACTCTGAGTGATTGCTTCAATCTATAACAAAACCTTCTTTAGTCTATATACCTTTCTTTGTCTTTTTTCATAGCAAATCCAGGAGAGATTTTCATATATACTTCCACCTCTAGGTCTCTATGGAGAATGAATTTTTCACATCAAATTGTTATAGGTCCCATCAAGATTGGCTGCAGAAGATATTAATATTGTGATTGAGTTCATTTTGGTAATAGGGGCAAATGTCTCCTAGTAATCCACACCATAGAAACGGCTGTATCCCTTGGCAACTAGTTTGGTCTTGAATCTTTCAATTGACCCATCTGCTTTGTATTTAACAGTGAACACCCATTTGACAAAGAATCATAAAAGAGAAAGTTATAAATAGAGTGGTTTGTGCAAGATTTAATTCTTTTTCTTTGAGCAATTGGTTTATTTAGATCATCAATGGATTCAAAGGTTAGAGATGACTCACTAGATGGAGAAGAGGAAGATTCATAACACTGAGTAGACTGCACAATGACTTTCTTTGCATATGTTTTGTCCCTTCTTGAGTATCTCCTAAAATCTGGTTTATCCAAATGCTCAATTATATCTCCCTAATCAATAGTAGTTGTTACGTATAAGAGAGAAGAAGAGTTATTAATTGGCAAAGAATTGATGAGGTGGCATTAGAAGGCAGGAAAGGAAACAAGTAGTTAGCTGAAGCATTTAGGTTGCTATCAAGTAGTTAGTGCAGTTACTAAGTTTGCTATATAACTCAGAGATCATCTCTTATAATTGCATTCCAAGAATTATCAATATTAATCAATCTTTCTTTCTACTATCTCTCTCTTTCTCTCTAATTCTCTCTACTCTGCTACTCTCCTCTTTCTTCTATTTCTCTCTCCTTTCCTCTTGTTCTGACTCGTTAGGGATTCAATCTTTAACAAATGGTACCAGAGGCAACAAGTTGGAGGCCTAAATTCCAGGTTCTTTCCAATATTATTTCTCTATTCTCTTCTTCTCCTCTCTGAATTTCTTCTTTCTTCTTCCCTGATATTTCTTCACCTCTTTTCTTTGTTCCTCTCCTTTGTTTCCCTGGATTTTCTTTCCTTCTTTTACCTGAAATTTCTCCATTTTTCTTTCCCCGCTTGCCTTCTCTTCTTCTCAACATATCATGTTTCTCCTTCTTTCTTTCTTTCCTTTTTCTCTCTTTCTTGAATCAGATTTCCTTCTTCCTTTCTTGGTTTCTGGTCATTCCTTCTGTCCTTTTTTTGAAGTTTTTACTTTGTTCATTTCAAAAAACCTGTTTCTTGAAGTTCTTGAAATTTCAATCTTTGGTTATTGAAACTAGATTTTTTTTGCATGCAATCTTGAAGTTCTCATTTCTTTCCCAATTTTTCTTGGATACAAAATACAATCAGTCCATGGAACAAGAAGATTGGGAAATAAATATCTTACAAAGGCTTCTTGAATGTATTGAGAGATTGCAAGAAAAGTTGCACAAGGAATCAGATTACGAAATGAGAAAGTCCAAGAAGCCTGATGTTGGTGCACAGAAAACTAATGAAGGAAATTCTAACAAGCCAAAGGAAGACCAAGGTGCCTCAAGTGATGGTTCCAATAAGAATGACAAGGTCACTATTGAGATGGGTCAGGATTTTCTTTCCCTTGATGACAAGTTTAGTTTTCATGGGAGTGAAATTTTGATTCAGCAGAAATTTGGGGATGATGCTAATGGTTCAAATAATGAGAACAATCAGGTTTCAAGAAAGCTCAAGAAGAGGTTAACATTGTGGGTGATGAAGAACATGAAGAGGTTGATATTATTAATGTTGGAGAGGAGATTGTCTCATATCAATCAGATTCAATTGAAAATGAAGAACTGGCTGCTGAGGATCAAGAAGACATCGAAGAAAAAAATTCAAAATATCTTGAGCATCTCAATGTTGTGAAGACAGATCAACAATTTTGTCATGGCCGTCAACATATAACTAAGCAGGATGAGGTTCTTGTTGCTGGAGTTCAATGAATAAAGCAGAATGTTATTGGATTACCCTTCCACTTCATGGAAAATTACTTTTGTAAAATGGTAGCCATGATGGATATTGCAATTTCTTGGAG
Source organism: Manihot esculenta (assembly GCF_001659605.2). Classification (NCBI taxonomy): domain Eukaryota; kingdom Viridiplantae; phylum Streptophyta; class Magnoliopsida; order Malpighiales; family Euphorbiaceae; genus Manihot; species Manihot esculenta. The sequence goes on from NC_035170.2 coordinate 10,992,955, forward strand.
TGATAGGGATAAATTGAGCTTATTAATTCAAGAGGATAGTGATTGTGAGTTCTATTCTTGTGAGTTCCTAATTTCCATGGAGGATAAATGGGAGAAATCAAGAAGGCTAAAGAAGAAATTAACCTTGAAAGGAGCTGCATCTGTCATTCTTAAAGAAGATACATTTGAAAGACGGAGAAGGCAGCGAAAGAAAGGTAAGCTATTGTAAAAGATAAGAGAAAAAGAGGAAAAAAAGAAGAAAGAAACTGCAGACGAGGGTGATGACAAGAGACCATCAACATGTGTTACACAGTATTATTAAATGGGTCATGCTGCTAGAACAAGATGCAACTGGGAGGATCTGTCTTTCAACTGAGCTCAGTTTTCATAATTCTTCTCTTTCACATTCTTAGAGACAAGAATATGCTAATGGGAGAGGTATTATTACGTATAAGAAATAAGAAGAGTTATTAATTGGCAAGGGATTGATGAGGTGGCATTAGAAGGCAGGAAAGGAAACAAGTAGTTACCTGAAGCATTTAGGTTGTTATCAAGTAGTTAGGGCAATTACTAAGTCTGCTATATAACTCAGGAATCATCTCTTGTAATGGCATTCCAAGAATTATCAATTAATCAATCTTTCTTTCTACTATCTCTCTCTATCTCTCTAATTCTCTCTGCTCTGCAATTCTCCCATTTCCTCTTTTTCTGACTTGTTAGGGATTCAATCCTTAACCGTATTCTCCTCCTGTATAGCAGTCTCCCCCTAAGTAAGAGTTTCTAGAGTCACAGAACTACGAATTATCTCTTCTCTCTTATAACAAAAGGTGATGGATCGGTACTAAAGTAAGGTTCAGCTTCTCTGATCATAATATCCATACTGACAAAATATTTTTTAGATGGAGATTGAAAATGATAATGAAAAAGAAGAGGGAAGCAGAAGTTTTGAGAGAAAAATGCTTGATGATTCCCCTCAAACCAATTGGAGTATAATACTACTTGTTGAATCCCACATCGGTTGTAGAAAGGAGTAATGTGCCCCTTATACGGGCCATAGGCACTCCTCCCCTTTGAGCTAGCTTTTGGGGTGAGTTAGGTCTGGCCAAATTTAACATGGTATCAGAGCCTCTCCATCCGATATTGGGCGCCCTATAAATGTGCCACGCACCAGTAAAAATTTTGGGTGTGAGGGGGTGTGTTGAATCCCACATCAGTTGTGGAAAGGGGTAATGTGCCCCTTATATGGGCCATAGGCACTCCTCCTCCTTGAGCTAGCTTTTGGGGTGAGTTAGGCCTGACCCAAATTTAACACTACTTATAAGAATACATATTAGGTAAAAAAAATAATTTAATTCTCTAATTATAACCTAATCATAATCCAATCATATCACATAATCATATCCCTAATTATACACACAATCACTACAAATCTAGGCTGTTTATAGAAAGTATCTCAACACTTCCCAAGCTGGAGCGTATATGTCATATGCTCCAAGCTTGCTACAAATATATTCGATTTATGAACCCCAAAGAGATTTTGTGAAAATATCAACTAGTTGATTATTTGAGTTGACAAAGCTAGTAAAAATGCATCCTGACTCAATCTTTTGCCTAATAAAATGGCAATCCGCCTCTATATGCTTCGTTCTCTCATGAAAAACTGAATTTGATGCAACATGAAGGGCAGCTTGATTATCACATATCAGTTTCATTTAGCCAGTATCGTTATATTTCAATTCCTGAAGGAGTTCCTTCAACTAAATAAGTTCACATGTTGCCAAAGCCATAGCTCGATATTCTGCTTCTGCACTTGATCTTGCAACCACACCCTGTTTTTTATTTTTCCAGAATATAAGATTCCCTCTAAACATAATACAATATCCTAAAATAGATCGTCTATCTGAAGGGAAACCTACCCAATCTGCATCAGAATAGCCAACAATTTGCGAGTGATCCTTGTTCTCGTAGAGTAGACCCTGTCCTGGAGCTCCTTTGATATATCTAAGAATGCGAATGACCGTATTCCAGTGACTACTGTATGGGATTTGAAGAAATTGACTAACCAAACTTACAACAAAGGAAATATCTGGTCGTGTCATAGTGAGATAATTGAGCTTGTCAACTAATCTTCTGTATCTGGCAGGACCTTTAAGTGGCTCCCCCTATTCAAGAACAAGTTTGACATTTGGATCCATGGGAGTGTTCACATATTTACAGTCTAACATGCCTGTTTCTTCCAATATATCTAAAGCATATTTCCGTTAAGAAATCGCAATACCTATTTTAGACTGTGCCACTTTAATCCCCAAGAAATACTTTAATTTCCCTAGGTCTTTAGTTTTGAAATGACTGAACAAATGTTGCTTAAGTTGAAAGATTCCATCATGATCATTTCCTGTAATGACAATATCATCAACATAGACCACCAAGCAGATGCATCTATCTCCATTATGACGAAAAAATATGGAATGATCAGAATTACTTCAAGACATTTCAAACTGTTGAACTACAATGCTGAATCATCCAAACCATGCTCTTGGAGACTGTTTTAGACCATACAGGGAGCGTCGAAGACGACATGCTAAGCCTGACTTCCCCTGAGCAACAAACCCTAGAAGTTGCTCCATATAGACTTCTTCAGCGAACTCACCATGAAGAAAGGCATTTTAATGTCTAGTTGATAAAGGATCTAGTGATTAATTGCAGCCAATGAGATAAGGAGGCAAACAAAAGCTATTTTGGCTACTGGAGAGAAAGTATCACTGTAATCAAGCCCAAAAAAATCTGTGTGTAACCTTTAGCTACAAGGCGAGCTTTAAGGCGATCAATTTTGCCATCAGGTCCCACCTTAGCTTTGTAAACTCATCGACAACCAACAGTAGACTTGTTAGGTGGTAAAGAGACCAGTTTCTAAGTTCTATTATTATGAAGAGCAGTCATTTCCTCAACCATTGTATTACACAAACCAAAATGATCTAATGCTTCTCTAACTATCTTAAGTATAGAGATAGCAGACACAGCAGAAATAAAAGTATAATAGGAAAAAGACAAACGATGGTAACTTCCAAAATTATAAATGGAATGAGGATTTTGAGAAGAGCGAATATCTTTTCGAAGTGCAAGAGGAGGAGTAGCTGTTGCTGCTGAAGGCATGACCAAAGTAGGTAATGATGGAACGGGAGGTGAGTATTAGAAGTACATGCATTAAGGAGAGAAATGTCATTATTATTAGCGGATGTGTGAGGCCGACGTGTGTACACCTGAAGAGGTGGCATAAAATTGGGAGATGGACACACTTGAGGCAAAGGAGAAATAAGAGTCTGAGGTATAGGCAAAGCTCTAGGAATAAAGGTTTTATGTGCTAGACTAGAAGAAAAGTAGGGAGAGGTTTCAAAAAAGGTGACATCTGCAGACACACAATATCTGTTAGTAGTAGGATCATAACATTTGTAACCTTTTTGAAGCCGTGAATAGCCAAAAAAGACACATTTGATTGATTTGGACTAGAGTTTATCTTTGCCAGGAGTATGATCATGAATAAAGTATATACATCTGAAAACACGCAGAGACAACTGAGTGAAATTCTGGTTAGAAAATAGAACAGAATGAGGACTTTGATGCTGCAAAACAGAGGAAGCATTCGGTTAATCAAGCAACAGATAGTGAGGACAGCTTCCCCATAAAAACGCAACGAAACATTGTGATGTAGGAGTAAGGTGCGGGCTGTTTCAATCAAATGCCGATTTTTTCGCTTGACAATCCCATTTTGTTGTAGGGTATGAGAACAAGAAATTTGGTGAGTAATACCCTGAGTAGATAAGAAATGAGTGAATGAGAAAGACAAATATTCTCTTACATTGTCACTTCGCAATATCTTAATGCAAACACCAAATTGATTATGGATTTCAGCATAAACTTCTTGAAAAATAGAGAATAACTCGAACGATTTTTTATCAGAAAAAGTCAGGTGCAACGAGAATAGTCATTAATAAAGGTAACAAAATATTGAAATTCCAAAGTTGTACTAACTCGGTTTGGATCCCAAATATCTGAATGAACAATGTCAAACATAGAAGTGGCCCTATTATTGACCCGCTTGGGAAAATAAGTTCGAGTTTGCTTCATAAGTTGATAAGACTCACATTTTAAAAAAGGCAAGGAAGAGAGACTAGAAATCAGTTTTTGTAACTTGTTTAGACTTGGATGTCCCCAACGACTATGAATGAGTTCAGCAGATTCCTTTAACTTAAGTATGTGAACCATTAGCTAATGTGACTTTAGACGGTGTAGAAGGTAAGAGTAGAGAAAAGATTGGGATTATCAAAGATATGATCAGAAGCACCAGAGTCGAGGATCCATGAACCAATGGATAAAGACTTGGTTAGATAAGCAAAAGAATTACTAGAATGAGCAACATTTGATTGGACCATAAGTACTGAGTCTGAAACTTCCAAAAAAGAGGATCTGTGTCTATGAACAGTAGATCCGAAGCTATTGTTCACAAGCAACGGGTGAATACGAGTTGGGCAGGTGACCGGACCTAGTAGGCTGAAGTGGCCGACGTTGAGTGATGCTGGAGAAAGGGCTGCTGGCATGAAAAGGTTGCCGGAGAACGGTTCATTCGCTAGCGTGTGTAACGGAGACAAACTGCTTGAGCGGCCAGTGGAGGTGATTCTGGTGGCGGCGCTTCACCGGGTCGCTGATCGAAAGCCTGCAAGAAAGGTGGGCTAGGTGGTGAGACCAACTGATTTCCAGAAAGTCTCCAAAGTAAGGTGGCAGATCTGTCACTCATAGCTGAACTAAGTTTCTCGGCTCTGGTACCATGAAAACGATGATGAAAAAGAAGAGGGAAGCAGAAGTTTTGAGAGAAAAATGCTTGATGATTCCTCTCAAGCCAATTGGGGTATATATACTACTTACAAGAATACATACTAGGTAAGAAATAAATTAATTTCAGAATTATAGCCTAATCATATCCCAATCGTATCACATAATCATATCCCTACTTATATACACAATCACTGCAAATCTAGGCTATTTACAGGAAGTATCTCAATAGGGATGGTAACACTTATAACCCTTCTGCGTGAGAAAGTACCCAACAAACACATATTTAGAACCTTCGAATCAAGTTTTCCAGCTTTCCTAGAATGAAAAAAACATGTGCATCCAAACACTTTTGGTGGAATAATATAAGTTTTTCCATTGTAGCACCTCCAAAGGATTCTTAAAGATAAGAATTTTAAGAGGCATTCTATTAATTAGATAAGTTACGGCTAAGACTACATCTCTCCAATAGGGTTTGGGAAGGTTCATAGTGAAAAGAAGAGATCTGACTACTTCCAACAAATGCTTATTTTCCTTTCAGCAACACCATTTTGAGCACTAATGTAAGGACAACTAATTTAATGTAGTATTTTATAAGATTCCAGATAGGCAGAAAAATGTCTATGCATATACTTTGTGCCATTATCAGTTTTCAAAACTTTTATATTAACATTAAATTGAGTATAAATCATTTTGTGAAAAGAATGAAAGCAAGAAAACACTTCACTTTTTGTCTTTACCAAATAAATCTAAGTCATGCGAGTGCAACAATCAATGAAGGTAAACAAACTAGCAATTACCAGATAGTGAGACAGTCTGAGTAGGTCCCAAATATCAAAATGGATAGTTAAAAAAGGTCATACTCCTATTGTTACTTGAGGGATAAGAGGTTCTTGTATGCTTAGCATACTTGCAAGTATCACAAAATAAAGAACTAAACTAAGTCTTAAAAAATACACCAGGAAAAGGTTTTTTTAAAGCAGAAAAGGATGGATGTCCTAACCATCTATTCCATTCTATGATCTCCTAGTTGACAACCGTATTTTCTCCAAAAAGAGCCTCAAATGAACTAGAACCCAAATTCCCTTCTAATATATATAAGCCATCGTGTAGTCTACTATTGCCAATTCTCTTCCTAGTTTGAAGGTCTTGAATAATACAATGGTCATGAAAAAAATTCAATTTTACAGTTAAAAGTTTTGGTAAGAGCACTAACTGATAAAAGATTAAGAGGAAAATGAGGAACATGGATAACACAAGATAGCTTAATATTTGGAGTAGAACCAACACAACCAATTCCAGAGACAAGAGTGAAAGAACCGTCGGCTATTCTGATAGTATCCTTGTTTAGACATGATAGGTAATTAAGGAAGCTTTTAAAAGATCCTATCATGTGTCTATTTGCGCCAGAATCAATAATACATGGAACATGATAAGAGATAGAGAGAGCATGATCAGAAGCACATACATTACCTCCACTAGTCATTGTCTTGTTTGCATATTAGAAAAAACATAAAGCAAACACAACAATAGAAAAGGGGTTGCCTAACAACAAAAAAATATCCAATCAACACCTAACTTAGCAAGAACCAGCTGAAATAGGCTGGAAACAGAAGAATGGAAGAGCCGCGATGACCGAACGAGAAAAAGACCTGCAGTAGGTGGCGCGTGACACACATACGCCGGCAGAATGGCACCGGCATCTGGGTAATGGTTGGCGAGGAGGCAGCGATTCTTCTGGAGGTGACGGTGTTGAAAAAAAATAAGCCCAGGTAGGAGAGTACCAAAATTTAGTTGCCTAGGGTTTTAAAGATTCAAAATTGAATTGTAACCCTAAATTAGACATGTGCTCTGATACCATGAAGAATTTTGGAAGGAGTTTTTTATTATATTCCAATTGAATTGGTACTCACCCTCGTAACGCCGGACTCTTGTGTGGAGAGGTCTTGGGTTCGAGTGGTGGGGGAGGCGACCTAATATTCCTATGTGGGGAATATTAGGCCAAATCCCATTGGCCTCGTGAGGTCTTGGGACAAATCCTGCCCGGCGGTTGTGAGGCCAATGGGATGGATCACGGGAGGGTCGGACTTCAGGCTCTGGCCATGTGGGTCGGGAGATGGGAGAGGGACCCCGTGACATAAAAGGATCTTTACAACTTTTGGGTACTTACATACAAAAAATCAACTTAATTAGGTATATTTACAACACACTTAATTAGAAATATCTGCAATAGAGGTAGGAAATAAAATTCCTATAATCAAACATAATTATAATCCCAAAAATATGCCCAAATAGTAATTGAATTCCCCTATTTACATTGGTCAACAAAATGCACCTCAAAAGATTTATAAGTTTTGGATATTGATGTGGACTGGGTGTTAAGCAAAGCTAAATGGCGAAAAGGGATCAATATAGCCGATCCCAACTAGTTTGGGACTAAGGTTTAGTTGTTATTATTGCTACTACATCACGCATTGTCTTCCCTATTAAGTTACTACCCTTTTGTCACTACAAACATCAGTTGTTAGGACACATCACAACTCCTCTTAAACAAAGTTTAGTGCTAGATTCATTATTGTCACCAATCACACTCGTAATATAAAGCAAGCACGTCAAGCAAACCCCACAATGGAGGGGCTGTAAAAACTTGTCTGTCCAAATAACAGCTTCTTCAAATATGTGTAAGGTAAGAGACGAAACTGCTGTTACTTAAGTATCTTTACATCCAATTTGAGGGGCTTTATCTTAACACAAACTAAAAACGTTCAATGTGGTTTTAATTGCGAGAAAGCAATAAAAAATTAAAAATGAGCAACATAAAACCTTCACCAGAGTAGACCTCGAAGACATAACATAAAACTCCAGAATACCGATTCCTCCCATTATGAGATATAACTACAGCCATCTAATATTGTCCTTTATGTCATTTAATTGTGCCAGATTTAAATAAGTGGTTCATTATCAACGGAACTTTAAAATTAAAGAACAGAATGAAAAATAGTTCTGAAGTCAAAGCCCTGCATGTGTCGTTCCATTTTTGAGTGAACATATATATATATATATATATATATATGAGATAAGAATAAGCTGTTTAAGATCAAAATTATTGGAAACACCAGTATCTAAATTCAACCAACTTATTGGAATTAGGTTGAAGGAACAAGAGCTATTCATCTGTGTGTGTGTGTGTGTTATATATCAGGAGAAGAATAAGCTTTCTAAGATCAAAATTATTGAAAGCACCAGTTTCTAAATTCCACCAACTTATTGGAAGTAGGATAAAGAAAAAAGAGCTACTCATCTGTCTATTGCTTGGGCATACATTTGTGACAAATTTAGGTCGCACGTCTATTAAATAGATTCAAGTATGGGTAGAGCAACGTTCATAAGCACCCTACTTGTTGACATTCCTACAGGGCTGTGTTTTCAAAAATTTCCTTTTTAGCCTAACCAAAAAGCAATTAAAGGTGACAAAATTAGTTGGGAACCATACCTGGAAGAAACGAAACATTTTGACGTTTTTGTGCCCAAGAAAATCTGCAAATTAAACAAAATTAAAGAATATACTAAGTAATCAATATAATTTTCATATCAAGAGACAAAGTATGAAATGTAATTGGCTGCAGGTATCTTTTGCAAATGAGGGAAAGATATAATGAAAGACACCCAACTTATGATTCTACTAAAAAGGGAAAAAAATATTGAAATAAAATGAATGCAAGAAAAAAGAATATGAAAATAAGAGTTCTCTCTCATATATATATTAGCAAGAACAAGTTCCTCTAAAGTCTAAAATAATCCTAAAACTAGATCACCATAAAGACATGGGAGTTTGCCACATGTCCATGACTTATAGTCATTAGAGTGTGCCAACTAATACTTGATATAACTTCTAATGCAGTATCTCCATCTTATTAGCTATGAGAGTATGCCAAGCGGCGTAATTAAAATTAGTACATTTCATTTTCATTTAGCTATATTTTTATCATTATATCTATATATATATATATATTATCATTTTGCAGCTAGTATTTTTCTTGCTAGGAACAAAGGTTGGGAAATTCATAGTTTGAAAACACCTTGTTTAAACGATTTGAGATTGAAGAGATGAACAACCTGAAAATTTTGCTCAACATGGAGGCGTCCATATCAAAGGTAGACGCTTTGTTTCTCAATAAAAGTATGTTGCGTTGGTTCTCATTTTGAAGACAAATGTAATAGGGTGTAAAGTTCAAAAATGAAAAGATCCACGATAGTAATTGTTATAGGTTATAGGAAGTAAATATTAATAAATGTATTAGTTGCTTAATCTTAGAGATTGCATGATTATAGTCTTGATTTCCTTTCCTTTCTAGATATAGTTTCTCGTGTATAAATATATTGTAATTTCTATTGTAATAGATATCAAATATTACCTTTCTACATGATATCAGAGCCTCTTCCATAGAAATTTAAATTTTTGGAGACTTAGGGTTCTGTTCATTTTTTGTAGATTTAGGGTTCTGTTCATTTGGGTTACCCATATAGGGTAACATTTAGACCGCCCACTTAGGAAGGACGCCGGAGCGTCAACAAAGCTTTCCTGAAGAGCCGATGGGCGTTCGGCCAGGGAGTGAGCCTCACGCGCTGCGACAAAGTTCTGCCATTGTCCCATTCACCGGCGCGTGGAGGCGCATCGCCTGATTGTCGTTGCTTTGGTCACTATCGCCGGAGTCACCTTGCAGCCCCTCATCAGATTTGTGGTTCATTTGTCGTCTGGGAGTTGGGTGGAGGTGTTTTTTGGTATTGTTCACATTCGGGTACTGTCACGTCTGAGTACTGTTCTGTGTTTCTTTTATTGCTATTGCTTTGGGTTAGTTGTTCTTATGGCTGAAGTTAAAACTACCGTAGCTGATATGATTACTGTGATGACTAAGAATACAAATTAAATGGATCTAATGTTTTGGATTGGAGTAAGACTATCCGTATTTATTTAAGAAGTATTGGAATAGATGATCATCTTACCAAAAACCCTCTAATTGATGAAACTAGGAGAGATTGGATGAGGGATGATGATCGATTATTTTTGCAGATCCGAAATTCTATTCATAATGAGGTAATTAGCCTTAATAATCACTGTAAATTTGTTAAAGAATTAATGGAGTATTTGGAATTTTTATATTCTGGCAAAGGGAATATTTCTCGTATTTATGATGTGTGTAAGGCGTTTTATCGAGCTGAGAAAAATGATAGAACTTTGACCTCTTATTTTATGAATTTTAAAAGAGTGTACGAGGAACTTAATGTCTTGATGCCTTTTAGTACAGACGTGAAAACTCAACAAGAGCAAATGGTTGTTATGAGCTTTCTTGCATGTCTCCCTCCAGAGTTTGAGACAACTAAATCTCATATCCTTTCTAATTATGAAATATCATCGTTATGTAATGTGTTCACTAGGGTGTTGCGTACGGAGTCTCCAAGTCCTTCATACACCCCTAGTGCTCAAGGGAGGTTTTAATGGTGCTAGTCCACCTGCTCCAGTCACCGGCTCAACTCTCCTTCACCTATCCTTCGTGAACTGTAACTTCGAAACTATTGTTCACATCCCTGAAACAGATTCCTTTCCTCTTCAAACTCTCTTCTGAGAAGCAGGTAATCCTAGATACAGTTCACATGGCCCAATCAAATAGAGTAGACTCATGTTCCAAACCGAATTCAGTCACTCTAGATGAAGCAGAGTATAGACAATATCTACGGTTCTAAGCTACTCAGCAACATTCTTCTTTAAATATTGTTCATTCTGGTAATTTCTTTTGCTTATCTAACTAAGTCTTTACCCACTGGTTCATGGATCCTCGACTCTGGTGCTTCTGATCATATCTCTAGTAATCCCAATCTACTCTTGTTTCACCTTCTACACCATCTAAAGTCACATTAGCTAATGGTTCACAAACTGAAGTTAAAAGATAGGTAACTTATATCTCCTTCCTTCAATCCCTTGACTAATGTTTTATTCACCCTTAAGTCCATATAACCTAATCTCTGTTAGCAAATTAACTAAAAATCTTCACTGTTCAGTCATCTTTACTGCTGAATCTGTAGTTGTGCAGGACCGAAGTACTGGAAAGATAATTGGAGTAGGATATGAGTAACATGGATTGCACTATTTTTCCACTTCTAACCCTCCAACTGCTTTTATGTCTACCACTTCCGCTGAATTCATTCATAGTCATTGGAGACATCTAAGTCTGAACAAGTTACAAAAACTGATTCCTAACCTCTCTTCCTTGCCTTCTTTAGAATGTGAGTCTTGTCAACTTGGGAAGCAAACTCGAGCTTCTTTTCTCAAGAAAGTCAATAAGAGGGCCACTTCTATGTTTGACATTATTCATTCAGATATTTGGGGTCCAAATCAGGTTAGTACAACTTTGGAATTTCAATATTTTGTTATCTTTGTTGATGACTATTCTCGTTGTATTTGGCTTTTTCTAATGAAGAATAGTTTTGAGTTGTTTTCTATTTTTCAGAAGTTTTAAGATGAAATTCATAATCAATTTGGTATTCGCATTAAAATATTGCAAAGTGACAATACAAGAGAATATTAGTCTTCCTCATTTACTCACTTTTTGTCTACTCAGGGTATTACTCACTAGATATCTTGTTCTCATACCCCACAACAAAATGGGGTTGCTGAGCGAAAAAATTGGAATTTGATTGAAACAGCGCGCACCTTACTCCTACATCACAATGTTCCATTGCATTTTTAGAGGGAAGCTGTCCTTACTGCCTGTTACTTGATTAATAATGCCTTCCTCTATTTGCAGCATCAAAGTCCTCATTCTGTTCTATTTCCTAACCAAAATTCCAACCAGTTGTCTCTACGAATTTTCGGATGTATATGTTTTGTTCATGATTATACTCCTAGCAAAGACAAACTCCAGCCCAAATCAGTTAAATATGTCTTTCTCGGCTATTCAGGACTTCAAAAAGGTTACAAATGCTATGATCCTACTACTAACAGATATTTTGTGTCTGCCGATGTCACATTTTTTGAAACCTCTCCTTACTTTTCTTCTACTCCAACACACAAAATCTTTATTCCTAGAGCTTTGCCTATACCTTCGACTCTTATTTCTTCGCCTCAAGTGTGTTCATCTCCCACTTCTATACCACCTCTTCAGGTCTATACACGTCGGCCTCACCCATCTACTAATAACAATGACATTTCTTTCCCTGATGGAAGTACTTCAAATGACTCACCTCCTGTTCCATCATCATCTACTTCGGTCATGCCTTCAGTAGCAACAACTACTCCTCCTCTTGCTCTTCGAAAAGGTATTCACTTTCTTGCAATCCTCATCCCATTTATAATTTTGTGAGTTGCCATTATTTGTCTCCTTCCTATTTGTTGACTTATTTACTAATCCTAGCTGATTCTAGGGATTTGATTTGATCTGATTAGGATCCTTAATTATCTCTGTAATCATTATTAGATTATTTGCTTCCTGTTTAGATATGATTCTTTGCGTATAAATAGTCATGTAGACCAATTGTAAAAATTAAGAGTAAAATACAAGAATACTCAAAATTTTCCTCAGAATTCTTCATGGTATCAGAGCCTTTTCCTGATTTTTTGGGTCCAAATTCAAATTTTCCTCTTTAGGGTTTCAAAACCCTAGATCTACCTTTTTTGGTACTAACCCATCTAGGAGCCTCTCTTTCTCTCACCGCCGGCACCAGGAGAATCGCCGAACTGCTGCCGACAGATTGACCAGCTCTGACGCCGGAAAAGCCTACGCGTGAGGCTCAAGCACCACCCCTTCCCAGCGCGTGACCCATCGTCTGTCTCTGCTTTGCCGCTCCGATCACTCCGGCGACGATTCCGATCATCTTTCCAGCCTTCCCGTGCTGCTACCCGGTCTTTTTGGTGAATCGATTGGGCTCTCTTGTGTGTACAACCTTGGATACCTCCTATTCTATCATAGTTTATAAACCTTTACTATGGCATAAGGTAAAAAGGTGTCGATGACAAAAGGTAAAAGGGTGTCGATAGCAAAAGGTAAAAGAGTCTCGATTCCTAACTCTGATTACTCATTCTTCAGTGCCACATCTGACTTTGTAAAGTCAGGTAATGCTTCATCTCTTCATAATATTCCATGGATTATCGATTCTGGTGCGAATAGACATATGACAGGTTCTTCTAAAGGCTTTCTCAATTATTTTCCTTCCCTAACCAAAGATAGTGTCAAAATTGCTGATGGCTCTTTTACTCCTATATCCGGAACAGGTTCTGTTATTTGCACATCCAATATTAAATTATCATCTGTCCTCCATGTTCCCCACTTTCCTGTCAACCTTTTATCTGTTAGTACTATCATCAATGCCCTTAATTGTAAAATTGAATTCTTTCCTGATCATTGTATTATTCAGAATCTTCACACAGGAAAGAGGATTGACAATGGTAGGCTGCATGATGGCTTATATATGTTGGAGGGTGATCCAGGTTCTTCGATATCTCAGCCTGTTTTGGAGAAAATAAGGATGTCAATCAGGAAATAATACAGTGGCACAGACAGTTAGGGCATCCATCAATTTTTGCCTTAGAAAAACTTTATCCTAATTTGTTTGCTAGAACTCAGTTTGATTCTCTATTTTGTGATGCTTGTGAGTATGCTAAACACGCTAGAACATCCTATCCTTTGAGTCATAATAAAAGTCAAATTCCTTTTACAACTATTCATTCTGATGTTTGGGGGCCTACTCAAACTGTCTCCTTGTCTGATAATCGATGGTTTGTCACCTTTATTGATTGTTGCACTCGAATGACTTGGGTCTATTTGATTAAAGCTAAAAGTGATGTCTTTTCTTGTTTTCAATCCTTTCATAAGATGGTTTATACTCAATTTGATATTAAGGTGAAAATTTTGAGAACTGACAATGGAAGAGAATACATGGAAAGTAGCTTTTCTGCTTATTTGGAGAGTAATGGGATAATACACCAGACTAGTTGTCCTTATACTAGTGCTCAAAATAGCGTTGCTGAGAGGAAAAATAGGCATCTATTGGAGGTAGCTCGATCTCTTATGTTCACTATGAATCTGCCCAAAGCATATTGGGGAGATGCAATTCTTGCATTTGCTTATCTTATCATAGAATGCCTCTCAAGACCCTTGACTTTATGAGTCCTTTGGCGGTTCTATAAGGGAAGAATTCATACATTGTTCCACCAAAAGTATTTGGGTGTGTTTGCTTTGTCCATACTAGGATGACAGGAAAACTGGATCCCAAAGCCCTTAAATGTGTATTTGTTGGGTATTCTCCAACACAGAAGGGATACAAGTGTTATCATCCTCCCTCTAGGAAATACTTAGTTAGTATGGATGTTACCTTCCGAGAAACTGAACCCTACTTCAGTACCACCCATTCACCTCTTCAGAGGGAGAATAATGAGCAAGAAGAGGTGATCCCGAATTCTGTGATCCCGAATTCTGTGATTCTGAATGATATGGTTCAACTAGAAAGTTTGAGTTCTAGTAGACAGGGGGAGATGTCCAATCAGAGAGAGAGAACTGGTCGTTTGGACAAGCCAGATTTGAGAAGGTATTCGAGGAGAGACAAGGCAGAAGAAGCCATTATGCAATCTACTCAGAGTCAAGAATCTTCTCCTGGTGAGTTACCCAGTCATGAATCTTCTCCTGGTGAGTTACCCACAACTCTTTCTTCTGATGAGTTGTCCACAACTCTTGAATGTTTCAATGACTTAGATAAACCTATTGCACAAAGAAAAGGGGTCAGATCTTGCACTAAACACCCTATTTCTAACTTTGTTTCTTATGAATCTTTATCTCCTTCCTATAGAGCCTTTGCCTTGTCTATTTCCTCTGTGTCTATTCCACAGGATTGGAAGAAAGCTCTTGCAGATCCTAAATGGAAGAAAGCAATGATTGAAGAGATGAAAGCATTGGCTAAAAATGAGACTTGGGAGCTTGTCACTCTCCCACCTGAGAAGAAACTCGTTGGCTGTAAATGGGTGTTCACAGTGAAATACAAAGCTGATGGCACAATTGAACGGTTTAAGGCCAGATTGATTGCTAAAGGATTCACCCAAACCTATGGAGTGGATTACCAAGAGACATTTGCCCCAGTTGCAAAAATGAACTCAATCAGAGTTTTATCTTGCACAGCCAACTTGGACTGGGACTTGCAACAGTTTAATGTGAAGAATGCTTTCCTCCATGGAGATTTAGAGGAAGAAGTGTTTATGGAAATTCCTCCTAGGTTCGCTGATGAGAAGATATAAGGAAAGGTGTGCAGGTTAAAAAAGGCTTTGTATGGGCTAAAACAATATCCCAGAGCTTGGTTTGACAGGTTTAGCAGAGCCATGATGTCCTTTGATTACCAACAAAGCAATGCTGATCACACTCTGTTTATCAAACATTATAAGGGTAAGATCACCCTTCTTATTGTGTATGTTGATGATATAGTGGTGACAGGTGATAACAAAGAGGAAATGGCTCAACTAAAGAGGTTGTTGGCCTAGGAATTTGAAATCAAAGATCTGGGAAAAATGCAATATTTTCTAAGTATCGAGGTGGCTAGATCAAAAAAAGGAATTTTTATCTCCCAAAGAATGTACATTCTGGATCTTTTGGAAGAAACTGATATGATGGGGTGTAAACTAGCAGAATCTCCCATTGAAAGTAATCACAAGCTAAAAGCAGAAACTAGTGAGTCCGTGGATATTGAAAGATATCAGATATTGGTAGGAAGGTTGATTTATCTCTCACACACTCGACCGGATACAACCTATGCTGTTAGCTTAGTCAGCCAATTCATGCATGACCCTCGCGAGACTCATATGCAAGCTGTACTTCGCATCTTGAGATACCTAAAGTCTGCGCCAGGGAAATGGCTTCTTTACTCCAAACATGGTCACCTCCGAATTGAAACTTTTACAGATGCAGATTGGGTAGGATCTCTCGATGACAGGAGATCCACCTCTGGCTACTGCACAGTTGCGGGGGGAACCTTGTCACTTGGAGGAGTAAAAAACAAAGTGTTGTTGCTCGGTCAAGTGCGGAAGTAGAGTACAGAGCAATGGCCCAAGGAGTGTGTGAACTCTTATGGTTGCAGAAGTTATTGGAAGAGTTGAGATTGTCCGAGAGAGACAAAATAACCTTGTATTGTGACAATAAAGCTGATATAAGTATAGCACAAAATCCAGTCCAACATGACCGAACGAAGCACATTGAAATTGATCGGCACTTCATTAAAGAAAAATTAACAGACGGTGTCTCGAGTCTAGTTCATGTGACTTCTACGGGGTAACTTGAGGATGTGTTTACTAAAGGGCTTAACAACAAGATCTACCATAATCTGATTTGCAAGTTGGGCATGTGTGACATCTTTGCACCAACTTGAGGGGGAGTGTTGACTTATTTACTAATCCTAGCTGATTCTAGGGATTTGATTTGATCTGATTAGGATCCTTAATTATCTCTGTAATTATTATTTGATTATTTGCTTCCTGTTTATATATGATTCTTTGCGTATAAATAGTCATGTAGATCAATTGTAAAGATTAAGACTGAAATACAAGAATATTGAAAATTTTCCCCAAAATTCTTCACTATTATACTTTTATTTCTACTGTGTCTACTATCTCTATATCCAAAACAGTTAGAAAAGCACCTGGTTGGTGTAATGGCATGGTTGAGGAGATGACTGCTCTTCACAACAATAGAACTTGAAAACTGGTGTCCTTACCACCTAACAAGTCTACTGTTGGTTGTCGATGGGTTTACACAGTTAAAGTGGGATCTGATGGCAAAATTGATCGCCTAAAAGCTCGCCTTATAGCTAAAAGTTACACACAAATTTTTGAGCTTGATTATAGTGATACTTTCTGAATAGGGGGAGCCACTTAAAGATCCTGCTAGATATAGAAGATTAGTTGGCAAGCTCAACTATCTCACTATCATGCAACCAGATATTTCTTTTGTTGTAAGTGTGTTTAGTCGATTTCTTCAAAACCCATACAGTAGTCACTGGGACGTAATCATCCACATTCTTAGATATATCAAAGGAGCTCCAGGACAGGGTCTACTCTACGAGGACAAGGATCACTCACAAATTGTCGCTATTCTGATGCAGATTGAGCAGGTTCCCTTTCAGATAGACGATCTACTTCAGAATATTATATTATGATTGGAGGGAATCTTATATTTGAAAAAGTAAAAAACAAGGTCTAGTTGCTAGATCAAGTGCAGAAGCAGAATATCAAGCTATGATTTTGGCAACATGCGAACTCATTTGGTTAAAGCAACTTCTTTAGGAATTAAAGTATGGCAACACTGGCCAAATGAAACTGATATGTGATAATCAAGCTGCTTTCCATATTGCATCAAATCCAGTTTTTCACGAGGTAGATTGTCACTTTATTAGACAAAAGATTGAGTAGGGATTCATTTCTACTAGCTTTGTCAACTCAAATGATCAGCTAGCTAATATTTTCACAAAATCTCTTCGAGATTCATGAATCGAGTATATTTGTAACAAGTTTGGAGCATATGACATGTACGCTCCAACTTGAGGGAAAGTATTAATAGTCTAGATTCGTAATGATTGTATGCATAATTAGGTACTTAGATTATGTGATATGATTGGCATATGATTAGACTATAATTAGAAGATTGATTTATTTTATGTCCTATTGTATTTTCTTGTAAGTAGTACATATATTCCAATTGACATGAGGGGAATAATCAAACATCTTTCTTTCAAAATCTCTCTCTCCTTTTCATTACTGTTTCAAAAACAATTCTAATTACACCTTAGAGCCAGATCCGGTTCTATTTTTGAGTATTATCATCAGTTAGTTTTCCTTGACATTGCCAAAACGTTGAACAGTATTTTACCAACTACCACCATTAGAAGAAATTCAAAAGAAATTAAATGGACACTTACAGGGCGCCACCTCCAGCTGGACCAACTGCTTTAAAAAGAGACATAGCTGTCATAGCAATGCCATTGGCAGCACCTCTTTGGTGTTGATCCTGATGTTTGATTGCTCAGATTAATCTTAGACATCCTAGGATATATAACTATAGCCATACTAAAAATCAAGCAAGAACAAATGAACCAAGAAAGAAAATTTACCACAGCTCTGTTTTGCAAAAGGAACAAGCCAGTGACAATCGACACCTAGTCATGCAAGCAGCATTAGGAAAATTAGGACAAAATATATGTGTACAACAGTATTTATCCCCAGCCTAGAAGCAACAAAGCTTTTACGATAATTTTAGGCTTGCAATAATAGATTTCCAAGAAAAAGGCCACAAAAATTGTGGAGTACAAATCCATTAATTTATAAGAATAAATCACTAAACCGTCTATGCCTCTTACAAAATCAATTTGACTTTTGTTATAATCAAATCACAAAAGCAAATTGCAATCAAATTAAATCAAAATTTTGACATGGCAACTACCTTAAATATTTTAATTTATTTGCTTGATTTAAAAAGAGTGGAAAACAAAGACTCATAGAATGTCACATAAGTTTCATGTATTTTATCTGAGGTAAAAGCAGAGAGAAAGAGAGAATGACAAAAAGGAGAGAGCAAATGTCTTGGCGGTCCACTAAGAAAAAAAATAATGGAACATTTAATATGGTTTTTTCAGTTCTCAAGTCATATGTCCAGTTTAAATTTGTTCAGGTTTTAGTTTAGTTGATTTTGTTGTTACAAAAATTAAAAGTTATTGATCTTTAAAAGACAAATTGAAATTTAGTGACTAATGAGATTAAGACTTGTAATTAGTTCAATGGCAGTGGGTGAAATTTATCCTAAAGTTCAGCTACCATTAGTACAGTCAAAGCAGTATGAACTATCCACTTGGAGATATGGAGAGAGAGAGAAAAGGATCAGGACAATAATTTGCCCTTCTCTTGAATCCAGAAATGGGTTTGATTGTCCATTTTTTTTATATAATATTTAAGTATAATTTGAAATAATATAAACATTTGTCATCTTCTACACAATGAGTGGCTTAGCTGCTGCCCTCAAGAAAATTAACTATGAATAACTGATAGACAGAGGGAAAAAGAAAAAAACTTGAATTTCTTTGAGACGACATAAATGATAATGTATTGAAATCATCTATTCTCTTATGTCAATTAAAGATTGCCATATGCATGCAGAATGGAGCATTGGCAGAATTTCAAGCAATGACAAATTTATTAATGCTGTCGGTTACAGCATTGACAGGTGAGGTGATGTGTAAGATCACCGAAAATCAACTTCTTTTGTACCCAATGAATTTAATGGTTCTCGATTATTATTTCAAAGAGCATGCTTGCTTATGCATTGATCCCATGATGCATTAATGTGCAATATTTTTACTCGACCATCTTCAAAAGAATATGCCAACAATGGAAAAATGGCATATTTTTACACATTTCCCTTACTCTCATGTCAGCCATAACTTTCCAAAAAGTACCAATTCCTTATTCCAAATGATAAAAGAAATTAATGCAAACCACCAATTAGCACTTCAATTCTTTCATTGGCAGAATTGAGCTCTTTTGCATATAAGCTAATGTTTAACAAAGAGTGCAAAACTGCAAGGCAAAATAAATGAGGTACCATCCAGGTAATTTTTATTCATAGACACTCAACTTCGAAGCTTATTTCATTTTCATCACTCAACTTTAATTTTATCGCAGAAGAAGTGACTCTAACATACTATAGCAGCTTTCAAAATTACCAAAATGAAAAATAATCATTTTAGATATTCTCTCTCATATTTCTCCATTTCCTTTTATTTATTCATCACTCTGAACTTCATGTTCAAAGAAATTAAAGTTACTTATTAATAAAATTATTTTGTCTTAAATAAAATCTTAATTTAATAAATTTATTAATAATTTAGTTATTATTTTATATTTATTTTTATTAATTTTACTATTAATCTTTAAATTTTATTAAATTAATTAATGCAAATTGAACTTAAATGAAAATTAATTTTAAGGTTTTTATTCTTTTTTTTCTAATTAATAAAGATTGTTGCAGATAAAAAATTTTAAATATCTCAAAAATAAAAGTATGAAATATTTTTCATAATGTGTAATAAGAAAATTCAATAATGCCCAATTTAGCATGATCACTCACAGATAGAATATTCTTCATTATAGACGCACAATTTAGCAGAAGGGTAAGGCTGAACCCCGACAACATGGCAATAAAAGGGTAACTTGACAACAGTGGTATGGATATAACCTGCAAATTAAAAACCAAAAGAAAGAATTATGCCAAAACAAATAGGTAACAACAGAAAGCATACATGGAATAGAAAGCATACATGGAATAGAAAGCATTGAGTTGTTACCCCAGAAAGGCGACATATTGTTATAGGTCCAAGAATCCTTTCCACGTATGGATATAAAGAAAGTTGAAAGACAAAAAGGCTGAAACCTAGCAGCCAAAAAACTTGTCAGTGATATTCTACCTATGCATTTGGAAGTAAGGATAATCAACAAAAAGCCTGAATGTTGACTTGTTGCGTATATAAGCTTTTTTCATTTCTTTCATTGGTATATTAATTTTGACAGTGGAATTAACTGGGTTTAATGCCTGAACTTTTTTCTTTTTCTGTAAGCATCAAAATTCACCCCTGAAGCATTCTCAAACATTGCACCACTATTGTCACTTTTACATCTGAATTCATACAGAAACTCTTACTAGAGGACGTCTGAATCCAAAAGATCATGTTACAAACCTTGGAATAACATGTTAACATTATTCATTAGAAAGAAACTAAATACATCACATTCAACTCTATGAACATCACTACAATCATAAATTTAATGTACAAGACTGAGCTGGAGCTCAAGTTAAAAATAGTACAACTCCAGCAATCCAGCCAACTACAACACATGCACAAAAGTGTGTGGAAATGCAAGATAGTTACTAACAAGGATGCAAGCATATGCAACCACCAAATCTTACCTATATCTGAAAAAAGTGTTTTATGGAGATGCAATAGAAATGGACCTTTACATAGTTACTAATAAGGTTATAGCTATACTTCATTTAGAAAAATGTATTGCAGTATAGAAATGGACATTTATATAAAATTCAAGGATGTTTCACTTGTTCTGAGAAAGATAAGATTACAAGAAAAGAGCAATGATGACGATGATGAGACGCAATAACTCCTTGAGATTATTACATTTTAAGATTCAAGTATCTACTGCACACCTGAAACGGCAAGAACCACCCCAACATCCTCAGTTGAAAAGCTCAGGCCCCCAAACTTTCTAGGGCTAACGGCCCATAATGAAAATATCTACAAAAGATACATTGGACATCACATAAATCCAATCAGACGTGAAATAACAGTTTTTGTTGCAACCTGAATTTAGTTCTATTTGAAATATCTAAATCAGAAACCTCCAATCAGAGTTCACCAAGTTCTATAATAACTCATGACAACATCATTTAGCATTCACAGTATGGTTACTGTTATAGTAAGTCAATTATGTAATAATCATTAGCATAATTATAGGGATACTTTCCTAAGTTAGAACACTTTATTATAGGATTTTTTGTATATAAATATTGTATCATTTTCAAAGGAATATACACAGAAATTTCAGCATTTACATGGTACCAGAGCTGGGTCTCAGATCTGTAGCACCTTGGGTCTGTTGGTTTAAATTTTTTCCGCAGCTTCTTGTGTCTCAAACCTGCCATCTCTAGATCACCCGTTTAGGGTGAGTTATTTGTGTCACCACCCTTACCAATCAGAATCGCAGCCCAAGAGGTTAAGGTGTGCAAGCTTCAGAAATCCCTATGTAGATTAAAACAGAGCCCTAGGACTTGGTTTGGAAGGTTTAATGAGGTAGTACAACAGCTTGGTATGAAAAAGAGCATGTCTTATCATTCAGTATTTTATATAAACTTTGAAAATGGTCTAATCTTACTTGTGGTCTACGTTGATGATATTGTCATTACTGGAAGTGACCTTGTGGGCATCTCCTCCCTCAAATCATTCCTTCAATCTCAGTTCCAAACAAAAGATTTGGGCCAGTTAAAGTATTTTCTGGATATTGAGATTTCAAAGAGTAACAAAGGTATATTCTTGTCCCAAAGAAAGTATGTTCTAAATCTATTGGCTGAAACAAGGAAATTGGGTATCAAGCATTGCAATGCACCAATGGCTCCTAACCTTCAACTTGCAACAGGGAATAGCAAGCTATTTGATAATCCTGAAATGTATAAAAGATTGGTCGGCAAGTTGAACTATCTTACAGTGACCCATCCCGATATTGCATACGCTGCTAGTATTGTAAGTCAATTTATAACCTCCCCCATTGTTTCTCATTGAAAAGTTTTGGGATAGATTTTGTGCTATTTAAAGGGTGAACCACAATGCGGTCTTCTGTATAGCAATCATGGACACTTAGTTATTGAGTGTTTTTCTAATGCAAATTAGGCAGGATTGAAGATTGATAAGAGATCAACTACAGGATATTGTATTTTTGTTGGAGGAAACTTGGTGTCATGGTGAAGAATTTTGGGAGGAATTTTTTATTCTATTCCAATTGAATTGACCTTTACAAGGTTTGAGTATTTATACACAAAGAATCAATTTAATTTAGGAATATTTATAATAAAAATAAAATCTCTATAATCAACCCTAATTAAGATCCTAAAGATCTGAATTCTCCTAAATAAGAATCTTCTATGTTGGTCAACACTTTCTCTCAAGTTGGTACATAGATATTACATATGCTCAATCAAGACACCATTTATTAACTTCTTTTTAATGAAGTGTCAATCAATCTCTATATGTTTCATTCAATAATGTTGAACTGGACTGTGAGCTATACTGATGGTAGCTTTATTGTCCAAGTAATAAAACAATTTGTCCTTCTCCAACAGTTTTAATTCCTCCAATAATCTTTGCAACCATAGAAATTTACACCTTGTGCCATCGCTCTATATACCGCTTTAGCACTTTATCGAACAACAACACTTTGCGTCTTGTTTCTCCAAGTGACAAGGTTTCTCCCACAAGTATATAGTAACCACTAGTCGACCACCTATGAACAAGGGATCCAGCCCAATCTGCATCTGTGAATGCGTGTATCCGAAGATGACTGCGTTTAGAGAATAGGAGACATTTCCCAAGAACAGACTTCAAGCATCGCAAAATGCAAAAAACAGCTTGCATGTGAAGCTCATGAGGATCATGCATATACTGACTGATTAAGATAAACTAACTGACTAAGCTAACTGCATATGCTACGTCTGATCGAGTACACGAAAGATAAATCAGTTTGCCTACCAACCTCTAATATCTGCCACTATCTACTGATTCACCAATTCCTGCTTGTAGCTTGTGATTGCTCTCAATAGGAGTTTCTACTGATTTGCAGCCTAACATACCAGTTTGCTCCAAGAGATCCAAAATGTATTTCCTCTAAAAAATAAAGATTCCATTCTTGATCTGGCAATCTCGATTCCCAAAATATATTGAGAAATTTTTCTAGATCTTTAATTTCGAATTCCTGAGCCAGAAGCTTCTTTAATCGAGCCATTTCTTCTTTGACATCTCCTGTCATTACTATGTCATCAACATAAATAATAAGAAGAGTAATTTTACCCCTATGATATTTGATAAACAGGGTATGATCAACATTGTTCTGTTAATAGTCAAAGGAAACCATGGCTCTGCTAAATTGGTCAAACCAAACTCTAGGTGAATGTTTCAATCCATACAATGCTTTCCTTAGCCTGCACACCTTTTCTTGTATACTTCCTCCTCTAAGTCTTCATGGAAAAATGCATTTTTCACATCAAATTGTTGTAGGTCCCAATCAAGATTGGGAGCGCAAGATAGCACACTCTGATTGAATTCATTTTGGCAATAAAGTAAATTGTCTTCTGGTAATCCACTCTATAGGTTTGAATGTATCCCTTGGTAATTAGTCTGGGCTTAAATCTTTTAATGGATCCATCTACTTTGTGTTTCACAATGAACACACATTTGCAGCCAACTGGTTTTTTTCTAGGTGGAAGAGCCACCAAATCCCAGGTCTCATTTTTAACCAAAACTTCATTTCTTCAATCGTTGCTCCCTTCCAATTAGAATCTTCGAGAGCTTCCTTCCAATCCTATGGGATAGACACAAAGGAAATAGACAAAATAAAGGCTATATAGGACGGAGATAAAGAATCATAAAAGAGAAAGTTATAAAAAGAGTATTTTGTGCAAGTCCTAACTCCTTATCTTTGAACAATTGATTTATTTAGATCATCAATACACTCAAGGTTTAGAGTTGACTCACTAAATGGAGAAGAGAAAGATTTATGACACTAAGTAGGCTGCACAATGACTTTTTCTGGTTCTGTTTTATCTCTTAAGTATCTGAAGAATTTTGGAAGGAATTTTTAATCATATTCCAATTGAATTGATCTTTACAAGATTTGAGTATTTATACACAAATAATCAACCTAAATTAGGAATATTTATATTAAGAATAAAATCCCTATTGTTGAATTCCACATCAGTTGTGGAAAGGGATAATGTGCCCCTTATATGGGCCATAGGCTCTCCTCCCCCTTGAGCTAGCTTTTGGGGTGAGTTAGGCCTGGTCCACATTTAACATGGTATCAGAGCCTCCCCATCCGATGTTGAGCGCCCTATAAATGTGCCACGCACTAGTAAAAATTCTGGGCCTGAGGGGGTGTATTGAATCCCACATCGGTTGTGGAAAGGGGTAATGTGCCCCTTATATGGGCCATAGGCACTCCTCCGGGTCCTCCCCCTAGAGCTAGCTTTTGGGGTGAGTTAGGCCTGGCCCAAATTTAACACCTATAATCAAGCCTAATTAGGGTCCCAAAGATCTGAAACCTCCTAATTAGGAACCTTCTATATTGGTCAACAATATCTCCTTAAATTTAGATTATCCAAATGCCCAATTATTTTTTCCTGATCACCAATAGTCTCCCCCTATATAGTAATCTTATCTTGAGTAAAAAACTCTAGAGTTATAGCCTTATAGGACTAGGAGTTATCTTTTCTCTCTCATTGTCCTCCCCTTGAAGAGGGAATGGGGTATTACTGAAGTAAGATTCAGTATCTCTAAATATAATATCTATACTGACAAAGTATTTTCTAGATAGAGGATGTTAATACTTGTAACCTTTCTGTTTGGGAGAGTGTCTAACAAACATACATTTAAGAGCACTCGGAAGCTTTCCACCTAACCTGGTATGAACAACATGCACCCAAACACTTTTGATGGAATAGTATAAACCTTTTTAACTGGTAGCAACTCTAAAAGACTTTTAAAGGCAAGATCTTTGAGAGACATTCCATAAATGAGATATGCTGCAACTAAAACTGCATCTCTCCAATAGGTTTTTGAAAATTTCATGTGAAAATGAGAGATCTGGCTAGTTTCAACAGGTGCCTATTTTTCCTTTCAGCAACACCATTTTGGACACTAGTGTAAGGACAACTTGTTTGATGTAGTAACCTATTAGACTCCAGATAAGCAAAAAACAACCATCCATGTACTTCGTGCCATTCTCAGTTCTCAAAACTTCTATCTTAGCATCAAATTTAGTACAAACCATCTTGTGAAAAGATTAAAATCAAGAAAACACATCACTCTTTGCCTTTATCAAATAAATCCAAGTCATGCGAGTGCAACAATCAATAAAAATAACAAACCAACAATTACCAGATAGTGAGACCGTTTGAATAGGTGTAGGAATGGATGATCACAAAAGAGATTATAGTCCTATTATTACTTAAGGGATAATAGGTGATTATAGTCCTATTATTACTTAAGGGATAATAGGTTCTTGTATGCTAAACATACTCATAAGCACCACATACTAAAGAATCACACTCAGTCTTGAAAAATAAATAAAGATAAAGTTTCTTTGAAAAAAAGAATGATGGGTGTCCTAGTCGTTGATGCCACTATATGATTTCCTGGTTGACATACTGATTTTTTAGGTTGTTTGCAATTTCGGGTCGAGAAAATTTTTTATCAATTTAGAGTCGAAAAAAAAATATTTATGAATTTAGAGTTTGACTGCCTACATGGCGGTCAAACACTACACCAAGCGCGCTTGTAGCGCTTTTTAGGTCCTAATGCTTTTCAAAAACGCGCTAGAATTTTTTTTTTAAATATGTTAGCTGGCATTTGCCAGCCGACATTACCAATTGTGGCCTGGCGCCGCAGGCCAAAGTTTATATATATTTTTTTATTTTTTTAATTGTTAATACATTATAATAATATATTTATATTATATTAATTTAATAATATTATTTATGTTATATTTTTATGATAATAAATATCTTTTTAAAATTTTTAATATACAATATTTAATATATTTTATTATTAATATTTAAATAAAGAATTACCGGTGCTATATAATTCTAGTGTTATAAAATTAAAATTACCGGTGCTATATATTAATTTAATAATATTATGATTTTTTTTTTTTTTTGTAAGTGTGGTTAGTCGATTTCTTCAAACTCCATACAATAGTCACTGGGATATAGTCATTCGCATTTTTAGATATATCAAAGGAGTTTCAGTACAGGGTCTACTCTATGAGGACAAGGGTCACTCACAAATTGTTGGATATTCTGATGCAGATTGGGCAGGTTCCCCTTCAAATAGACGATCTATTTCAGGATATTGTATTATAATTGGAGGGAATCTTATATCTTGGAAAAGTAAAAAAATAGGGTGTGGTTGCAAGATCAAGTGCAGAAGCAGAATATCGAACTATGGCTTTGTTAACATGCGAACTCATCTGGTTGAAGCAACTCCTTCAGGATTTGTAATATAGTGATACTGGCCAAATGAAGCTGATATGTGATAATCAAGCTGCCCTTCATATTGCATCAAATCCAGTTTTTCATGAGAGGACAAAGCATATAGAGGTGAATTGCCATTTTATTAGGCAAAAGATTGAGTCAGGATGCATTTCTACTAGTTTTGTCAACTCAAATGATCAACTAGGTGGTGTTTTCACAAAATCTCTTCAGAGTTCACGAATTGAGTATATTTGTAACAAGTTTGGAGTATATGATATGTATGCTCCAGCTTGGAGGGATTGTTAAGATACTTTCTGTAAATAGCCTAGATTTGTAGTGATTGTGTACATAATTACGGATATGATTGTATAATATAAGTGGGATATGATTATGTTATAATTAGGGAGTTAATTTATTTTTTTACCTAATATGTATTCTTGTAAGTAGTATAATACCCCAATTGGCTTGAGGGGAATCATCAAACATTTTTCTCTCAAAGCTTCTACTTCCCTCTTCTTCTTTTCATCATTGTTTTCAGACAGCAAGGCTGAGGAGAAACATATCTCCCTTTCCACCCCCACCCAAGGAAAAAAAAAATATTCTTAGGGGAGAATTCCTCAAGGTTTCAAGCACTATAATTTGGAGCTTTGTTGTTTCTCAAAAGGTGTCAAATTTCTTGAAAAGAAAGTTAAAGCCGTTTGGAAACAGCCAAAGCCTACCAGTGTGCTTTAACTTCATAGTTTTCTTAGATTACAAATAATATGTACACCAATAAGCTTTAGTGGGCTAGCTACACTTCTGACCTGGGAATTATTTAAAGAAAGACAAACAAGCTTCAAATCACAGCTAGCATATTGCGTGCACAATTATTTAGTGCATAGGGCCAAAATACACAATCAATGATAAGCCAAAAGTAGAGATATTGCATAGGGACAAAATACTCAAGAATTATTGCACGTTAAAATCAAAATTAAGTATTAGAAGTACCTCTGTGTAAGCCATATCATGAAGAGAGAAGATGCAGTAAACAATGATAGATGACATCAAAGGCCAATTCCTTATAAGGCTTTCTCCAGATGATTGTTTGCCTCTTACATTGCTTGGTCTTTTTTCAATTCCTTCAGACCCTCTAGGTGCAGTTTCCATAGCATCAAATGAGTCATCACTCAAGAATCTTTCCTCGTCGTGCATATGTAATGTTTCCTGAAACCAAATATTTCAGACAACAGATTGCATTAATGCTGCTAATCAGCAATAACATTTACAAACTCATCATTAAATGTGTAAAGAAAGACCTTTTAAGATCAAGTTTTTCCATTTTCATTGTAACTTGTCCATTCCCATGCGAATTCAAAATTTAAACTCAAATTAAGATCCTAGAGATCTATGGATCTATTTTCACAATATATTTTATCAGCCCAATTTAGTGTTGAAATTAAAAATAACTTAACACATGAAATTTCTATAGAGATATCAAGAGAATGAAAATAACTTAACACTCTACTAGGATGGCTAAGGAAAGGATAATTAATGTAAAGATAAGGGAGGGCAAAGAGGGGGAGGGGTAAGGAGGTTATAAAAAATATATACATATTTTTGGAAGGGGGTGAAATAATATTAGGGTAAGAGAGGGCCAGTACAACGAAAAATTGGGCAATTATCTCATTTTCCCCTTCCATAACACACCAAATTGGTGCATTTGACATTTGAGGAGTAAGGGAGAGTAAGGCTTACTCTTACTTATCCTTATGGTCCATGCTATGCTACATAATGCTTCTAGATGTATTAATACTAGTTTTGTAAGTTCAAGCGACCAGCTAACAGACATTCTCACTAAATCTCTCCAAGAGACTAGGATTAAATATATTTGTAACAAACTAGGAGCCTTCAATATATACGCTCCAGCTTGAGGGAGTGTTAAAATATGAAGATTTATACCATGATAGCTGCCTTAATAAATGCTATTTTTTGTATTTTAATTAGGATGTAATTAGTCTAGAATTCATACTCTTCCTTTTTAGTATACCTTCCTATCCTGGAAGTCTTGTATATGTATATAAATATCCACTGAGCTCAAGGGAATAATCAAAGCTATTATTCCGCAAATTCCCTGATTCTCCTTCCATTTTCATAGTAACCAAGTCCTATTTCTGAGGATCACTAGCCAAAAAGATATGATTTTTAAATTTAAAAGAAATGATATGCACAGATTTTCCAAATGTAGAATTAAAGACCTCTCTGAAATAATATAAAGGCAGAAATATCACAAGCAATAATTGATTATGTAAGTACCGGAAGCCAAAAAGAAGCAATACTGACTCCCAATGCAAAAACTGATATACAGAAGCAGGGTAGGAAGTATGGAAACCTGCATAACAGATTCATGTTTGGAAATACCATTATACTAATGAAATATTCTACATGAGTGAAAAAGGTTCAGAAAATTACATCAGATGACAAAAAAGTAAGTAATTTAATTTCACTAACCTTCCAAATAAAGATTCCTTGGGAAAAATATTTGGATATTTCTCCGCTGGCTGCAGTGCCAATTTGTCCACATACATGAAAAACAAATTATTAAGCAGAAAACGAGGTGGGAAAAGGGAGATGCAAACTACTGGGCAAACAATTTTGACAAGAGAATGTTTTCTTGAAATTTTCACATGAACCATGAAAATGAAATTCTTTGAACAATAAAGGTTTCATAATCATCCTATGTTCAACATTGGCGGAAGGATGTGTATTGCTTGTATTCCTACTGTAGCAACCAGGTTTTTATAGGTTTGCATGTATACATTCTGGCTTGTCAATGTGAGAGTTTAATCTAAAACTTTCTTTTTCTTAGAACTTTGGTGGCTTTTCAGACCATCATTATTCAAATTTTTGGAATCATTTTATTCTGAATAGCAATTTCATCACGAGTTCCTTGCATACGCATGCTAACCTCTTGCCTTCGGGTCTGACAGCTACCAAAGAAATCTCTATTTACAAAGTACATTTAGCTATCAAATATACGAAAATATAAAATCCACAAGTCTGTACTCACAAAACACACATGA
The DNA here is from genome assembly GCF_001659605.2 of Manihot esculenta. Classification (NCBI taxonomy): domain Eukaryota; kingdom Viridiplantae; phylum Streptophyta; class Magnoliopsida; order Malpighiales; family Euphorbiaceae; genus Manihot; species Manihot esculenta. Next base: position 11,022,644 of record NC_035170.2, read on the forward strand.
TGTAGGACAGCAGAATAGCAGCATTTGTAGGAACAGAATTTCTGATACAAAAGTACTCCAAGTCTGGAGGAAAATAAGTTTTTCTAAGAAGGTTTAGTTGTGTAAAGTTCTCAGTTTCACATTGCAGTATACTACATTCATTTTAGAAAAGTTAAGAGAAATGGACAAAACCTTATGACATGCCCTACAGAAATAAGCAAGGGAGGGCTGTACCTCCTTGGCACATAATCCTTAATTTTTCTTTACTTTTCATGGAAACCAGAAAAAGAATTCCGAAAAAAGGAATGTAGATTTGGACCACTTAAATTTATCAGTGTCTATCTGGGTTTCCACAATTTCCTAGCTTTCAAATTGAATCCAACCCAATCCTAGAAACAGAACCTGAAAGCTTTCCAAATCAGAATATCCCAAAAAATGTGCCAAATTACAAATTGACAGCCGCAAGCGTTGCTGTCAAACAATCATATTACTAGTGCTTTCATGTTCAAAAACTATTAACTAAATGATGAGTTCTAGGGTTTAAATTAAAATTAAAAAGAGAGGGAGAGAGAAAATTTATAGTCAGAATTTGAGAAAAGAAGAGGAATACCATAGGTGTGGCAATTTTAGACACGTCTCACAAAGACGACACGAATACCGCACAAAAAAATAAGGGATTAGGTTAGATTTATTTATTACGTGTCAAAATCGTATTAATTCATTTATAACATACTAATAAACATATTATCATGAATTGACCGTTAACCCAATTTGATACCTTTATAACAAATTTCATTATTGTGTTACGCGTCAACTCACGACCTATCAACCTGTTCCCACCTGCCAACCCTAATTACATTTCTAGAAAAAGCTATATTATCAAATATTAATCTAATTATGTAAAAGCTATATTATCAAATATTAATCTAACTATGTTTCATCTTACATATTTATTATGTTTTATAGTTGGTCTCCCTTTTGTTTATCAACATTTATTTAATTTATTTATATAACAAATAGAATATTATAAAGGTAATTTACAACATAATCTCTTAAGTTTAATAAAACTTACAATTTAACCCTTATCTTATTAATAATAAATAATTTAATCCTTGAGTTTTAATTTTATTATTAGAATAATCCTATTAATTTTGTTGTTAGTCAAATTCGAATTAAACGAATTAAATTGTTATAAATATTAAAACTATAAAAATTAAATTATTATAAATTATTAAAATTAAAAAGACTAAACTATTATAAAAAATAAATTCAAAGAACTAAATTAATATACTTTAACAGCGAATTTTAACAAAATAATTATTTTGTTAATTAAATGAAACCTCAAGAATTATATTATAAATTACTCAACACTATATTTATTATTTTTAAATTTCTTTTCTTTAAATATTAATTAGTAAAAATATCACTATTTTTTTAATGTTGAATAATTAAGTTTTATATTTTTATATATTATTAAGTTTATGCATGTTAAAATTAATGATACAAGAGTACATTTGGTATTAGGATTTCTGGTTTTTATTTGTTTTGAAAGAAAAACAGCTTATTGGTTTTTGTTATTCACTTCCAAAAAAATTGTTTTCTACAAATTATTTGTACTCAAATAAGTTGATAAATTTTTATATAAAAATAAATAATAAATTATTTTTTGAAATATGATATTAATAATTAGTAAGCTGTAGTATGTTCAAACTAGTAGCGAACTATATATTTTCAACTGGTGCAATAAAGAGTATAGTATGTCGGCGACTTTTCTCTTGTTGAACAGAGGCATGTGCCTCCTTAAGTGAAGGAAAATGGTATTTACTCAAAACTTGAATCCGAATTAGATCATCTTCATTATTCAAGCCTACGAGAAACTATAGACCCGCTCCTTTTCAATTATTTTATGAAATTTGACTGCATACTCAGTACAATCTGCCTGGAAGGGTTGATAGCAATCAAGCTCCTGAGTAAAAATTAGGAGACGGTCATTTTTCTTTGCTTAGTACCTCTAACCTTGTTAAATAACAAACAAAACATCGACCAAGCAAGATAATTGTTTTTATCAAGTTTTACAAAATTAATTTGTAAAAAAGGATTATCAAAATTAGGAACTAAGATCTTTTTATCTTCTGCCATGATAAAAAGAATGAACCGTGAAATATTAGGAGCACAAGAGAGCCTAACCAAATCACCAAGAGATCAGGTTCAGCAAGGGGTGGCCAGAAATAGGTCGAAAATGGCGCCTAAGTTGATTGGGAAAAAAACGACGTCAAATAGAACCACACACACCAGGAAGGGAAGGCGTGTGAGCCTCACACAAGCATCAGAGTTGGACGATTGGCCAGCGACAAACCAACTACTCTGTTGGTGGCAGCAGTGAGATGAAAAAAGACTCCTAGGTAAGGCAATACCAAAAAGTAGATTTAGGGTTTAGAAACCCTAAAGAGAAAAAATTAAATTGAAATCCTAAAATCAGAAAAAAGCTATGATATCGTGAAGAATTTTAGAGAATTTTAGAGCACTTTTATGTTTCTCTCTTGATTTTTACAAGTAATTTATATGACTATTTATACACAGAGAATTACAACTAAAAAGAAAGTAAAAAATTAAATAATTACAAAGATAATTAAGGATCCTAATTTGTACCTAGAATTAGTAATCAAATCATATCAATAAGAAATCAACAAATAAGTCAACAAAATAAATAATATCAAGTCGTGTCAAAACGTGTCAATGTATTGAACGTATCAAATCGTAAATTTATTCATGTCAAATCATGTTAGATAGGTTGTATCATGTCATCTTAACCTGATGTGATCTAATTAATTGTGTCATATAGCATAATCCGTATAAGAAAATAGTCATGTTCTTGTTTAGATTTGAAACAATTCATTGATTGTATCGTGTTCATATCAATCCTCAATTGTACTCATGTTGAATTTGTATTGACATGAACACGATCCACCAACCTGAATTGCCACCCCTACTTAAACACAAATGCCTTTCATTCAAATCAAAATACTCAAATTTCTATTATCAAGAGCCTTACAAAACTTAGTTGCATAAATATTTAAAGAAACAAATAGAATTTCTTTCCTATGAATTTTCCAAAAGAAGGTACATAAACTCCCAAATAGAAAAATTTACAAGAAAAATATGAATTTTCAGAAGTCATAATCAAATCAAAACCTCCAAATCTATTTTCCTTGACAGCATCAATTGTATTAAATAATTCCAACATGATTAGCTTAATATTTGCTCATTCATGAATCAGGATGGTCATAAAATGGTATCTTCACCCTAAGTCCAAATTATCTACTTTTTTATACTTTAAATAGTAGATGAGTTTGATTTCCATTTTTTTCCCATTCCATCATCCCTACATAATACATTATTCCTTCATTTGTTCATAGGAATGTTATCCATGTACTTTGCCAGTAAAGTTTGATTAACAAAATGTTAAAGAGTATAGCTAGTCCTCTTGATCCAGGAATATATTGGGGATTTTGGAACCACCCATATTAAGAACTATAGGAAATAGAGTTTTATTCTAGTTAGGATTTTGTGTGATTTCAGATTTATGATTCCTAATTAGTATTAGATTCAGGGTTCCTAATCTTAATGTTAGTAGGTTACAGATATACCTACGTTCACATATTTTAGTAGACTTTTTGTGGTAATTGAAAACTGATTTGAGCTAAAAAAAAATTATGACAATGTGTTTCCTTCCCAATTGAGAATTTGTTTATTTCCTCCTTATTCCATTTGCTCTATTGGTTCTACATCACTTTTCCTCTTGTTAATAGTTCGTTGAACAAAATGATATTAACAACTAGACTTCAGTATTAAAATTGTTGTGCATCAGTATCACATTTGTCAATTCCAAATGGTCAGATATTTCTCCCAAGACAATTGACACATCAAAATGTTTCTTGATGGAAATATATCACCAGAATTTGACATTTCTTTTTTTCTCATTAATCACTATTCGGTTCAAAATACATGTAGCAACATACATTAGCATTCTATCATGAAAAGTGTTGGAGGTTTCCATATTAACCTTTCCCCACTTATCTATGATCTAGAATAATTGCACCAAAATCCATAGAAAGCAAAGCAATTGTATTTGATGATAGGAAATTTAGAAATACACATTTGACCAATTTCATCTGCCCTGATAAGGGAAAATTTCTGTCAAGCAAGAAGCTTATTCCCTGAATAATAGTTGAGAGATTAAAATACCTGAGCGAGGAAACCTCCTAGAGCTGGGCCAATGATCAGTCCAATTCCCCATGAGGTACTTACCTAAAATTGAATAATATTCTGTTAGTGCAAAGCCAACGATGAATTTAATAAACCACATCATGGATATGCCAAAAGAGCTCACAGTTGATAATCCTAAGGCTTGGTGTTCTTCCCGGAAAATTTCACATGCATATGCCTGTTCAATATACAAAACTTTGAAAATCTTAAATAATAGAATAGAAAAAAGCATCTCCAGAACCACGAAACTAATTATTCTGTAAAAATGTAATATTTGTTGTATATATTACAATAAAAATTACAAAATATTTATACATGAAAGACTTATTTAGAAAGGAAAGGGAATTAAGCCTATAATCATGCAATCCCTAAGATTAAGGACTAACACATCTATTAATATTTACTTTCTATATCAACATATTTACTTCCTATAACACTCCCCTCAAGTTGGAGTAAGATGTTAATCATACCCAACTTGTTACGTATGTAATCAACTCGAATCCCTTTTAAAGCTTTAGTAAAGATATCTCTTAATTGCCCAACTTATTACGTATGTAATCAGTTTTGGGGACTGAAATAGTATTAAATTTAGGTCAGGCCTAACTCACCCCAAAAGCTAGGTCAAGAGAGAGGAGTGCCTATGGCTATGATCATGCAAATCCAAGTCAAACGGTGAAGGATCAATGGGAGCAGGGTTTGCCAACGAAGCAGCTGGTAGCGGAGCGGATGTAGAGTCCTCTAGACGTCTCGAATAACAATGAAAAATGGGAGGGCGACCTAGCATATGAGCAGAAAGTGCAGGAAGATTCTGAGGATGAGACAAAGGGCAAACAGTGTATAACAGGAGGTCATCTTTCTCCCCTATGTGTCATAAACAGAGGATGGTGGAAAAAATGGAGTAGATGTTAAAAAAGTTACAACAGCAGACACAAGGTACCGATTAAGATCAGGAGAAAAATGACGATACCCTTTTTAAAACTGAGAGTAGGCAAAAAAGACACATTTGAATGATTTGGGATACAATTTAGTAACCTATGGACGAACATCACGAACAAAACAAGTATAACCAAAGATACGTGGTTCAATAGGAAATAAAGATTTAGTGGAAAATAAAATGTTATAAAGAGTATCACCACGAAAAACAGAAGAAGGCATGCGATTGATCAAAAAACAAGCAGTGGATACAGCATCAGCCCAAAAGCATTTAGGGACTTTCATTTGGAATAAAAAAGCTTGGCTACTTCAAGAAGATGTCGATTTTTTAGTTTGGCAACTCCATTCTATGAGAGAGTGTCAATACAAGAAGACTGATAAAGAATCCTTTGTGTGATAAATAAGATTGGAATTCTCCAGAAATATATTTTTTAGCATTATCACTTTGCAATATTCAAATAGAAATATTGAATTGAGTTTGAATTTCAACATAGAAAGTACAAAAAATAGAGAATAATTTTGAACGACTCTTCATTAAAAATAACCAAGTAGCGCTAGAGAAATCATTAACAAAAGTAACAAAGTACTTAAAAGTCAGACTTAGACACAATAGGATAAGAACCCCAAACATCTGAATATACTAACTCAAAGGGGGGCGAAGCCTGTATATTGACTCGAAACACTGTAGGTAAACAATAATGTTTGGCAAATTGACGAGACTCATAATCTAAAATAGATAAAGAGTGAAACTGTGGAATAGATAAAGAGTGAAACTGTGGACATAACTTTTTCAAAGTAGAGAGAAGGATGCCCCAACCGAACAATGAATATCAAAAGGAGTTAAACTCGTGGAACTTGTAAGAGATCTAGATAGTTTCTGATTCAATATGTAAAGACCCTCTGACTCACGCCCTTTACTAATAATCTACTTCGTAGAAAGATCCTGAAAAACACAATAATCAAGAAAGAATGAGATACAACAATTTAGATGCATGAGTGAGTTTACTAACGGAAAGCAAATTACATAACACAGAGAATACAGAAAGAGAAAGTGTTAAGCTGACATGCCCATAACCCATGACAGAATATTTAGAGCCATCAGCAAGAGTAACATAAGAAGACGATGTATGAGACTTAAGATTGAATAAAAGGGTAGAATTACCTGACAGATAATTAGTAGAACCAGAATCAATAACCCATTTTAAGGATGAAGATACAAGGCAAGCAATAGAGTTATCTGACATAGCAATTGAAATGATAGGAGAATTAAAGGATTTCAGAGATGTCTAGTATTGAGTGAATTGTGCATACTCATCTGCAGTCAGAAGAGACCTCAACTGCCATGTACGCCATTTATAAGCGCTGATTCTTATTCTAAAGTTTCAGGCATGTTTTCTTAGTGTGTCCAAATTCACGATAGTAATAAATGATTCCACCAGAGTCAGAAGTAGAAACTGCTTCTCCAGGACACAGAGATCCTCTACCACCATTAAAACCTCCCCTGTTCTCATCTTTGTTATTTTGTCTACCACTGTCATTGCAACTAACAAGGGCACTAGTGGTGTGTGAAGGAACTGGAGAGAAAAATTCTGTATGCAACGCCCTAGTGAAAACATCATGTAAAGATGATATTTCAGAGTCAGAAAGAATCTAAAATTTAGTTATCTCAAACTCTAGAGGGAGACCTGCAAGGAAACTTATAACAACCATTTGCTCTCGTTTAGCTTGTTGAGTTTTCACATCTGTGCTAAAAGATATCAAGACATTAAGTTCCTCATACACTCTTTTAAAATCCATAAAATATGAGGTCAGAGTTCTATCATGTTTTTCAGCTCAATAAAACGCCTTACATACATCATTAATGCGATAAATATTCCCTTTGCTAGAATATAAAAACTCCAAATAATCCATTAAATTCTTTAACAATTCACAGTGATTAATAAGGCTAATTACCTCACTATGAATGGAATTTCGGATCTGCAAAAATAAGCAAGCAACATCCCTCATCCAATCTTTTCTAGTGTTATCAATTGGAGGATCCTTGTAAGATAATCATCTATTCTGATACTTCATAAATAAATACGGATAGTCTTACTCCAATCTAGAAAATTAGATCCATTTAATTTGTGTTCTGTAGTTTTAGTCATTACAGGAATCACATCAACTACGATGTTTTTAATTTCAGCTATGGGAATAACCGATGCAAAGCAATGGCAACAGAAGGTACAAGGGAAAAAAAAGGGACGTGAACAATACCAAAATACGTGAACAATACCCAAAGATGCAATCTAGACCAAAAATACCTCCACAAAAACCAAACGGCAAACTGATATCAGAACTAGAGAGAGTACTTTGAGGTGACTCCGGCAAGGGAGACTGGAGCAAAAATGGACACGCGACGCTCCTCCACGCATCGGCGAGTGGGACGGCATCAGAAAACTTGTTGCGGCACAAGAAGCTCACTCGCCAATCGTACACCCGTCGACTCTTCAGGGCAACGTCGTCGGCCCTCTAGCGTCTGAAAGACAAATGTCACCCTATATGGGTAATCTAAAAGAATAGCACAAATGGAGTCCTAAGTCTCCAAACAGAAGAAAGAAAAAATTCAAATCTCTTATAGAGGCTCTGATATCATGTAAAAATGTAATATTTATTGTGTATATTATAATAGAGATTACAACATAATTTATACATGAAAACCTTATCTAGAAAGGAAAGGAAATCAAGTCTATGATCATGCAATCCCTAAGATTAAGCAATTAACACATCTATCAATATTTACTTTCTATATCAACATATTTACTTATAACATATTCCAAATTCAAAAAAGAACCGTAGAAGTTTAATTCCTATGTGTTTAGTATAAAGGAATAATACAAATTTATATATAAGAGTCCTAGCTAAAGAAGGAATACTAATCCCCTAGATTAAGCCTAAAATCAAGCATATATCTATACAGATATACAGATTGAGTTTCTATAACAAGAATAATAAAAAAGTTCTAGTTATTACGTCTTGCCATTAATTATGATAATTACAAACTGTATCAAGTAACTCTAAAAAGGAATAGAATAAAATAATCTAAAGAACCACAAAACTAATTATCCAAACTTTTTAAATAAAGAATATAAACTTCCAATGATGACTTGCCAATAACTATGATAACTGAAAACCATACAAAGTACAAATAGCTACCTTTATAGGTCCAAGCAAACCATTCAAACTCCCCATCAAAAACCTTGTAGTAATAGCCATCCAAAAATTTGTGCTAAGGCCAAAGAGAGTGTTGAAAATAACTCTGATACCAATAAATAATCAAAAGAATCATGAAGGAGCATACATGAGTTTTTTTTTTTTTTTTTTTAAGCAAAACATGGCCAGCTTAATGTTTGATACACAAAACTAAGAGTTCTTAAGAAGGAAAAAGCTACTAACACTGTGGTTGTCCCTATAATTATAATAGGCTTTCGTCCATAGCGATCAGCTACTATTCCCCAAAAGACGGATGTCAAAGCTCTTCCAAACATAAATGAAGACCCTTCAAAATATTCAGGCAGCTTGTTAAAACTCAACTCTGGGATGTATGCTGTTAATGAGGAGGAAGCACAAGGTTAAGCTCACCAATGTATCCAGCATAATAGCCAATGTCTTCCTCCCGCTTTGCAATATTAAAATCCCTAACCTTTGACCATAATGAATATATTAAGTTACTGAAAGAAGTTGCATACCATCTAAATGTAATGACAAAAGCACAATTGGTTGATCATAACTCAAGCTATTATTCCATAACTTCAAAAGAAACAAAAATTAAATGAATCATCAAACAGGAATTCAAAGTATCACTTCCTCAATTCCCAAGTACATGTGCATCATGCATGTTTGTGAGCATGTGTGTCCATGAGAGAGAGAGAGAGAGAGAGAGAGAGAGAGAGAGAGAGAGAGAGAGAAGGGAGTCCTTTTCTTTTCAATTCAGAAATTAGATGAACAGTCCTATGTCTGTAATTTCAATAATCAACAAAACTTTACTCCTCTCTCCACAATAAGCAAATGCCTTGCTAGAAAACTTTATCATGGTTATTCAAAAAGAGAAGAAAGGGAAGAAAAAGAGAGTTAATAGAAAACCATAACTCCATCTAAGTGAACCTACAAAATTTTGAAATTCATTATAAACAGTAAAATGAAAGAAAGAGGAACAAACAAAAAGAAAAGAAACCAAGTCAGGGAAATGACTATGCTAGTCGTGGACATCAAGAAACATGAACAGGCTTGATAATGACTGTTATGATCCCGGATCATGGATCCCATCACAAGATGATGGACAAAAAAGGCGCTTGGAGTTCTTAACACCTCAAAGAAAGTCTTAAATCTCAAATTTGTTTGTGAATAATTTGCTTGTTATATAATTCATGGATTAACTTCATATATAATGGAAGTTACAATAATTTAAAGATTCCTAACAAATTAAAAGTCTTACTGTACTTGATAATAACTAGAAAGTTTATCCTAATCTAAACAATAATAAAAATTGATAAAAATCATAAAGTTTATCCAAGTCTAAATAATAATAAAAATTAATAATAATTAAAAATCTATTTTAATCTAAACAATAATAAAGATTAACAATAATTAAGATCATTAAATTCTAAATAGACTTCTTTAATATTTGGAATTTGTTGAAGAATGGATTTAGTCTATCTAACCTCCATTATATCATTGTTATGTTCCCTATCTCTAAACCTAATTACGAAACAATGGATAGGGAAGGAGCTTGTTTGAGAGAGTTCTTAATATCTCAGACTCGTTAACGAAAGATAGAGGGAGAGTATTAAATCTCAAATATGTTTCATATTAATTTATTTATTTTATTGAATAAAAACAATCTCTTATATGGTGGATGTTCGCACAATCACTATACTTCCAATTAGAGTAGAAATCTAATACAAGCAATTATTAAATAAAACAAATACTAAAATAAGATAATAGAAACCTAATGATAAAATACTAAAATAAGTCAATAGAGATAAGTAATATAATTAATGAGATTTTTCTTAATTATTGGAACATGTCTCATTAAAGAATCTCATGATTGTGAGAAAATCATGAGATTGATTATAAAAATCTTAAAAGTGATTCATGATTAATGGATAGCCTTTCATATATACCATATACCTTCCATTATAAATATGGAGTTCTATGTAGTATGAAAATAATACACATTAATAAAAATGTAACCTTTTGGGATTTTGCCTTTCTTTTCTCTCTTCCCTTTTTTTTCTCCTCTTCACCATCTTTATATAAATTTCACAACAAGAAAAAATAGATTATTGCAATATATTTGTTGTTGATAAAATATAATCTTAGTTGATAGACTTCTTCAAAATTTAGACTTTGTTGAATAATGGATTTAGTTCATCTTGCATTAATGACTAATAGGATAAAGTTCATTGCAATAGTAAGTGTAGAAAGATAATGTTTTGTAGTATTTCACAATAGAGATTACGACCTATTTATACATGAGAGACGGTATCTAAACAGGAAGGAAAATCAAGTCTATGATTATACAATCCATAAGATTAAGTAACTGACCCATCTATCAATATTTACTTCCTATAACCTATAACACTCCCTCTCAAGTTTGAGCACAGATGTTAATCATACCCAACTTGTTACATATATAATCAACTCGAGTCCCATTTAAAGCTTTAGTGAAGATATCTTCTAGTTGTTCTTCAGTTCGGATATATCCTGTTGATATTAACTTTTATTGGATCTTTTCACGAACAAAATGATAATCAATCTCGATGTGTTTAGTCCTCTCATGAAATACTGGATTGGAGACAATGTGGATAGCTGCTTGATTATCACACCACAACTTAGCATGCACCAAATTTGTGAATCCAACTTCTTCCAATAGTTGACGTACCCACAAGACTTCACAAACGGCTTGTGCCATGGCTCAATATTCAGATTCCGTACTAGAACGGGAGACCACATTTGCTTCTTAATTTTCTATGAGACCAGGTTACCTCCCACAAAAACACAATATCCAGTAGTTGACCTCCTATCAACCTTTGAGCCTGCCTAATCAGCATCAGAAAAGCATTCAATATTTGAGTGCCCATTGTTATCATAGAATAGGCCTCGCCCTAAGGCCCCTTTAAGGTAACAAAGAATCTGTCCCAGAGCATCCCACTAGGCAACAGTAAGGGAAGATATAAACTGACTTACCATACTCACTGAATATGCAATATCAGGACGAGTCACTGTCAAATAATTCAGCTTGCCAACTAATCTTCTATAACTAAGATCTGCAAATGGCTTACCGTCTTCTGTGGTAAGTTGAAGGTTAGGGGTCATTGAGGCACTACAAGGCTTAGCACCCAATTTTCCTGTTTCTGCCAACAAATCAAGAACATATTTTCTTTGAGATAAGAAGATGCCTTTCTTACACCGCATAACTTCGATTCCTAAGAAATATTTTAAGGAGCCCAAATCCTTTGTATGAAACTGTGTTTTAAGAAATTCTTTTAGGGATGTGATGCTAACAATGTCACTTCCTGTGACAACAATATCATCCGCATATACTACAGCAGAATTACTCCACCATAAGAATTTCTATAAAACACTGAGTGATCACACTTACTCATCTTCATTCCAAACTATTGGACCACCTCACTAAACCTGCCAAACCATGCCCGAGGACTCTGTTTCAAGCCATAAAGGGATTTTCGAAGTCTACAAGCCTTGCCCGACTCCTCTTGAGCAACAAAATCAAGTGGTTGCTCAATATAAACCTCTTCCTAAAAATCACCATAAAGAAAAATATTTTTAATATCCAGTTGATGCAAAGGCCAATATGTGTAGCTACCAAGGAAATAAACAATTGAACAGATGCGAGCTTGACAACTGGAGAGAATGTATCAGAATAGTCAACTCCATAAGTTTGTGCATAACCTTTGGCCACTAAACGAGCCTTGAGGCGAGCAACAGATCCATCAGGGTTTATTTTCGCCGCAAACACCCATTTGCACCCAATAGCCGGCTTTCCTGGGGGCAAGGACATCAACTCCCAGGTACCATTAGTGTCAAGGGCCATCATTTTTTCCTCTTCCATTGCAGCACGCCAACCAGGATGGGACAAAGTCTCAATAACAGTTTTGGAAACTAAAATAGAATCTAAAGCAGTGGCAAAACAACAACAAGAAGAGAACAATTGATCATAAGAGACACAAAATGAAATAGAATAAGTGCAAGTACGTTTACCTTTGCGAAGAGCAATGGGCAAATCCAAATCAGATAGTGAAGGATCAGTGGGAGCAGGATCTGTCGACGAAGAAGCGAGTAGCGGAGCAGAGTCAGAGTCCTCTAAGCGTCTGGAATACACATGAAAGATGGGAGGGCGACAGGTGTAGTAGTAGCTAAGGAGACAAAGAGCGAACAATGTATAACAAGAAGTCATCTTCCTCCCCCTGGGTATTATAAATAGATGATGGCGGAAAAAACGGAGCGGACCCAAAGGATGTTACATTCACAGACACAAGATACCGATTCAGATCAGGAGAAAAACAACGATACCCTTTCTGACGTCAAGAGTAGCCAAGGAAGACAAATTTGAGTGATTTGTGATCCAATTCAGTAACCTATGGACGAACATCACGAACAAAACAAATACACCCAAAGATACGTGGCTCAATAGGAAACAAAGATTTAGTGGGAAACAAAATGTTATAAGGGATATCACCATGAAGAATAGATGAAGGTATGCGATTGATCAAAAAACAAGCAGCGGATACAACATCAGCCCAAAAATATTTACGTACTTTCATTTGGAATAAGAAGGCTCTGGCTACTTCAAGAAGAAGTCGATTTTTTCTTTCAGCAACTCTATTTTATGAAGGAGTGTCAACACAAGAGGACTAATGAATAATATTTTTTTATAATCAATAAGATTGAAATTCCCTAGAGAGATACTCTTTAGCATTATCACTTTGCAATATACGAATGGGAATATTGAATTGGGTTTGGATTTCAGTATAAAACGCATAAAAGATAGAAAATAATTCTGAATGACTCTTCATTAAAAATAATCAAGTAGTACGAGAGAAATCATCAACAAAAGTAACAAAGTACTTAAAGCTAGACTTAAACACAATAGGACAAGGACTCCAAACATCTGAATGTATTAACTCAAAGGGGGATGAAGCCCGTTTATTGACTCGAGATACTGTAGATAAACGATGATGTTTGGCAAATTGACAAGACTAACAATCTAGAACAAACAAAGAATGAAACTGTGGATATAACTTCTTCAAAGCCGAGAGAGAAGGATGCCCCAAATGACAATGAACATCAAAAGGTATTAAACGGGTGGAACAGGCAAGAGATCTGGGTAATTGCTGATCCAAGACATAGAGACCCTCTGACTCACGCCTTCTACCAATAATCTGCTTCGTCGAAAGATCCTGAAAAACACAGTAATCAGGAAAGAATGAGACAGAACAATTTAATGCATGAGTGAGTTTACTAACGGAAAGCAAATTAAACGCGAACTTAGGCAGACTTAACACAAAGGATACAGAAAGAGAAGGGGTTAAGTTGACATAACTAGAACCCATGATAAAAAATTTAGTGCCATCAACAAGAGTAATATAAGTAGACGATGCATGAGACTCAAGATTGGACAAAAGGGTAGAATTACCTGACATATGATTCGTAGCACCAGAATCAATAACCCATTTGGAGGATGAAGACGCAAGACATGCAATAAAGTTATCTGACTCGGCAATTGCAGTGATAGAGGAGGAATTAGAGGATTTCAGAGATGCCTGGTATTGGGTGAATTGTGCATACTCATCTGCAGATATCAAAATCCCTTAATCTGAAGGGGTCTCAACTGTCATATGCGCCATTTGTGTGCGCTGATTCTTATTCTGTAGTTTTTGATATGTCTCCTTAGTATGTCCAGGTTCGCGGCAGTAATAACAGATGATTCCTCGTCCTGAGTCAGAAGTAGAACCTGTTTCTCCAGAACATTGAGATCCTTTACTGCCATTTAAATCTCCCTTTTGCCCACCTCTGTTATTCTGTCAGCCACTGCCATTGCGGCTAACAAAGGCACTAGTGGGGAGTGAAGGAATTGGAGACTCTATACGCAATAACCTAGTGAACACATCATGTAACGATGATATTTCAGAGTCAAAAAGAATCTAAGATTTAGTTGTCTCAAACTCTGGAGGGAGACCTGCAAGAAAGCTTATAACAGCCATTTGCTCTCGTTGAGCTTGTTGAGTTTTCATATATATACTAAAAGGCATCAATACATTAAGTTCTTTATACACTATTTTAAAATCCATAAAATAGGATGTCAAAGTTCTATTATTTTTCTCAGCTCGGTAAAACGCCTTACACACATCATAAATACGGGAAATATTCCCTTTGCAATAATATAGAAATTTCAAATACTCCATTAACTCTTTAACAAATTCACAGTGATTAATAAGACTAATCACCTCATTAAGAATAGAATTTCGGATCTGCAGAAACAATCGAGCATCATCTCTCATTTAATCTCTACGAGTTTCATCAGTTGGAGGATCCTTGGTAAGATAATCATCCTTTTCAATACTTCGTAAATAAATACGAATAGTCTTACTCCAATCCAAAAAATTAGATCCATTTAATTTGTGTTCCGTGATTTTAGTCATCACAGGAATCACATCAGTTATGGTGGTTTTAACTTTAGCCATAAGGACAATCAACCAAAGTAATAAAAATAAACACAGAATCAAAAGTAAACAGTACCCGATAAACAATTCCCGAATATGAACAGTACCAAAACACCTCCACCCAACACTTGAATGGTAAAACAAACCTCAAATCTGACAAGGGGACGGTGTGGCGACTCCGGCGATGGTGACCGGAGTAGGGACGCACCTTCACGTGCCGGCGTGTGGAGCTGCGGTAGGTTGTTGTGGCTGCGCGTGAGGCCCACTTTCCGGTCGAACGCTCGTCCGCTCTTCTGGGATGCTTCACCGGCGCTTTGGCGTCCTTCCTAGAGGGGCGGTGAGATCTAAATGTTACCTTATATGGGTAACCCAAATGAACAGAACCCTAAGTCTCTAAAAAAAATCTAAATATCTATGGGTGAGCCTCTAATACTATGTAGAAAGATAATATTTTATAGTATTTCACAATAGAGATTACAACCTATTTATACATGAGAGACGGTATCTAAACAGGAAGGAAAATCAAGCCTATGATTATACAATCCCTAAGATTAAGTAACTCACCCATCTATCAATATTTACTTCCTATGTTAACATATTTACTTCCTATAACCTATAACAGTAAGAAAGACCTTTAGCCCATCTTTCCACCATTTTTTATATGGTGAGCTTTTTAGTGAATAGAGAAGCAATACTTCTTGATTTGGAACCCAACATATTGCTCACATTAGTGCTATATAATTCCTTCATAATCTCAGAAGAAACTATTGTAGATTGTTAGATTGTACAGTGAATTAGGAAGTTGTCTTCCATTCCCTATTTCTATTCGAAAACCCACTATTGTTACCTATACCTGCATCCAAGTCTTTGTTGTAATCATCAATGAGATTACTAAAAAGAATTTGCAATTGTCGAGAAGGATTTTACAGTTGATTCTCTATCCAAGACTTGAATTGAGTGATCATCCTTGCTTCTACCTGAACCAATCTAGCCTTATTATGTTCTTGTACTTCACAAAAAATAAGGATG
Organism: Manihot esculenta; assembly: GCF_001659605.2. Lineage (NCBI taxonomy): Eukaryota > Viridiplantae > Streptophyta > Magnoliopsida > Malpighiales > Euphorbiaceae > Manihot > Manihot esculenta. Next base: position 11,038,576 of record NC_035170.2, read on the forward strand.
TCATTTCTTCACTTAAGTTTGTCGAATCTCCTATGACAAAAGGCTTTGATACCAATTTGTTATGATTTCAAATCACGAATCGCATAACGAATGATGGATAAAGAAGGAACTCATTGGAGGAAGCTCTTAACTCCTCATATTCATGAATGAGAGTTAAATCTCAAATGTGTTTGTAATTAATCTGCTTATTAAATTACTCATGAATTAACCCCATATACATATAAGAAACTATACAATAGCATAAGAATTTCTAACAAATTAAAAGTTCTATAGTACTTGATAATAATTAGAAAGTATATCCCAAAACTAATCTAAACGATTATAAGGATTGATAATAATAAGAAATTTTATCCTAATATAAATAATAATTGTTGAATCTCGATATCAGTTTGGGAAAGGAGTTATGTGCCCCTTATAAAAGTCTTGGACACTTTTCCCCCTTAAGCTAATTTTTGAGGTGAGTTAGATAAAAATCTAAATTTAACATGGTATCAAAACTTCCTCATCCGATGTTGAGCTCTCTTTAAGTATTTCATACTTCAGTTTATTCCTTGGTGTGAGGGGGTGTGTTAGAATCCCATATCAGTTTGGGATAAGGTTATAGGCCTCTTATAAGGATCTCGGACACTCCTCGCCCTTGAGCTAGCTTTTGGAATAAGTTAGGTCTGATCCAATTTAACATGGTATCAGGGACCTCCCTTAAATAATTCACGCTTCAATTTATTTCTGAGCGTGAAGCGGTGTATTGAATCCCACATATCGGTTTAATAAAGGGTTATGTGCCCTTATAAAGGTTTTGGGTACTCCTTCCTCTAACTTTTAGAGTGAGTTAGGCTGGACCCAAATTTAATTATAATAAAGATAGATAATAATAATAATAATAATAATAATAATAATAATAAAAAGCGTTGAAGCCCTTCTAAGAGGCATCTCATCCCAGTTTTAAACCAATGTAAGATTTAATATGCCCTCATATGCTCAAGACCAAACTCCAAAAGCATTAAACATTTAAGGGAGGCCAATATTGTTCGGGAAGACTCTAATACTATCTATACTATATATAAAAATGAGAAAAATAGAGGGGAATATAAAGATTACCAATTATACCTTTAACTTATTTAGTTATTTACAATTGACTTTTTAAATTTTAAAATAGATAATGATTTTATTATTTAAATTAATAAAAAATTTAAATTCCAGAATACATATAAATACTAAAAAAATCAAAATTTAAAGATAAAGATTGCTAAAATAATAGATTTAAATATTAAATAATTCTTAAAAAAGAATATAAAATACTAATTTTAATATCAAATTTTAAAGTGATTAATAAATTATTTCAATTAATTTAAAAGCAATAAAAAAATTTAAAGTTTGGTATATATATAAATACTAAAAAATCAAAATTTTAAGATGGGATTATTAAAATAACACATTTAAATATTAAATAATTCTTAAAAGAATATAAAACAATATGTTAGATATCATAAAATTAATAGATGATAAGTGATTTTTAAATTATTAACAATTAAATTAAATATTAAATAATTTTGAAAAATAATATAAACAGTAATTTACAATAGTATTTAATCTTTAAAATAGCTGATAATATTATTATTTGAATATTGGTTTTTAAAATGGATGATAATTCTATTATTTAAATTACTTTTAGAATATTTTAAAATTAGAATAAGATTATAATTTTTTAAAATTAGAATATTTTTAAACTAGATGATAAATTTATTATTTAAATTAATTCTAGAGTTTGTTATGAAAATTTAAAATGATATATAAAAATACAACAAAATTAAATTTTAAAACAATGATTATTAAAATAGATGATATTTTTCATAACTATTTAGACAAAAATAGCATTTAAAAACCTTTTAATTACTTATCATCGTATATGTATATAAATATCTTGTTACAGTAATGCAACACAACTCGTTGCAACTGCATGATGTCAGAGTCTACATAATGTCATTCTCAAAAGAAATTATATGCTTTTAAATATCTTCTACGGTAAGCACAGCTTATATCCATTCTTTTTATAATATTTTTAAATATCTTATTTTTTGTTTTTTAATTATTTTAAATATTTAGTTATTTAGTTATTAAATTTAAATTTATTATTATTATTATTTTTATTATTATTATTATTATTATTATTATTATTATTATTATGTTTTTATTTTTAGTGAAATAATTTTAAATTTTTATTAATTTTATATTATCAATTAATTTTTAAAGTTTATTTAATTTATTTCAATTTTAAATCACTTAATTTATTTGCATGATAATTCAATTAATTTTTACCGTTTATTTTTTTACTCGTATTTTAATTATTTAACTATTTAGTTATTAATCTACATCTATTATTATTATAATTATTATCTTTTAGTTTTGAAATGAATTTTAATTCCAACATCAGATTTAATAAAATACAATCTCTGATAAATAAAATATTATAATAAAATTTTCTTCTATTTTTTTCATTATAAACAATGCTGTAGAACAGATTATTATTTATAATACTATAATAATATTAGAAACTGTTATACACTTTTTTATAATACCCATTTAGAGCGTTAATTGATTGAATATGCAAATTTAGTTTATAATTTGTCATAATTAAATTTAATTTGAATTAAATTTTGATGTAATTTATAATATTTCTAATTTATTTTAAATCATTAGATATATTTTGAGGAACATAAATATATCTAATTTATACAACTATTAATTTCTTTTATAACTATATTTTAAAGAAATAATATTATTTATATAGGAACAATTTTAATAGATTGAAATAAAATTATAATTTTAATGAAATGAAATAAAATGATATGAAATATTAATTTGATTGATTTTGAAATTCTAATGAAATTTCAAAGTCAGTATCCAAAAAAAATTATATAATAACATTAATTTAATTAATTAAATATTAATTTGAATTGATGAAAATATACTTATATAACAATCATGTGGATTAGTTAAATAATAATAATTTCAATTGAATGAAATATAAAAGTTTAATGTAGTCAATTTTAACCAAGATTGAATTATATTCATGAATTTATTACAATAACAAGATTAAATTAGACTGATTAAAAATTAATAATAATAATAATAATAATGATAATATAATTTATATAAAAATTAAGAAAAACATATATGAAAAATCACAATACATAAGTTAAATAAATGTATAAGGCAGCTTGTAAAACAAGATTTTAAAAAAACTGGATAAAATTTAACTCACTCTAAAAGTTTTCTTTAGAAAAAATCTAACTCACTCTAAAAATTTTCTTTAGAAGGAAAAAAAAAAAAATTCTAAGGTTCATAAGAAGTATATTACTTCTATTCCAATTCAATAAGGTACATAATCAATGTTTAGACCCGACACATTCTATGAACCAGTAAATACAAATGGTTAAAGGTTTAAGGTTCATAAAGGTCGAATTGGGATTTTACTGGTATGATATTAAATAAATATTATAATATTAATATTTTACTATAATTATTGCTTTATATATTTTATAAATAATTATTAAAATAAGTTCATTTAAATTTTGAGATAAAAAATATTTTAAAAAAATAAATTTCAAATAATAATATTAATTTTTATATAATAGAAGAGTACTTAAAATTAAAATTTCATAATAACTAATAAAAAATAAATATTAATATATTGAAATTATATAAAAAAAATAAATATAAAAATTTTTATGTATTTTTCTACTTTATAAAAGATAATAAAATACAAAATGTAATAATTTAAATAATTAATAAAATAAATTATTAATACTATTAATTTTTTAAATTGCATTTTTAAGAAGTTATTTTTATAAATAATTAGTTATATGTTAATAATTATTTATATTAATATGATACACCAATTCTCTCTCTCTATATATAAATATATTAATTGTGATTAAAAAAAAAAAAACAACTTATTATGTGGTTCAGATGGTAAAAGTGGTGAGAGTGACATGTATGATACAGGTTTGATCCTTGCCGCCAACAGTGGCTATTTTTAGGTTAAGAGTGACCGGTTTGATTTGGAAAATTCTATTCAAACCAGCCGAGTTAGTGATTTGCTGATTAATCGACCGATTCATACTGATTTTCACCGATTCCTTAAATTAAGGGTTTTTAATTGGTCTGATTCTCAATTAAACTAGTACGATCAGCCTGTCTAATTCAATTTTGACAACTATGTATATCACATATTAGCCCTAAAAAAAGCACATACTATCAAAATGTTTAATGGGCATCATTTATCCATGAAAATTAAACTCTTCTACTTATTTCCAGAACATTTGAGGAGAAATACTATAACATTCAGAAAAAATAAAAAGATCATTCAAGTACATCATATCACAGTACTGGATATAGAAGTACAAGATGGCATTAATTATAAAACTATATATAAATACACGTACCATGAAATAGAGGAATGGAAAGAGAGATGATATTGGAAGTGCTGCAAAAATTAACATTAGGATTAATACAAATCAAAGGATTGCACAATCAAGAAAAGTGTAACTGCTGATAATGCAAGTAATGCAGGACAGCATTCAGCTATGAACTCATGTAATTAACCCTTTTGCAATGTGATCCTGGGAGTGCAGAATGAATGAATACCAAGCTACTGCATAGATACCACAATAATTTGCCCCCACTAAACTATTAAGAAATCCATTGAAATGCCTGTCTAACCAATTTTTTTCAACAATTACCTAAACACAGCTTAGTTTTTGAATTTTGCCCTAAATTTAAATTTTTTATGAAAAAAGATTGGCATTGTATATATTTTGCAGAAATGTAAATACTAAAAATAACCAGCTTCAATCATATTTGGATCCTTTGTTTTCAAAATTAACATCACTCTGTCAGCAATAAATCAATGGTATTCAATTATTCATTTTATCAAGTCCATTGACCTGTTATTTCAAACTCAAATCCTTGATGTACTCAATCTATAGAAACTACCAAACTTCAGTTGCATTCACAGTTCACACATAGCAACATAAGTTTCTACAATAGGAATTTAGTGCGAAAATTATAAAGTTATCAACAATACTCTCCATACCATGCATGTGCATGCACTTGCATAAATATTACCATTCAAAACCACTAATGTACCCCTACCAGCACAAAAGTTGAAGCCTAATGACTTTAAACTCACTATTTCATGTTGATTAATATCAATTGAACTTCAAAAACCTGAATGACCGTCAACAAGTGCTTAAAGATCCTGCAATGAGAATTCTTACCAGTGCAGAGCACAACAATCCATATAGAAACAAGTTCTCGAATTGGCAGCCCTCTTCTCAACTCTTTGAGTTGATCAACCTTACATCCTGGACAATTCTCATAATAATTCTTCTTTAGTAATGCCTCTCTACAATCTTGTGCCATGCTTCTATCAGATGACAAAAATATTACGCAGAAAAGATTTGCTTCTTCTACTGGCAATCAATCTTTACATATCATAGGATGTAAATCATGCTTCCAAATCTATAAGACCTCAAATCAGAATCAAATAAACAATAATCATATAAGAGGATTTGATAATTCTTGGTGGGTCTGCACTTCTGCAATGGCAACAAGAAGAATATATACACCCCATCAAAGAACATGACTTGTTTCGTCGTTTAAGCAAAAATAAAAAAAAACTTCGTCGAAGTAAAACATACATGAATGTGGCCGTAATGTTGAATAAACAGAAGAGGCGTGAACATTTTCAGAGTTGGAAATGTTATAAATAGCAAGAGAGTAAAAGAGAAAGGCAAGCTATCAGCCTACGACAGCACCCAAATTGTTCCTGCAGGCATCACGGCACACGTCACCCCATCATTCGCGATTTTGCGTAACGATAAGAGTCGGCCAGCAATGTCGATAACGACAAAAATAATGAGTGTGAAGTTCAGTGGACCTAACCCAATTATGAGGAACCCAAATGCGAATAGAACTCGCAAATAAACAGCCACTGTCAGACACAAATTCAAACAGGTTGCCTGCAATTATTGACGACGCCACATGAATAAACGAAATTGAATAAGCGCCTCATTTAATTCTAATCTTTTTAACCAAATAAACCCAGAATTTTGAACTAAAGTTGAAATTAGTCATCATGATAGAAAATATTAATTTTTTTAATATTAAAAAAATTATTTCCATAACTTTAAATGCCCACGAATTATTTATTAGTTTTAATGAAAATAAAAAATATAAACAAATTCAAGAACACAATTCCTCTTTCACATATAATTTTGGAAAATTTTATCATTTGTTTCAATGATATAGGAAGCAAATTAATTACTTAGTTTCTTTCTCCATTATTTTTTTTCAAAATACATTAAAAACAGAATAATAATTAATAAATATTTTTAAGAATTAATTAATAATTTTTTTAAAATTTCAAAGAAATTTTAATATATCATTTAAAATCAAAAACCAATCAATTTCTTTTTATGTCAGATGAACTACATAATAAACTTCCTAGAATTTAAAACCATATTATCCAGATATTTAGATCCAAAATACAATAAACTTCAAATACACAAACATCATCTCAAACTTCAAGAACACAAACAACAATCCAGAAATAATCAAAATACAAACTCAAAACCTAGAAACCAGAAACTCAGCTTCAACAAACCTCAAAACGGAAGAACAGCTTCAACCAATAAACCCACAACCAGCAATCTCTTTGGTCGAATTGATATGCTGGCTGGATGAGCATTCAAGTCGCATAGAGGGAGACTGATCTTGCCTGTAAACACATCCTCTTTGAGCATGCGATACAGTGACCATAAAGAGGAAATAATACATTCATACGAAGAAGACGAAATTTAAGAAACAGATGAAAGAGGACTCTTTTCCAATCTCGTTCTGGATTTTTACATTTTGTTTTCTAATCTTGAATCGTGAGCCATGAAAATCGATGAATCGATTAACGAGGCATAGAAATTAGGGTGTTAAATTTTTTTTTTCATATATTTTCATTAAAATGTTAAACAATTTTAAAATTTGCAAGTATAAAAATTAATATTGATAATTAATTAAAAATAAAAATTATTAGTTTGTTTTCTTTTAAAAAAATTGAGGCTAAAAATTGTGGAGTTATTTGTTTAAATGAATAAAGGTTTCCGACTTTTTTGAGAAATGCATTGGACTAATATGAAAAAGTCAATATTATTTATTTTTTCTCCATCATAATCTTTTTTTTTTATATATATATTAGACGAAATCTGCATTTGAATTTCAGTTTCGCAGGGGCAAAGCTGACCGCCAACGGATTCATCTTTCTTGAGATGAATTGTAATTTGTAGATTTTGCTTTCATTTTGTATTAATTATTTATGAGCTTTGTTTTTTGAACTTCCTTTTAGGTATGTTTTGTAGGGTATTATGGAGTGTTTGAATTTTTACCCTCTTTCCATTGTTGATTTCTACAAGCAGTGGTTACATGAGTGATTTTAGTATTAGAGTGATGTTAATTCAGAATCACTAACTTTATGACTATATTAGATTGAAAATATTATGAACATGTTTTTACTCTCTTGTAATAGTCGACAATGAGCCTTTGCAATTTTGTTTCATGTGTTGGATGCTTATGACTTTTTATTCTAGTATGATTGTTGTCGTTTACGGTGGGAATGATTCTTTGACTTTGTAGATTTTCATTGTTGGCTTGATTTTTTTTTAGTTTTTTAATATATTTAGTCCAAACTAACCAAATTAATTTGTAAGCCCAATTATATTTACATATTTAGGCTTTTCAATACTATTATTATGAAGTTTTCTATATTTAAACAACACTCTTTCAACTTAAAATTATACAAAGAGTTAAAATTATTATTGAGACATTTAGTCAGAGATCTCGTGATTGAACCTGAGAAATCCTCCGTGTCTAGAACTTGGAGGTTAGGAAGACTTACTTTTCTTATGAACCCATGATTGTGCTTATGTACAAGGAGGTTTATTTTTTCTTCTAACAACAATGACCCTTCTATTCCTAATGTTGTGGTTGATATTTTGCAGGACTATGAAGACTTATTCCCATAAGACTTGTCTCGAGGTTTGCCATCTTTAAGGGGTATTGAGCACCAAATAGATTTCATTCTCCAGATTGAAATTTCTAACCGACCAACTTACAGGAGTAATCTGGAAGAGATTAAAGAGCTTCAAAGGTAAGTTGAGGAACTCTTGGAGAAAGACCATATTCATGAGA